>NC_138113.1:45884700-46484700 GCF_964146895.1 Miniopterus schreibersii
TTTATCTCTCCCACACTACATATTTGTAGTCATAAATCTTTTGCTAGGCTCTTTGAACATTAAAAATAACCCAGCATTGCTGGCTTTTCTTCTGATGCTGGGAGAGCCAAATCAAAGGTGCCAGCCTCCCGTGGCCTTTTTATGTAGTGCTGGGCAGGGAACGTTCACATCTATCTTTGCCCTCCCTGTCTAAGTGTCAGCTCGGAGGACAGCGTTTCCCATCCAAATTTCAGCTCCCTGCTCACCGAGGCCTCCCTTAAGCTGAGCAGCAGCCTGGGCCGAGCTGGTCCTTGGCCAGGCTGCATGATTTGTTCCCTTGTCTGGACCCGATGACTTTGGGCGGGCGTATCTTCTTTCTTCTGCAGGATCCCACTAGATGGTGCTGCCACCAGAGCCTGGCCCCTGGGCTTTCACTGGGACCACAGGCAGAGCCAGCAGCGGAGGGCAGGGAACGGTTTCTGAAGGTGCAAAAGAGACACGGTCCCAGTACAGGCCTAATTAGCTCTAAACTAGACAATGGCCCCACAATGATGCGACAGGCTGTTTAGAGAAAAGAGCAATGTGTTCCGAAGGGTGTCATGTTATGAATGCCCTCCTTCTGACATGAGGATGCTGTTTAATTCGGATTTTTATTACAGCGATGATGAAAAAGAAGTTTTCTGGGAGCCATCCACCCCACAGGCACTGTGGGGGGACTCCTGCCTCTCCTTTTTCTTTGAAGTTCTTTTCCTGATCTTTTCAAACCAGCTTTATCGAGTTATAATTGGCATCCAATAAACTGCACATAAAATTTGATAAGGTTTTCACCCATGAAACCATCACCACAATCAAGATAATGAATATATCCATCACCTCGTACAGTTTTCTGTGCCCTTTATAATCCTTCCTTCCTACTGCTTCGGTCCCACTCCCATCTCCAGGCAACCACTGATCTGTTATCTGTCGCCATAAATTAGTTTGTGTTCTCTAGACTTTCATATAAATGGCATCAAACAATATGTGCTCTTTTTGTTGAGCTTCTTTCCCTCGGCATAAGTGCTTTGAGATTCACCCGTATGGCTTTGCGCATCAACAGTTCGTCGTGTTTGTGGCTGAGTACCATCCCGTCGTGTGCGTCTCCTACACTCCTTCACCCATTCCCCTGTGGGCAGGCATCTAGTGGTCTCCACCTTGAAGCTTTTACTAATAAAGCTGCTATGAACATTTGTGTACAAGTCTTTGTATTCTTTTCTCTTGGGAAGTACCTGGGGATAGAATAGCTGGGTCATAGGAAAGATATATGTCTTAACTTTTTAAGAAATGACTGCCCAGCCCGTGTGGCTCAGTTGGCTGAGCATAGTTTCATGCACCAGGAGGTCACCGATTTGATTCCAGTCAGGGCACATGCCTGGGTTGTGGGCTTGATCCCCAGTAGGGGGGGTGCAGGAGGCAGCCAATGGGTGTTTCTTTCTCATTGATGTTTCTCTCTCTCCCCCTCTCCCTTCCTCTCTCTGAAATCAATAAAAATAAATAACAAAAAATATAAAAAAACAAGGAATGACCCATCTCTTTTCTGAAGGGGCTAGACCGTTTTATATTCCCACCAGCTGAGAGCCCCAGTTCCTTCACACCCTGGCTGACTCTTTGCAGTGATCTGTACTGTGAGATGCCTGTCTAGCCTCCATCGTCGTTGACATCAAACGTGGCTTCTTGTCCCTGGACACATATGAAAGAGTCAGGGTTTGGGCAGCACACAGAAGGAAGACACTAGACTGAGGGGCATTCATGACCTAACATCAACAAGAACTATCTGTTTTTTGAGATTATAGGAAACTAGAGAACTTTTGCACTACGGTGTTCCTCAGAATCATGGAATAATAAATTAATGTGGAATAAAATTCCCCATCATTATTCTATAAGCAGACAGGAAAGTAAATACATTTTGTCTTTCATTTTATGGAACCCAGTAAATGTTACTCACATACTGGCGAGAACATGATGATTGGAGATAGAAAAATGTACTTTAGGCTGTCCTTCATTAAAAGAACCATGTTTCTGAGTGTAGCCATTTAGCTTGAATGCTCGGGGCAAACATCCCTTCTACATCCTTTCTGGATACAAATGAGCAGGAGTTCACTACCTCCCGGGGAGGCCTATCTCTGCATCTCTGCAGTTGACAGTTTTGTTCATGGAGCAGGTTTTTATCTAAGGAGTTAGTACCTGCTGGCCTGGGCATGAGAAGTGATTCAGCATCAGTTCACATAGCACTGTTCTGTTAAAGCAGGTTGATGGTATAACACGAGGAAGCCAAGTTAGGCTTTGGAAAATAGCATCCTTTCTACTTCTCATATGGTATACATCTTAAATAGACTCATTTAGCCAGGTAATATCTTAGAGGCCACCTGGTCTGGTACCTCTCAAGCTAGAGAGAGAATCGATCGTGTCTAATTCTCATGTATCAGAGGGGGAGTCTGAGACCTCACAAGAAGTGATTTGTTCCTGCTTGAGGTCCTACTGTTAGTAGTAGAACTGGGGCTGGAACACAGGGCTCCTAGAACCTAGGTTAGTGCTGCTTTTATAGGACCATCTCTTGCCTTCAATTCTAAGGCTGGGAAAATAGGGAGACCATGCATAGTTAAACCTATAGTGTGTGCTGTTCTGTCACTTGTATGATATAAGCCAGTCCCTCCCTGTACCATCAAAAGCACCACAAAAAATTATAAATATGTGTGTATATATATATATACACAAACACACACACACATATATATATTTTTTTAAGTATCAAAATAGCACTAACTTAAACCATCTGAGATATTTATGACATGTTCGTCTGTCTGCCTACGCTTTCTTCTTGTGCCTCTTGCTGAGTAAAGAAACCCAAATAAGAACAAACAAGGAGAGTTGCCACCAGGTCCTCTATGGTGATTAGATCAGTGCAAGGTGTGTGTGTGTTTGATTTCAGGGTGCTATGGAGGTCTCCTACATATTCCCAGCAGGGAGTATGGACAAGATCTTTGAAAGATCAGTATGACTGTGTTGATAGATTCACCATCCCCACTTAGGTTGAAGGATCGTGGTGCAGAGGTAGGACGTAGCCTTTCAATGGCAGAATATTTAGGCGGGCTGGAGCTGGTGAGAGATCTGGTCCTTCTGCTGTCTCCATGGCACCATAGATGGAGCACCAAAGTATTTGACAGTGATTTCAGAAAATAGAAATATGCCTGCAGATACCCTGTGGGAGCCTCCTCATTAATTCCCCAGCGGTTTATCTACTGTCACTCATGCATTTATCTAAGCAAAGTTTGGCAAGATATGAACAAAACACTGGGTATAGCTTTTTGCAGAATTTCATATGCAACTCTAACCAGATATTAAGATATTTATTGTTTATCTTATTACCTATTAAGTGATGTCATCATTAAAATGATAGATTTATTAAAATATGTTTTTTATTGATTTTTTTTTGAGAGAGGGGAAGGGGGAGAGATAGAGAAATAGGAACATCGATTGGCTACCTCCTGCATGCCCCCTGCTGAGGATTGAGCCCACAACCTGGCATGTCCCCTGACCAGGAATTGATCTGGTGACCTTTTGGTACATGGGTGGACACTCAATCACTGGGCCACACCAGCCAGGCTAAAATGATAGGTTTTTTTAAAAAGTTCTAAGATGAAGTGCAGACCGCAGGCACACAAAATCATTTTAAATAAATATTCATAGAGAAAGGCATAAAGGAAGGGAATACATATTTGTGGTCAAGTACTCTACTAGATAAAATTATTTCATGATTTATCTCATTTAACATGCCTTTCAATTCTATGTCATATGTATGATTGTCTCCATTCTTTGGACAAAATAAATAACTTTCCCAAGGTCCCAAACCTAGGTTAAGATTTCAGCCCAGGTGTAATTTCAAAGCCTGTGATCTTTCCATTATGCATGAAAACAGTCTTACATACTTGGTATTAATGTTTAGGGAAATAAAAAGCAAAAGGGAGATATCATAGTTCTATAAATAAAACTGATTGTGGCTCTCTGGTGAGTGGCCACACCGTAAACCCCCTGTGAGCCTGTGGTCCAAAGCATCCAGGTGGGATGTTAGTGGGATGGAAAGGGGGTTGGACCCTAGAAGGCCCCATGGCCATTGGGTTCTCAGCTCTGTGCCTTACTTATCCCAGAAGATGAAGAACCAGCTACCCTGGGCATGGCGCTCACCGAGCAATATTGTGAGTTCCTGTCATTTCCTCACCACATCACACGACTCGAGCGAAATGAGGAAACCTTCACAGAGAATCTAACACAGACATGTGGGAGCCTGCTGGGAGACTGCCCTGTTCCTGAGACTAGTCTATGTGCATATGACAGATCAGGCGATTTCCCTGTGCGGAGACTAAAACAAACAAAATGATACAGTGCGCAGAAGGATTTTCCACACTGCTGAGCCTCGCAGAGTGCTCACCCTCCAGTTCCCCTTGTTGAGTTCATTATCTCAGGGCAGCATTTGGTTTGGAAAAACAGCAGCTGACTGAGGATGTGTGTTGTTGTTACTTGAAGATGGTGAGAATAATCTGCGAAGGCTGCAGGGTTCAGAGCCAGCTTTGCTCCTTGCAGATTCCTTGTCAGCAGACTCGGCCTCGTGTTCTAGCCATTGGCAAAGGCGGGGCTCTACGTAAAATATTAATTGAAGGCCCATTGCTGACCATTTTTTTAATATCATGTATATTTGGAAAGCTCCCTTTACCTGAAGGTGATCATTAGTACTTTTCCTAAATTTGTATCTCTTGCATTTTCATACCCTTTAATTTGAAAGGATTTCATCATGGGCAAACGTCTAGGTGACACCCAAAGTGAATCCATACAGGACTGTGGGTGTGTCTTAGGCGATTCTCCTCATGGTCCCACAAACTTGTCATTTCATGGCTGTCTCCTGTGACTGCTCATATCTTTCTCTCCATCCCAATCCTACTTGTCATTCAGCATCCAAATCACAGCCCATTCTTTAAACCTTATGAAACCACCGATGCCTAAAGAGACCTCTCTCTTTCCCCTAACTCTCTCTGTTACTTTTTTCTATTAATCCAACAGCTAATCAGATACTTTATACCATATTTTACTTTTCATATTGAATAGCAATTTAAAATGTTTATCACTTTAATTTTTTGCCTATTTACATGTAGCCTCTCTGAGCCGAGCAGGCCTTCTTTCAGATCAGGGCTACAGGTTCTCCCATTTGATATCCATCCCAGCACTAGATGCTTGCCTTTCTACTAGATCAATTAATTGATAAAATTGTGCTACTGAGTAATTAATTGCTAAAGGTGAGGGATGCACTAATGGCTAAAAGATATGGTGGCAAGAGAGCTGATTTCCAGCCTCAGTTCATGAAGAGTTGTTAACAAGAGTTTGTTTAGTAGGCCTAGGAAGTGAGGGAGTTACTGAGAAGCAGGAATAAATTGCTGTTAATGCTCTTGTTTGCAATTTGCTACTGGCAGCAGCAAGGTAAATTTTAGTGCACATATATAATACAATTGTATTGATTGGACTGTCTTTTCCAAAGTAATTGGTGTAATTAAATTGACCTTTTGCCAGTGCAGAAATAACTTGTTTAATACAGATTGAACAAATGAATTGAGCATAATTTTAAAATAACAGATAAACAGAGCACTGGTTGTAAGGCCTTTGTAAAAATCACTGCAACGATAAAGCAGGGACCCATTGGATAGTTTTGTGCCCAAATGAATAAATAGTTCTTAGGAAGCCAAAATCAGAAGCTAGGTGGTTATGAGAGCATAATACCATAGGACAGGTCGTGAAACCAACCAAGCATTGAGGAATCCACTTGGGTGCATTAGGCACAATGCTGGAGCCAGAATCCCTTTGCAAGCAGTAAGCACTATGCATAGACTGGAGCTGCTCAGGCACCCCTGTGAGGCATCTGCATGCATTGCCTCCAGGCCACTCACACTGGTTGATGAGAGGAACTCCGAGACTCTGAAACACCAGGTTACCTCAGTGTGTCCTCTGAAACACAATCCTGCTTATTTCTACACCGATCTCCCATTTCTAATGGGAAATATTTCACTGGGTACATTGGATTGTTTGGTGAGCATCTCCTCTTTGAGACAACATCACTTAATGCGTTCTCCATTGTGTGCGGCACCCTGCCTGGAGGGACAAAAAGGCATGAGGCAGAGCCATTACCTGTGACACCCTCACACTCTACATGACAGTTTAAAATCTACGACCTATTCAAATCGGTAAATCCTTCTAAGTCTGAATCTCCAGGAGGCTCCTCCCCAACCTATTGAATCATCACATCTCTGGCAGTGAAAAAGCTGGAGATCCAGAGTCTACCATTCAACCTGAGCGATTCTCACAGAACCAGTGTGAGAATTATTCTGAGGGTTACTGGTTTGGTACATGACTGGAGAAAGCACATGACATAGTAAATGTATTAGTATTCTTTTATAAGATGGTCAGTCCGGCGGCCATAGGAGGAGATTGAGAGGCTGATAAAAACAAAGTTTATTTGATTCACAGGTTTTAGGAACAGGAGGCACAGAAAGCACACAGGGACCATGTGGGAAAACCACCAGGTCAGGAGGCAGAGGGCAGGATCGAGGGGTAGGTTAGGCCCTTGCTTTGATTGGGGTTTCCTTAAAAAAGGCAAGACAGGGAAGGGTGAACAGTTTAGATTTGACCAGCTTGAATAATTAGGGATGACTTTGGGCCATAGGAATGGTTTGTCGTTGACCAGCCCCTGGTACTAGGATGATTAAGGTTGAAGAATATTCCCACCTATGGTGCCTGAGCTGAGTAGAAGAGGTGTGACTCTTGGGGGTTAGTTTGCACATCAAAGGCATGCTCCCAGCTGGACCATTTGCTCTAAGAATTGAATAGTTCTGGGAGGAGTAATCTGTCCTTAGCTAGAAACTTTTTTTTACGATATCAAAACATCATGTTTCTCCTGACTTTTCAATAAGATGCTAGAACAGCAAGTCTGATGTTCTCAGTAAAGCAACATTTTCATTCTAAATGCCATACAGACTTTTGTACTTTGGGTTTACATTGTCTCCCTCGAGAATGTGATCTGGGTGGCCCGAACGCAATGCCCTCCCTAAACAAGGTGGCTCTTGGAATTGCTCAGAGAATTGTTTCTCCTGTGAGGATATGATGGAAAACATGGTGACTGTAGCTGATAACATTGTATTGTATAATTATAATGTGCTAAGAAAGTAAGTTATAATTATACAGTGGTCTATATTTCACACACACACACACACACACACACACACAGATAAATATGTGAGGTGAAGGATGTGTTTAATTAACTGAATGGGGAGGAATCTTTTCACAATGCATATGTATATGAAATTATCACAATGTATACTTTAAAGATCTTACAATTTTATACTTCAATTATACTTCAGTAAGGCTGAAATTTAAAAAGAAAAGATAACAAAACATCATAATACAGTAACCCCTCTCCCCTTTATCCACAGGAGATACATTCCAAGACCCCCAGTGGATGCCTGAAACCACAGATAGTACCAAACCCTCTCTATATTGTGTTTTTTCCTATGTATACATATCTATTAACTTATAAACTAGGAAATTTTACAGATATAAATTTGTTCTCACCGTAGATCTACATTATGTCCACATATGATTTTTTTTCTTCACTTATTAAGTCTAGAACTTTCACCTTTTCACTTAAAACATTTTATGGCTTCTCTTTGACATATCTGAATTGCCAGCATTACCACTCTTGTGCTTTGGGGTCGTTACTAAGTAAACTGGGGTTACGCGAATACAAGCACTGAGATACGGCAACGGTCAATCTAATAACCGAGAAGGCTGCTGAGTGACTAATGGGCAGTTTGTGTATACAGCATGGAGATGCCCCACAGAAGGATGGTTCCTGTCCCGGGTAGGACAGAGCAGGATGGCTCAAGATTTCATTATACACACAATTTAAAACATATGAATTGTTTATTTATGGGATAGTTTAATATTTTTGGATTGTGGTTGACCCCAGGAACTGAAACTGCAGAAGGGAGACCTACTGTATACAGAAAATAAGTAAATAAATACTCACATACATTTAAAAATACATTTTATATATATTTAAAGTGCATTCTTTACATATTCTGTGGACAGAATAGCACTTGTCTACAGGCGTATGAATCTGAATGGGGTCCCATAAGGGGAACACATTAGGAAGTGGAAAACAAGGTAGGCCAGAGAGCCTAGCAACCTAGATACCTACTACTGTTGCCTAGATTTGGAACATGAAATCTATCAGTGCTCTGCAGGCAAGAAATGCTGATTTTTAAAAATGTATTAGGTCATACACGATGCGTGTTCCAAGAGAGACATGAAAACCAAGGATGGGAGCCTAGAAAACATGTCCATTTTAAGGGCCAGGTATAGGAGGAGGAACCAATGGAGGTCGACATTAGAAGGAAAACCAATATGTAGAAGGTCACACTGCAAGGGAAGGGTAGAGGAAACTTTAAAGTCTTAATATGAAGGTCAAAAACTGTTACAAGCCTCACTCACTTCTCCTAATTGTACTCTTCCGGCTCCTCAAGCCCGACCAACTCTGTTCTTCCTTTGTAGGATTCTCTGCGGTATCTTCCCTAAGTCGTTTCTGTCCAGCTTTCAGATCCCTTGTGCACTTAGTTTTCTTTGGCATGTAAAAACACTCACCCATAGGCTTGTGTAACATATTATGTAAGGGGGATATCCAAGATGTAATAAGGCCTGAAGTCTAGAAGAAAATAAAATTAGAGGCACTAAATTGATTCTTGTGTTGGTTGGATACCAGAAACTCAGAATAAATATCCCAAGTGGTCTTACTCAGCAGGTTGTTAAAATCTAGAATTTCTTCACTGAAGCAATCTGCATGCTGTTAGAATTGTAAAAGCCCTTTTAATATTGGCACTCTTGTATATATATATATATATATATATATATATATATTTTTTTTTTTTTTTTTTTTTTTTTTTTTCTTTCCTTTTTTTTCTGGTTGATTTTTCTGGACTTTGAACTTCAGATTGGGGACTATGACTGTGCCTGTGACCTCTTTATTATCTATTAGAGATTTGGAGTAACTAGTTGGTGTCTCAGTCTGTCTTTATTATTGCAGAGGACCTCTCACCATTCCTGTTGTGGTTTCTTTGATGCCTGGCCCACTGAGCAGAGGTCCATCCTTCAGTCAGTTAGCAAGCTCTTGTCAAGATAGATGGAACTTTAGACTTACTCTGAATTACAACCTCTCTCCATCTGCTTTGGAAACAGCTCACAAACTCTCCTCGTTGTTTCAGATGTGGTCATCAATCTCCTGCCAGGGGCATTTACTGACTGTTATTTGTTTTTTGGGTAGGAGAGGTTCTGGAGTTCTGACCTTTAATTTGTTTCTCGCTCTTTGTGCTTTGCCTGCAGCATCTGACGAAGGTTTTGGGGAGTTTTCTTTCATTTCTTGAGACTTGATGCCTTAAAATTTGCTTTATTGCATGACTGTCCCATTTAGGGAGTTAATAAAAAACAACAACACACGCAGCCACTTTGTGGGGAGTTTGTGTCTGCCATCTTCCACCACCCTGTGTTTTCCTGGAGGGTGCATCTCTCACCAGCCTCCGCTTAGATCCTTTATGGCCTGCCCAGGGGAGGTGTCATGTCTCTCGGTGATGGTGATTGTAATTGGATGGCTCTCCTCACACTTCCATTGGTGGGGAACACACCTCTAGAACATAGGATCTTGGCCCCCAGAATGAAGAGAGGTGGTTAAAAGCTATACTAGGTCCAGTATATATAGTAAAGCAATGAGTTTTCTTTAATTTAAAAATTTCCTTAATGACTAAAAAGTCTGAATTTTGGGTTATGCTAGCATTGTACTGGTGAAATAATCGAGGCGAAGGGGGATTGTTCGATAAAAGTGGAAATTCGTATAACTTACCTGCTGAACATTGGGATGGCACTGTCAGGTGGCAGGGCCAGGTTTTCTTTTCTGATCAAGGTCTTTACAGAAGGAGCTGCCAGTGCCTGTCTTTCCTCCGTCATTTGCAGGCTCCTTGAACACACATGGTCAGGATGTGGGTTTCATTTCCACCGTGTGTTCTTGTTTCTACACAGAGTAACCAGGCAGGCAAGGCAAACAATGCAGAGAGAACGTGTCAGCATCAGGTGGCCATTGTGCTTTCCCTTGCTTTATTCGTTGTTTCTCTGACCACTGTAGTAGAGTCTTAAATAACCCGCGAAAGCATTGATACCAGCTCATTTTGTACAGGGCATTCATGTAGATTACTCAAGATCACAGAACTAATGACTGGCAGATACAGGGCTCGAACTCAGGCCTCCTGATTTCTCATCTCAGCTCCCTCCTCCAGGTTTCTATGCAAAGGGAGCCCTTGGGGAATGACAGAGGGGTACTAAGATACTATTTATCAAGGAGTTAATAGTGCAGTCATTGTCACTGGGCATGTCCTATGTGCCTGGCACTTTCCTCAACCTTGCAAGTAGTTTTAACTTAATATTTACCCACAAGGTCGCATGGTAAGTCATAGATTAGAAATTTACATCTGTATCTGTGGATACTAAAACACCTATTTGTAATTGCTATACTCTGCTGCCTGTAAGCATCCTTATATGTTATACATAGTTGTGATCGCTTGTGCATGCAGTTTTGTAGCCTGCTTTTTTCAATAAGCATTCCTTGTTATTAAAAGCGATAAGCATCCTTGTTATTAGTAGTTCTTCATAATCATTATATTAATAGTTTTGTCACTTTACTTCTGTCATCTTGCTTTAGGTTGTATTTTTTTTTTAATTTCCTTGTGATGCTTTCCTTCTGTTCTTTTTTTCTTTTTAATTTTTTTAAATCCTCACTTGAGGATATTTTTTCTATTGCTTTTCAGAGAGAGTGGAAGGAAGAGAGAGACAGAGAAAGAGAGACCGAGAAAGAGAGAGAGAAACATCAATGTGAGAGAGACACGTCAATTGGTTGCCTCCCACACTCACCCCAACCTGGGGCCGGGGATCAAGCCTGCAACCGAGTCACGTGTCCTTGGCCGGAATCGAACTCAGGACCCTTCTGTCTAACCACTGAGCCAAACCAGCAAGGGCTTCTATTCTTTTTTGTCCATATTCCATTTCATTTCTATTAGTTTCTGAAGAAATTCATAATTAGATATCTTGGTTTTATTATTATTAGCTGTTACCTTAAGATTTTTAAAAATAAACTTACATTTAACTAATTATCAGTGGCAGAAATTGAACAATGGTCCCACCCCTCTCCCCCAGTATATAAGATGTCCATCCCTCTTCCCCTTCTTAGGCTCTATATATTTAAGCTGAGATTTGAAGTTTTTTTACAACTATGTCATTTTTATCACTGGATGCAGTCTCTCCCTCTTTTTCTCTCTCTCTCCATCCACTTATCTATCCACAAATGTCTGTGTGTGTAATAAGAAATCTGTGGTATATTAAATTCAAATGACCATGGGGGATCCATGTGGAGATGCCTAGGAGCCAAGTCTAGCTGGTAGGTATCCCTTTGAAACTCATTAGCACATAGCCCACAGTGGAAGCTGTAGAGATTGTGAAGGTTTTCCTGGGAGTAAGTATACAGATAGAAGAGAAGCTGACCGAGGATGGGATTCGAGTGAACGCCAATATTTTAGAGGCCAGTGGAGGAAAATTGAGAGAAAGGAGCCACATTCAATGGAGCAGAGGGTTGCAGGAAGGTGGAATGCTTTGGAGAACACACCTGGAATGAGTCCTCTGGATGTGATGCTATAGGCCAGCAGGGGCCTTAGGAAGTGCAATTCCATTGGGCTAATTAGCAGGCAGGACATTGGGTTGTGACCGAGGACCAAATAAAAGGTGCTGAGGCAGCCTGTTCCTTTCCTTTGTGACAGTCAGTAGGCTGGACTTCGGGCACTGACTCTAGCATGTGACCTTGGGTAACCTCAGTTTCCTGAGCCGTACAATTTAAGGAATATATTACACAATGTCTAGATATACTCCAAGGCTACGGCTGTGTATACTATAATATTGGTAGGTATTGATCTTTCCCCAACTACCCAAGATAAATATTTCAAGGGGAAACATTAACCCTAAAGTGGTTCTCAAATTATGAACCCACTGAGTCTTAAACGAGGTCAAATATCTGGACTTCTGAACATTGCTGTTGAAATCCTGACAATTTTTATACCTTAATTATAGTCATGAAAGATTAGTGAGTGGTATATGTTATAATCTTTTAATATCTCATCGAAAGTGTTTCTTTCCATCCATATATAAATGAATTTTAAGCAAGTCCTTGGAGCACTGATTCAGAGATTATGGGAACCTGCATCTTGGTGTCTACCTTGATTATGCACCGCCTATTATGACACCTGGAACACTCCTTAAACTTTTTGTATTTTGATTTCTTCTTCTTTCAAATGCAATTTGTTCAGTAAGAATGATTATCACAACAGCCCAGTCGAGTTTGCTGAACGAGTTCAAAGCCTTGACACCGTTTCTATTTGGTGTGCTACCAGTCCAGTCACTGTCCCTGTTCAGAAGCAACCATCCTGCCTCATCTTCCCCAGTTTGAGGAATGAAATCCCTGCAGAGAAAAGAACCTTGACTGAACCCAACCAGACTATGCCATGAAAAACTCCGAAAGACTCAGCTGGACCCCTATGGAAACAGACTACCTACCTCCATTGCATTCTAAAGAAAGCCAACCAAACCAAAGCTCAGTTTCTCCAGGGCATGCACTTTCCCCAAGAGTTAGCCAAAATCTTCTGATCCTATTGACTCGCGCTCTCCCTGTTGGTTATTGAGTGGTTGTTTATTTCTGAATTCTTATACAGCTAAGAAGAAAAGGGAATGCCAGATAGCAAACCCGCTTTGGGTTCTGCGTCACTCTATTCACCTGGGAAACATTTAAGAGTCATTAAAGATAATAACGTTTCCTCATTTTGGTTGAGAATAGCCAGCATTCACAAGAAAATTGCCTTCACATTTTTAAAGTGCTAGTCTATTAATAAATCTATAGATAAAATGTCAGAATTATACATGACTTTAGTTTTCATCTTTTTAATTAATTTTCAGTCAAAAGAAGTTGATTTAATCCACGATTGCTTACAATTTGCAAAATGTTGTTTATATAGTGATGAGACTTAAACTTTCTTGAATCATTTCCTCTGGACAACTTCAGCATGTTGCTTGGACCACTGCAATACCTAACACATCCCACTGACATTGCAGTTTATATATGCCTCTCTGTTTTCCACTGCTTTAGGAGCCCTTGAAGATAAGGGACTAAGTCTTATTTATTTATTTATTTATTTATTTATTTATTTATTTAGGACCCTCTTAATATCTAGAATAGAACTTGTACATTGGAACTGCTCAATAAATACTTGCAGGATTACTAAACACTGAGGAGGGGCTAGTATAAAGAAGATAATTAATACTTGCCCATTTGACTGTCTACCAAATCCTTTCTGCCTTTACTTTTCCATTTAGTGACACCTTCCCCCAACCCCACCCAGTTTATGAGGTGCTAGCTAGAATCTTTGCTTTGCAATGCTTAGTTCTCTGGAAATCAAAGTTCCCGGCTCAGCCACTTGGGTCGTCCTGCCTTTTATAGGTGCTATAAATTTGATCACCATCAAGGGCTGTTGAACAACATACAGTGATAAAAATAATTCCCTTTGCTAACATTCGGTGTTTTCTAAAACAGCTCGATAAATTCTGGTCAACAGAAACTCCTTGTGATTTCAAAAGTCAGAAAGCGAACTGTTGACACACATCTGGGCAGATGGAAGATAAATTGCTCTGTACTTGCTCAGAAATAGGTCCTAGTGCTTTTTAGGATGACTAGTGGTTCTGAGCTATTGTAATAGAACTTACGCAAGCTCACGAGGTTACTAGAGGCTTGTGGGAGGTGACTTGTTTGCAAGGTGATGTATCTGCAGGAGGCATAATGGGTAGAGTGGGTGGGAAAGGTAAGTTGATGAGTTTTGCAAAGAAGACAGTGGATTTTAAATTGTATTTATCAGGCCCTTGGGGAGAGGAGTAGTGATATTGGTAACTACAAAGAAGCCCTGACCTTAAAATAAGACCTGGAAAGCAAGAGCTACTGGCACATCTTTCCCCTTGCATTCACTTTCTACTCCAATTTTTCCTGAATATGCTTCCAAACTCCATTTCCTTAAACTACATTTTTGCATCATCATTGTCTGTATTTCCTATTAAAATCAACCAAACTTTAAAGAAGTGGAAAACTACACCAAACTGGAAGTGGAGAGGCCAGGTATCTGGTTTCCTTCTGTGTCTATCCAGGCACATAAACTTGAGCAAATTGCACACTCCTATGAAAACAGACTAACTACCTTCATTACATTCTAAAGAAAGCCAACCAAACCAAAGCTGACTTTCCAGGGCCTTTGTTTCTTCTTGACAAGAAATAGGTTTGCACAGGATCATTAAGATCACGTCTCCCTCTAAGTTCTGCTCAGACACCTCAGTTAGTTTTCAAGCCCTGATATCCCTCTTGACCACCCTGCTAGTCTAGCCTGGTTTCCAATTATTTCAAAAGAGAGTATATTCAGATCATTCCTGCATAGTGTTTCTGGAGCAAGTTTTTGAATCCTTTTAGGTAGATTCTAGACTCTTCAGTTCCATGCTCTCTCTCACCTTGTATATTACTCATCTTCTTTACCTTCCAAGGCGTAGGAAGGGGTTGAGTGTACTTGTCCATCTACCTGCTGTTCTTTTGCACTCGTTTAATTCTAATATCCCTTTCCCCATCTCTTAGACTTCTCGATTCTCCCTCTTCAGCCTTTTTTCTTTGCAGACTTCCTCAACTAATAAATCTTTCTCAAGATTTGATTCACTAATATCTCTTTCAAGACCCTATATGAGAATGATACACTCTGGAAGCATCACTGTAGATTGAACTTTATAAAGAACTTCACTGATAATCAAGACCTGTAGGATCTAGTCCCAGCTCTGCTATGACAACAAGGATGCCAGCTGCTTTGGGTCTCAAGTTTCCTACTTTTGTATAATGCTTGGAGATAAGGGTGGGGGTTGAAGTACATCAGAGAATGTACTCCGAAACATCTTCATGAGCAGGTAGAGAATATATGCATACCAGTGAAACAGGCCTGGGGTAGATTATAGAGAGTGTTGACAATTGAAATTAATAGATGAGACCTTCCATTTTTACTTTTTTTAGAGCAATTTGCATGCGAAACCAAACTTGTTTGCCAGTTGACTTCAAACACTAGGCCACTGGTATGTAGGCCCTGAATTAGGTGGGTCTCTATGGTACCTTTCAGTTCTACAGGTTGATCTTTGAATATCTATTCTACTCTTAACAGTGTTTCTGCTAGAATGGATTATTGTATAACCGAGGCTGTGTCTCTTTGTAAGTTTTTTCTTAAACTGCTTTATCTGTCTTGACTCTTGTCTCATATATATTATGAGCATGCATTATTCATTTTATAAGCCCTGATAACACCTACCACATGCTCCTGCCCACATTGATTCTCAGTAAGAAGCTTGCAGAAATTTGCATTGAAGATGGCTAGAAATTAAGAGTTGAGAAGGCTGCAGAAAAATAACAAGGAAAGAATAGAGAAAAAGTATTTAAAACATAACAAGAAACCACTGTAAGAGACAAGCCAAGGTTTGGGGTGCTGGTCCCTGGTACTTATACTGATCTGGTCTTTTGAATCCATGGTAGAACAAAGTTCCAGAGATGAGCTGGCTATCCTTTGACCCTGCTCTCCCCAAAAGAGGGAGCCAAAATGGTAGACAGCACCTTTTTTACTGTAATAGCTGGCTATTTCATTGTGTGTTGGAAACATTTCTGTGTATTTTCATATGTGTTATTAAAGTACTGATTTCCCATTTATAGAAGTAATATAGTTTTCTTATTAAATTTAGAAATGTATTAATTAGATCATAGGATAGGTAGTCTGTGGATTTAGCAAAAATCTGAAAGTGTTATTGAAGTTACCAATTTTGGAAACTCTTTGTTTGTCAAAGGAAGAAACTGACTTGCCAAAGATCATAACCGAGAGATTGGCAGAGCTGGGCTAAAATCCCAGGTGTAGCAGACAGACCTGGAGACAGGCTGCCACCACTCCCTCCAGGACTTGGGCGGATTTCATATCCCTCTTCTTACACTGCTGTTCATGTGGACACTGGACATAACAAGCCCAGACTCCCAGGGTTGCCCTGAGCATGAGCAGGGATGGGCAATGGCTCTGACATATTGTGGGAGTTCCATGAATGCACTTCTCCCTTCCCCGCAGGCCAGCCTTCCCAGCTCACTAACTGTTTTTCCCCCTAATTGTTCTATGATTGAGCACATAAATTTCTGAATCCTTTCAGGATTTGCAGAATATTAAGATACATCTTACATTTGTGTTGCCCTTTCAAATTAATTTCACCCTCAGTATCAATTTGAATCCTCACAAGAACTCAAAGGGCTAGAAACAGAAAACATTTTCTCCCTGTTTCCTATGGGAAGAAAGCCAGGGCCCCATGGTCTTGCCATGATTCGATGAGGGCTGGGGCTCCTCTCTCACAGCTGACTGCCATTTCTGTCCCCCTTCCCCTCGGAGAGAAAAATGCAGGCTGATCCGAGAAGCCTAATTGCTGGGTTTCAGTCCTATATTTATATTTTATAATGCTGATTTCTTTCCAATCGATTTTCTGAGCCTTGTTTATCCCAGGAGACACATGACTTGACTTGTTTCAGAAAGAAAATGCATTTATCAAACTTTTATGCCTTTTCTTGAGATTTCAGTACTTCTCCCACCACCACCACCCTTACATGTTGTCATGTCTGAATAAAATGACTCACATTTTCCTGAGGGGGAAATGAGGCTTTTAAAAGAATGCTACATTGCCAATCTAAGAGGTTCACCATGGTTCCATCAAGGAAAGGGTGGATTTGTTTAGATAAAGTGTATATGTATATGTATGTATATGGTTATACTATAGTCTAGTATATAGCAAATATAACGTATGTATATAAATATACAGGGTGTCCCAAAAAAATGTATACACACTTAACAGCTGATAGCACAATTGATGTTTCTTTCTTTTCAGATTTAACCCATTGGAATTAATAATTATTCAGAGTGTGTATACATTTATTTGGGGACACCCTATATATGCATATATACATATGTATGTGTATACTACAAGTGATTTTTTACATTTATAATCTTCATTGGCATTCGCAGAAGGGACGCACCTCTGCTATTGTCTTTTACCATCCAGGAGCGTGCTAGGACTGTGTTTCGCTCATAAAATACAGCTGCTTTTCTGCCACCCTTCCCCACGCGGTGGAATACTCCCGAGAGCTTTAGACTCCTGCTTCTGGCGCCTTTTCAGTGCCCGTCGTCAGCAGTAATGCTGCTTTCCCCGGTGGAGCTGTTCCGCCGTGGTTGGCGGAGGCATGAAGCAGCCAGAGCTCCTCGTCACAGCGGGCCGGCGTGGCCCAGCTCTCCGTGGCCGGGCACCGGCCACTCTCCCTTCACTAATGGGCCGCCTGTGCCCAGGGATGAAACGCAGTGTTTTCTGAAACCCATTAAAAGGCAGGGCTGTTGCTGCTGCTCTCACTGTGCGGGGCGAATTCCGTTTCCACCCTCCGTGCCAGGAGTTCTCGTCGCGAGCAGGTGCGTGGGCTCTATCCAGCCAGCGCCGCTCCGTCCCCTGCTTCCGAAGTTTAAGTATTGCGCCCAGGTCCGTTCACTGATGGGTGTTTGAGTGGCTCCTCTGGGCTGCTTTCCTGTCCTTGGCAATGAAGACAGCTGTGACACATCTGAAAACAGAAGCAATAGGAGCGGAAAGAATATGGCAAGAAAGAGCCCCTCTTTTTCAGAGACATCCAGGCTCCTTCAAGAGACTCCTACAGAAAAACCTGCTTCTGGATGGAAACTGGCTACCTGTTCAAGGACCCAGTCCACTTTCCCTCGGGGGAGTGACTCCCTCAGGCCATCTCTGGAAAGCGGTCATTCAGCCGCTTATTTGAACTATTTCCATAAAGCAGAATCACCCAGGTTCTGAAGGAGGCCAGGTCCATGCCTGGGGAGCCCAGTATGTCATAAACACGCTTCTTTGTTAAGCAGAATCTTCATCATTGTGCCGAAGCCAGACTCAGGACAGGTTTCCCCGAAGCTGTAATTATCCCACAAGTCACACGACGGTAACTATTGTGCTGACCTCTGAGTGAGTAACAGCATCGCTTGGTCTCTCCGGGGCTCACAGCAGAGGACGCTGTCTGTGTGGGATGCCCAGTTTGCTCAAGGAGGGTTCAGTGCAATGGATATTTTATTAAGGCTTTATTTTATGCCAAGGACGTCCTCACTTTAATAGTGCATATGCATATGACCCGGTATTTCCTCTTTAGCTAAAGTGGACACATCGTGTTCAAAGACAGAGTCTGTGTACCTGGAAAGTTCTGAGGAGTCAGATACACCAGTAAGAGGGCACCTCAGTCGTCACCACAGCCTTGTTCTCTGTGCTTTCAGTTCCTTCCTACCTAGACTGTCTGCCTCGTCACGATTCTGAGGGAGGTATTTGTAGTTGAGAAAACATATAAGATACACATATGTACATATATCTGTGTGTGCGTGCGTGTGTATAGTAATTTGTAGTCAGACATCTTAATTATTAGACCTAAAGCTACTCACTACTGGCTGTGTTACTGTCAGCAAGTCATTTAACTAACCTTTAAAGTGAAAATAACAATGAGATCTACCTCGGAGCATCGCTATGGGGAGCCGATTTTGAAATGATAATCATGATGAAAGGACTTTTAAAATATAAAGAGCCTGAGAATGGTAATGACTGTCTTTTTGCTATGGGAACAGGCAGACAGGAAAGAGGACTCTCCCTCACGTCCCCCGGCTGGGTGTAGCCACCTGATGAACACAGTGCAGAGGGAGGAAGCTGAAAGGTAGATCTTGGAAGAGCAGTTCCAGTGAGGTGAGGTGCGTAGACCCCAGCGGTCAGCGAGTGTACGTGGATTTGAATGCGGGAAGGAGCCCGTGTGACGCTGCGCCTCCCCCAACCCAGCCGGCCGGTTTCTGGACCGTGAGTTACCGTGCATGACGCAACTCGGTCCTGAGTGACACCTGCAGATGTGTCTTCTCCAGCATTCACTCTCCTGGTGCATTACAGCTCTGCCTTTGGCATTGTCTCAGGGAGAAGCAGTAATTAAACAAGAAGACGAGAGAGCGGTGTCCATGCATAGAGAGATGCTCGCAGTGAAGTCTACTTGCTGGCCATCAGCAAGTGCAGTCCATTACTCTGCAACCAGCAGTACAAATTTTATTTGCACCCAGGACGCAAGACCAGAATCCCAAGAGTCAGTAATCTTATGTGTGGTTAAATTCAGCATCATGTGAATACAGTGTGGACATTGTACACGGTATCAGGTTAGGCTGCATGGTGCGTCCAGGGCCATCACCGATTTGTATGTTTACCATGACAAATTTCCTAGTGTCTTTTTCTAACCACCGGACATTCTAGAATATTTCTAATGGGTGGAAGTAGAGTAAGGTGCTATATGGGCTAGCTTAAAGGATAAATTTATCTTACTTTAAAGAGCTTTACCGCTCTTGATGCGAGCCCTGTATGTAAACCCTTCTTACCTTGGACAGAGCAACAGTTCATCCTTAAGCCAAAGTGAGCAAAATTTCCTTGTAAAAATCTTACAAGTTATTGTGATTACAAACTTCCCTGTAATAATCTTCATGTTACTCTGCACTAGGAAGTTAGCTGCTTTTTCTAAATCAAAGTAAATTCAGTATCTGAGAAGCCAACTCAGTTTGTTCACCAAGTGTTCCCAGAGCCCCGTTTGAAGGAAAGTAGAAAACAGGGCCACTGGACGTACAGCTGTGCAAAGCAGGGCACAGTCAGGGTTTTGTGAATGTCTGAAGGTGGTAAGTGGTGTGGCAGGGTTTTGAAAAGGGAGGGAGTGGTGGTGTGTGAACTAGAGAAGCTGAGGCAGGATTGATCAGGGAGAGGGCAGTCCCTCCGAATCGTCTGATCGACCGCCCATCTCCTCGTTTCCAGACCAAACCTGCTTTCAGAAGGATGCCTAAAATTCTTCAACACGCAGATCTACATTTTGGGGAGTGTTTCAACTGCAGCATCTTTAGGGGGCATTTTCAGAAATAACATAGCCACAACCTGAAGGGAAGGCAGAGGGAATCCCCACGTTAGCCACAGCTGTGGGTGGTGAGGCCCTGCCCGATTGGACCTGGATTCCTCCACCAGGCTGGAGGACACCTGGTACATTTGACAGGCTGGCAGGACCTTTGGTGGAGAGGAATCTGCTCTAGCCTCGTTATCTCAGGGCAGTCAGTGGTACCTATTGTAAGTGTTATTAACGTCCTAATTAAGCCCACTGCTGCAGGGGAGGAGGCCCCCACTGAAAGGTGAGAAGTGCTCTGACTGGTGTCTACTTAGCACATTCTCAGTGTCAGAGCCAGAACTGGGCAGGACTCAGGGCTTCCGAAACCCTGTTCCAGCCCTCTTGTCACTCTGGGATAGTCTATAGCATTGGCAGGTGTGCTTGGCTCACGGTCCTCATTAGATCCTCTCCATTTAGGCAGGAATCCCGACTCCTGATTTTTTGGGCTCAGCAGTGGCTGGACACTAGGAAGCTGCTGTGAGTAACATTATGCATATTGGACTGTAACATTATGCATCCCTGTTTGAGGATGTTTCCCAGCCCGGACATCATCCCTAACGTGGTCCTCTTTTTTTCCACTGCTCTCTGAAAGTCAAGGACTTGAGAAGATGCATACACAGCACCACGGAGGGAGGGAGATGCACTGAGTAACTGGCTTCTGACATTTGCAAAGCCAAACCTCCTGCAGTACATTTGATCTTCTCGGGATACTTGCCCAGCCTCGGCTGATGTTCAGTGCCGAGGCAGGTCACAGGGCCCTCTGAGCTGCCTCAGGTAGTGACCCACTGTACACTCCTTTTAATAATGATCTTCAGACCTAACACTATACCTCTCCCGTGGGCTCACGCCCCAAGAAGGGGCTGTAGTGAGGCCCTAAGTGCACAGCTTTACCCTTTGGCAAGAAGGCTCAGTCCACTCATCAGATTCCCTGTGGAACCCACGAGATGTCCCTGAGACATATTGAAATCCAAGAATCTCCTTTGCTACCGTTTGTCTCAATCAAGATGTATATTCTACTTTTTAAATTCCACTTTTCAGCATTGCATGGCGGAAAGAGGGATTAAGCTATGATGTAGAAGATACTGGCTTCAGGCTTCATTCCTCAACTGTTACAGTGTTACAGTGGATAAAGGATTTCTTTCTTTCTTTTTATTACTATTTCTCTGGGCTAAGTCACAGAGCTGATGGGAGCATTAAATGAGATCATGACAGTGCACATGGCTTGAAAATTAAAGGCATGTTTCAGAATCTGGGATCACAGTAGCATTATGTGTCCAATAAAAAGAATTGCCAACTTTGGAGCCTTTACCGTTTCCAGGTAGTGTGTTGAGTGCTTCTTACACTTTGTCTCTTTTAACCTTTGGAGCAGCCCTATGTGCTAACCCATTATTACCCCACATTATTATGGGGATTTTCAATAGTTAAACATTTTCCTAGTCTTCCAGTGTTATGACAGGACTCACTCCTGAGCTCACACTCTTAACCTCACTATGCCATTTCACAATAATGTCACGATTACCAATAACAATAAACACCTCTCTGAAAGACGGATGCTCTTCTGTTAATCTGCCAATGAGGGAAGGAGATGCAGGGTCAGCCACCAGTGTTGACTCTGTGGAAACTGTTCATGAAACCAGAGTGCTGTCTCTCCAGGACTTCAGTATCCAAATGCATCTCATTTGCTGGTGCCTGGGGCTCTGAGTCTTTGCCTGGCGGCCCAGAAATGGATCTGCTGACAGAGGTCTTTTCTAGTCCCCTGATTCCTGGTGTTTGCACAAAGCAGAAGCTACATCTGTCTGTTTTTGCTAATTGAAGAAACTTCACTTTTTTTTTGGTTTTTACTCAGCATAGGGCTTTAAAATAGCAGCTGTGACCTCACACACATAAACCCTTGGAAGAAGGCAGGGAAACCAGGACTCTGGGATAGGCCAGAGGTTGGGACATTGTCATGAGGTTCTCAGATCAGGAAAGCTCAGTAAGTCTAGTGTGCAGGGCAGCTGAGAGCAGAGCCCCCGACATCACCCATTGCGAGGTGCTCCATTTTTTCTACTTAGTGGCTATCCGAAGGATTGAGAAACAAGTCTTAATGGAGAATTGGTAATTGAATTAAATATTTAAAGGCATATGGCTCACTTTTTTTGTCACACCTTTTCCTGATGTCTGCCCAGGCACTTCTCCAAAATATTTAGGTGACATTTGTTTCCTGCCAGGCCCAGTGCAGGTGCTGGGGACCAACTGCTGAAGAACAGACAGACACAAGCTCTGTTCATGTGGCACCAGCAGTCTAGTGGCCCATCCAAGCACCTGGTGGCACCACAGCCGCAGTCAGACTGGGCACCGTTGTCAAAGTTTGCAGCACTTGCTTTCCAATCCCGGCTTGAATCATTTGGCTTTATGTTAATTGTTCAAAGCAGGATGTGCTACTTGCTTCTTGGTTCACATAAATCCAGCTCTTCTCAGGTGACACGTGCACCTATAGAGCCAGCGGGACATGTAGGTGCCCATTTGCTAACTATATTTTGGATATGCCCCAAGTATCTGGGTTTCGCTGGTCAGACATGCCTCATAATGGGCTTTGGTAATTTAACTCCTAGGAATGGCTTGGTTACAGAACCTATAAAAGTTTATTGACTTCTGCTTGCTGGCTTAGGCTGTAGGTAAGAACATACCTCAGCAATTAGCTTCTCCCAGTTTAATGACTTCAATACAGAACAGACTGCGTGCTCTCAAGCACTTCCTAATATATGTTTAACACCAGTTTGTAGCTATCGTGAATTATGTCTGTGTAGTAGGAGCAGCAGGTTGGCTTAAGTGGCCGAAATAAAATTTTAAAAAGTTCCTGAAATGGGCTTCTGTTGCAGTGTCCAGGTGGTTGGGGACCTTTGCTAGTAATATGGTAAGAGGTGATAATTAGAATACACCAGAAGCCAACTCCAGTGCTATAAAGAGATTGCTCTATTAACCATTGCTTTTTCTAAGAGCAAATAAACAATGATTGTGCATAACCATTAGAAAATTATATTTATGGTTTACATAAAACCAAGGGCAAGAGATGTTGATGAATATTTATAGCCATTTATTAGTATGTATCTAACATCAAATGAACTTGATTTTGTTCCCTGTGCCTAAACAGGGTATTTTAGGAAGACTTAATTCTTTTGTGGTTTCCTAAGACATGTTATAATACATAACTAATGAATCGTACATAATATGGTGGCATCTGCTAAACTACTTGCTATCTGTTAGAGCATTGGAGTCTTCAATTTTTTAAAGGTGATTTAAAAATAAGATTAATATTTTTTGTTAATTATAAATACATGTTAATTTGAAAAATACATCTGAATATATACATATAAATAGGTACCAAAATAGTAGTTCTCTCCAGTTGGTAGGAACATTAATGAATCAATGTGGGGTTTTTTAACATATTTTTCCTGGTTTTAGAATATATACTTATATATGTATATATGTATATATGTATATATAGAGAGATAAATATCATATTTCTCAATACATATTTCCACTTATTTTACACTGAGTATATAGTACATATTGAAAATATTTCCATTTATTTAAATTTTTCCTGAATATACATTTTGTTGGCTGCAGAGTGTTCTGCTCTACAGATCAACCACTAACCAGTTCTCTACTTGAGGCATGTGGCTAGTTTCCACAGCCCATGATTGTAATAATGCTTGTGTAAGTGCAACTTTGTGTATATATCTTTTGTACAAGTCTTGTAGTGAATCTTAATGGGAATTTCTTAATGGGAATCTGAATTGCTGGGTATCAGTAGTGTGCTTGTCTCCCATGCTTCTCCCTTCATTCCTGACTTTCCAGGAGAATTTCCCACTTTACTGTGCTGTGCGAGGTTGCTGGGACCTCTCATGTGGTCCTCAGACCTCTTTCTACCTTCTCTTCCACCATCTACACATACTCACCTCATGTCCCATTGCCCTGGGGCTGCTTTAATCTTTGTGGGGGAGGCCTCTGGAGGGTTTAACCAGGTGTAGTTAAGTGTCTTCATTGACCTTGTAAAAATATCAGTGTCAATCCGGCTATCTTGTTGGCTAGTATCTGTTATCTCTACTAATTGTCAGCATATTTTTAGCTCAAGCCTCCAAAAGTTTCTTAAGAACTAAAACTCAGGACCTTCTACAGAATTTTCAGATCCTAAGAAAAAAACTGCCTACGCTGTCCCCAACAACCATATTGATGAAATTTTAAAATAGCAATGATAATAATAGCTAATAAAAGATTCTAAAGTGTCAGACTTGCATTATCTAACCAGACCTTAGGAATTCCTTAGAAATTATTTTCAGAATACTCTTTGGGCTGGAAACAGGGAGAGTGCATGATTGCTTAATTGGCTTCTTGATCCCAGTACGATGTTCATATTGATTTTCATTTGCTTTCTGTTTCTCTTAATGGGGTGAGGGTAGCTGTGGGAAGAATTAAAAATCTACAAATCCACAGAATGTTAGATATTATTTTGTTAAAACTATTGTGTGCCTGGGAAAAATGCAGACTAGAAGGGTTAGGGTACTTTTGTGTGGTGAGTTTCATGTTAAAGCCAAGCCTAAAGTTCACTTGTCAGTGTCCCACTATGCAGGAGACTAAATGTAAATTTATAAATTTAATTTAACATTTAAAATTTAGTTCTTTAGTCACTCTAGTCCCACTGTAAGTGTTTGATAACCACATGTGGCTAATGGCTACCACATTATTACAGAAATTTCTACAGAACTGTTACAGAACATTTCTACTATCCCAGAAAATTCTGTTGGACAGACCTAGCCTGTAACCTGCAGTCTAATACTGGTTCCTTTGTATGCTCCACTGGAACATTTTTCACAGCCTCAGGGTGCCTTCCAGAGCAACCCTGACTGCTGTAACTTCATTTGCAGACCTTTCAAAGCAATGCATATTGCATTCCAAAGCCATGCCCCGACTTATTAAAGCAAATTGTAACATCACTATATTTAAGTTATCTGCACCGGGTGCTTCATTACCACCATAGGTCTTTTAATATGCATGTCCCTTAATTTTTCATTTTTCTTAAGCATATCGCTTTGCATGTAGCCATAAATAATAGAGTGCTTAGCTTGTACATGTCACTGAGAATCCCCTTTAGAAGTTAAAGATTGCTTACTGATTACCAAGGAGAATTTTGGAGAACATCAAATCCCCTGACAGATGCTTGTTGCCACAAGGATATGTTTTCTTCTGCTTGTAATTGAAATGGCATCAGTTGCATTTTGCTATTTTACAATATTGGAAGAGAAGGTTATAGAAGGATGGTTTTCAAATAGTAATTGCACCTCCCGGCTTACCTATTTTCATCAATGAGTCCAAAATACTTAATCTGAATTTAGACATCAGACCTAACAGTATAAATATTTGTATCTTCCCCAGTCACACAAGAAGGTGTTGGCCTTTCTTCCAGGTGAAAATGTATCAGAAGTTGTTTTATGCCCCAAAATTCACATCTTTCTTCATTTGACCTGACTTTACCCATTAGCAAAAGAGACAGTTGTCTAGACGTTGTGATTTCATTGGCCCACCAATGTCCTCATTATTGGTTGATGCATGGAATTCTACTGTTAAAAGTTCTATTTCTTTAACTTTTCTTCCAGTTAAAATGAAAATATCTGTGGAGTAGGGTAATGTTATTAATAGGAGATGCTATGTCAGCTAGGACATGAAGCGTATGTGTCAATTTTCTAAGTAGAAGTTGGGAGAGAAGACAGGTGTGATAAAAACATAGTGATATCTTTGCGGGGGCGTGCAGCATTTTTTTTTCCCCATACAGAACTCAAGGTATGTAAAAGACAGCATTGAAAATGAACTTAATTAAATAACCAAAAGCCAGATTAAGATTAAGAAAGGTCCTGATGGCATTTCTAAGGCATGTGGATTTTAGAGAAGGGCGTAGGAATAGCTTTCTGCAGAGGGACAGCATGAAAGGCTGGATTCGTGAAAAGTTCCTCCAGCAACAATATGAAGGTTGGATTGGAGAAGAGTGGTGGTATTTGAGGCAGGGATACCACTTAGGCATTTGTTGGTCAAACCAAAGCCATAGATTTCAAATGTTAGAACAAAGATGGTGGTGGTGGCATTGGGAATTTAAAAGTGCACAGGGATACAGGAGACATTTAAACGTTACCCAGCCTTCCCTTCTTGACCTATTTCAGTATAAATGATTTGAAGTTCAGTCCCTGAGACCTTTTCCAAACTCAAGAGGTAACACAGAGCACCCCTTGTCTGCCTGCTGCGATGACACTGACTGTTGCTCCCGCATCCCTTATTTAGCCCAGGCATCGCATAGTAGTCTGTGTTGTTACCTAACTTTTCTCCTGCGTGTGTCTAGTCTCCTCAGCTAATATATAAGCTAGAAGTCTAACTTGGATGCCTTTCTGTACGGTCCTCCATGGACACCAATAACGACTGAGATGAGAGGAGTCTGAGGCACTGTGTCTCTGATCTTGCAAGCCTCCTGGGAGCTTTGGAGAAATAAGACTCTTTGGTTCCAGCCATGGAGCTTCTGATGAAGTAGTGCTAGAAGGCCCTACAGATACTTGTATTTTTTTTTACTTTCAGCTGATTCTGATGGCCAGCCAGGTGTGTTGAACTGTAGGCAGGGCTTCTCATTCTGACTTCAAGTTTGTCTGATTCTGGGTCTTAACCAAGGCACTTACCTTCCAGGGCCTCATATTCCCCATCTGAGAAATTATAGTTGAAGCAGACAGTGTGTGGTCACACCAGTCACAGGATTTGCCCAGATGAGGTTGCTTCCTGGGTTGTACCTAATTCCACAGCCTGGGATTAGACTCCGTGTTGTTTTCCCCTGAATGTGTTACCTTTCAGTCCCTCGTGCCCATGTTTCCTGTCGCTTTCCCTGACCGGGCCCCCTTGCCTGGGGATTCTCCACGAGGGGGCTGGGTGGGCGCACAGAGAGAAGCGAGTGGCTGATGCCACCGCCCACAGGCGAGCGTGGTTGAGCTCTCTGCGGAGCGCCAGATGGTGGTAGGTGGTTAAGGGTGCGTGTGGGGGGCTCTCTTCAGAAGCCTGTGGGCCAGCATCAGCTGTGCCCTTGCCTCTTGCCAGCTTTTCGCCTACGGAGCCTCCTTGGGGCCTGCGCCGTGCCTCAGGTGTGCTGCAAGCTTGGGGATTTATTACACAATTTTCCTGTGCCCTCTTTTTTGATGGGGAACTGGTAGGAATTTTCCTGTGCTAGCTTGACAGCCAGTTTCTTCTCACTTAACCACTATGGGTAAACAATAATTGATGCACAGTATTAAAATAAATTATATATATGTGTGTGTGTGTTTATCTGTTTTGGCTTCCTGGCTGTACTTCATGGGGGAAAGTGGCGTTGGAGCTGTCGGTGCTGAACTGGCCAGCAACGTGAACCAAGGGGTGAGCTGCTCATCTAGAATGAGAGACCTGGGGGCCAGACTTCTCCATCAGTGCACTAGCCCTGCCCCCTGCTCTCAGCAAGGAGCTGGCATCTTTCTAGTCCCCTCTGGATGCGCTGCCTCCTGAGCAGGAGCCCTCACTTGGGATTCTGCAAGAGTAATCCATAGTTTGTAAGGAACTGACTTCTCTTTTAGGAGCCTAGAATGGTATCAGTTATGTACCGTCCCTGGGAGAATGGAAAAAGTCACTCAGGTCACTTTATGTGTCCTGAGGATCAAGGAGGGTCTGTGTCTGGCTCCCCAGACATAGGATCACCCCCCTAGGACATTATTTTCTGAGGGATGTAGTCATTCATACTCATGGACTGGTCCTTCTGAGGGTGCTGTCTTCATTCTTTGTCTCCTGTTGGAAGCACTGCTGGGACCTGAGGCTGTAACACTGCGGCCAACTGAGGCTGTCCCTGCTCTCACGGAGCTTGTAGTCTCCTAGGGAAACAGACTGAATCAAATAGCCACCCGAGGGTGTAATTACAAATGACAAGATGTGCTAGAGAGGTGAGTACTAGCGGCCGTGGGGACATGAAGCAGGGGGTCTGGCTAGTGGAGGGAGCCTGGGGAGGCATTCCTAAGGAAGGGCAATGTGATGAAAGCCTCGAAGGGTGAGTAGATGCAGCCTTGGTGCTGAAGGCCAAGGGGGAGTTGAAGTGGCGTGAACGCGAGGTTGAATGAGTAGATTTTTCAATGAGAGGTTAAGAGGAGTAGAAGGGAACACAGATTTGCTTAGTCTTAGGGGAGGGTGTTTGTTTTGCCTTTGGGGACCAAAAGGAATTTACTGGAAGGGATTGCCTTAGTATTTCTTATCAAATCCAGGTAAATATGGAATTGAGTTTATACTTTGAAGTGGCTCCTGTCTGCTATGGAAAACAGGCAGGCGACCAGAATCTGAGGAAGCTATCAGCCCACAGAGCCCAGCTTTTGTTTTTCTGGAAACTTCTACCACACAGAAAGTTGGAATAGCGGCTGCCACCCTGAAGATGGTGCTCATTCCAGGCACAATTTTTGCCCATAGCCCTGGCCCCAAATCCTAGCACAGACTGGCATTTTTAAGGCAGAATTATAGCCTGAGAATGGAAAGTGGGTGGAGGAGTGTAGAATGCTCTCAATTCTAAAGAGACCTCTGTTTCCTTTGGTTGTGTTTTTACATTCGCAAACCCCTCTACATCTGTTTTTATTTCATTTGTTATTCACATGCTATCTCCATTTTTCAGGGGACAAAACCATGTTACAGAAAAATTAAATGACTTGCCAAAGTTCACAGACCACTTTTCTTCACTGATTCTCATTCTGGAGTTACCCTCTAATTAGGATCCATTTAGAGAAACTCAAAATCAGAAAATCTAGAAAGACAGGTCTAAGATAAGATTTGGTCTAATTTCTAATACATTCTCTACCACCTCCTATATAATGTAAATTCATATTCTCGGGAATAATTCCATGTGCCCTCATAAGTCATTGAAGGAAGATTTAATTTTGTCCAATCCTGTTAAGTGTATTTTATTGTACTCTGAATCATTGGTATGGGATACATATGACAACTCTTAGGAGGCTAGAATATCACAATAAAAAGAAAAATTCCTTCTTCAGCTTTTTTGCGTAAACCAGTGACCACTCTACTAGTCCAACACTAGAAACTGATAAACACACCCAGAGGCAGTCAGGCTTTGGTAATGTCCTGGCCTCCTTGACTAGCCTGAAACCCTCATTTAAAAGTGATGACTTTTCTAGAGCACCTTTAAAGTAGCCAAGTGCACGCAAGTGAGAGATCTATGTGTTTCCAAGCAGCAGTGAGAGAAAGAGCTGTCTTCTGCAGACAGCAATTTTCATGACTGTAACATAGAATAAAGGCTTCACGGACTGTATTGTTTGGTATGCTGGAAGAACTTGAACTTTTATGTTAAGAGGATACCTCAGTTTTAATTTCATCACTCCTTTTACAATTTAGATATCTTGCAAAAGTGTCAGCATTGTTCCACATCAGCCATTTTCAACCTTTTTCATCTCATGGCACACAAAACTAATTACTAAAATTCTGTGGCACACCAAAAAATATATTTTTTGCCGATCTGACAAAAAAAATAGATATAATTTTTATTCATTCACACTGGATTGCTATTGTATTGGCTGTGTCTTCTTTTTATTTGATAATCTAAGGGAAAAGAGGTCAGTGCCCCTGACTAAATAGTCAGGTATTGCATGTTTTAAACTTCTTGTGGCACACCAGTGTGCTGCAGCCACCGGTCGAAAATCGCCGGTCTACATCATGCAGGCAAAACAGTCAAGTGATATACTTCCATGTAACACAAGTCCAGCAGATTTAACTGTAACATTTCTAACTTTTTCAATAGAGATGTTTATTTATAAGAACCGTACAAGCTATTAAATGGTCCTTCTACTTTAAAACGAAAATTCTAAGCACTCTCTTCCATCAGACAATATGGCACATATTGATATTTTTCCACCATTCCTATTAATATTAATTTATTATAATTGAGATAAGTTTACAAATGAAATTACAGTGTTCTTTATATATATATAGAAACTTTTTCTATATATATATAAACTTTTTCTATATATATATAAAGAACACTGTAATTTCATTTGTAAACTTATCTCAATTATAATAAGTATTTCTATATCAACTTGAAATCAAAACTCTTCTAGAATTTTCATAGAATATTATGAGCTCCTTCTGTGTCCAACTGTCTAGCAATCAAGGCAACTTTGACCAGCTTAGCAAGAGTCCCCACCTAAGAAACCAGGGGTTATAAACAAGATGCTATAACCAAGGCCATAAAACAGGGGTTGTAAAACTGACTGTGGGCATGTCAAGTCCAGGTGTATTTATTTGACTACTATAATTTTTATTTAAAGATGAATTCCTTCAGTCAGGGAAATATTATTTTTTACCGCAGACTCCACCATTTCCTATTGGTGCACTTTCCCCTTTTCGCTCATTTATACTTCCTGCCTAGCCTCTGGGCCACCTGAGTTTGTGATTCCTACTACTTTTATTTTGCTTTTTTTTAAAAAAATTCTTTTCCACATTGTATAACTTTAAAACTGCCTAGAAAAAAAGAAAAAAAGAAGATCTAGAGATTTCTTTCAGTACTACAAGGCTTTCCTTGCCACTGGTAGAGTGCAGAGCTTAACCATCTCCCTTGCTCCCACAAGGAACTGATCACCTTTTGTGTAATAGGCTATGGACCTATAGCATGTAAATTAACTGGCTCAGGCCTTCTTTAGTGAAAAAATGTTTTGGTCAGAATTCAATACAATTTTAGCTGATGTCTTCATAGAGCTCTCGATGGCTTACTCTGACTTATGTGACAGTCTCTTCAAATCACTGGTTTTGAGTCTGACAAGAATTGGAATACCAGAGGTGGTGCTGTAATTTTCTTGGGTAATATATTTTTCAACTTGGATAGTGCCTATCGTAGACAACTTCACACAGCCTACCAAGTTTGAGGCTGCAATGGGGAGCTTCCTTCAGAAATTATCATTTACAAAAAATTAAGCACAGACATAAAGTATGGAGGGGATATTTACATGATTAAACTTGTTACTACGAACCAAAGTATTTAATAATTAAACTCTAGTCACCCTGGTATATTTAGATAATCGTTTATGAGATGTTTGGCAATGTGAGAATTAGAGTGAGTGGATAAATGGAGGCCAAAGAAATGCCTTTGGAAGCTACAGCTAAGAAAAGTTATCTTTGAAAACATAAACTGCCCCCCCCCCAATAATACACAAGATGGTATTTACATGCAATTTTGCAATCTCAATCTGTCCTATAATGTGAGGTGCCCTTCTAGTAGACGTGGACTATTTTGCTGTCAGTGGAATGACAGAAGTTTCATTATGATGGGAAAGCATAATCTAGGGGAATGAGTTTATATCTAACAGCAAGATCGGAAGCCTTTCTCTGCTTCCCATTGGACCATGTAAAATTGAGAAATATATTTGTGGAAATATGCTTTGGTCACTGTAGTGATGGGGTATGTGTAGGGCATATTTACATTGGGTTTGGGAAACGTCTTCAGTTAGTTAGATCCAATAATGAGTGATGAGGAGAAGGGTGTCCCCATAACAAAGACATTGGGCAAGTTTATCTTCAAAGCGTCACTGTGCTTTTTCATAGAACAGAGAAATAAGGAATAACTTCCTCACAAGGTTATCTTGATGGTAAATAACACACGTGTATATAGTAAACACTAAATAAATATCTGGGAGAAAATCCCATATAATAAGATTAAAACAAAAACAGCTTAACGCCTTGGAAGGTCTCCTCTGGCAAATGTTTTATATCAGACTGATCTAGAAGAGAGTCTTTTCCAGCCCGGCAGGGCGTGGCTCAGCGGTTAAGCATCAACCTAGGATCCAGGGGATCAGGGTTCGATTCCCGGTCAGGGCACATGCCCCGGTTGTGGGCTGTAGTCGATCAATGACTCTCTCACCATTGATGTTTCTGTCTCTCTCTCTCTCCCTCTCCTTTCTTCTCTCTGAAATCAATAAAGATATATTTAAAAAAAAAAAAAAGAGAGAGTCTTTTCCAGAAGACTCTGCCTTGTAGATGGAAGGCAGGCCCCTTTAGATTGGATTCCACTGTAATCTGAGCCACAGAGGACCTCTGGGGAAAGGCTTCCTGAAATAGCATTAGTTACATCTTATCACGTCGTATGTTGATGTGTAATTACTTATCATTACCGCAATACATCATTTTAAAAAGTATTTCCCAACTGCTTCTTTTCCCCTTACAAATGTATTATTCATATCTATATAAATAACAGTTCACTGAATTCATTTAAAGAAATCCATTGATTCTAGTAAATTATTAGACACATGTAACTGTCACTCAGGCAATAATGTTGAAACGCCCCACTCAGGATTTCTGGAAACGAACTCCAGGGATGAAGGATGAATAAAGATACCACTCCATCTGTTAGCCAAACTGACTGCACCAAATAATATGGAACTTAATTACAGAGGTGGCTATATTCCCGAAAGGTGATTTCCAAAGGCTGAAAATTTGATGTAAATCTCTCCATGTTTATTTCCTCCAGGGATCTTCAGTGGTGGTTACAAATTGCAAGTTTTAGAGCCACTGGCTGTTAAGGGCCCGAGGGTTAGGTAGGAGTGGATCCAGTGAAAGGAAGGAAAAGGGAGCAACTGTGGTCTCCCTCTCCCCGCTCCCACCCACCTCTCTATCCCCTTCTTTAGTCTTGGACTAGCTGTAAACAACTCCACATCTTTTCACTTACAAGTAGACTATCAGATAAAGCACAGGATACCCAACTAAATTTGAATTTCAGGTGAACAATTGTTTTTAGTATAAGTATGTCCCATGCAATACTTGACACACACTTATACAAAAAATAATTTATTGTTCATCTGATATTTACATTTAACTGGATGTTCTGTATTTATATTTGCTAAATCTGCCAACCCAACTATTTTGTCAAGATGTTTATTTGGAAACTATATCAGAGCTAATCTTTTCCAAGGTATAATTATTTTAATTGGAAAGCCCTAAAGACCAGACTCCTCAAGAGCTCCAAGAATGAATCTTTTGGTTGAATTTAGGACATGTTTGAAAGGTGGTTTAGAGAGATGTTTCCGTTGGGAAAACCTTTCTGTTGTATCTAAATTTAGAGCATATAGGTGGTAGGCATTGATTCCTGGCACTCACAAGCCTGGTAGAGGGAAAGAAGGAGGGACAAAAGGAGAAAGATAAAAACAAAGTATCGTATTTTATTTTGTTTTCTCTATTTAATTGTAAATATTAACAGTGTGGGTAGAGAGGGAAGAAGGTTAACTTGCCAACTCATACTTTCAGTTATTCAAGCTAAAATGTATGGAATCATTCTTGACTCCTCTATTTCTCTCATGTTCCAAATCCCGATCAACAATGAATGTTGTCAGTTCTGCCTTCAAAATATAGCCAGAGTCTGTCCACTTCTTACAATATCCACCACTCATAACTTGGTCCAGGATTCTGTCCTTTCTCACCTGAATTACTGCAGTGGTCTCTCTCTGCTCAACTGTTGCCCTTTTCAGTTTACTCCCACATAGTATCTTCATTCATCTTCTTAAAACCTGTTTGAGGTGTCACTTCAAACCCTTCAGTGGCTTCCATTTCACTCAGGTAGTCCTAAGAGTTGTTATAAGACTAGCCCCACACCACCCCATGGTGCCTCTCTGAGCTCAGCTCCTGCAATGCCTCCTCCTCACTATTTTTCCTGGCACAGCAGCCCCCTTGCTAGCCCTCCACTGCATCAAACACCCTCCTGCCCAGAGAACTGCTCCCTTGGCTCTTCCAAGGTTACATCCAAATATCTCATTCACAGTATTGCAACCCTCCCCCACCCGTTTTCATCTTTACTTTTGCTTTGTGGCATTTCTCATTGCCCAGATTCTGTTTCTCCCTTGTTTATCTGGTTATTGCATGCCCCTCCCACTAGTGTAAACTCTTGAAGATGCTAGACTTGGAGTTGCTACTTCTGTTTGTTTGGGCTCTTGCACTCCCAGTGCTTCATATGTATTTGTTGGATGGATGAATAAACCGTTAACCGTTTTTGACAAATTTTATTTGTATATTAGATACCTATCTGTAAATAGCAGAATCTTGGGAGAAAAAGTGCAGGACTGGTATGTTGTGATGGTAGAATTACATTCTGCAGCAAGAAAAAAAAAAGGCCAAGACAATAGACAGTTGGGTAAGCAGGTCAATATGAGGGTTTTGGATGCCCGTGGAAACACTATATAAGGGGCACTTTAGAGTTTGTTCAAGGGCTATCCCTTTAAAAAAATCAGATTCCAGAAGTATCCATTTGTCTAAAACTATGAAAGTAATACTCTACATAGTAGTCTTCACTCTGGGGCTCCAGTGTCATCCCCAGGACCTGGGAAGACAATTAAGATCATTGAAAGGTGGGTCTTCTCTGGGCTATGGGGATCAGTTCCTCAGTGTCTTAAGGTAACTAGTCCCCTGAGGGCCTTTTTTTGCCACCTTTCTTTTTTCTTTTCATCTCTGTTCTCCACACCCCTTACAACACTGCTTCCAGGAAGGTCCTCCAAAGAAACAAATCAAGCCATATCATTTTCCAGTTGCTAAATTGCCATTTTTTCCCAATTGGAGATAAGTCCACGTCACCCTGCTTCCCCATTCTTGTTTCCCTTCAGACCTAACTACAGGCCAAGCTACCCAGCTTCGGTTCAGTAAGAATGTTCTTTTCCACTCTCCAGAATGGCCTTCATTGCCTAGAGAACTTCTCAACTCCCAAAACTCAACTCAAAGTCACCTTTTAGGTTATTTTTAAACATTTTTCCTGGAGGCATTTATTCATCTCTCCTCTAGGATCTCATTGTCTAGGACCTCATAGCACTTTGCACATACCTCTTGCACAGCACTTAACTTATTGTATTAGAATGATTATAATGATTGCCCCAGCAGATTGGGAAGGCATCTTTGTATGTCTCCCACCAAGTAAAGCATATAGAAGGTGTAGAACAAGTGCATATTAAATGGATTGTTTTGTAAAGTTCAGAGAAACCTATTCTTGCTCCTGAACATACAGTTCTCTATAGCTAGCTACTGGCTTTGCTTTTTGTGGTCCTTCATAAGAACTTCCCCAAGTCAAACCCCATGACCTCTTCTTCATGTGCAAATGTGTTGATTGAACCCTGTCCCAAAACTGGGAAGAGCAAAATGTTTTTCTAAGGGTAGCTCTTTTGTTGGTGACACCAAAAGGCAAGATAACAATCTACCTTCTGCCTACTCTCAGAATTGGCCACACTGGTCAACCCACGTCATTACCTTGTCAGGCTTTGAGAGAAAGTGTCCTTCATTTTAATTCCTTGCATGATTAAAGTCTTTCAATTACCATTCAATTTAATTAAATGGCCTTTATGATTTAATTTTAGTGAGGGGAAAAATGATCACTCATTAAAATGATGATTGAATGGTGATTTTTTTTTTTTTATTATTGCAGTAGATAGTAGGAAAGAGCCTATGAGATAAGTTTTGTAATAAAAAATCCTTCTGGTAGTCAGTAAAATGTGTTATCAGTAATGAAAAAGAAGTTGTTGATATTGTTAATTAATAAGTGATGAATTAGTGTGGAACCTGATCCTCATTTACCCCAATAACACAACCCCAGGAAATTGTAAAGAATATTAGCCCATCACTCTTTATATATATATATATATATATTTTTTTTTTTTTTTTGAGAGAGAGAGCAAGAGATTGAGAGCAAGAGTGAGATAATGAATATAGTTGCATAAGCTTTTAAAGTAAAAATTCTTAATTATAGTTTAGTTAGTACTCAAGTGAAACTAATTGGTTAAAGAAAATACATGGTCTACATTATAGCATGTTGTAGAAATATCACAATTTATTTAATAGCACATATTTTTTCTCTTTTTAAAATTAAGAATTGATACTTTAAGTTGTATGTCATAATATTTTCTTCATTGTGAATTTCATGAGGAGATATTTCCATTCCCATCAGTGACATCTTTTAGGATGCTAAATACTAACTTGATAATAGAGGGGGGAAAGAGGCAATTAATGTTGGAATTCTTTTATAAGGAAAACTATTCTAAGTGTGTACATTTTTAATACAGCCTATTGGATTTTTTTTTTTTTTTAATACAGTAACACATGGTCTAATAACCAAGAGATGCTTGGTTATTTGGCTTTAGGTTATGATACCAGTTCTCTGAAACAGAATATTCTGAAATTCAATTTAATTCTGATACTACCTAGAATTAGCACAAACCCCACAAGTTTAGGGCAAAGTTCTTCAGAAGACTGCTCCCCTTCAGCAACCAGCTGTAAGTCCAGGGGCCATTTGCACTTCTCACTAAGTGGCTAACCCAAAACCCTGTAAGTTCAATAATTTGCTAGAACAACTCACATAATTCACTGAAAATAACTTAAGGTTACAGTTGTATTATAAAAGATACAACATAGGAACAACCATGTGGAGGAAATGCACAAGACAAGGTCCAGGAGTGGCAGGGATGCAGAGCTTCCATGCCTTCTTCTCTGGAACCTGGGCACATTACTCTACCAGCACACAGATATCTTCATCAGCCAGTAAGTTCTTGGTCCAGAGGTTTTAATGGGCATTTCATTATATAAGCACAATTGATTAAGTCATTGGTCATGTGAACTCAATCTCCAGTTCCTTTTTCTCCCCAGAGTTCAACCTGACCCAAAGTTTCAAACCTCTGATTATGCAGTTGTTCTTTCTGACCACCAGTCTGCATCCGGAAGCTATCTAGGAGCCCCACCTCGAGCTGCCTAATTAACATAATAAAGACACTCCTATCACTTAGGAAATTCCAAGGATTTCTGAAGCTTTTTGCCAGGAACCAGGGACCACAGTTATCTGTAGAAAAGGAGTTCTTGGGATGTCACAAGAAAAATAATTTCCTGAAGCCTCCACCAGAGGATGGGGTTTTGTGGAAAGCTTTATTGATTATGTAAAATTATGGGGATTCCCCTCCAAAGTTCCATCTCATGTGTTTGCCATCTACTGGTGGTTGCAGTTCTTACTCATGTGTCTGGCGTTCTGCTGGCTGCAGGCCGTGGTTCTGGTCAGATGTTTTCATCACCCATCAGGCCAGCCAGGATTGTTTACATGGAGGGGGCTCAGGGTTCCCAGGAGCAGCAAAAGAACAGGTCCTATTGTGCAAATGCTTTCTAAATCTCCACTTGTATCGTGGAGATTGGCCAAAATCAGTCCAGGGTTGGTGTGGAATAGTAATGTCAAAGGCCATGGATTCAGGGAGGGCCGAAAATGCTGGCTAATCTTCCAGCCTATGCAAGACTCTTTCTAAAAAAGTACTTTAAAGGCAGTAGTGAAGGATAGATCACTCTGCTGGCAGCTGAATTTGTGTTTATCTCCTGGCACGGTAGTGACTTTGTACATCACTGAGGAAGGAGATGGAAACTTGACAGGCAACTAGAATGGCCAACCAGGAGAAAAGCTCACTAAGCCAAAGGCCTCGGTAGTGGTAGTCTCATGCTTCATCTGGGCAAAGGGAACAGAGGAAGGCCTCCAGCTCAGGCCTGTCCCCCTCTACAGCACTCCATGCCTGGTGTAAAAAGGAGGTCAGAGGGACCAGACTTGTCCCAGAGAGTCCTGTTTCTTCCGTTTGTCTCTTTACGCTGCAGATATGAGTTGAGCACTAACTCCAGGATAGGCTTGATTGCAGCAGCTGCTGCTGACCCTGCTAGTTTTCTCCCAGTGATCACAGAGAAACCATTTTGCCTATGTGAGCTTCTGATTTCTCATCTGTCTAATGAGGGCACTGATTTAGTGATTTGGAGGTGTCTTTCAACAGTGATCTGTACCATTTTACAATACTACACTATTTTTTCCCCTTTTAAAACTTATACATCTTGCTGCTCTGATGTCACCCACTAATGGATAGAATGGACTACTCACAGAAACAAACCATTTAGGTCAATTGAGTCTATTTCTATGGGCATGGTACTTTCAATAGATTCTTACATTTTATCTCATAGGGATTCCTGTACTTTTTCTTGTCCAAGTGAGATATGATGGTCAATACACTGAGATTTCTATGTCATGACCTAGGCCCCTTTGAGAGTTACCTGATGAAAATGAGAGGTTGGCCCACCTTAAGGTAAGGGTCAGGCTTCCCTTTTCACTTATACCTGTTTTGTAACGGAACTTTGGTCAGATTTGCATTAGGAAAAATGGCATTAACTGTGGGATGTTGGACTTTGACTTACCCTCTCTGAATCTCAGTTTTCTCATCAGTTCAACAATACCTACTTAAGTATTGTTTTATGAGGAGTCAATGACATAAGGTTCTATAAATGCCAAGGTCAGGGCCTATCTCCTAATAGGACTTCAAACAATATTGTTTTCCTTTCCTCCCTTCATCTCCTTGCTGGACTGGTCAAATGGGATCATGTGTGCAAGCTGCAGCACTCTGTAACTCTAATGTTGAAAACAAATCATGGGTTATGATTACTGGTACCATCCTATGCTCCAGGACCTGGGAAGCACCAGAAGGTTTGCATTGCTCAGAGGTGTACCCAGTTGTGTCAGAAGCAGCACTGGGGATGGACCCCCAAGTCTTTGTCTCCAGGCTACAGCTTTGTCCACTGCTCACTTGTCCACTCACTGTCTTGGGGAGGCCAACACATAGGTGGGTTGTACATGTCACCTTAAGGGCTGTAGCTTTGAGTAATGCAACAAAAACATAAGCATCTACCCTGGGTTTGAGCCCTATAGGGAAGCATGAATTTAAATAAAATATTTCAATGCAGGGTCACTTAGCACAGCAGTGGATTGCCTGGCCTTGGTCCTTGTAATATCTTGATATGACCTTCCCTATTTTCTTTATTTTTTATCTCTTAAAATAGAGAGCAAAATTTTACTGGTAAAGGACTCTCAGATATCTCTGAAAGGCATCCAGTGAACCTAAAGTGTTGTTTATTTCCTCTGGTGAGTGGATTTTCCTCCTTGAAAGGCTTCTTTTTGAAATTCTGCACAGAAGCACCATCATTTCTCTTTGCCTTCTCAAGAGAGTTTTAAAATGCTATTGGCTATTAGCTGAAATGCCGCCCCTGGGTTCCATTGATCCAAGGGGATTTGGGACCCCCAAGGTCGCCAGAGATTAATTATACATGAGTTATGTTCTCAAATGTTCCTGGGTATTTGCTCAGGGTCTGCATTGTTAAGACAGTGCACAAGGCCCACGCCAGGGTTATAAGCTCATCGGAAATTCAAAGATTAAGTCCATCCAGCATGTTGGATGCAAGATTATTAAGTGAAACACTTCTGCAGGTGAAGTCATTGGAGCTCAAAAAGGGCAGCTTCTGAATCGGTGGGAATCTATGGGATCTTCCAAGTCAGTCTTTGGGGATATAAAGAATGAGAGAGAGAGAGAGAGAGAGAGAGAGAGAGAGAGATGGGAATGAGCATCTTGCAAATGGTTTAATTCGAAATACACAAGTGAGCTTTAAGTAGGAGGACATGAGAGTAAGGGCTCTAATCACTAAAATGTGTCATTAAATGGGTTTAAGAAGTTATTTTCTAAGGAGCATAAACAATCAAAGACCAAATAATGAGAGACCTGATGTGCGTGGCACCTCCATTCGGAGGTAGAAACCTCACGAATGCAACCCCGGAGATGGAACTTGCAGATATCTGAACTGAGTTTTCAGTGGATATTGTCTGATAGGTTAGGGAAGTGCCCATGTTTCTAGCATGGCTTCAGTGGGAAGATGTCACGAGTTACAACAGGCGGTGACAGGTTGCATCCATCTCCCCTTGACCTCAGCTGCAGCTGGGGGTCGCGGGAAGTGTGCGCCTGGGAGGCACAGCTACGCAGGGAACAGGATATTTCTCCAGTCACTGCATGTGCTACGCATTCGGGAGAAGAAAGGGGGAGGGAGGACGGGGAGTAGAGGGAGAGGGGGCGGAAAGGAGAGGGGGCTGGCCATTAATAATCACTGAGTGACTGACTCCAGGCCTGGCCCGGGGTATCTGCACTTGGGCGGCCTCCGTTTCCCCCCAGGGCGCGCTGCGGGTGAGTGGAAGGGCCCCATTCAAGCAGCGCGAGCGGAAGGGGTGCTACCTTCATGCTTCAGCAGCAGCTACGGCAGGGGCCGCTGCAAATCCGGTGGGACGGCCCAAGTTCTTGTTGAATGAGTTTAATGTCTTCATAAAGAGTTCTGTTTTTCAGAAGATGGCAATGGAGGGTGAACAACTGGGTTTAAAAATAACCAGCTGTCTTACTGGGGGGTTAAGTAGGACTAACTCTAGGTAGTACACCACTGCCAGATCTTACTCGCCTTCGCAGGCAAAAGTAGCCCCTTCCTCAGGCCACCCAGCCCCAGTGTGGACGGCCGAGGCAGAAGGCTGACGATTACAAAGGTGTTGGCAGCCCTTGTCAGCTCTGATCCCTGTCCAGAGTGGTTCCTGCAGCCCCTCCTTTCCCAGGACTCAGCCTGAGCAGTAAGGCCGTGGCTGCCATTCCTCTCTCCACCCTGCTATGCAGTGGCCCTAGCCAAGTTTCCTCTCGACTGCTCATTTCCTCTTCAGTGCAGTTGCCTCCTCATTGCTTGGCCTTTTCACTGTTGTGAAACCGTCAACACTATTCCTCCCATCATCTCTGACCTTCAGCCATGTTCTTCTCATCAGCTCTGAAAATCCCTCAAAATCCTCACAGAGGCAGAGGAAGATTCAGCCCTGTACCCTGAGAGGTATCGTGGGTTTTTTTCTGCTTCTTAATAGCTCAGTGTTATGGTTTTGCTTTTTAAACACTCCAGTCTCTACCCCATTCCATCTAGCATTTTGTTGAATCAAGTAAGATGCTTATGGTTGCAAGTAATAGAATCACTCACTTTCCAATGACTTGAAAAATAGTTGTCAATTATCTCACATAGCAAGAGGTGGATGTCCCACGCTAGACACTGGGGCACAGTAGTTCCATAGAGACCAGTCTCCTGTTTCTTTCAGCGCTGTGCTCTCTCCCATCCTTGGGCTTGTTTATTCAGGAGGGTTGTCCATGGCCCAAAGGGGAGGACATTTCCTCCTTCACATCACTTTTTTTTCTAGGAATAAAATATTACTGAGAAGTTCCTCAGGGGACGTTTATCCCACTTATCAGCCATGACGTGGCTTCAGGGAAGCTGGCAAAACCAGCTTAGGACGTTTTTAGCCTTTATCATGGCAACAGATGGGGAATAACTGCTGGGTAGATTGCCAACAGCATCTCCCACCTTGGCATCTTTCTTATTACAATTTCAATCTCAGACTGGGTCTAGGGACACTGAGGAGGGCATCCAGTGTCATATTCAAAAGTACACATTCCTGATGACAGTCAACCAGTGCCTGAAGACCAAGCTTGGGTGTCTTAACACTTTTATCTTAGAGTGATTTCTCTTTGCTTCTGGGGCGTGTGTGGAGAGACCGAGTCACTTTTGCTTCTGGTCTTTGTACAATATTCACCGTTTGTGGACACAGTCATCAATCCCAGTATATTTCTATATTTTGCCCCAGGGGGCCCATGCAAATAGATAAATAGATAAAAGACAAGCCAGGACTTCCCATGAGAATGCAAATCAGGGTCTTCTCAGGGATGTTTATCACACACTCAAAGTTTGAGGTGGAATTAAATGGTCTCCTCAGTGATGACCCTCCAAACACAAATTTTTAAAAAAATAGCAATGACATTTCAGCCATTCTGTTTGCATGGTGTTCTACAGGCATGGCCGTGGGAAAAAGTCAATGTAATGGGTATAAAATTTACTTCACAACAGGAGTGAAAATATTTCACTTGCCTTTTGTTTTATTATACAATCGTATCTAATCTACTTAAAGCTTTTCCTCTTACCAGGAAAATTTCCATCACTATAAGGATTTTCATACTAGACCAAACTCTCTTGGTCCTAGAGGCCTTGTATTTGTGAGGAACTCTCAGTAATGGTGATCTTCAGGTCATGTGATTGCCGCTTACCTGGTCATTGTCTCAGTCCACATGGTTCTTAAAGCCAGCCCAGAACTGCTGTTCTGTGATATGTTTGGTCACTGGAGTCTTTTCTGAGGATGGACCCAGAGGTCATGACCCAGCCTCCTTTGGAGATGCCAAGTTCCCCTGTGAGATTCTGCCACCTCCCTAGCTCCCTTCCGGTTGCAACCGTATCACTCTTCCAACCTCAGAAGACATTTTCAAAACTTGTCTCTGCCTGGATGTTCCAGTGACCCTCTTCAAATACTTCCTTTTATTTAATAATGATTCTGCAAAATCTCCTCTCAGGAAGCCTTAGGAAACACATCTCTGGAGCCTATTCTCCTTACAAAAAAGAGTACAGGAGGAAGACATAAGAATGGTTGGTTGTTTGCTCACTAACTCACCCTGTTATAAATAGGATGCTTTTCTTATTGAAATGGAATAAAATTAGATTCTACATTGTCATGCTGAATAAGTATCCACTTAAAACGAGTCAAGTCATGACCTGCTGTTGAGCACCTTGCCAGTGCACTTGGCCAACGCTTCTTTCACTTGCCTGCCTCCTCCCCACTGCAGGTTATAGATTATTCTCTTGAGAGGCTCTTTCCTGCCATTTTTCCTGCCAAATGCCGTCCACCTAGCTAGACCCAGTGCATAGACCATCTTCTTTATCAAGCTTTCTTTTTACTCCCACTCATTCCCTGAATTGAGAAAACCTTCTTTTTTTGCTGTGATCTCAGAGGACTTTGATACACCTGCATTGCAGTATGTAACTTTTTTCACCTTTGGTTGTCATCATAAGTGTGCACGTTGTACCTGTCCTATTGATTTGTAATCCCTTAAGAGCAGGGCCCTATCTTGCTCTCTTTGCTTTATTGATGGTACCTAGACACCAACTGAATGGAACTGATGCAAATTAGTTGTCCCCTGACCTTGAATATTGTATGATGGGACACAAAACATATATGCCCAGTATATAAGTAAATTAATACTCTAGGAAATGAAAAGAAGATATGCTGAGGCAGTTTAGACTGGCAAACATGGATGCCAAGGTGAATGAATGTTCTAACACCTGCTTGTGGTAACAGGAAGGACCACCGTGAACTGAAGGCATCAGGAAAGGCTGCATTTAGAACTTGAACTGGATATTGTATTGTCACAAAAATTTGAATGAGTATAAAGGAAAGAAAAGACAGAGGAGGCATGGGGACAAGGAGGAAAATAGAAATGACTTCAGCATCTGTGGGTTGGTTGGGACACACCAGGAAGACACCCTAGTGATGCCTAATGTTTTCATCAAATCTTACAACTTATAGCCCTGGCCAGGTGGTTCAGTTGGTTGGGGCATCATCTCATACACCAAAGGGTGGTGAGTTTGATTCCTGGTCAGGGCACAAGGTCCCCAGGTTATTGACGCTATTCCTGGTCAGGGTGCGTGTGGGAGGGAACTGATCGATGTTTCTCTCTCACATAGATGTTTCTCTCTCTCGCTCTCTCCCCCTTCCTCTCTCTAAAATGAAAATCAACCAAACAAAAACCCTTACAACTTATAAAGTACTGTCACATATATTATTTTATGTGATTCCATCTAGTTAGGTCCATAGACTGAATTATATGAATTATACTGTATTGAAAGTAGCACTGCAAAGGCAATTCACTGTGTACACAGTCAAAACACACTTCGGCGGTAATAGATCTGTTTGTACCAAAAGTAGTGATGAGGAAGGGGAGGAAGAGGGAGATGCTGAGGATACTGATGATGATGCTACACGTTCCTAGAGTCCGAGAGGCCGAGGGCCAAAGCAAACACAACAGAAAGAGAACACACAGTGTGTCTCAGGATGTGTGCTCAACTCACACCTCTAATCTGGGATAAATGCGATCTGTGTTCACCAGGTCAGAGTTCAGTGCAATGGAAAGGCCTTGCGTTTACTTAGTGCCTCAGCCCATCTGGGAACACAGCTGTGTGGGCTTAGGCAATTATTTTCTTATTTAATGACTTCATTAACCATCTGAAGCAAATATTCAGTCTTGATATTCAAACCATCTCCCCACCAAGAGCCTTCATGTAGGAAACCTACAAGCTCATTCCCAGGCTTGCCCCCTTCATTGCTGCCCAGGGTCCCACAGTGGTTGTGTCTCGAGTGATGGGTGTTTTACCTGGAGGTGAGACGAGGAGCTGAAACCCCGTGGCCTCCTTAGCACAGGGATTGAAAACCTCTTAGCAATCACCACAAATTTATGTTTGCTGTTGGAAAATTGCTTTGGGAAATGATGTGGATCAGAGAAGTAAATTTCCTGTCAAGATAAACTTGAGTAGTGAGCAAAGCAAAATTTGGAAAGAGAGAACTGTTGGTGTTTTATCTCCTTTTTATTAATATTCTGTAATATTTGCCACAGCCTTACTCTGTGAGCCAAACTGTCAGCGGAAGCCCTGGACTGCTGAGATGCTGGGATTTCTCTAGGGAGGATGCTTTCAGTCTCATTTTACCGACAGAAGCTGTTGGTAACAGATGTGCTTCAAAGCGCTGGCAGTTTTTAAAAGAATTAAGGTGAAAAATAAAACCCCTAAAACCCCACCAGGCAGATGCCAGGAATCTACTGCCTCTGGACTGGCCCAGACTTTTCCCTGTGTTTCCAGAAATTGCTGTTATACAGTCTGCACAGACGGTGGAGTGCTTGGACCAGCCAGGGACGGAGGACGCTTGGCAGGGCACCAGCTCTGAGCACGATTCTGCTTTTCTTTTTCCCGAAAAGCTGAGCCTGGTAAAAAATAAAAACACAAGCAGACCCTTTCCCTCTTTCCCATCTGCTTTCATCTTTCCTCTCTGGGGGTTGGTAGCCCCGGGTAGACCGGTGGAGCCCAGCAGACTGCTGGCTGCTGAGTGTGTTCCTGGATTTTGCTGCAGTTCAGGGCTGCTGGGCTGTGGGGTCCGAGAACTCTTGAGTCTCATCGGCTGACAGATAGGGGACCACTGCAGGAGCCTGTGTGTGAGGGCTCAGAAAATCAACCTGTGCACTCGCGATGGCGGTGATATGCTGTAATAAGGGATTATAATTGAACCAAGACTGACTTTCCCCCTACCTGCTTCCAGAAGTCTCAATTTAGGCTCTCAGGGCATCTACCAGGTATGTGCTCCTGGGGAGAGGCCTACAGACTGAATCTGTTGACAGAACTGGGAAGAAACATTATATTGAAAAAACACTTTAAAAAAGTCAACCACCTGAGGCATCCCTGTGAGGGGATCTTTGTAACCTGCTTCTTAACGAAGTGTTCTATCTGACTGACTTTCAGAGAAGGGGCCGTCTCTCTTTCTTCCCACTTCCTATAGCTGCTCATCCATACCCCAGCTTTCCCTTCTATGAGATAAATTTTTATTACTAATTAAATGTTCTTTTTAAATTAACCCCTTATAGCCACATCTCAGAACCCATTTCTAGAAAGTAGTTGTTTCTAAGGCCTTTTATTTCTCTTGTCAGTGCGTATAAACACAATGTGTCCCATCGGGTGGGAGTTAACATTACTTGTGAACTTACTGTCTGCGCTCACTGCGGCCGACTCAACACACATGATCTTCCAGGAACCTGCGAGGCAGCCACTGATATGTCCATGACAGAGGCAGGTGCCCAGGTTCATGGAGCTGCAGTAATTACCTGCCTAAAGGCCACTCGACCCGACACGCTTGGGTCAGATTCTGTGCTACGTGATGGGACAGTCAAGTGCAAGGGAGGCCCTTCCTTCAGAAGCAAGCGGTCTAGTTCCCTTCCTGCTACATAGGCTCCCAGCACAGGCGTCCTGAGGGACTTAGTTCAGAGCAGTGACTGACAGCAGGATTTCAGCTCCCGTGCAGGAGAGCTTGAAGCATGTGGTCCTCTGAAGTCGCACTGTGTGGGTGGCAGGCAACCCACATGTCCCCACCCACCTCCGTCCACTGCTTAAATCTTTGCATACCTCACAGCTTTGGAAGTTGTCACTTACATTATCTCGTTTGATCCTTACCAGATCCTCCTGAAACAGGCTGAAAAAAGATTACTTCTGAATTTTATAGACAAGGGAATTGAGGTCCAGAAAGGTGGTGTTTTATCGAAGCCAGTAAATGGCAGAGCCAGGACCAGGGCTCTGCCTATTAATTCCATGCCTAGAAGATTTTTTTCTAATACATTATGAAGCCTCCAGACAAAGCCAGCCCTGGGAGGTGTTGAGGACAGGAGGGGCTGATAAAAACCAAGCTCCCCGAATGAAACCTGGCTTTGCAGATAATCTCTGACTTTCAGTTTTGCAATATCGAAGAACCAGATCCCCTCTGACCTTCTCCAAGTCTTAAAACTGGTGACCTGCCATGGTGCTTTAACTTCTCGCTATTGTCTCTGCCCCATGTTCATCATTGTCTCTCTCCATGTTTCTCAGACATTATTTTATCTCCACACCAAAGAGATATTTTGAGGCTTTTTTCCCAATTGCCCCCTCACTCTGAAATGTTAATACTAGTTACAGTGTCTAGCTTTTTATCTGTGCTTTATCCATACAAGTAAAGATTTTTTTCCACCCTTTTGGTTCAGTATTGCTCCCATTGAAAATACAAAGTGTACCTCATAACTATGAATTCAGTGAAACTATTTAGAAGAAGGGAGAGTAGGAGGAAAAAAAGAAAGGAAGGCGGGGAGGAAGGGAAACAGCAAGGGAGGGAGGGAGATAAGAAGGGAAGAGAGAAAGACAGTAAACCAACATAGAACAAGTCAGCAAAGACACAAAACACTGAACAGAAGGGTGTCCTCAATTTCCTAACGGCTACAGCTTTCCCCAGTAGCATGATTCAGGAGTTGGGGTTTCACTTTGGCCAAAGTATCCCCGTTCTATCTGTCCAAAGCTAGGGCAAATCATCCTGTGAGTGAATCCCAAGGAATAGGAAGTAACTTGGAAACGACTGACCTTTAATGTCTAATTTCCTAGGTATAAACCAGTGTGTTCCTTCTGACCAAACGTGATTTGGGTAGGTCTCTAGGGAGGGTGGAAGTTTAATGAACTCATAATGTTACCTGTTGATAAGTAACAGAAAAGAGAATGTACTGGAAATTACTCCCACTTTCCTTCCCCTTCTTGACTCCACACCCTGCCTACCAAATGGAGTAGCTGGAGGGAAAGCCAGCAACGCAGATGAGAGAGGAGAGGCCTGGACTGGTGGAAGCGACTCGTCCAAGTGCCAGCAGCAGATCAGTGGCCAAGCTGGAACTTGGATTCTGCCTCTGGATGCCTGAGCCCCTGTCCCGAGACAGTCCAGCTCAGATGTGCTCTTCTGTCCCTTTGCGTGTGCAGCTCCAAACCCGAGCTGTTAGTGCACAGAGAAAAACCATCTTTAGATAAACACGGGCAAATCTGTTACAGCTGAAGATGCGTGCTTAGTGTCCCGGGGGCCAGTATGATTTCATATTGTCGATATTAAATAAGAGTTTGGGAGCTGGATAACAATCACACGCTGTGTAGCAGCTTTGCACCTTCAGGGACTGACTACAGATAGCAAATAGCTCAGACGGGGAAATGAGTTTCGCCATCTCGCCAAAGCCCCACGTGAGCGCCGCGTCCCGGAGCTGGCCAGCAGCCGTGGGTTCCTGTGGAAACTGGAAGCGGGTGCCAAGCCTGCATGGGTGCAGGAACGTGCGTGCCAGGCACACGCGGGTTCCAGCGGTGGGTTCATTCACCAGGGCTGCCCGACCTCCGTGGTAACGCCAAACCAATTAAGAACCAGAACAAAGTGAAACATGAGTGTAGAGAGGCCAGGCCTGAGCCCGTTGCAACGCCGGGAAGGAAGCCACGTGTGCCTGCGCTACCTCCTTGCAGACCCAGTGCTTTTCAGGAACTCAGAGTGTTGGATGTTGTTTTATCACAGAAGGAAAAAAAAGGCAACATGGCTTTGGAGTCCAGCAGCTCTATTTTGCTCAGACCCTCCCTGGCTGTGTGACCTTGTTTTTGTTTGTGTTTTATTTTATCTTTTATTTAAAAAGCAAAACAAAAACACTTATCTAGCACCTACATGTGCCAGGCACGGTTCAAAGCACTTTACAAAGAATAACTCATTTAATTTTTAATATTAACTTACTCAATTCTCATAACAATAATATAGCCATTGTATAGACAAAGGAACTGAGGATCAGTTTAAGTTAAGGCTAAGTAACTTGCCAAATTCCCTCAGAATTTGAACCCAAGCATTGTATCTCCATTTTCAAAGCAGACACCCCCTACTAGGGTGACTGGAAAGTAACTTTGGGCAAGTCCTTGAACCTCTCTAAATCTCAACTTACCTATCTGTAAAATAAAGATGTTAATATTTCTCCAGACAGGGAGGGTTGAAGGATTGTTGCAGGGTTTAACTGAGAACATGTTAAGGATTTAGCAGATTGCCAGGCACCTGCTAAGTACAATATATAATAAACAATACCCTTGGGGGCTTGCCTTTCGTAAATGGATCAGATGAAGAGAAGGCCTCTTCCGTGCAGGCCCACGGTCAGTCTGGTGGACCTAGACTCTTAGCACAGACCTTGGCTGATGCCTCACCTTCAGGTCCTGTTTCCCCTTTTTTCACTCAGTGCATATTTTACTTTGAATGAGTTTACCAATAATATAGTTAGAACTAAAAAATCTGAGTGATTGTTACCTTTAGTTGCATTTTAGTTACAATGTGGCTTCTCCTCTGCTTCCCTACAGTGTGTTGTTTTTTTTGTTTTTTTTTTGGTATCATTATGATTTTTGAAATAGTGTACAAGAAAGGATCAATATGAGAAACTCAGATAAAAATGATCTAGACAGTAGGCAAAGGAATGGGGCTGAATTCCAAGAAGGTTCATTATTTTTAAAATAAAACAGACAAGAGAGGGAGACTCAATTGCAGGGAAATACAGATTTCACCGCAAATGCAATCACTGTGGGGCCGAGACAGTGAGACCAAATCACAGAGTGCTTGGTTGTTCTGCAGCTGAGGGACACATGACAGGATTGCCTTGGCCAGCTGAAGACAGATTGCTGCATTGTTCTATTAATTGTGTATAACTTGGCTTTTCCAGAGCTTTCTGTGGCAGACCAGCTCTCACTTGCCACCTTCTCCCTCCGGAGAACCTTCAGGATCTCTGAGATAGAGGTCCCTGCCACACATAGTTTGCAATACTGAGAATTCTTAATTAAAGAGAAATACTGATGGTGAACACCTAATAACACACGATTTTTAAAGAGGACACTTGTTTAAGGAAATACAGTACACTAGAAGATTCAGTCTTTATCCCGGCTTTATCATGGGCCCCATAAACTGTTGACAGATCTGGTCTTATACATGAACAAAGGTCTGCATTGTTGCATTTGAGGGGTGCAGGGGATGGATCTCCTGTCCAAATGTTCATCACCCAGCTATTCCGCTACCTGAAATTCTAGCATTGATGCAATTTCCTTAGGTCATTTCCTGCAAAGATCCTTTTGTAAGCTGCACAAACCTATGGGTAGAATTATTAAGACCATCCATCCATCAATTTTCAGATTCATTTTTCACATTCTTTCAAGGATTGCTGGCCAAAGTCGTTCATGCCCGGGGGCTGAGCAGAAAGGGGACATTTAGGTGCTGGGGTATTTGGAAAAAGCTTCCTTTTATTTGGGGGGGTGGTGACTCTGAGGTCTCATGGGTCTACTGTGGCAAAGAAAAGAATGTAAGGCATCCGGTGCGGGTGGGGCACAAAGGGGCAGCGTTGTGACTGTGATGCCAAACGTTGTCCCGTCGGAGACAGGACTCCTCCTGGAAGACTTCCTGACTTGTGTGTTTTGAGCAGGGCCAGTCCTGTCTCACATTGACACACAAATCAGAGGAGGCAAGGGAAGCGGCGGAGGGAGGACATGAATTAGACAAGGCAGTTCTGAGTCCAGGCCTGGCAATGGTGTTGACCTTGGGCAGGCTGCGTAACCTATTCTCATGTGAGACTTCTCGTCTTAAAGAAAATGGGACAAGCCTGTGTCTGCCCTGTGAGACTGTTGGGAGAATTAAAATAAATAAAACAATGAGTTGAAAACAGGCCTTTGTAAACGATGGAGTGCTCAGAAACAAATTTCAAGCACAGCTCTACTTGCCCACGTTTCTCACAGTATCAGCCCCACCAGGGAGAGTCCATGGTTCCTCACTCAAGACTCACCCTGCCCAGCCCAGGCCCCAGCCCGCCATGTATTTTTAAAAAGCTGCAGCCAAACGGGTGGATCTAGTAGTAGACTGCTGAGCTGTGCACACTGAGATTCTTGGAGCCCCACTGCTTCTCAATCTTGCCTAAACTTTGGAATCACCTGGAAGCTTTTAAAAATGCCCTCACCAAAGCCACGCTCCAGGTCAGTTTAATCAGAACCTCTTGGGGAGGGACCCAGACATAAGTATTTATTAAAGCTCCCCCGGGGTTCCAACGTGCAGCCAGGACTGAGTAGTGTCCTCCTAGCTAAGCGAGAGAAAGAAGGGTGCAGCTGGACAATGAATTATTTTTTCTCATAACGTAGGGGGGAAATGACTTTCCACCATTACATTGAGAAGAAGCAAATAGCCAACCTGGTAGATCAGAATAAAGGAAGAAATGACTAAAAAGAGTGGAGGAGTGGAGTTGGTGTATTACAGCTACTTAGGATGATTATTTGAGCAAATGAAGCACAAGTCTTGAAAATCCCTCTTTTGTTCTTCCTCTGTTTTTTTTTCCTCTTTCTTCCTCTTACCCCTTACCTCTCACCTTGCCTTTTATTTTCCCCAATATCTCCCTCTTTTCTCTCCTCCCCCCTCTTCTCATTTTACAAAAGGGCTCTGAACTCGTAATATTAATTGTAACCGCTTATTCACAAGGCAGTAAGTTATTTTAGGAGTCCTGTACAAGTGTTTTTCTGTGCTTCTCTGCCCCCCGCCCCTACCCCAGTGGCATTCATCAGTTTTGTTTTTATTTAAATTGGGTCTGCTTCATAGCACATCCCCGTGTCTGCACTCTCACGTGTGGGTGAGTGTGAGTGAGTGTATCCTCTCTAGGATTTCCTTTAGTCTCTTCCTGAACATTTTCAAAACCCTATTTTCCCACCCACACATGCCTACGCTCTCTCGTCTGTTTTCCAGCGTGCCCACCTCCTCTCTGAGGCCCTGTCTCTCTCTGATTTTTTTTAATCTACCTTTTCTCACTCATATGCAGCAGGCAAGGCTGATGAAGTAGAATTTCTGGGGAATGGGAGTGCAGGGGAATTTTAATTTTCTGGTTAAGTGACACTAGCTTGATAACCACGTTTGTTTCATGTTTTATTCTTGGAGGTGGGGGTGGGAGTAGCATTAAAAGCCCAGAACTGGGAGGGTTCCTAGGGAACCTGGATGAAAGCCCATTCAGTACGATCTTACCAGATGAACCCAAGGCAAGTGAGTAATGACATCAAGTTTAGAGGGCACATCTCAATTCTGGACCCTGAGTTCCAAGAACACAGACTTGACCTGTCCTTCAGAGCGTTGCGATCAACCAGGACCATTTGGGTGCGAGTTACCTTTTTTTTAAGTGACCTCTCCACTTCCCTCATCATGTCATATGCTCATGAACTTCACTTGTCTGTATCTCTTGTCTGGCCCCCAAATACATTTCAGTCTGTAATACCTGCATCTCTAGACTATCCTGTTTCTAAGTCTGAGATTGTGCCCTGGTTAATGTGTCCACCATACTCACTAGACTAACCACATTGATTTCTTCAATGGAAGCCCAGGCTTGGCCAGAGAAGGAGAAAACACAGGAAGGTGGACTGGCCCACCTCCTGAAAGAAATATCAAGGGTCTCATTTTCCTTCTTGCTAACTAAATATCCACCGTTATCCTGATTTTTTCCCTGTGCCTAAATGAGATATTGCTTTTTTAAAAATTGGGTCAATGAAGGGTTCTGACAAGTTTGTTCCCAGTTAATTTAAGTTTTGTCATATGCTCTTTAGAAGCATGTGCTACCTGTAGGTCCTTGTGCTCATTAGCAACCAACCTGAGGGTTTTTCACTTAGACTCCCAATTCTCTGGCAAGGGATAAGAAGATGAAAAGAGAATGGATCTAAGTGAACAAAACCTCACCAGTCAGAAAGGCCACTCCCGGCAAAGCTGGAGCACAGCATGTCAGTTTAGACAGCCTCATTAGACCAGGAAGTAGAGTTCCTCAACCTCGGCCCCCCTGACATTTAGGGCCCAATACTAATTATATTTGTGGGCTTTCCTTTGCACTGTAGGATGTTTAGAGGGATCCCTGAACTCCACCCACTAGAGGTCAGTAGCATCACCCACCCAGCCCCATGCATGAAAATAAAAAAATGTTTCCAGATATTACCCATTATTAGTTGGGTGGCAAATTTGCCCCTGGTTGAAAACCACTTTGTCACAGAGACATAGCCCATTTAATGGCCAAGAAAAAAATGTGAATAAATCCCCAACAATAATACACAGTTGAACTCTCTGAGTCAAAAATCCTCTGGTTAGAGGTTGAGACAGGTAATTACATGGACATTTCTGCTTCTGGAAGCCTGTGAGAGGTCTCTTCTCTTGCCAGGTTCCCTCATTACCCAATTACCATAAGCCAAAGCAAACAAGGTCATGAGAATTTCAGGATTCGAACACTACACCCATGCCATCCAACAAGACTGTGGTGAGCATGTTCCCTCTGGCCAGGCTAGTCTAAGGCTCTTTGTTGGTGAAAGAGAAAAGGGCGCAGCCATTCAAGGAAAGAAGAAGCAAGGTATAGTGAAAAGGGCACCAAACTGAATACTAAAACTCCCAATTCCTCGCTGGGTGACTTTGCACAAGGTACTTAACCTCTCTAAGCCTCAGTTCCTCATATGAAGAGAAGGTTCCTAGGACCTCTCTCACATATCGAAATCTGCATCAAGGCTCCCATACCAAGTAACCACTCAGTGCCTTCATTTCCTCCATCTCATTTACATCTCCCACTAAACCTTAAGGATGTAATAGCCAGGCCCCTGGCTTTGAGCAGAAAACCAAAGACCTTCAGATATTGTGTTCAGTTGAGGAAGGCTAGGAGATGGTGCCAGTCAGGAGTAAGAATTTTCCCTCCTGGGTCCTTGGAAAAAAGTCAGAGTAGAGCATTTTTTAATGGGAAAAAAAAAAAGGTAACCTAACCCTGAGGTGGAACTCATTAGTTAGAAGCATACTCTCAAAAGAATGCATTGCCATCTGCTGGCTCCTATCACTAGGGAGCAGGGGTATGCTCTCCGGGGGCATGAGGAGCCCAGATCTCCCAGCCTGCAAAACTCCTACCAAGTCATGAACAAATGCCTGAGAAACCATCAGCCCACTCAGTCCTTTATACCTTAATTGTGACTGAATTTATCAGGTCCTTTCCTGAGTAAAAGTTTGATCACGGAAGAACAAAGTGGAGGGTAGTTATTTAATGTGATCATTTGTGTGCGATTATGTATGTGAATATATATACATGGATATGGATATATAGCAATATTTATCTACATGTGTGTCATTACATCTATGTTATGGGTGTGTGTGTGTGTGTGTATCCCTAAACTTCTGTCAAAATATATTTCAGGAGCCTGTTTAATAGTCATATTCATGTTATTTGACATTTTCATCAATGGCAAACCCAAGTCCACCAGCATAACCGTCTATCTAGAGGAGACAAGTGGTGCTTATTTTGACTACCCCGAGTCATTGTCCAAAACAGGTAGAAAGTCTGGTCTTTCAGTAACGTCCTCGGGGAGAGGGGTATCTGATGCCTTTCGTTTTACCAAGATAGGTGATCCACCAGTGCCCTCTTCTACGAGGCAGATAGAATGGGCACAAAACTTGCTGACAATTGATTAATAGAACCCAGAAACACAGGTGGCCCAGAAGCCCTCCAGTCATCTGTGTGCAGTTGCTCAGGAAACTTGAGAGGAATAACAAGTGGTGTTTGCCCCTCTAATCACTTACACTTACACATTAATGTGTTGTTGATGCTAAGTCTTACCAAATGTCTGCCTTCCTAAATGCCAGGAGGAAAGGTAAGTCCCTCACACTTGGAGGTGCTTGGAAGAATATAAAAAATGGATTTAAAAAAGTTTCCTTTTCCTGGAATAACCTTTTCTTTGCGGTGGCAGCTTTCCAGTCCTCGGCCTGGTATGGGTGTGGGACTGATGGTGTCAAAAGGATCACAGCTGAAGTCTGAGTGTCAGGGGGTCTTTTCTCTGAGTGAGGCCACAGGATGGGTCTCATTTAACCTGCTCCCTCTGACACAATCTAAAACAGTACCAGGGCTAAGACTGGGGTGAGAGTTTCATTTGTCATTTGAAAAGTCTTTTTTTCTATATAATTATTCAAAAAATCTCTATGCTATGGCTGAATTTAAATAAGCTGGGAAGGTACTGCAGATGGAGGGTTAATTCATCATGATTCCCCAGGAGATATGTGAACTGTGGCCTTCAATTCTTTTCAGGTGGCACAGATAATGAGCTGAGCACCCTCTGTGGGAAGGACCAGAAAAGGGGCGCTACACCTTTAAAAATTAGATTGTCTTTTAAATGCTCAGTAGTTTGCTTCGAGGGGTCAGAGCAAGTTTCTTGAAGCTTAAAGATTAATTAATTTAAGAATGAAAAGATTTCAAGTGTCACCAAACCTTAGTTAAAATCACCGATTTCCCTTATTCTTGCCATTTTCTGAATCAAGAGGCACGGGGGCATGAAATAATGGGAGCTAAGTACCTCTGTTTGTGTAGGAAACAGATTGGCTCGCCTGCAAAGACACACAACACAGAGACATACAGGGGCACACAGGCAGAGTAAGAGCACAGCTTTCTGTGGCCATCACCCCTTCTCCAGGTCTTAGGTTGCAGATTCCTCTTTCCAGTGGTCATTCATTAGATTTACATGGCTTTAAGATTTATACATATGTGGTAACCTGGTCATATGGGGAGGGGGTGGTAAGAGCAGTGGAAAACAAAGCATGAGTAGCCTCTCACTCTTTTCTCATGGCCACATTGAAAAAAGAAGAAAGAAAAAAAAGTCTTGGGGATAGAAGATAAAATTCTGCAGTTTACAATATCCCTGTTTCTAGTGAGTAGGGGGACCGGTGGTTCTGACATTTGCCAGAAGGGCTCTGCTTCTAGGGGCTTTCCCTGGAAGCACTCCAGCACAGCCCGGCATGCACCAAGGCAGAGCAGCTCTTGGCACTGGATCCCAGTAGCTTTCCTATGAGGAAGTTAAATCAATGGGAGCCAGATTTCTTTCAATTGCCACAATTTGGGGATTTTTTTTTTTTCTCCAAATGCCATCTTTTGGAGAGGCCTCTATAGTGGGGTTTCATTTTAGATGTGAGACACATCCCCAAAAGGTCCTTGTCCCTGCCGTCCCTGCCCTCCCAGTGACATGCTCTTTAAAACAGCAGCCCCAAATGATTGCGCTTAGACAAAATCTGGAGCCCCCTCCTCAACGTTCTCAGACAAAGCACCTCTCTTCTAGAACATTAGCAGTCTAAATGGGTGTTAGGTTCATGGCCTGTGTCATAAAGTCATGTTTTAATTATAAGCAAAGCAAGATGAAGTTTCCTAAGCTGGTGTGTGTATGGGGTGAGGGTTGGCTGTCTCTCAAGGCTTAACAAGTTAAGAGATATTTGCAAAATATTTCTCTTGAAAGGGGCTCTTAGAAACAGTATCGTTAGGCATATGAGTTTCTCCTTAGGTAGAAGGGAAATCTACTGCCAATCCACAGTTTAAGTAAATCTCCTGGTGATGCCAACTCTGCATTTCAAACAGCTGATTGTGCCTCTTTAGGTAGGTGGCTGGAGGCATCTGCATCTGGGGAAATGGTGGTGTAGGTTTTTTCCAGCCCTCCTCCTGCTATTTGGACTTCTCTCTTAAAAAGGGGAAAGAAATCAGAAAAATGCCAGTCTAGGATCACTCAGAGGGGTGAGCCAGCTGAGCCTGGGAAAGACATCTGGACATGGACAACATTGGTTCCGTGTTCACCATCTGCCATCCACGACAGTTTATTTCAATCATACATTGGCTTAAATTGTTAGCAGTGAAAGACCCCTCCCATCCAACACACAGGCTCCTCCTCTTCCTCCACCCCCTCCTTCCCCCCACCCACCAAGTGGGACTACTCTTCAATAAACAACCTAAATCTCAACCGTGGACCCGGAAACCTATGAGGGGTGGGAAGGGGCGGTCATTGGTCCCAACACAGAAAAAAGTACAACACAGGGGAAGCAAGCATTACACAAAAAGGCAATCTGAGAGGAGGCAGCTATTGTCCTGGATTAACAAATTAACCCCATCTCTGTAAGGTGTTTCAAACACAGGATCAAAAGACGATCTTCCACCACCATCCCCAGCCCCCACCCAGCATGTATCACTTCTGCATCGCGTCTGCCCCTGAAGCCTCCTGCTACCAGCGTTACCCAGCAGGCATTCATCCCGAGGCAGGATTTTTTTTCTGACTGGTCCCCGCTGTAACTAGGAGGGTGCTGTTACTGCTGAGAGCCTGAGCTGGCTGCAATCTTAGCTGTGCTCCAGAAAGCGCAGCTTTCATCCCCAAACATTTGAATTCTGTCTTATTTCCTTCAGTCAGACCACAGAGATCAGGAGCCGAGGGGCTCTCTTTCAGAGAAGAGTAGGGCAAAGGGAGCAAATGCTGCAAGGTCTGGTGACTCAAAGGCATAGGAGAATTATGAACCAGTGGCATTTGGGGGTGAGATGTCGAACTGATTTGAAAGATGGTTATATTAAGTGCAAAAAAAAAAATGTTTCTTGTTAATAGAATAAACTGTCTGGCACTGCCTTTTAAAAGCTATTTCCAGTGAGCTCTGCCTTAAAGGCTGAGCAGTGAGGCTGAGTCCTCAGTTCACCTTTCTCTTGCTTTAAAGTGGGTTGGATTGCACCCCCTAAATATAATATGAAAGGGTCTTGCTTATTTATTTATTTTTAGTCTTTAGTCATGTGGAGAAAAATCAACCCGATAAGCTCTGTTTGTCTTTCTTAATATTTCAAATGGAGTCTGACTGCTTTGCTCCTTGAATTTATGGAACTTCCCTCCGGCCACTCGCCACCCACTCCCTCTGCCCCTCCCCACTCCGCCCGCTTCCCTCCCCGCACACAGAGGGAAGGAAATTTTAACTGTTGCTTCTCTTTTAACCCAGGTAACAATTCATTTAGGTTACTCCAGTCTGTAAAAACTGTAAATGCTATTTTATTTTTAAACATTTTAGTTTACAAAAAAAAAAAAAAAATCAATGATTGGTACCTTTTTACACTCTCAGATTCCTGAATATGGACAGATCTTCAAAGGGAGGAAGGAGTTTTCTCATATGAAATTTAAGACAGACTGTCCTGAAGGTTGTGGGGTGGGTGTTTGTTGTTGTTGTTGTTGTGTTTTATTTCGTTTTTGTTTTTAAGACACAATAAAGCTAAAATGTCAAGTCTCTGGGAGCGATCCCCGGACAGCCTCAGTCCGGGAGCGTGTCAGAGCGAGCCGAGGGGGCCCAGCCCGGCGCGCGCTGCCCGGCGTATTTGGTAGCGCACCGGGGAGGGCCGCGGGCGCGGTCACACCTCGCATTCCCTGGCCGGCTGCTGGTGGCAGGTGCACGCGCCGTACTCGTTGATGATCACCAGCGCTCCCTCGATGTGGTTGGGTTTGTAATCGACGTAGTATTCCTGGGCAGACAGGGCAGCCATCTGCTGCATGCTCTGTTTCTGCTTCTGCTTCCTGCGCTGCGTGACGAAGCACTGTCTGAGCTGCCGGAGGCTAGCGGGGAAACACTTCCAGGAGACGTAGAGCACCAGGACCACGATGAGGAAGGAAAAAATCAGGGCCATGGTGCCTGTGACCACCTTGTGGATCTGCACGGCGTTCTCGGCGTGCTCGCCGCCGGGGAGAGCCACCGTGGCTGGCTCCGCGGTGCCGTCGAGCGGCCCCTCCCTGCCGTCGGCGAGCGTGGTGGCGGAGCCGGCGGGGGCGCCCAGGTCGCTGTGGTTGGTGATGGCCGAGAGCAGGTGGTCGCTGGTGGGCTCGGCCCCCTCCTCGCAGAGGTGGAAGGCGTACACGGCGTCCAGGACGTCCTCGCCCTGCGCGTACTCGGGGCTGGCGCACTGCAAGTTCCCGTCGTAGCGTCCCTGGAAGCTGCTGAGCCACGAGGCCAGGGCGCACACGTTGCGCCCGCAGTCCCATAGGTTCCCGGCCAGGGTGATGCTGGTCAGTGACTTCCAGGAGTTGAGGATGCGGGGCTCGATGTAGGTGAGGCGGTTGGAGTCCAGCTGCAGGGACTGCAGGTGCGGCACGGTCTCGAACACATGGGGCTCCATGTACTCGATCTCGTTCCCGGACAGGTCCATTTTCTCCAGGTTCCAAACCCAGTCCAGCGAGCTGACCACGATGGCCACTTTATTCCTCCTCAGGCAGAGCGAGTGCAGGGAGATGAGGCGCGGGAAGTGGGCGAAGTTCACCTTGACCAAGTCGTTGTGCTCCAGGTGCAGCTCCGTGAGCTTGAACAAGCCGGCGAACGAGTTGCGCGCCAGGCTCTTGAGCTGATTGTATCCGATGTCAAGAAACTTGAGGCTGCGGCAGTCCTGGAAGATGCGCACGGGCACGAACTGGATGGCGTTGGCCCGCATGTGCAGCGTGGTGAGCTTCCGCAGCCCGTGGAACAGGTCGGGCGCCAGCGCCTGCAGCTTGTTGTAGGACAGGTCCACGCTGCGCAGGTTGGGCATGGGCCGGAAGGTGGTGTTGGCCAGCTGGGTGATCTGGTTGGAACTCAGCGTGAGTTCCTTAACTCGGCGCAGTTTCTGAAAGGCGTCCCCCTGCACCGAGCAGATGTGATTGTGATCCAGATAGAGCCACGTGAGCTGCATTAACCCCGTGAACTGGCCGGCGCGCAGCTCCGAGAGGCTGTTGTAGCGCAGGGACAAGCCCAGCAGGCCGGACAGGTTGTGGGGCGCCTCGGTGAGGTTGAGCGCCTCGCAGTACAGCAGCCGCCCCTCGCACCGGCACAGCTGCGGGCACCCGCTGGGGGCGGCGGGCAGCATCTGAACGCAGGCCCCCAGCAGGCACAAGACCACCCCCGAGGGCCTCCTCAGCAGCCAGTGTAGACAGAGGCCGAGCAGCAGGAAATCCATTAGCGAGGATCTTTCCAGAGAGGCTGGAGAATGTCCATTGGAAGCGCTCGGTCAGAAATCTACATCGTATTTTATTCCGAGGGAGAGAGGGAGCAGGGGAGGGGGGGAAAAAAGGGCAAAAATCGAATAAATATATTGAAATAAAGAAGGACCCCCCCCTCCCCAAAGCCACACGTTCACCTCTAAGCATGCAGAAAGCTGGGCGGCATGGAAAGTTCACAGCCACGGAAAGATCAAAGAGATGGTGATTTGGTCCATGTTAGATGCTGCAGCAAAGAAAAGAGGGGGGGAAAAAAAATCTTCGGGAAAGAATTTAATTAAAAAGTGTCTTACCCACCCTTTTCCAGAGAGTGACAACCTCCATTCAGCTGCTCCCTTTGTGTGCAGGCTAATTATATGCAGGGCGAGAGAAGACCCCTCTGTGCTTCCGAGGCAGCCCCGCTCCGCGGCCGGCGGATCTGGCAGGCGCACAATGTCTCACTTTGCTGCTCGGCGCGGGGCTGCAAGGGCGGCTGGCGCGGCGGGGAGGCGACTTCTAGGACCCGCAAGTTTCCCAACTACGTGCCGGAGCCGGGCTTCGCCTTCCTGCCGCTGTCCTTTCCCTCTGCAGTTCGGACTGTGACGTGGTGGGGAGAAAAAAAAAAAAACCAACACACACACACACACAAAAACCACTCCAAACTCGGGGCTCGCGACTCCCCAGGATTTGACAGTCTGGTTAAGGTCCGTCATCGGAAAGGACCGCTGACCGGCGCCACCTTTGAGTCCGCGGAGACAGCCAGCCATTCGCGCCCGGGGCGGCTGCGGAGAGCGCGCTCGCTCATGCTTTGCGGGCGGCGGGGAGGCGCGGGCGCGGGCGCGGGGCGCGGGGCGCGGGGCGCGGCGCCCGGCTCCCTCCCTCCCTCCCTGCGCCGGGCAGTGCGCGCCGGAGCTGCACCGGCACCTACTGCTCACTGAGTGTCGTCAGCTGCTCGCGATGGTGCGTCTCCCGGAGCACCTCAGACATGGGCAGATTGAAAAGGGGCGGGCGTAAAACCAACATGTTACCGAACCGCTAAAGTAATAGATGTTCTTGGATGAAATGGAGAACACTTTCACCGTTTTTTCCTTTTTTTTTTTGGCCCGTATTTCCAAAAAGGAGGGGGAGGAGTGGATGGAGGTATGGGGGTAGCGTCCTCAACAGCAAGGCATTTCCAAGTGGGAAACCGAACTGGTCTGTTTTCTACCCCCCTTCCCTTTTTGGGATGTTCCCCCTCCCACTTGAAAGCTGTCTACGCTAAGGGATGCGTAGGGATCTGTAGGGAAATCAACATTTGGTTCTTTGGTGTAGAAAAGCAACTTGAGAGCAGACAGAGGAAAGCAATGATTGCGGGGGGGGGGGGCTTGGCTAAGATCCCCCCCACCCCACCCCCGCCTTGTGAACTCTGGAGTTCTGCAGGCAGCCAGCCCTTTTAGGTGGTGGAAGGGGAGATGCTTTCCACGGATTTGGGAAGCCATCCAGGTCCCGGTGGTAGGGGACCTAGAGTGGCAGAAATGTAGGTCTGTTTACAGGGAGTCTTGCCTGAGATCCCGCGGGGGCTTCCCTGCCTCCATGGATATCTGCGGGGTCTGAGGTGGATGGAGGAAGGGTTCTGCTGTATGGCGACGGGAGGCCGCTCATGGCGATCACAGCGCCCTGCAGTGCATCCCATTCCTGGAGAATGGGCAGAGAAGGGGCACCATCCCTAATGAAACTTTGAGAGTCTTACTAAACTGTGTCTCCTGAGTATGAAGAGAAGTCTTTGCCTGACTATTTCCATTCACAGTCATGAATAGATGGCTCCTTGCAATGAACTCAATCTTGCCCAACTAGCTGGCATAGGGTCTGCATGGCTATTGTGAGGGACCTGTTGGCCATCTGCTACAAACAAACAGACAACCCTCAAAGATGGCAGAAAAGCCCTCCTGGAAGTGAGTGTGGGCAAGTCTACCTTCTTGACAGTGACCCCCAAGTAGGTGAGAGGGAGACTCAAAGGCGAATCTCCAGCTCCTCTCTGCGGATCGCCATCATTTGTGCCTCTCTGGAACTGAAAACAAGTGGGCATTTTCTGTAGTGGTGTTCACTTTAATAAGAATGAACTGGATTGCCAAAGGTCCCAGGTTGGATCAACTTTGGGCAAGTAACTGGGTTGGTCTTTAGCATCCAAGCTGCAGATACTAACCAGTGGAATCACGGTCAAGTGATTGGTGGTACTTTTCAGGAAAAGTCCTATGAATAGAGGCATGAATCATTCCATTCGGCTCTGGTCATTCATCTCTGAGATGCATCATTTCATTGAAAGGAAAACAAACCTGAAATGTCCTAGAAGTCCCATGGTGTCTTCATAGCTAGAAGAGACATTAGAAAATCAAAACCTTAAATTTGCACTTGATGAAACTGAGGCAGAGAATCATCGGGCAATTAGCCAAGGTTGCACATCTTGTTGCTGGCACAGACGGGTTTTTGGCTGCCCCACACCAAAGTGGTCTTCTTTCTTTGCCCTTTTTGATGGCCGCCATCTCCATCACTCTTGCATCCTACCTAACTCTGGACTGGGCACTTGCAGGTTTTATCCTGGCACCTCCGTGTTGCTGCGGAACACTTTAACAGAAAAACGATTCCACCATCAAGTGTTTTCACCTCTTGCCAAGACAATTATTCCTGACAGCAGGCCGACTGATTGAGCCATAAACTCTAAAGGGCTGGAGAGGAGGGCAGGCGAGGGTAGACACTGGCCAACCATTCAGCAAGTGATGTGAGTGCAAGCCACCCAATCCCCATGGCTGCTAGGAAGAATATCCTCCCAGTGCAGGAGGCTTGGCAAAGTGGTGATGGAGCCTGCCAAATGGGCAAGAAGAGGCCCCACTTGGATGTCACTTGATTTGCAGATCTGGTACAGAGAGGCAGAAAAGAGTTGAGTGTTGGCAAGAAAGAGAGAATAAAATTAAATTCACTGCATTTATATGTGAGTTTTCTTCTTCTAAGTATGCTACTCAAAACATAGAGGATGTGTTTAGGCTCTAATTAAGATATATATATATTGCTTTTCACGTTATTATCCTGCAGATCCTTTCATCTGGACGGTGTCTCTAAACCTTTCCCACCTCGAATGTGGCAAGTTTGCATCTTTTCTACAGTTTTAAACCCCTTGGCAGAACTGTATACATTAACAGATTGAAATGAGCTTTATTGAAATTTAGCTATTCTAAGTCATCTAAGTTGCAGAATCCCAATTTATTATGTATTTAAAGCATACCAGCACTGATTAAATCAATGCAAATTAGGTTAAATAAGAACAACATGAATCAAGTGTTTCAGCAAAGTTGAGTCGAGAAAGGACAACTTTTGAGTCACCACAGCAAGCTGATATGGCTGTTTCTCACAAGTTTTAATTTCATGCTTTGTAGGGCTCAACACACCAAAGCAGAAAGAAAAAGAAAAAAAAAGAAAGAAAAAAAGAAAAGAAAAGAAAAGAAAAGAAAAGAAAAGAAAAGAAAAGAAAAGAAAAGACTCACCTAAAGTTCTCTTTTTTGTCATGTTTGACCTTTCATAATTTTTTACCTGTCTTGTGAGAATATCTAATTCAGGTTATAATGTGACTCTTGTGTATACATGATCAGTCTCTTCTTTTGAACTAACCACAGGTTTCTGTCCAAAAATGTCTCCTCTTCAGTGTTAGATGCTGATGAGAGATGCTTTATAAGCTTGGAAACTACCCTTTCCATTTTTCATGTTTGATTGGGGAAGGAGCTTGAGCCGGTCTTTCTGAACCCCCATAGTAAACCCCAAGCCGTCAGGCCAACATGTGATTGGGGACTGGGGTAAGAAAGGCTAGGAATCTTGAAAATGTGGATTCGGCAAATAGGAAGGAACTCGGGTACATGAAGTGTGAATCTGATTGCCAAAACATGATCTGGAACTTAAGAGGAGTTAGAAGAGCAAACTTGGTGCAGCTGGAGAGGGCAGACTTTTAGCTTGGGGGAGAAGGGTGATTAATTCCTCCACGTCTAAAACTTATAAAGTAACCGCTGCATAATAAACTCTCCTGCTTTTTTCTTGGTACGTCATATTGGGGTGAGGGCAGGGGGGCGTGGTCACATACACTTTTTTTTGGATATGTCTTACCTTTCCCATTTTATCTCAACTGAAGGCCACCTCCAATTGGCTCATTTTAGTCAGAATAATTTGTGAACTAAGAGGTGCTAGTGAAGAAAGTCTGAAATGAGCGTGCATTCTGGAGCTGGGCTTTCCATTACTAGTCTTGCCAAGTGTTTAAGGCAAGAGAAATTCAAGTGCTGATTTTGATGCTCGATCATCGCTTGCACCAGCATAGACCTTGAGCTCTGTGCTGCTATCTTTATTTTTCAGTGGAAGTGAACCATGGATTTTCCTTAAAAGCAAACATTTAGAGGAAGAGGAGGAGGGTGGGAGTCATAATTTCAGAAGGAGAGAATGAACTGTTGTTTCTGTGGGCACACAGCAGGAAGTGTAGAGCCCTGTGTGTGCAAGCTGTAGGCATCTTCCGGCTTACGTTACTCCTCAGTTTTCTTATCACTGCCAGTTTGTATATTTTTCTCATGGACATTTAAGTTTTCCCATTTTATTATAGAAAAATTAAAAATGAAAGAAGAAAAAAAAAAAACAGGAAAAAAATTTAAATGCAGATTAATCACCTAAAATTCAACCATACAGAGAAAAAGTATTTTAGAATTTATTTATTTCACATATACTCATGTTTTCTAAAAATATGATAACATTATACATATTACTTTTAACTATTTTTTTTCTCTGTTGAATTCTTCCATATCAAAAATACAAGTTGATAGGATCACCTTCAATGGCCATAAACTGTTCAATTTTATTTACTTTATTCATCCCATCTTGTTAACCAATTAGATTGTTTGTGTCTTTCTAGCTATAGTAAAATGGCCATGATGAGCATCCTGACACATATGCTGCTGTAGACTGAATATTTATGCCCACCCCCAAGCTCACATGTTGAAACCTACTCCCCCCATATGATATGATGGTATTTGGAGGTGGCGCCTATGGGATGTTATTAGGTCATGAGCATGGAGCCCTCAAGAATGGTTTTAGTGTCCTTATAAAACAGACCCCAGAGAGCTCTCTAGCTCCTTCTACCATGTGAGGACACAGTGAGAAGAAGGCTTTCGATGAGCTAGGAAGCAGGTCCTCACCTGACACCAGCCCTGCAGGTGCTTTGATTTCAGACTTCGAGCCTTCAGAACTGTGAGAAATAAATGCTTATTATTTAAGCCCCCAGTCTAAGGTAGGGTGTCACAGCAGCTTGAATGGACCGGGACATATGCCTTTGCACAATTTGGGCAACTGTGTCCTTAAATGTTAATTCTAGAAGTGGAGATGATGTTCAAAGGATGGGGGACTTTCGATACAAAATACCAGATTGCCCCCCTGAAATTTTGCACACATTTCACCCTCAGTGGCTCTTTTGCTGTTTCCTGTCCTGGAGAAACTGCACCACATCACAAGCAGAAACACCTTTTGGTCCTCTCTCCTTCCACTGACTGAGATCCCTGCCTCGGACCCACCCTGCCTTCCCATTCTCATTCGCTCACCCCTTCCTTTATTGGCAGTTCCCTCTTCAGATAGAGGGTTGGTCTTGGGGGTCTTCAGTTCCTTCTGGGAGTTCATGGGCATTTTATTCCTGCATCTCACTAAGTGGCATGCCAGTCATATTGTTTTCACCAAGGTATTAATATATGAAGACAGTTTGACACGGTATTACTTAAGATGCTCTATGGGGGTGAGAATGTTTAAATGTATTTGTGAAATGCACAGACTCTGCTCTGTTCTTTGAGATTCACGATGCACTGTTTTGCTCAATCACAATAAATCTTGTTTTTCATGGCTTTACCCACTTATTTGGGACACCTATTAACACCAAACTAATGTGCCAGAACAACTCTGGAGACATTCATTTAATTGCAGTCCACAGGGACAGTTGACTTTAACCTGGCTTCTCACCTTGCCAAGGGGTGATTCCAAGGCTTGGACTTCAAGCACTATAGTCAGGTGCTGCATCAAAAATCTGGTTTTTTGTTTCTTCTTTGTTTTGTTTTGGTCAGGTCTCCAGAATTTATTAGGAAAGCTGAACAACTATAGTTCTTCTGCTTGGTATTTGAAAATCTCACCTCCTCATCCCAGCCACAGATAATTGGACCAATTTAATTCTGTAATAAATTCTGTCTCTGATATATCTTGACATTTAATTATCTTGCTTTATAGAATTTTCCAGATGTTGCTAATTCTGTCCTTGCAGATAAAATGAAGCTCCCTAAGGACAGACTTATGTTCCTACCTTTAGGACTCTCTAAAATCTACCTCTAAAGGCATGGAAGAAGGTCAGATATGGGAGACTATATACAAAGAGCACAGGAATTGTCATCCCCCAAGCACTGGTAAACATACCCACTCTCTTAGTAGTGCTACCTGGCTCTGTTCTGGGTTCACGGAGATTCTTGCTGAATTGAGTTTATTAACTGGTTTGAATTCTTGTCTAATCAATAACCTAGAGAATCTGAGCTAAATATATAAAGCTTCTATATTACATTGACATATAGTCACACTACACTAATGTAGGAAGGTCCGACCTTTTGAAGTCACATAGATTAATGCCATTTATATGTGTTTGCTTTCATAGATTTAGTGTGTGTAGGAAATCTCCCACTGTCCATAAGCAATGAGCCTTCTATGGTGAATTAACCTGCCCAGTTAGATGCATTTAGCTCTTTATTCAAATCATCTCCCATTCTCTGAAACCACTTCTTAATCTCCCAAGGCATCTTGAGAAAGCCTTTTAATTATTGAACAGAAATGTCTATTGGTGTTCTTATTTGCTTTTATTAGTGTTAACTCAAATGGAGATTTAGCTGATGAGGTAGAGTAGATAAAATGTGGTTCCTGCCTTCAGTGTTTTCAGATCTGGAGTGGAGGTGATGGGTAGTAAAGCAATATGATTCCTGCTATGGCATAAATGTAAACAAAAACTGTGGTGGGCGAGATTTCTCTAGCAAGCTGAGCAAGGTCAGTCAGAAGAACTAGGAAAAGAAGGGGGGGTTGACCAGATAGATGGATGAAGGCCACTCTGTCAATAGACAAAGTCTGTGAAAAAACTACAGGAGTGTCCTGCTGGCATGGCTCAGTGGTTGAGCATCCCTGACCTATCGCTCCAAGAGATCAAGGTTCGATTCCCAGTCAGAGCACATGTCCAGGTTGCAGGCTCGATTCCCAGTGGGGGTTCTGCAGGAGCAGCCAATCAATGACTCTCTCATCGTTGATGTTTCCATCTCTCTTCCCCTCTCCCTTCCTCTCTCTGAAATCAATAAAACATATTTAAAAAACAAAACAAAAAAAACAACTACAGGTGTTTCTGAGGTGCTGAGGATGTGTGAAACACAGGTATGAGATGGAGGAATAGGAGGAGAGATGAGACTAGAGTGTTAGTTTACAGTCATATTGAGAAGACTTTCAACCTGGATTATGATTTCCCAAATGTGGGTGCAAGGAATATAATTCTGATGATAATCTTGCATATGAATGGCACGGAAAAGGGTAGGAAGAAGAGGAGAGGAGTTGGGAAGCAACCACATCTGCTCAAGTGTGAGACTGACATTAACATTAGAGATACAGGGCAGGCCATGTACAATAATAGTTTTGTAGTGGGATTGACAAGCTTTTAAATGGTACTTGAAAAAATAATTTAAGATGATTTCAATAGAATGGGTTGACCTAGGGTAGATTGGAGGCAAGGAAGAGTATGAGGTGAAAGCAAATGCTAACATTTAGAGCTAAGAGTAAGCAGATGAATTTAAGGATAGAGGTTACAGCTGGACATACAGATCACAGGATCTCTGGAGCATGCTTTGCGGTGTTATAGTGTTGACAGTAGATGCACATCCCCAGAGGGGAAGATTACAGTACAGCCTATATAAGATCAGAAGTCTTCTCAGTCCATTAAGGTCATGTGGATGTGGGAAACAGCTGGACAGTAGGGAGTGGTAGGGCCTGTGCTACCTACAAAGTGCATGTTTTCATTAGTGGCTTTCAGTGTGTAATTTTTAGCAATCCTATTTTATTGGAGAGAAATTGATACTACAGACTTTATACAGCTTGTAGAACACCGGTTTGCAAAACGTTTTTAGTGATGATTCTCAACATGGAAGACTTAGGAAGGGGCAGAAGAGGTAGAGGTTGCTTCAATAAGAAGGACAGTTTTAAAAAAATTGAGAAGGCCTGCCCTTGTCCGTAGTTAGCAGCCTTTAATAGATGGGCATGACCATGAGACTCTGTCTCATTAATATGTATTTCATGTGGCTGTGAAACAGAAAAAAAAATGTGGTTGAGAATGACAGGCGGTGAGAGGAGCCCAGATGGTCAAGGATCACATTGGGGGAGAGTGCCCAAAATGAGGAAACCTGCAAAGGAAAAGTGCAGCTGTGGTGCTGTGCATCTAAGGACTGTGTCAATGACTGGCTGAGGTTGAGCGCATCCTTCCCCCAAGAGGGTTTTCATTGGCATCTCATCTCAGTGTAAGATTATTCCTTTGTGGACGGGCCGTGCATTACCTCAAACATGAATGATAACTGGAAATCACGTCTTTCATAATAAAATTCTGTCTTTGCATTTTAACAGAAGAATCTGAAACATTGAATAACTTACTGCAAAGAACTTCTGAAGTGTCTGACTCTATATTAGGCTGAAAGTTGTTCTGCCGTTTACAAGCTGTGTGACCTGGGCACATGACTTGACTTCAAAGCAGAAATATTCAACATAGTACAGTAAGAGATAGAAATAAATTTAATTAGAAAAAATATTTCAGATTCTGTTGCAATAGCTACTTATATCAATTTCTATTATGTAAGGCCAAAAATAGACCACAAAAATTGAAACCAAGAAGGGAAAAGAATCATAAGCACAAATGGTATTATGTGTCTCTAAACTACTGTTCTTTCTTTATCATTTTCTACTTTAGGGGCTGCCTAAGCAAACAAACAAAATGGGGGTGTTAAAACAACAATCATGTTATTTAGTTCATGGTTCTGTGTGCTGGCTCCAGTGATCCTCTCTATGGGCCAGCTAGACTGTACTCACTCCAATGTCTGTGGCCAGTTGGAGAATTAGCTGGAGACGGGGTAATCTAGGATGGCTGCACTCACAGGATGGCAGTTGGCAGGCTGTTGGCTGGGGCCTGGCTGTAGGCTTGCATGTGGCCTTGCATCCTCCAGCCAGCTAGCTCGGGTTCAGTTGTGTGGTGATTGCAGGGTTCCAAGAGCTGCAGGAAAGAGCAAGTTCCAGTGCACAAAAACTTTTCAAGTCTCACCTTCGGACAAATTGCTGTTGTCTGTTGACCAAAGGGAGTCACATGGTCAGCCTGACTCAAGGAGTAGAAAAGTAAGCTCCATTTCTGGGTGAGAAGAACTTACTGTGCTTTTGCAGGTTAAATAAAGCAGTAGTGGCTTAATGTTACTGTAACTGTAACTCCTAAATGCTCTTACGTGTTTTTTACTTATCAAGCCATATGGCCCAAACAGTATGGCCCATAAACACCTAGGACCAGCAGCACAGAAGAATAACTTGCCCTTTGAAGCTAACAGAGCTTGTTAGAAACGCAGGATCTCAGGTCCCACCCAAGATCCACTGACTTAGAATCTACATTTTTACATGGTCCCCAGGTGATCATAAGCCCAATAAGGTTTTAGAAGCACAGTATCTTTTTCCTATTTCTCATAATTCCCTCTCCTAGGTTGCTGTGTTTTCCTGTAGAGTGATAGATCTTTGATTTTTAAAGGTGCCAGAAATGTTTCCTTCTGCACAATTGAAACAGAACAAACACAGGTTTCAACAGTAAAACAGGCTGCCTCACAGCATGAGCAGCCAGAGAGAGAGAGAGTATAACATTTTTCCACTCAATTGTCCTTTGACTACAAAAATAGAAAATTAAAATTAAAATAACAGTACCTAAATATTAAAGAACATTGAGTTTAACTAGGAAGCACCATATAGAAGATAGGACACACTTTAAAGTAGAGACAGCTAGGCACATACTTGCTTAGTGTGAAATTTTCCATTGCTGACAATTGCTTAACAAGATCTTGGTTTTCTGAAGGTTGAAGGATGGACTCTCCAGTCTGTAGACCACAGGTTAAATATCTCTAGAAGGCGTGTAACTCCTCTATACAAGTAATAAGACCAGCAGAACTTATGAAGCATGTAGCACGTGCAGGCCATTGGTCTAATCCCATACGAAACACAAATTTGTTAGATTCTCCTCTCTTCAGATCCCAGAAATGAGGGGAGCCTGAACTTTTGACAATAAAAGTTTATTTCACCAGGCTGAGGGCAAACAAGTAGCACCTAAAAGACTTGTAGCTCTTCTCAACTTTTGACTTTGTTTTTAAGTTAAGAGAAGGAGCCTGGTCACAGCATCCAGTGCCTTCCCCTTGCTTGCCTTTCACCTCAAGACTGGACAGAAAAAAGAAAAATGGGGGGGGGGGGAAGAAAGAAAGAAAGAGAGAGAGAAGGAAGGAAGGAAGGGAGGGAGGGAGGAAGGAAGGAAGAGAGAGAGAGAGAGAAAGAGAGAGAAAAAGAAAGAAATTTTGCTTGAAAGCCTAATGCTATTATTCTGTGTGAAAGTTGCTTTGAGTATTTTCTTTTTGGGATGGGATAAATTGTTCTTTGAAGCTATAACAAATACTATTTGAATGTATATGCTTTGGAGTCCCATTCTTGTCAACCAGTTCACCAGTAAGTAGTTAACAGATATCTAGTGAGCGCTTGACCATATGCAGCATGTTCTAGGTCTGGGGATTCAGTGGTGAACAAGAAAGACTGAGCAACCTGGTAAGCAAACCAACACATAAAATCATTTTTGGCTCTGGCCAGTGTGGCTCAGTTGGTTCAGCACTGTCCCATGCACTGAGAGTTCGCTGGTTCGATTCCAGGTCAGGGTACGTGCCCAGGTTGTGGGCTTGGTCCCTGGTAGGGGTGTGCAGGAGGCCGCCAATGGATGTCTCTCTCTCTTTCCCTCCCCCTTCCTCTCTGTCTAAAATCAATAAAAACATACTTTTTTTAAAAAAAGATCATTTTTTGGATACAAATACACAAGGGCAAGTTAAAATAGTACCATACAGCAGAGAGAAATTGAGGGGAGGGGTCTGCTTTACTCAACTTAGGCCATGCTTCCTTGAGGAGGTGACATTTGAGTTGAAACCTAAATAATAAATAAAGAGGCAGCCACTTAAAGGTGCAGAAGTGCCCTCCAAGTGGATGGAGTATCAAGTGCCAAGGTTCTAAGGTCAAAACAAGCCTGTGGTCAAGGGATGGTAAAATGACTAGCATGCAGGAGCAAGGAGGATTTTGACCAAAAGATATGCTTCCTTAAAGGAATGCACCTTGTTATAAATCTTCACTTCACCAGTGTTCACCAGCACCCTTATCAGCTCCTCCAAACCAAAAGAGTGATTGCTCTACCTCAGGCACTAAAGCAAAGCACTTTGCTATATTAATTCCATTGAGTTCTTAGAGTTCTATGAGAGTCTGTCATCTCCCAAACATACATGAGGAAATCAAGGCGCGGAATGCCTAAGCCACTTCCCATAACACAGCTGGCTTGGGTGGGAAGTGATTTTACTCCATTCCCTAGGCCTCTGCATGGGGCAGCTAAGAGAGCTGGATGCCAGACAGCCTTTTGACTCTGTAAAAGCCAAGCTTGATCTTCTGCAATCTGCCTTTTCCCTGGCTTTCATCTAGAGTAGATCCAGCAAGAGAGAAGATGGGGCAACTTTCCTCCTGGACTCCTACTCTTCTTGGCCCCCCTCTACCATCTGTTGCTGTTTGTGTAGAAAAAGAACAGAAGAGAATACCAACTACCACACACATTCAGCAATCTCATTTTGTATGTGGGAGTTTGGATTCATTAACAAGTTGCTGAAATTCTTCCTGCACTTACACCACCACCCTAAACAGAACGCAGTGAAGTCATGGGAATAGTGACCGATGCTGAGATGTCAGTGTCCAAGCATGTCATCGGCTATTCCCTCGTGTCTTCTGCTTCAGACAGGCTGTTTTCCAACAGCCTCCAAGTAAATAATGCTCATTGCAGTGTTCTCTCGCCTCCACATTGTCTCTCCGATTCTAACCCATATTAAGTCCCACTTCCTTTGTTACGGTTTGCATTTTTTTCAGGCTACGTATTCATTTATCCATCTGCAAATCCATATATCCACCTACACATTCAACAACCATGTTGTGGGTACTTACTTGCTTTCATTACCTATGCAAAGTGCTAGACCATATAAAATATGTGGGGGAGTAATCCATTTTTTAAAGGGGGGGCACACTCCCAAAGTTCATATTAGTCTCTCTCTTCTTTTAAACTCTTACTCATCTAAAAACTAAGTGCTCTGTTAAATACTGTATAAATTTCTCTCTAGTTGTTTCTGAACACACACCCCACGCGCACACACACTTTTTATTTTTTATTTTTTCACATCTCCTAGGTTGAAATTTCTCAAGAGAAAAATTCAGAATATATTTGTGGTAGAATGGAGTGACCCAAACATGGAGTTGAAAAATCCATGTTTAAATTTTGATTTTGCCATTTACTAGCTCTATGGTTTGAGGGGTACCAACCTTTTCCATGCAGAGAATGGTACTTGGATGGGGGGATTTCTAATATCTCTGCTAGCTCTAACATTCGTGAATCTGTGAATTCTCAAGTACCCACCGAGGCTGGAATGTGAAGGGGACACTCAATATAAAGGTGTCGATGGCTTGTCTTAATGCTTCTAGTTCTAACCTATCTACACTCTCAGTGGTTTTCTAACTGTAATGTAACTTTGCTGCTGGAATATAGGCTAAAACAGTAAATATAAAAATAACCAAAACATCAGATTGGACCTTTTTTGTGAAGCTAACTGGCCTTTAGCAGGGTCTCCAGCTAGACAGGGATTCTTTACCAGACCTTAGAGCAATGCAGACAGAAAATACAACCTCACACTGAGACAAGGCCCTTTTTCTACCTTTACTGGCTTGCTGTAGCTTACACTAGACATTCAACATCAGCAGCACCAGAATGGTCTTGGAAGAGGTTTTGATGTATGTTTGGCTGAATGATTCATAACTGATGATTAAGGAAGGTAGGCTATTAGGGCTCCAACCCTATGCTTTGAGAGCTGCTGTCAAAGGGAGAGTCCTATTCTTTATCAAACCCTGGCTTGACTGCAGCCCTCCCTAATCAAATGGTCATCATGAGCTCTTTGATCCATATAACTATATCCAGGTAGTAATAATCCTGGGTATAGTAAAAATGGGTAAAGACTCATTTTTAAAATAAAAAATTCTCTAAAAGAATTTAAAGCCATGTACTTGATTCAAAATAATTGCTGTTTTAAGGATGTCTACAAATGGGAAATGTTCTTTAATGGCACTCACCCACTTCCTTTCAGTATAATTGCCTAACAAGGGCTGATGGATACCAACCAGTTCATTTGTTATAAACAACTAAATAGTTGTTTGACAAAATGAAATTGGCATATTGTCAAGCTGGCCACATCTCTTCAAACCCAGAGAGAGTTTGTTTCATTACATAACATGGTGAATAGGGCTCTCTTCTGTAGTTGTTGTGAACGTTGCAAAGGCTTCAGAAATCTTTTTTGAGATCCAACTGTGCCGCTCAGGATATTATTCAATCAATGTGGAAAGCGAAGTACTGTTAACTTTGATGGTTTTGCTCTTTTAGAATCCCCGAGGGCTGAAAAAGAAAAGCAATACTGTATGACTTTAGTGATATGGATATAGTAGGACTGTATCTGGGTCTCCAATTCCAGAATTCTTTCTACTCTGATGCCACTGCCACCTAGAACAACATCCCAGCTGTCATAAGAGTTTATGATTTATAGAGTAAACAAGGTGGCATTTACCACCCACCTAACCGCAGTGGTGTCAGGGGGGTTAAAATGAGACATATTAAAAAGCCCTCCAGAAATATTTGATGTCCTGTATAAAGACAGGAACAACTCTTGAACTGGGTCTCTCTTGTAGCAAGGAGACTCTCTTCCTGTAGCCTGTTGGTAGGAAATGAGGCAAGGTTTTACACCCAACTATTTTGGAACTGGATGAGGGAGGAATTACATGTCATAAAGTAATAATTGGAATGTCAGGGGAAAATTTTGCTCTGATTCTGAGATTTTGCTACTGCCTTAACCTTGGGAATTATTTTTTATTTGTTTAATAATTTTAAACAACTTAAGGATAACTGTAAAGTTAACTCTCAGGACTTGAGTTTCTTCCTTTATAAAATGGGATTAATGTTCTTGCCTTATAGGACAACTTTTAAAATGTAAACACAAGCTGACGCAGAGACAGTTGGTTTTAAAGTTGCATCCACAGTTGTGAGAATGCATTATTATCGTCATCATTACTACTATTAATAGTAGACCTACATTTAGCATTGTTTTTTCCTTTCTCTTTGGCTGGTTGGCCATTGTTATTTCCCAGCAAAGTGGGGAATCTACATTGGAAGGAAGCTTTAGTGTTTTTATAGCTATTTTTCTTTTGACTAGAGCAGCCCTTGTACCTACCTCCAGGATTGAACAATGGTTTAGCTTCTCTGAGTTGTGATACAGTCAGCTGCTTGCATCACACAGTGATTAAGAAAGGAACAGACAGAATATTTAAAATCACCCCCAGGTGATTGCCATGTGGAAGTATAATCCTTACTTTCATTTTAATGATGATGATTATTTTTTAAATATATCTTTATTGACTTCAGAGAGAGGAAGGGAGAGGGGGGAGAGAGAGAGAGAGAGAGAGAAACATCAATGACCAGAGAGTCATTGGTCAGCTGTCCCTTGCACGCCCCTTTCTGGGGGCTGAGACCTCAACCCCGGGCAGGTGCCCTGACGGAATCGAACCGCAATCTCCTGATCATATAGGTCAATGTTCAACCACTGAGCCACACTGGTTGGGCTTTTATGAATATTTTATTATTTATCAAGTGTGGTATAAAGAGGGGTGACTAAAAAGTTACTTGATTAGACTTAGACTTAATTATTAATATTAGACTTAACAATTATTAATGTCTTACCCCTTTTTCCATCATAATTTTTGGATATTTTAAAGTAAATCACAGATCTCATAATATTTTACTTCTGCATCTTTGTAATGTATGCCACTAAGAAAATATGTTTTTTACATAACCACAATACCATTGTCACAATTCAGCAAATTGATGATAATTTCTTAGTATGATCTTATATGCAGTCCATACTCAGATGTTTTCCATCACCATCCTTCAAATTCAAATTTCTTTTCTTTTTTTGAAGTAGATTTGTTTGAATCAGGATCCAAACCGTTTCTCCAGATTTTATTTCATTAGGGAAGTAATGTAGTTGAGCAGGCTAGAAGGGGATAGTACCTCTAACTCTAGCTGAGTCCACCAGAGTATGCCAACATCAATATTCATTCATCCATTCACTCAAGTATCTATCATGTATCTGTCTCTATCTATCTATCTATCTATCTATCTATCTATCTATCTATCTATCTATCTATCATCTATCTATCTATCATCTATCTATCTGTCTATCTATCTATCTATCTATCTATCTAATCTACCCATCTATTTCTATGTGCTAGCTACTGTAGCAGATATAAAGATAAGTTTGACACGGTAGATTCTCTGACATGCTCACATATAACAACGACTAAAAAGAAGCAATATACGAAAAGTCTATAATTGACATAACATGGAAGAACTGTTAACCTACCAAGTGAATACTTACCGTGGTTAGATTAAAACAGAAAGGCCCCCTGCAGAAGCAAGGAAGCTCAACTTTAACTGAGAGGGCTGGTGATTTCACACGGGGGAGGAGTTGGGGGAAAGATGGCACTAGGGAAACGTGTTATGATACTTCTCCAAATATGCCTGGTGGTCAGGAGATCCTAGACCAAGTCTGACTGGTGGAAACAGAAATACTCCTATGGGATTATTAATATGACAAAGCACAGATTCTGGGGGCAATGAACACAGAGAGGAAGTAAAAGGAATATGTTAGAACTAACCAGTAATTTGTCTGGAGTATATTATTTCTTTAATGAATACCGTATTTAAAAATAATTTGTGATATATAATGAATTAATAAAATGTATGCAACTGCTATTAAGGATAATTGTGGAGTATATCTTTTTATTAAAGCATTGATAATGAGCATTAAAAAATCTGTCATCCGAATATATAAAAGGCTACATAAATCCTGTTAACAGTGACATGGTTTAATTTTTGTGAATCTGTGTACACATGGGCTCGTAGGCTCTGATGGATGATAAAATGTTAAATCGCCAGGGGTGGGAAATATTAATGCAAGTTTAGTGTTTACTGTGACTATATTTAATCAATACCCTATTTCTGCTAACATGGTTTGTGAGGCTGGCTCTGTCATGGTAGGTAATCTATACTCCAGGAAAAGCTATACCTCTTCTGACGGTGCTCTGTATTTTGTTTTATATTTTATTTTTTTTAAAGGTGTGTAGGCTTCAGAGAAGATGGATAGTCCTCTCGCTTGGGAAACAACAACAGAACAAAACGTGATTTTATATGCGGTGGGATTTTTTTAAGATGATGTTGGAGACATTCCTGGTATGTGTAGAATTTCACAGAACCCCTTTATCAGAACACTTAGCTCTTTTTTTAAATTTTATTTTCTTTTAAAGAGCAAGTTAATTAGCATCTGATACGCGTGCTTAATTGTCTCAAGCACCCGGCTTTTGTGTTAGTTGGAGGCGCTCGGTCACACTCAGGCCTGGCCGCTGTCGGTGAACACCCGGCGCCGGCGCGGCGGCTGCAGCGCCCCCAGCGGCGTGGCTCCCACGCAGCCCCGCGAGCGGCACCGCGCCCGGGAGCCGGGGGCGCCGCGCCCTCCGCGCCTCGCCTCCGCGGGGCCGCCTGCGTGCCAAGGGGCGCGCCCGCTCGGTGTCGCAGCAGCGCGCGCGCCGCGGGCCCGGCGGCCTGACCCTGGAGGCGCCGGCTGCCCTGCCGGGGACGCTGTGCCCCCCGCGGGGCCGCCTGCCGCCCGGGCTCCGCCGGCCCGAGCGCAGACGCGCGTCCCCGCCGCCCGCCGCCCGCCGCGGGACCTGCGTCACCATGACAACCGGAACGCGCGTCGGGGAGGTGGCACCGGTGCCGCCCCGTGCGCCTTCCGAGCCGCGTCACTTGTGCTAGTTCCTCTGCACGCGAGAGGCGTTCTCTCGCCCTCGGTGCCCACCGGGGGAAGGGGGCACGCCCCCAAACCAACCTGGGCCACCCCGCAATCCGAGAGAGTGTTGGGCGGGGCCCCCGTTTCCCGCCCCGCGCCTTCCGACCTCGTTCCCCGCGTGCTCCGCCGCCAGCCGCTCCCACAGCCGCTCCGGGGCGTGTAATTGGGGAACAGGCAAAACTGGGGGCCGCTTCCCACGGGAGGAGAGCTCCGGTTCTGGACGATGAGCTGTCTGCCTTCTGGGAGGGGAGGGGGTGCCCCAGGGCAGCACCGGAGCCGCCCCCAGGCTCAGAGGAGGCGCCAGCCTGGTCCTGCCGCCCCTCCTCTCCTGTGCGCGGCTCAGTGGTCCCCAAACCTGACGGAGCATCATCACGGGGGAGAGAGCTTGGGGTTTGGACTTTCTTAGATGCCAGGGCTACAACCCCCCTGCCCCCCAGCTTCTGATATAACAGGGCTGGGAACAGGCCTGGGAAACTGTCCTTTCACGCAGATGCCCAGGGTAATCATGATAAGCATCCAAACTGGAGAATAATTGCCTAGATCTTCTATCTTTCTCTTCATTCCTAGCTTTTCCCCTTATCTCTCCTTCCTTCTTGCTTGCTGTGTCTAAATCGAGCGCCTCTTTCTCCCCATGTCTCTCTCCCTCCCAGTCTCTTACATCTATCACCTATCAATCAATCAACCAACCAACCTATCTGTCCATCTATATCACTCTTAAAGCATCTGTTAAAGGTGCCAGGCACTGCTCTAGATGCCTGGGAGGTTATGATCTCTGCCTCCATACAGCATTGCTGGTCTCTCATCATTGACCTTCTTTCTTGCCTTTCTCCACACCTGCCATCTCCTCCTCACTTCTCTCTATACTTTTATCCTGTTCCCTGCCCCTTCCTTCTCTCCCCCCCTCCCTCCCCCCTCCCTCCCTCCCTCCCTCCCTCCCTCCCTCCCTCCCTCCCTCCCTCCCTCCCTCCCTCCCTCCTTTGCTTCCTTTCATTTTTCTTTCCTTTTGCTATTAGTGATTCTGTTTGTATTGCTTAGCACCCCAGATATCACGTAGGGTTAAAAGGTGCTGGCATCTAGCTGGGTTTCCAACATGCAGCTTCCTCTCATCACAGCTTAGAGGACCTCTTTAGACCAAGAGGGGCCAGGCAGGAGGAGGAAGATGGTTTTTTTCCTCCTAATTCTTTGCTAATTCCATGGGATTTGCCTTTTCAAGAGCTCGGGGTGAAAAATAAATCAGGTTACCCTCAGCTCACATTAGAAGCATTCTAGTTTTCATGTTTAACGACCTCTTTATTATACTTGCTTCCCTGAAATTTGCAATTAAAGATTGCCCTCCAGTCAAAAGAAAACATGTAAAAATGGGGCTTGCATTACAAGAAAATACAGAATAACCTCTCTGAATTAATTCCGCTTATTATTCAGGCTGCTGTTTTACACAAAGATGTTCTTTTGAGCATGAACACCATAAGTTGTTAGAGATTTACCTGTTCCAAAGTTTCGATGATAGCTGTGTGACTCATGAGTCCAAAGACTGTGAGAACCGCTCTCCAAAGTTAGGGGGCTTCGCTTTACTCTGAAGGAGTCGACAAGAAGACAGAGATACTCCCTTTTCCTTTGGGGCTCCCCTTAGCAGTGTGAGGCTTTACCACGTGGTGTCTTAGCTGCAGTCACAGGCTGGGCCTGAGGACATGCTGCCTCCACCCCGAGCTCCTCTCCTCAGCCTTCCTCAGGATTGGAGGTTGAGGGCTGCAATCGTCATGACCCTGACTGCCCCGGGGTTATGCCCCTACTTAAAATATTAACTGACTTAAAGATTTCATATACTTCCCAACCAGCCAGCCAGTCAGCAGCTGTTTCTTAAAAAATGTTCTGTGTACAAAGGTTTGGCAGGAGTTTTGAAAAATTTTTAAATTTTAACTCCCATTCCAGGGCTCTTAAAGTTCTGGAAGATGGATATCCATGGAAAGAAAACTAAATTCTTTGCTTAGTGTCCCAGAACACTCAGAATAAAATCCATGTTTCTTAGCATGACCTTGAGGCCCCAAATCATCTGGGCCTTGCTTACCTCCTTCAGCTCATCTTCTGTCCCCATGGCCCTTGTTGATTTTATTACAGCCTTACCTCTTCCTTTGATTCCCCACCCCAATGCCAATCTGTTCCCTTTAGGAATGCCCTCCCCCCAAGTGCCAGTCAGTTCAGTTTTAGGAATAGCCATCTTCTTGTCACTCAGGTCTCAGTTTAGCAGTCACTTCCTCAGAGAAGTCTTCCTTAACACTTAACCTAAAAAGAAAAAAAAAAGTATCAGATTATCATATCACCCTGTTTTAGTCTTCTGCCATGGCATACACCGCTATGGGGTATTTTTATATTTATATAATGTTTCCCCCATCTTTCTGTAAGACATAAATTTCATTAGAACGGGGGGGGGCTTAACTGTCCAAATCCACCCAAAAGACTGCGAAGCATCGAAGATATGTTCATTAAATATTTGTCGAATGACTAAATGAGTGAAAGGCTGTCTATGTTCATTGCTAAATGAGGGATTCAGATATGAAACACTAGTGTTTTCAGAGAAGGGAGGAATCACTCTAAGCTAGACAAAAATTGATTGGAGAGGAAGGAATACCTGACTTGGATGCCATACGTATGTGGGACTTAGAGAAGGATGGGTTTGTTTCAGGTAATGGAGAATTTGCCGATTAAATGATCCAATCCATTGGGACCCCAAACCGGTTATTCAAGAGTGGATGAGTCCCTTCACCTCGGTTTCCACTTCTGATCTTCAAAGTTGCTTGCTGTTCTAACTCTGTGATTCTGAAAGAGGTTTTTATTTTCTAATTGTCCTCATCAGGGAACTTTGATATGGCCGTTGCTGCAACAGGAAGAGAACATCAGAAAAAAACAAGTTTAAGTAACTGGCTCCTTCTCCACAATACGAGAAGGGAGAAAACATTTTCCTTTCACTGGCAAAGATGGTTACGGCTGGTTAATCAAGCCATTAGATACTGTTTTGCTGCATTCAGGAGAAGCAATCATGAGACTTCAGCTTGAATATTCACATTATAAGTTCTACATGAGTTTGGGATGCTTATAAAGCCATAGAATTTGAGAGTTAAGAAGGACCTTAGAGATCACTTAAAATCTACAACCCATCCTCCATACCATTTATATTTTTACAGCTTAAAATACCGAGGCCCAGAGTGATAAAGTGATTGACTAATGGTTATGGTAGCCAGTAACCAAACTAAGATTATCCACCTGGACTTTCAGACTCCCAGCCCAGTGCTCTTTGTCCTGAACCTAAATGATCTTCATGCATTTGGTCATGTTACAGAAGCAGGAAGAAAATGTGATTTTAAGGCATAATTATAGAAGAAACCCCATCATCAATTTCATTTTCAAAGTTGCAGTAGTGAGAGTGAGAAATACATGTTGAAAGCACATGCTGGCATCTGAAAGGGTTTAAAGTATAGTCATCACCCCTTTTAAGAGTGTGCAGAGTGCAAGTCAGCGGAAGAGGACCCCATTTTTTATGTCCCCCATATATTTTCTACATCATCGCCAACTGCCATGCTGACATTATAACAACCATTTCCAATTTTTTATTTTTTTAACTGGCAGTACACAGTACATGCAGATGCATTATTTTGACTGAGTTTAGTTTTGCTCTTGCAAATTGTTGAGTGTCAAATGTCATTCTTGCCATCCTCCAGCAGATGGCAACTCTAGTCTTCCTGTCATCTTACCTATCTCTACTCTTAGATCCTGACCTCCTCCACCCCCTCTCCTTCAGAAGGCCATCTTTGTGCATCATTAAGGGTTCTATGTGACTCCATCCCTTTGCCTTTGAAATCACCACCCTTAGCATCTGACATGAATGTGCCCAGAAATAACAACATTACAAATTAACCACCGGTTCTAATTTTTAAAAAATAGGAAAAAAGAGAAGATATAGTTAGAGATTCTAAAATCAGATGTAGCACAGAAAACTTTCCATTTAAGGGAACACTATCTTTTGAAAAAGAAAACAAAGTCAATTTCTTCAAGGCCTAGCTTTTAAAGGACGGTAGGTTTGCTTAGATTTTCTCTAGTCATTGGTTAAAAAGTCATAAATATCTCCAAAATAGCACCCAAGAGCGAACTTGTGTCAAATTTCTCATGGCTGCAGTTTTGGCCTCCTGTAGTCTCTTCTTTCCCCATTCTTCCATCCCATGTACACACACCCTTTCTCTCAGCAACCAAAGCTGCTGAATCAAGCATCCTTATTTCTTTCCTGTTTTAGAAACCGGGGTTCTTTCTCCAGGTATATTCCTCAGGCATTGCTGAAAAGACCTTCATTTATCTCGTTCCAGTCTCTGCACTCCACACCCACCCCTGCCCCCTACCACCGAGATCCTGATGGCTCCTACAGGATTGCAGAAGTTAAGCCACATCCTGCTCTCAGGTTGTAAGTCTAAGGGCCGCCGGAAGAAATCAGCAGAAAAGAATAGCAGCTACTCTCTTTTAAAGGGGGGACTGGATGATCTCAGGCCTAGGCAAGCTGATTCCATCAGGATTCCTCATTGAAAGGCTGTCCTCAGACTTCTGAGCCAGGGTTCCTAGACGTGCTTTCTAATATCAGGAACTCCTGATTCCTAGAATGGACCACCAAGGTCTACAAATGCTTCATGTAGGGGACTCCTGCTCACTTTTCCTCTTTCAAAGAACTTAACCAGGTTCTTTTCTTCAAAGTTGAAGAAAATGGGTTACTTTGATATGCTAAATACCAGACAGAGGCCAAAGTCTAAAGGAATGGAGTAGTAACAATAACATACCTCTCGTTGGGGGAAAAAGGCATCTTTAGTTTTAGAGAGTACGTGTCCCTTGGTTATTACTGTCATCACGTGAAAGCATGAGCTGACACTGTGAATACAGTTTTTGAAAACGACAAATACTTGTGAAAACCCAAGAGTGCCCTCATTCACTGGCCACCACTAATGAAGACAGAGACTCTTCCTTCAAACCAACAAATAATTAGCACCGACAATAGAAGTGTAAATAGAATCTTAGTTAATTATTCCCTGATTGTCTGTCCTGCTATAGTATCCGCACCCGTGTTGACTTTAGCTAGAATATATGCCCCAAAAGACTTGCTTCTTTCAACTTTGTGATAATCACGTATTCACATGCTCAGAGTGGACAACCGTCTGCACTAGAGGCCTCCCTCCCTTGTACGTGTCTATATCGTTTCATTCTTTTGTGACTCCCTCTGTTTCCTCATAATTCTGACACCTGGAAATGTTTACATATTAATATAAATAGCTTATCTGGCATCCATTATTGGATGCAATTCACAATTAATATAAAACAAAAAATGACCAGTTGGTAATTCTGGCGTGATGAGAGCTCTCTGGACTCTTCCTTTTTGCTCTTTGTGACAATAAATGCTTCGCTGTCCCTGTCCCTTGGCTGATCCACATTCCAATCCCAGCAGTCAGAAAGCAGATGGATTGCTTTTTTGGGGTTTTGTCATTTTCTGTCTTTGGAAAGGATGATCAGTTCCTTCTTAAAGCACCATAACAGTTCCATCTTTTCTCTCTCTTAAATGAGGCAGCAACTTTGGAAACTTTAATGTGGTGGTTTCAAGTTGTGTGAAGTTAAAGGGAGATGCATGTCTTGCAAAGACATGCCTGTCGATGGGGGATGGCTGAGCTGAGGGGGCAGACTGAAAACCCACTGGGCAGGAGGGACAGGAATAGGTTTGGACTAGTAGTCAACTGGAGAACACGTAGCCCAGAGAATCTGCACTGGTGGCAGGGGTGGGATCAGCCCTGATGCTACTACTGAGGTTCCAGACTCTATTCCAAGATGCTTTGCTGATATGGGCAGCTCTGGCCCACAAAATTGATTATAGACAGAATTTAAACCAGAGCATAGTGTGTATGTGTGTGTGTGTGTGTGTGCGCACGTGCGGGTGTGTGTGCATTTAATGCATATGCTTATGTGTATGTTTGTTCAATGCTATTGATATTCCGTCCAGTTACCTTGCTTATCATAGTTACTATAAATGTTTGTGGAAAGTTACTGAGAAGCACAAAAGGCCATTTGCTTCTGTCTATACAACATGAAACAGGTACCTGCTGACTTCCTTTCACCCTTTAATTGGTAGGTGTCCCCTGGGTCATGTGAGTGAGTAGCTAGCCCATGGAGACTATGTGCCAAGGAGTCATTCCTGCTTTGGAGAACTAATGTTTTGTTTGAGGAAACAAGTGCATTATAAATAATGAGGGAAAAGTTCTCATATTATCAAAGCAAATGAAAAGTTGTGCTAAAGATGGAGGAATGGAGACTGGTCACAATTCACTCTCTCTCTTTCTCTCAAAGAATGGGAAAGTTGTATAGCCTCCTTGAGACCTAAAGTGTATGCAGGAATTGGATGGGCCAAGACAAGCTCAAAGAGCCAGCACAGGGGAATGATGAAGTCATCATGTGGCCGCAGACAGTACTGGGGACAGATTGGCCACACTGAAAGGAGGGTCTGTATTGGGATGCAGTGGGAGGTAAGGAGAAATAAGTTAGGACAGGGTGCTTCTTCAGGCACAGGTGTGCTTCCCTCCTGATAACTGATTACGTGGATTCTCTAGACACATGCTTTACTTTTTTATTTGACTTTACCTGCCTAGACATAGATACACTCTGGAAACCAGAGAAACCTTTCAATCTGCTTGTTAAAGCTGAGAACTGATTAGTGAGCATGGCTCTATAACAGTCACTACTGGCTCTGGTCCTTTTTAAACCCTCCTTTGCATTTTCAATGTGTCCTGCCTCCCTCCTTGTGATGTTCTACTCTGTAAACCTTCCTTGGACTCCCCGGACCTGACCCCTTTCTACCAGAACCACAGGAGCTGGCAAACCTCTTCAGTTTGGTTGGATTTTTTTAAAAATATGTCTTTCTTGATTTCAGAGAGAGGAAAGGAGAGAGAGATAGAAACATCAACAATGAGAGTCATTAATTGGCTGCCTCCTGTGTGCCCCCTGCTGGGGATTGAGCCCACAACACAGGCATGTGTCCTGACCAGGAATCGAACCTCAATCTCCTGAATCATAGGTCAGTGCTCAACCACTGAGCCATGCCACCTGGCCATGGTTGGCTTTTTTATTATGAGCTCTTGTGGCCTTTCCACCAGTACCCTTATACCAGCAGTTACTTAGTTTTGAATTTGTTGTGGAAGGACCATGTGCCAAGTGTTACATATATTAGCTCTCTTTATCATATAACTATCCTTGAACATGGATCCACTTAATGCATATTTATTGAGCATCTATTAAATGACAAAACACAAATGATATTAGCAACAAAAAATGAAAATACACATAATTTATGTTTAGCTAAAAGCATACTTCTAGTGGCAGAGATTGAGTCCTAGGGCGGGAATAAAATTTGTCCTGGGTTGGAAATTTGAATGTAAGTCTTTCAGGCCCCAAAGTTATCATTATTTTTAATTCCCTGCATCTCCCTGTGTTTTTTTCCTATTTTAAAAATCAAAATTAATTTAAAATTAATTATCCTCAGCAATTATTCATTTGAAGGCAAGCTGACAATCAGGCCATCTAAGCCAGAGTGAGTCTTACATGAGGAATTGTCCGATAAAGTAATGAAATGTGTTTTGGGTGTTCTGCTCTGGATGGAGTGCTAAACTTTTCAGAAGCTGCCTTCCAGGGTCTTGACAGGTCCAGGGGTCTATTGCCCGCCAAGTGGCTTGTTGCTCATTATTGCATTTAATACTATAGCAACGACTCCACCAGTGTCTTTATTAAAACTTGCTCCAGGCTAGCGTTTTCCCCCTGGTCAGTAATGAGTTTAAAGGAGTGGATGTGGAAATGAGATTTGTTCTCACCAGTGGAGTGAATTATGTCTTGTTGGGGCCTCCAGGCTAATATTTCAAATTCGCCACAAGGTACTTCATCAGAAATTCTATTTTGGTTCCAAAAGGACCATGCATGCCTATTAGCAAATTCTGAGCATGCCTTTAAATTGTATGTATTTTTTTCTTTCCTTCCCCTGGCTCTTTCGACAAGGCTTTAGGAATTAGCATTTTGTGAAAATGATCCATTTCCACAAGCCAGTGAAGGGCGCAGCAAAAAAGTGCTGCCCTCTCATCTAACAAGGCTGAGCCTGTGACACCTGAGGTGAATACATGCAGAGCCACCCTGAATGCATCACGGGCTAGGCGTGAGCCCTCGCCCTGGGCACCGGGACCACGCAGACATGCTCGTGTGACAGGACTCACACTGGCCATCTTTTAAATCCTCATGCCTCAGTTCAGTTGCCAGGGCTTATTTTAATGCATTTGAGACTTGTGCATTGAACTCTACAACTGGGCCTTCAATAGAGATGGGTCTGTTGGGAAACCGGGCTGCAAAGCACCGGTTTTCCAATAGTAGACATTCCCAGGAAGTCCTAGGTCATTGGATAAGACAGAAGCTGCAGTTTACCTTTACAGCTTCTCTGTGGTGGGAAAGGGGGAAGAAGGCATGATTTTGCATGGCGCTCTCATCCCCTGCCAACTCCCTTCACCACTTCCACTATCTCCAAAATAAAGGGATGTATTCCAGAGCACTGGTGACCAACAATTTTTGATCTGCTCTGTATGAGAGGCTGAATATTGCCTGGCTTGAGAATAGAGTAAGTGTCCTCACTTTTCCTTCCTAATCCCCATTACATTTATAGCATCGAGAGCTGCTCCCCTCTGAAATCTTGGCATAAGTTGTCATAAGTAACACTTTCTAGATCTGGGGGAAAAAATGGTTCCATTGATTCTATTCCAATTCTTCTGCTTGTTGACTCAAATTTCCTTTTGTTTTTTAATCCCTGCATTTGGGCAGATGCTATCCTCAAGTTGAGGTGCTCTTCCAGCACAGAGATACACCCGGCTGGAATGAGGTTGCTGCTGGACACTGTCCTGCAGAAACACATTTGGTGACATGTGCTTTAGAGAGGACTTCCAGCCTAGTTCTGACTGCTCTGTAATGAAACCAGCAGAAAAGACAGTCTTCTTTGCACATGCATGTCTTCATTTAGTTTTGGAAATCATCGTGCATATAGAACAATCCTTTCCTTTAAACAAACAGAGACAAACAAACAAACAATTTAGGACCAGTGCAGAGTTTCAGATGCCTCTGGGCCGGTGTTAATATATTAAACCCTGTGCCCATCATTAGCATGTTGAGTCGGTCCCTACCTCCCACGAAGCAGGCAGTCTCTGGATCTTTGGGTTGTCTGTTTTTACTGCCTGTTAATTGTTCATAGATTTCCAGGTGTAGGTCATGCTGTGTGAGCATCAATCCTTCATTTAGGAAGGTCTGAGGCTGTCCCTGGTTATGAAAAGGCAAGTGATAAACAAAAACTGGGGAAATCTCAGCATCCTCACTAAACATGTCAAACCCAGTAATGCTGCTGGTAGTAAAAGCAAAATTTACGATTGAGAGAACAAATTTGCACAATAAAAAAGGAGAGTCAAGTGGGGGAAGCAGAGAGAGAAAGGAGGCCTCCAAAGAAGATTGCAGAAAGAGAAAACATTTAAGAAATCAAAGCCATTTTACAAAGATGAGTTCCAGACGGGGGACAGTAAGAATGTAAATGTCTTCCTTGTTCCTAAGACAGGAAGAAAGGGTAGGTTTGGGGGATGAGCCTTTTCATAAAATTCTGCTTGAGAACATGCAAGCTAATGCTAAGAAGCTGTGCTTGCCCTGGCCGGTTTGATTCAGTGGTTAGAGCCTCGGCCCATGGACTGAAGGGTCTTGGGTTTGATTCTAGCCAAGGACATGTACCTCGGTTGCAGGCTAGATCCCTGGCCCTGGTCAGGGTACGTGTGGAAGGCATGTGTGTCTCTCACATAAACATTTCTCTCTCTCCCTTCCACTCTCTGAAAAGCAATGGAAAAATATCTTCCAGTGAGGATAAAAAAAAAAAAAAAAAAAAAAAAGAAGCTATGCTACCCTTCTTATTAGGGAAATGTATCTATTGGTTCAGGGTTCAAACTATAACCCAAAGCCAAATTCAGGTACGGCCTGTTTTTTATAAGGCCTGCAAGCTAGGAATGATTTTACATTTTTAAGTGGTTGGAAAAAAATCAAAAGAAGGATAATATTTCCTGACTTGTGAAAATCAGATCACGTTCACATTTCAGTATCCATAAATAAGGTTTCCCTGGAACACAGCCATGCCCACGTGTTTACGCATTGTCTGCGGTTGCCTAGTCATTGCCTGTGATTGTTTATTCACTCAAATAGCAGAGGAGACAAGTTGCAACCGATCCTGCATGCCCCGAAACACCCAAAGCATTTACTATTGGCCCTATACACAAACGGTTGCGGCCTCTTGTATTGGTGCATTCAGGCGGATTAACTGGGAATGAGTTCATACAGCCTTTTCACCAGCTAGCCTGTCTATGTCCAGTCTTCTCTTTGCAGGAGTTAATCCCCTTACCTACATGTCCATTTGTCCACGTTCTTCCAAGAGTTGGCGAGAACTTACTTAATGGCAGACCCTGTGCTAGGCTCTGGGGTGATAAGACATGAATTTAACCTGGTCTCTGCTCCTGAGCACTTACAGTCTAGTTAGTACCTGTGAGGGGAAGAGCTAAATAAAACCTGCACATAGGGAGGAGATATGTATGATAAAATAATGGTAAAGAGTGACACAGGTTGTAAGAGGATTTCAGGGATGATGACATGGGATCCTGAATTTCATCTGTTCCTATGTAACACCATTGCCCAGCTAGCCACTCCTACCAGACAGCTGGCCATGGCCCTGACTCTCCATCTCTGATGAAAGGCTCCCACTGCAGTGCAGCCTGCCCGGTGTGCCATGGGAAAGGGGCCCTCGGAGTCCTGCCGGGCCCACATGGCCAGTGGTGGCAGGCCTGCCTCGCCCACACCCGCCTGATCTTTCAGCCATCACACTGAATTCTGTCAGGTATTCTCGCTAAATCGTTTTTGAATTATCTACTTAGCTCCATTTTTGATGCTTCCACCCTAATGGAGGCCACTCTCATTGCTGGCCTGGGACACAGAAGAAGCTCTGTTGACTGGCTCTCTCACATCCACGCTTGCATTTGCTCTGTTTGAAATTCACATGCGATCATGCTTCTCTGTGGATGGCGCTTCTCACTGTCACTATATTTCTTATATAATATCCTAAACCTTTGCTATCTCCCTGGCGACCCTGAACAATCAGTTTTCAGACACCCCCGCAGCCTCATTTGCACCCCTTTAGTCCCTTTATTCTAGCCACATGGGCATATTACAGTTCCTCAGTGGTGAATATTCATTTTTGAAACCAAAATAATTCATTTTCCTAACCAAGAGATTTGTGAGAGTGAAAACGGGCACTGTTAATAATGAGGCAGGGCAACAGGCTATACTGGGACAGTCCCAGACAAACCAAGACATGAGGTCACCCTTAATTTCCCAGACACGTCACGCTTTCTCACCTCAGAGCCTCTGAATGGGATTTTTCTTCACCCGGACTTCCCTCTCAGTTCTCACTCTTTACATCTCAGCCCGCATGCCCACGTCTTCAGAAGAGCCTTCTATGACTTCACAGGTTAAGTGAGGTCCTCTCATTACACACACTCAGAGCACCTTTGCAATCTTCAAATATATTGGCAGGTAGCACATCATTGTCTTATACTCATATTATCATTTACACATCAGACTAAGGTGACCAACCCTCTTCTGCCCAGGACTGAGGGTGTCCCCGGGATGTGGCATTTTCAGTGCTCAAACCAGACAAGTCCCAGGTCACCATGTGAGAGTGTCAGTCCCTCAGTATCAAGAACCATATTTGTCTTATCCCCACTGTATCCTCTGAACTACCACAGTGCCTTATAAGTTATAGATGCTCAATAAACTTTAGTTGGTTCAACAAGTTAAGAGGGAAAGGAATAAAGTAAAAGATAAGAGAGATGACATTCAGGTGGGTTTATTAAGAATGACTTGTCTATTTGTTCCATTTTAGGCTAAAGGGTATATTCTAGCTGCAGTCGAGGTTAGAAGAGTATTGCAGGAGAGACAAAATTTTCATAATGAATGTTTTCTCTTCCCACTATTAAGTGATATCTGGAAAGGATTAGGATGTCATTGCTCTGAATTACCATTTATGTACCCCCTCAAATTCATGTTAAATCCTAACACTCAATGTGATATTAGACAGTGAAGGTGATAGGTCATGAGGGTGGGGCCCTCACGAATGGGATTAGTGCCCTTAGAAAAGAGACCCCAGAGAGCTTTATCCCTTCCAGAGTGTGAGGTCATAGGGAAAGGAGGGCTGTCTCTAAACTAATAAGTAGATCTCACCAAACACGGAATCTGCCAGTGCCTTCATCTTGGACTTCCTACCCTCCAGAACTAAGCCACCCAATATATGTTATCCTGTTATAGCAACCTACAGGATAAGATAGTCATTAGCAGTGTGGTATGAATGGCTGCTCTAGTTGAATGTGTTACCCACTCTAGAAGTAGTTGCATTTTAATAAGAAGAGGGGTCTTTGATCAAATGATTAACTCACAATGGCAGGTATTTTGACCTGGAAATGGGGGACATGGTTTGGGGGTAAAAAGAGAAGTGAGAAGGAAGGTCCACCTTCAGACTGGCCCCAAATACCTACCTTATAGGTGGTCGCCCGCTCTGCCTGGGTGTGGGACTTCAGGACTGTGGGCTCTGAAAGGGCAGTGAGTGTACAATCACATCAGAAGAGCTTGGGTAGAGCCCATGGGACAGCACTCTGATTGTTTTCTCTCCAGTTATCCAGACCGATCTTTCCTAGCCCCATTTTGGACAAGTTATTCCCACCCTCTGTGTTTCTGGCAACTGTGCTTGGCACCAGATGAGACGTTTGTGCTGGGAGAGATGAGACGATTAAAAAGGCGCATTAGAGCTTTCCAACTGATAGAATGCTGGGTAACAGGGTTCTCAGTGTTTCCTTTGGACTACATAAATTCAGGAGATGAGAGCCCAAGATTCCTATGAATTGGAGGCTTCTGACCATTCGATCCCTGCTCGGTTCATGAAGTAATAGGTTATTAAACACAAAGAATGCATTGGAGATTCTCATTTTGTAGGTGGGAAAACCGAGATCTATTGAAGTGAAGGCCCTGACCTCATTTGGTAGCTCGTTCGTGCCACGCTGGGACCTGGACCCAAATCTCCCAATTCCAAGCGCTGTGCCTCCCCACTCCCACACCTGCACTTTGTTATGAAAACTCTTTGACCTATAGAAAAGTTAAAGAAATTGTAAGTGAGCACCCACATACCCACCACCTCGATTTTACCTATTTCGTTATATTTGCTTTTTCACCTACCTATGTATCCTATTTTTGAAGCATTTGAAAGTAAGTTGCAGGCATCAGTACACCTCACCCCTGAGTCCTTCAGCATGCAGATCGTTATTTGAGTTTGATATTTGTTTACCATTATTTTCATGTAAAATTTACACACAGCGAAATGAACATACGTTTGTTTTCCTTTTTTTCCATTTCAAAGATTTTGAAACATGCTGCATTGTGCTTAAATAATCATTTAAAATTTATTTGCTCTAGAAGATGTACTTGCTTATTTAAAAAACATTTTTACCAGAAATGGATTTATGTCCTGTCACGTTATCATGATATATATTTTTCTTTTTAAAATTTTTTTTTTAATTTACTGGGGTGGTATTGGTTAATAAACTTATAGGTTTCAGGTGTACAGTTCTATAATACATCATCTGTACATTGTATTATGTGTTCACAACCCCAAGCAAAATAGAAACAGACTGATAGGTAGAGAACAGACTGATAGCTGTCAGAGGGGAGGGGGGTTGCAAGGCTGGGTGAAAAAGGTGAAGAGATTAAGCAAAAAAACAACAAAAGAACCCTCATAGACAAGCTATAGTTTTAGAAGCAAGTTTTATACAGCGTTATGTTCAAGTAGTTGCTAAGAGGCGAATCTACACACATTTTAATTCATAAGCAATGAAGTCTTGAAGTCAAGGAAATGCACTGGAGTGGGAGGAATAGAGATACTCAAACAGAATACATGAGGGTCACAGAGCCTTATAGAAAGTTGAGCTTTGTTCGCAGCATCATGCATGCTCCTGCACCTTCTCCCATCCCCACACTGCATCTCAAAAAGGCAGACAACCTGGAAATATGCAGCTGGGTGGGGAGTGGACATAAGCAAAAAGGACCTCCCTCCCAAAAAATGTTGCAAGTTCTTTTGCTTCTGCCATATGAATGCTCTATTTGCCTAAAATATTTTTTTTTGCTCTTTTGCTCCTATAGAAACAAATCAGAAAAACTAGAGCAGTTTTGAGAGACAGATGCTGAAAAATGATACCCCACACTTTCCTCCCCGGCTCCCTTCCCACATCCTGCAGGGCGTGTGAGGAGCTCCCGCTCAAGTGCACACATGCATGCACATGCACACATGTGCACACACGTACACACACATACACACACATGCACACACCTCCTGGTTGTACCAAAGAGACAATGATGGGGAGACTCTTGGTGACTGAAACTGTGGCAGCTAGTGGTTCAATACTGTCTCCAGGTATGATTGGTACTCTGCACCCATAGCTGGGAAAAACTTGAAGCGTGTTCACTGCCAACTTTCATGTCTAGAGGTAGAGATAAATCATAGGAGGACTCGCTGCAGCCCCTTCTAGTAACCAAATTTCCCCCCATCAGAGGCCTGTTGGTCAGAAGGGAAGGCAGGAGCAAGCGAAGGCAGCTGAAGCGCCTGCTCCCCAGTGGGCTTCATGGGGCAGAAATTACGGCAGCAGTAAAATCTGAAAGGTGTTATAACCTGCTTTGACAGCAGAGAAAGGGGAGGGAGAAAAAACGGAAAGGGAATATTCTGGAAGCCTTTCTGTGGGAGATCCATAAAACCATTTTAGAGCAAACAGAACATTTCAGAAACAGCTGGGCCTTCAGCCAAGGCAGATGGTTGAAAATGAGGAATGGGAGAGCAGCGCAAGTGAAATGAAGTCGCTGGCGACGGAAGCCCCGTGTGAATGCGGCGGTGGCTGGGGTAAGTGGAAGTCCATCGATGCTGACCCTGCATTTAAAAGCCACACAGTTAGGCGTTATCTCTTGGCGTCTGAGCCTGGCCAGCTCCAGAGAATGCATCCATTACTCGCTGGTGTGGAAGCAACTGTTTTTGGCCATGGAGGTCCAACTTCCCCAATAAAAATTCTGAATGATGGACATGCAGGAGAAAGTGAGTGGTGCCAGCTTACTGTAGTCCTGGGCTGGAGGCTTGTCTAATGACCTGAGAGAGCTAAGCTTGTGGTTAGAATTCAAATCTCCAGGCAGGAGAGGAAGACTGGACAGTTTTCAGATAGGACAGGGTCCAGAGGCAAAGGAACGACAAAGGAAAAAACTTTAGAACTGAAACAGAACATTAACATTAACAGGAACGCACATTCTGTCTCTGATTACAATCAGGGCTGGCTATTTTTAGTGTCTTTCTGATGAGTCTACTTCACTGCACTTTATGCGAGGATGACCCAATGAATGGTATTTGCTCTGTATTGGCCAGTAGCTGAAGAGATAAATCTCCAGGGGAGTGTGTCCACAGGGAGTGCTGAGGCTGACATATGGTAGACTTTTTTCACATCTACCAAAAACACACCACTTTCACTAACAATAGAACATAACTGTGTATATGTGTGTGTGTGTGCACACACATGAGTATTATACACATCGGCTGAGTTTCACTAGTCACACTGTTTACCCAATTCAAGGAATAAAATATTTTATGGCCAGATTGTCACCCTCAAAACATGATTCAGAGATTCTAAGATACAACTCGGTGGTACTAAGCTCGAGTGAGTATTAATGAGACCTATGTCATGAGTTTCAGCAGACAGAATACTTGATTTTTATTGGAAATAGGTGGGAGAGGGGGTATTTTTACAGACTCAACCATGAAAGAAAAAATAAAATATTATAACCCAGCTCAGCAAATGTGCTGTGCATGATGTTGCATGACTACCTTGGCAAATCTTATCTCTCAGCTCTGTAGCAAAAATTAGAATTACCTGTTTTAACATGCACCTAGAAGTCATAATTTCCTCCAAAAATAAGTTCATGTTTCCCTTTATAGCCTGATGTGATGTTCAGTGAGCTGGGTTTTCACCTGCCCCTTCAACTAGTCAGCTTCTCCTGATCCAATGCCTACTGTGGGTTAGGAGCTGCTAGAGATGGCAAAGAAGAGAGAGGGTAGATGCTGTCTCCAGGAGTCCCAGTCAGGACACAAGAGGAATGCATTAGAAACCAGCCAGGAAGAGTCAAGATCAGACATCATGTGAATCTGAGCCGTGGGAGGTTATCTGGGTTGGAGCAGCGCTAAGATGTTCGGTCTTGATGTCTCCTGTTAGCAGGATCTTTAGCGATTCTTTTGCCCCCTTAGGGAACTGATTTTCAAGACATTGTTAATTAAAGATGATGCTTTTACATTGGAGCACTACCACATTACTAATGTAGCTCCTTGTCAGTATTGTGCTTACAAAATGTATGGTGCTTTTTCATCAAACACACAAGTAATTTAAGGGAAAATGAGTAAGATTTTTTGGGAGGTCTTTGTCTTCTTTTGACTGACAAGGTTAATCTGTCTCATGCAATCTTCATCATTTAGGGGGGGAGGTAGAAGAGAGTACAGGCGGGATAAATGGTGATAGAAGGAGACTCGACTTGGGGTGGTGAACACACAGTACAATATACAGGTGATGGATTATAGAACTATACACCTGAAACCTATGTAATTTTATTAACCAATGTCACCCTAATAAATTCAATAAAAGAAGAAAAAATAAAATGAAATGGAATAAAATCGGGCTACACCTGTCAGGATTTGCTAGATGCTTTATGAACATGGATAATAACTGTCACCCACAGAACAGTCCTACGGCTAGGTCAGCACAACCCATGATTTCCGAGCCTGGTTTCCCATCAGCATCCTCTAGGGAAAGAACTCCCGAACCTGCTCATCTGTGTGGGCCATAGAGAGAAAAACCAGCCAAGGGAAAACTTTCAGTGGAGTCTCCTTGGCATGTTGCTCTCTGCAGCTTTATGGGTTTAAGAAAGGCCTTTGGCAGAACTCTGATTATTGTGAATACCCAATTTTACAATGGTTCACTTTTCAAAGGGTTTTCATACTCACAATTTTCTTTGATCTTCATAGTTGTCCACTGGAAGAAGACAGATCTTTTCTATTTTACTTCCCACAAAAAAGAACCAATAAGAATAGTTGAATGTACGCTTTCCCAGAAGTCCGTGTTTACGATGAGTCAGGGCTTTTCCTCTGTGCAAATGGTCCGCCCTCTTGATATGGGTGTTTGTGCTTAACTCAAAGCATCTAAACTTAATCTGTAAATGTTCTTTTTAAAAAAATTATGTTGTTATCCCGGCCGGGCGTGGCTCAGAGGTTCAGCATCGACCTAGGATCCAGGAGATCGTGGTTCGATTCCCAGTCAGGGCCCATGCCTGGGTTGCGGGCTCGATCCCCTGTTGGGGGCGTGCAGGAGGCAGCCGATCAGTGATTCTCTCACCATTGATAATTTTTCTCTCTCTCCCCCCTCCCTTACTCTCTCTGAAATCAATAAAGATTTATTTAAAAAATATATATATATATTTTTTTTTTAATTGGTTTTTTAGAAAGAGAGGAAGGGAGACGGAGAGAGATAGAAACATCAATGATGAGAGTCATTGATCGGCTGCCTCCTTCACGCTCCCTACTGGGGATCCAGCCTGCAACCCGAGCATGTGCCCTGACCGGGAATCCAACCTTTGACCTCTTGGTGCTCGGGATGCTGTTCAACCAACTGAGCCACACCCGCCAGGGCTGTAAATGCTCTTTTAACTGTTAATTATGTTATTGACTATTTTGATCATCTTGCTTGAAGATTATTCATACTTTCTGATTTGATAGAAATAAAGTTTCTTTTTCCTGCTTAAAAAAAAAAAAGAATTGTTGAATGTAACAAGGTGATATACAGCCCTTTAGCCATGCAGTGGGGAGCATGTCCCAGTTTCCTGACCTCACCTCAAGCTTAGATTCTCATTCTATTTCTGGTGCAGGGCATGAAACTCATGTATTTGATTGCTCATGCTGACAGTTGGATACAGGATTTGGGAACCTAGTTACAAATATTTGACTTTTTTGGAGCAATAATTTAGAAGTTACATAGAAAAGTTTTAATATTATTGATAGATCGCTACCTTACACCATATGTAAAATCAACTAAAATGTACCATAGACACAAATGTAGGAGTTAAGCCCGGTTGGGTGTGGCTCAGCGGTTAAGCATCGAACTGTGACCCAGGAGATCATGGTTCGATTCCCAGTCAGGGCACATGCCTTGGTTGAGGGCTCAATCCCCAGTGAGGGACGTGCAGGAGGCAGCCAATCAATGACTCTCTCATCACTGATGTTTCTACCTCCCTCTCTCTCCTCTTTCTTCCTCTCTCTGAAATCAATAAAGACATATTTTTAAAAAACGTAGAAGTTAAAACTATAAAAATTTATGGAAAAAAATTCATAAGAGTAAACCTTGGTGACATTCGGTTAGGAAATGGTTTCTTAGATATACCAAAAGCAATGTGACAAAAGGAGAAATAGATAAATTGAACCTCATCAAAATTAAAAATGTTTAAGCTTCAAATGATGCCATCGAGAAAACGAAGACACCATGGGAGGAGGAGATTTGCATATCACACATCTGATCATAGACTTGTATCTAACATTTTAAAGAACTGTTACAAACTCAATCATGGAAAGACAGATAACACAATTTTGAAATTGGCAAAGACTTTGTGGAGCGTTTTTTCAATACCAACAGCCAATTTTCTAACTCTCTGACACCAACTGAATGTCCAACAATTCAATTCAATTCTGATCCTGTCTACCTGGACTTAGCATTATAGCCCACAAGTTAAAAGACTCGGTCTCACAGGACTGCCTCCACTTCAGGTACCAATCACAAGTCCTGAGCCACCCCTACTTCAGCTGTAAATTAGGAGTTCCCACAGTCTCCTTCCTCATATCTGCTAGACTGCCTCACAGAAATTAGGAAGGCCCTTTACTTATATTTACCAGTTTATTATAAAGGATACAAACAGGGTTAGGGTTAGCTCCCCACTGGAAGAGGTCAACTAGATCTTTTCCCCGTTTACTTCTAACAGAAGAGAGCCAATGAGAATAGTGAATGTACACTTTTCCAGAAGTCATGTGTTTACGATGAGTCTGATGAAGAGGTTCATAGGAGAAATTCCCAAAGCTTCATCCGTAAGTGGAGTTAGAGTATATTCCCCTCCTGGCACATGGCTGTGCTCACCAACTTAGAAGCCCTCTAAACCCCGTTGTTTAGGATTGTTACAGAGGTTACATGATACAGCCGTGATTAATTATATCACTGGCACCTCAATCTTCAGCCCCTCTCCCCTCCCAAATTTTAGAGGTCAGGTTGAAAATGTCAGTCATCTAATCATGCCCTGGTCTTTCTTGGGATCAACCCCCATCATGAAGCTATTTAGGGGCTCTCAACCACAAGTCACCTCATTAGCATACAAAGGACACTCATCACCGGGGATTGCAAGAGTTTTAGTAACTGTGTGCCAAGAACTGAAGACAAAGACCTTTTTTTCCCTCTTTAATGCCACAAATTTGAATAGACATTTGTCCAAGAAGACTTGCAAATGGCAGTAAGCACCTAAAAAGATGCTCAACACCTTTCTTAACTAGTTATTAGAAAAATGTAAATCAAAGCCATTAGCCCACTAGGATAACTATAATAAACAAAAGATGAACAATGAAAAGTGTTGGAGAGGATATCAAGAAATTGGAACCTTCATTTATTGCTGATGGGAATGTAAAATGGTGCAGCTACTTGGAAAATAGCTTGCTAGTTTCTCTAATTGCTAAATAGAGTTTCCATATGACTCAGTAATCCCACTCTTAGGTATAATCCAAGAGAAATGAAAACATATGTCTACACAAAAATATTTGTATATGGGAGTTCATAACAGCATTATTAACAATAACCAAAAATTTAAAAGAACACAAATGTCTATAGACTGATGTATAAATATATGCATGTGGTATATCTATGTAATGGAACATTATTTGGCAATAAAACAGAATGAAGTACTGATACATGCTACAATATGGATGAACCTTGAAAACATTATGCTAATGGAAAGAAGCTAATTACAAAGGACCACATGTTCTATGATACTACTTAAATGAAATATACAGAAGAGGCGCATGTGGAGACAGAAAGTCCATTAGCAGTTGCCTACTGGCTGGGGCAAGGGGGTGAGAAATAGGGATTGACTGCTATTGGGTAAGGGATTTCTTTTGAGGATGATGGAAGGGTTCTGAAGTTCAGTTGTGCTGATGGTTGCACAGCTCTAGATATACTGAAAACCAATGAACTGTACACTTTGGGGGAATTTTATGGTATGTGAATTATAGCTCTGTAAAAATATTTTTTAAAAAAATCAACAAATGTTACCTCCTGGAGTTGGGCAATCCAGACAATAGATAAATAAATAATATGTCTAAAATTAAGTCTCTAAGTACTGCAATTCTCTTTTGTGCTTTGATGAACTCACTGAACTAGAACTTGAAGTTAGCTCTCCTTATAAATAAACTAGTGCTATAAGAACTAATGGACAATACTGCCAAATTGATTTTGCCAGGGAGCAAGCAGTCATGGTGATCCTGGAATTAACAGCCAAAATATAATAATGCATTTTATTTGAAAAGTTTGTTTTCTTTTTCTGCTTATATAAATAGTTCCTTTTCAAGCAAATAAAATGCTTAATACACCTGGAAAAATCAACTGCCACAGGAGATTCTTCTAGCTTTTTCCTTTTGTATAAAATTCAAATTCAGGGGGAAAAAATGCAGAGCCCCATGTTCCTTGTTTGTGTGTTTTTGTTTATTTATTTAATGTCTTCAGAAACACATACTATATACTGTATTTACTAAGTGTATTCGTCTCTAGGGCTACCATAACAAAGTACCACAAACTGGATGGTTTAAATAACAGAAATTTATTTTCTCATGGTTCTGTAGGCTACACATCCGAGATCAAGCTTTCGGTAGGCTGGTTCTCCTGAGGACTGAAGGGAGAAGGCATCCTATCCTTGCCTTCTAGCTTCTGGTAGCCTAAGATGCCTCTGAGCTTATAGATGTCATTTTCTCTGTGTCTTCGCATTGTCTTCCTTCTATACATGTCTGTCTCTGTCTCTGTCTCACATTTTCCCTTTAAGGGCACAGTCCTACTGAATTAGGGCCCACCCTAATGATCTTATCTTAACGTGATCAATAAGGTCGAATTTAAATGTATCTGGAGTTAGAAATTTAACATCTTTGGTGGGGGGGGGCATAATTCAACCCATTAACCCTAAACCACATCCTAGGGTTTATATTTTTTATATTCTTTCGGCATAGATGAATTTGTAATTTTATTAATGGTATCCATTGGATCAGGGCAAGATCATCCATGTGTTAACTGGAGTTTGTGTATACCCTTTGATCGACTTTGTCATTTTACATTTGATGACTTCCGATAAAGAACCACATGAAAAATCCCCAGGGTTCTAAGTCTGCAGAGAAAAATAATGAAAATGACTCTATAATGGGGAAGTTTGGCCATCCTCTGGTTTGGTGTCTCTTGTCTCCAGAAAGTTCCTTTTATGGATTGCCAAGAAACATATGTGTGCTGCTATGTCTTAGATCATCTCAGCCTGCAGACGGAGGGTAAAGAGCCCGAGGATAAAGCAAATTTATCGCATTCGCACAATTATTTAAAAGAAAAATAGGACAAGTGTTTGAACCAATAAAACAAATTACAAAAAGTGTAGGCAGGGATGTTTTTCTTTAGCAGTTGGTACTTGGACTAAAAATAAATCAAACAGAAATCAAAAAGAAATGAAGATAAAAGTAAGGTCTGTGAGGAAACCTAAAGACTATCCTTTCTGGGATCATTCCCATCAGCATAAAAACACGTTCTAAATTCTCTCTCTTTCACACACACACACACACACACACACACACACACACACACACACACACAAGCACGCGCACATTTAACCTCAGTGTCCTCCAGCTACTGCCTCATTTCTCTTTCCCTTTGATAGCAACATTCCCTAAAAGGAGGAATTGTTTCCAGGGTTGCTTTTATTTTAGCTCCCCCCCCTTTCCGATTCTCTCTTGAAGCTTCTCCAGTCAGTCTCCTACTATGTGCATTCTACCCCAACCTGCTTTTGTTAAGGTCACCAACTGCCACCCACTCCCAGTCCCAGTAGGCAACTCCTCTTACCACCCTCAGCTTGGTTCCCTTCATCACTTTCTTCTTCTTGCAAAATGTTCTTCATGGCTGGCTGGGGAGCTCAGTTGGCTAGAGGGTCTTCCCAATAAGCCAAGGTTGCAGATTCCATCCCCAGTCAGGGCACATACAAGAATCATCCTGTGGCCCCACTGGGTGTGGCTCAACAGCTGAGCATCAACCTAGGATCCAGGCAATCAGGGTTCAATTCCCCATCAGGGCACATGCCCGGGCTACAGGCTCGATACCCAGTCGGGGGCCTGCAGGAAGCAGGCGATCAATGATTCTCTCAGCTTTGATGTTTCTATCTCTCTCTCTCCCTTCCTCTCTCTGAAATCAATAAAGATATATATATTTTTTAAATGGAAAAGAAAAGAATCATCCTATGAATGCATAACTAAGCTAAACAACAAATCTCTCTCTCAAATCAATCAAAAATAAACAAAACAAAAAAACCACACCTTTCTTCGCTTCCCTTCCAGAACTCCACATGCTCCTGGATTTCTCCTCCACTGACCACTTCCTGGGGACTTTGTTGGACCCTCCTTCATCTCTCTGATCTCTTAACTCTGACGCTCTCCAGGCCTCGGTCTTTGGACCTTTACTTGCATCTACACCCACTCCCTTAGTGATCTTATCCAGGGTCAGCCCTTAAATATCGTCTGTATACTCCCACATCTGTATCTACAACTCAGACCTTCCCCGTGAACTCCATACTCCTGCATCCAACTACCTGCTGAATGCCAGCCCTGGGATATTTCACTGGCACGTCACACTATTTTCAAAACAGAAATCTTAATCAGCCCTCCCTTCCTTATCTTTCCACACCCATCAGTAGCCCCTTTATTTCAGAACTGTCAGTGTTCTCTCCTTCTCTCACCTCCCATGTCTAACCCATTAGCAGACCCTGTTGGCTCTAAACTGAAACTATATCTGGGCACTAACTGCTTCTTACCGTCTCCCATCACTATTAAGTTGCCATCAGTCCCCATCTGAATTTTTAGAAAAACCTAATGGCTCTCTCTGCTTCTGCCTTTGTTATCCTGTCTCCAAGTCTAGTCCCAACACAACAGCCAGGGTGATCCTTTCCACCCTATCTATAGGATAAGCCAAGTCATTGCAGTGGTCTACACTGCCACAGGTGGCCCCTCCCCTTACCTTATCTCTGATCTTATTTTTCTGCTCTGTCTCCACTCAGCTCCCTGAGCACTGGCCTCCTTGCCATTTTTCGAACTTGTCAAGTATGCTCCACACCAGGGCCCTTTGCATCCGCAGTTACCTGTATCAGGAAAGCTCTGTGTTCCTGGCATGTTCCCCTCTCCCCTTCAGTCTTTGCTCTCTGGGCACCTACTAGGTAAGGCCCACGCTACCAATATGATTTTAAATTACACCTTCCAGACACTGGATTTCACTGTGTTTCTTCACTGCTTTATTTTTCAATGTAGCACTCATCGCCCGCATGTAGGCTATGTCTTTTTCTTATTTATTAATTGTTGGTAACTCCCAGGAGAATGTAAGTGTCTAAGGAGCTAGGGGTATTTGTTTTGTTCTAGTCTCAGAGCCTGAAACGCTGCACTGACATATAGTAGGAACAAAATAAAACATGTTTTGAATGAATGACTGAATAGTTCTTAACCTTTTCTAGTTCATAGATCTATGAACTTTTTAAGATTTGATAAAATTTATGGAAACTTTTCTCAGGTAAAAAATAAAGAAAGTGCTATGCACAGACAATTTGGTACCTAAATTCTGAGGTTAATAAATGCCTTCACATCCACCCAGGGCTCCTTGACCTGCTCATGAACTCCTGGTTAATCATCTCTGGCCCAGAAGAAGGAACAACGGCAAAACCAGCTCTACCGTTGTCTGTTTGGTGGCTGCTACTCCTACCACATGTGTTTCCCTTGCTGATTCTGTGCTTGGGGACTTAATTTTGCTAGCATCGCTTTAGAAAGGTCCAAGTCACTTTTTGAGAAACCTTTGAAGCTTTCTACCCATATCCCCCACCCCACCCTGAGTTCTCTCATTTTCCTTTCTCTCCTCTCTTCCCGATGTTTTCCTCAAACTTTCATAAACCTTAAAGAGCAAATGACTACAAAATTGTAACTGAGAGGAGGCTCATGTAAACAGCCAGGTGTGAAATCCGTTTAATTCCTGCCTTTCGCTTTAAAGTTCTGCATTGTCTCCCTAAGGAGGCGCCCTCATGGACTGAACACAATGGCACATTGGTGGCCGTGAAGTTCTATGATAGCAGAATCTTGCCCTCAGCACTTCCCAAGGAAAGCAGCCTCCATGAGTTAAGGATTTATGGGAGACCCTGTTTCCGCTGGAAGGATTTGAAGATCTGGGCTTCCATGCTGGGATCCCAGCTTGATTAAAGGCTGCGGAGAAGCTGATACAGTAAATAGTCTGTGCTATCGGTGGACTCATATTTCCTGCTAGAGATAAACCGAACCTCATGCCATAAAGCAGTCAGTGAGCCCTGTGGTGGCTGACTCAGCACTCTGCCCTCTACGGTGCTGGCACCTTCTATTGGAAATGGCCTCGACATCATAAATGTTGCTCACTTCAGAGGTACAGGACTCGGGGTTGAGTTGAATCTAAGTTGGATTCGTTCATGAGTTCCTTCATGTAAATACCTGGTCACTTTTCCCACACTCCACTAGAAAGCAAATGTCTATGGTTTTGTTTCGCTAAGCCCTCATTGATGCCATTTATCTAGAGAGCCAGCTGAAGCCCTGGGAAAAGTGGAGAGATTTCTAAGAAAATTAGTTAGGGCCGCCCTGGGCAGAGAGAGTGTTTGAGTTCCACCTACCTGCAAAGGCCAGCACCCCAGGAGAGGGGCAGTCCCAGGCATAATCTAAACTGATCCATTTGTATTTGATTTTGAAATGCATCCTGTGCCTCAGATTCTTGCTAATTGTCATGGGGTGGGGGTAGGATGGAGAGGGGAGGGCAAGAGAAGAGTCAGTTCTTTGAGCTCCTATTGCACAATGGAAATCAGTAACAAACCATCCCTGACCATCTATGTGGATACTGATCAGTAAACACTATCTCAATTTAGAATTGCTGCTCAAAGCGTGGTCCTAGAATAGTAGTATTCCTTAGGGGCTTTTTGAGTGGTGAATTCTGGAATTCTACCCCTCACCTAATGAATCAGAATCTGCTTTTTAACAAGATCCTCAGGTAATTCATTAGCACATTAAGGTTTGGGGGTTTTGTTTGGTTTGGTTTTCAAAGGGGTTGGTTAAAACCCTGTCTCCCCAACTGGGCCGTGCATTGGAATCACCCTGAGGAGTTTTTAAAAGACAATTGCTACCTGGGTTTTACTGTCAGAGAGCCTAGTTTTATAGATACGGGGTTCAGTTTGGTCACGGTAGGTTTTCAGAGCTCCCCGGGTATTTGTAACATGTAGCCCTTTGCCAGCCCCTGGTTTAGAGCAGAACCAGAATACAGCTCCTGCCCAGATGGGTAATTAAGGGTCCGTGCCTTTTACAACAGACTGAGTTACCTGGTGTTCTAGCCGCCACAGTTGCTCGTTGAGTTTTATGTACTCATAGGGTACTGGTTGTCTTCTGAAGCATCAAAGAAAAGTTAGGACCTCTTTAGTTTGCCATTTTCTCTATTTTATTTACGTATTTGAAAATGGACAGATTAGTTTTGCTTTATATGGTTATTCTAGAATAGTCAAAAATTTGTTTAATTGGAGTCTCATTTTCTAATATCCTTCTAAGAGGGTGTCATCTCAAGATTGTCCCTTAAGACCCCCGCCAATGCTAAGCTCCTTCTCTCTTGAAAAGCAATGGCGGTGGTTTCAAAAGGACAGATAACTTCCCAAATTACAGAGCTCGCCCTGGAAAAGCCAAGGTTCGGACTGGCATTTGAATAGGCTTTATCTGATTCTTAAATCCCATACTTTCCAACTCTACAATGCCCCTGCCCTCCAAACTTAGCTGTGTCTGATTAATAGCAACTTAAAAAAAAAAAAGATGATTTATTTTATTTTTGTGTTGCCTTTTTTTATATGAAGCTTTTAAATTGTTCATGTAATTCTTTTCGCTAATCCTGAGTAAAAATAGTGTATGCCCTGTGGTCCTGTGATGAATAAATAAGCGAGTTAGGGAGCTGAGGATGGTTGGGAAGCACTGGTTTTGAGATGTCGTTACCTGTTCTGAGTAGAGGAGTTTGGAAAAATTTCCAGGAGGCAAATACTTCACTAAAAGCTGCTGCTCTGGTCAGATGGAGGCTTCAAAGGTGCAGAGAAAAGACAAACCCTAAGAAAAGGAAGGGGCCCTGGCCAGTTCGGCTCAGTGGTTAGCACATCGGTCCGGGTTCGATTCCGGCCAAGGGCACGTACCTCGGTTGCAGGCTCGATCTCTGGCCCCGGTTGGGGCACTTATGGGAGGCAACCAATCGATCTCAATCTCTCTCAAAAATAAAATAAAGAAAGGGAAAGGGCTGCCATCGGAAATACGAAAACGTTCTTTCAGATTATAGAGAGCAGCAGATGGCAAAATGTAAAGGACAGACAAACTTGCTGGGAATTCTGGTGTCCACTTCATGGCGACCCCCCAAAAGGCACTTGGATGGGTTGAGAAAGCCTCAGCTTAGTTAAGTGATAACGTCCAGAAAGTGCCATCTGTGGTCCCTGCCGGTTCCCATTGCTTGATGAAGACTGGAACTGCTCTGCCTGCAAAAGCAGACTCTTTCATCTGGTTGTTTTCTTACTTTCAATTCTTGTCAAAGATGGAATTTGTGTATATCTGAGAAGGATCTCACCTTCAAAATACTTTTGCTCTCGATGGTTTCTCAATGGTCTGCACAGCATCGCATTGATTTTTTTGATTTTTTTTTAACCAACCAGGCAGCTTTGTTCATTTGGGGATTCATTTCTTTGTTGGGAATGGGTGTCTTTTGGCATCATAAAAAATTCTAAGCATTGTAAGAAATCCTAGGAAAGAAAAAGGACCTTGGTAGGAGAACTCTTGCCCCATGTTCTGATCACCATTTCTCCTCTCTGTCACCATGGTTACCAAAACTCTCCAGAAGCAGGGACCTGCGAACCTCCCATGCTTCTCCGGCTCCCCACGTTCCCTGCAGTTGTCCTTTGTTTCTCCAGCTCCCATTTCTTCCCTTTTTATCTTCACTGTCATCTTGATTAAATCCCCAGATACTATACTCTCTCTCGTCCTTTTCTTCTCTCATTTTTCCTTCCTTTGGGCTGCCAGGCTTCTCGATTATCTTTTCTGAGTAAGTACTTTTCTTTCAACTTTATATACAGGGCAAGGCAAAAGTAGGTTTACGGTCATTCATCTGGAAAATAATACAATAATTAATAAATAATAAGACAAGAATAAACTCTGTATTTAAAACTGTGATGACGAGGCCATGGGATAGATTGAAGTTTATTTTTTATAGACTATATTTTTTATTTTTATTTTTTATTTTTTTAAATATGCCTTTATTGATTTGAGAGAGAGGAAAGGAGAGGGAGAGAGAGGGATAGAAACATCAATGATGAGAGTCATTGATCGAGCCCGCAACCCAGGCATGTGCCCTGACTGGGAATCGAATCCCGATCCCCTGGATCCTAGGTCGACGCTCAACCGCTGAGCCACGCCCGGCCGGGCTAGACTATATTTTTAAAGGAATGAATTCTAGGAGGATGTTTAAAGTGCAGTAGTGTATGAATGGATCTTCCAGTTCTGTAGAAGCATCATTTAGACATCAGTATAGCTGCAGAGTAAGAGGGGGGCGCCCCTTGCATGAGCAGCGCTTGGCAGTGAGAGTGTGCTGTGGCATTCGAGTGAGTACATTTTCAGTATGAGGGCCCCTGGGGGGCTTTGCAGGAAGTGTGGCATCCTTGGCCCTGCCCACCAAATGCCATTAGTGCCAACCGAGTCATTGGACAGCCAAGGACATTCACACAGATTTCCAGCTGAAACGGTAAGGCTTAGTATATCATCGCACTTATTCATTAGGTTCTTTAAAACGATGCCATCATTTAGGTAGTGGTCCCTTATAACTCATCCTGAATTCTTGTTTACAGTAATATAGTCATACATATACACAAATATATTCAGTATTGAAGATCAACTGCTGGGCTATCATTTCAAGAAATAGCACATAAAACATTCATTGTTCTGCTTAAAAGCAAAAGAAGTTGCCTTGATCATATAGCTGCTATCCCCACCGCCCCCCTCGCTCAACCCTCTCAGCAAGCCCCACAGCTCCTACCCTGCAGTAATTTGTAATGTGGAAAATGTTTTTCCACCTTAGAGTTTTCATGAAAATTCAACAAGTGAATGTGTAAAAGCATCGAAGCCAGTCCGGTCACTGGCATTGTCTGAATGACATCTGTAACACAGCTGCCGACCCCATCCCCAGAGCTTCCACATCCACATCTCAGTGACCACATCCCTGTGACGAAGGTTGGGAGACCCTCTGCGAGCAGTAAAGTGGGCCTTAAGCACAAAGAAGTTCCTCTAGATGCTTGAATGCAACACTTTTGTGTTTCAAGGCAGAGAACTTGGGTTCATCAAAACTCTCATGTTCCAGTGCTTCTGGAAACATCTCCAAATAAGGCATAACCAGGGTTTAAAGGAACACTCTCAGTGACCTGCAACCTAAACTGAAGAAAACAAATGAGATTGGTTAGTACTTGTTCCTGTGAGGAACTCCGAGAGTTATTCATATGCATTTTGTTAGAACTTGTACAACCATTGAGAAGAGAGCAAAATAATAAAAGGAAACTGATTTCTACTGTAGCAAGTGGGATTCAGGTTAAAAATGAAATAGGCACACACACTCTCTCTCTTTCTCATACACACACACCAGTTGCAAACGTGGTTAAATCTGATAACCATGGGTACCAAAAGTGATTTCTTTCAGCATGTAGGTGAGAGTGGCTCTTTGAGCTAGGAAATAATTTGTTGCCAGGTGAACATCGCCTAAACGTGATGCCTGCTGGTAGCCAGGGGAAGGGACTCGGACCCTCACCAGGTCAGTTTATGATTCCGTGCTGTGGCTGGGTTGCAGATGGAAATAAAACCCCTCCCTGCCATGTGATGAAGCAACCTGCAGTTCACAGTGGCCACATTCCTGGGAAAACAGCTTGTCAGGAGAGAAGATTAAAGAGGACCATGTTTGACTCCAGTGCTGCCCAATTGGTGAATTATATTTTTAGAGCAATCAGCTTAAATCCTGGAGATTGAAATTGTGCTGCTGCTCGCTGACTGCCTGAGTGATTTGGCATGAAATTTAATTTGCTTTAACATGCATAGGGGGGTAAGCGGAGGGGCCTTAATTTCACATTTGAGAGTTGCTCTATTACTTTGGAAATAACTAAAATCTTGGTGTAAGAGTTTCCTTCATTTCCCTTCTTCAGAACAGTCATGATGCTATGGCCAAAATCAGTTCTCTAGGCCACTAGTTTGGGCTAATTTTTCTTTTCTTTATGCTTCTCATTCTTTCCCCCTTTGGTGTTACTATTAATTGATCACTTGCCATGTACTAGGCACTTACTTAATCAAACATTTCATCAACATTCAGCACAGTTAGGATCTGAAGTTTATAGTAGAGGAAAGTTGGCATCTCCTGACCTTTTCCCTCCTGACCTTTTCTATATGAGCAGGGGCACAGGGACAGCTCCTCCAGCAGGGCTCCTCAGCTTCTCCTTCACATCCGCCTTCCCTGATCTCACCCTTGATTGGAGCCCTAATCCATGTTGAATGAGCCTAGTTGCAAGGGAGGGTTTGGGATCAAGGACTCTCTTTTTAATTTTTACTATATAGGGATCCAGTTTTCAAGAAATAAGTTGGTCCTCAAAGCCATATGACTTTAAAGTTATTTACTCAATGTGAATAAGTTCAAGCTGAGCTAAGCCAAAAATCCACAGGTTGATAACAACAATAATGAAGTGTTTGCCAGTGAATCAATGTCTTGGGCCTACCTAGAGAGCTGAGATCTATGAATGAGCCATTTTACATGCCTGAGGCTAGTGAAATGTAATGAATAGTAAAAATGTCTAAGCCAGAGCGGTTTGCCCTGCCAAATAATCTGTAAATGCCCACATAATTTTCACTAGCTGGGGTTTACATCTAAAGGTAAACTCAACTTTACTTGATCATTGGAATGCCAACAAGTGGCTGCCATTGATTCATACAGTGGGTCTGAAGTGTAATTCCTGGGCTCTGTGAACTTGAATTAAATTTGAATGGTGATTGTAGTAAATGCTTTAATAGTCCACTCCTTCAACAGTAAACATTTCATTCCTGGGATCTTTTGGTAGATACTTTTCTTATAACATTGTAAAGGGATGTTTGCTTGGCCCCCCACAGATCTTTTTTTAGTTTATTACTTTGCATGTTTAGTGGATGCTGGAATGATTTATTATTTAATAGGTTATGGAAATATACCGCTTATTGGAATGGTAGTTACTAAGTACTAAAGAATCTCAGGAGAACTATATGTTTCAACTAATTAAGCTGTTTTAAATTTATTATCAGACAAATGTATCTTTAGTTGATGTTATTACAAGGAATATCAGGTAGTGGGCATATTTTTAATTTCTTTCTGGCCATATGTGTTACCCACTGTAATTTCCCACAAATGATATCAGATCTAGAGTTGATATTTTTAAAGATCCCAACAAATATGTCCCTTTGGGGAAGTAAGTTCATTACTTCTGCTAGAATAGTGCATATGTGCATGCTTGAGAAGATAAACCTCCTAAATGAATGTTCAAGAGGCTTAAATGTATGTATCTTCTCCAAAGGAATCTAGTTGAACTTGTTCCACCAAAGCGCTCAAGTCTTAAAGTATCTTGATCATGGGCAGAATCATCTCCCTAGTCAATCGTCAGCATTCCCCTCACTCTCCACGTACATTCTCACGTCTCTGATAAACAGCAAAATAAGCAGTTGGTGGTAGGGGTTTACCTTTTAAGCAAGAAGGAAAAAAATTCCTCCATGATAATACAGGACTAGACACAACACTCCAAAAGATACTATTTTCTATTTTAAAGGAATTTTGTGGTGGTTTGACATAAGTGTGATAAAAGTACAATTGTCTTTCTTTTTCAAGTACTTGACATAAACTCTGGTTAGTATCTTGTTAAGTGTTCTCTCTTTTCTAGTGTAGCCTAATGTATTGAGCGCCAGTATGCCCAGTTGCATCGAATAGGTTTAAATTAAAAAACCTATAACACGGTCAAAGATCGTGTGTCCCCTAATTGGAGCTCTTTATTCCTCATGTCTCAATGGGAAATTTTCTGAATTAGTAAGGAGACAGATGTTCCAGACCCACCTCTGCCTCTAACATAGTCGCCAGCTGACCTCAGAACAGGGGCATCCATATCATTACGGGACAATGATTATGCACCCGCTCCACCTAGTGCACTGAGCTGTTGCCAAGATCAAATGAGGTAACCTCAGTGAAAGTGCTTTATAAAAGCTAATGGCACTAAGCTTTGAAAACGTGACATTATTTAGCGTCCTGAAGCAGCGAGGTATTAAACCATCTCAGTGGCTTGAATGAATATGGTCTCCAAAAGGGCCTAATTCAGGAAATTGCTTAAACGTGAAAGAATTTCACTCCGCATGCAGTATTCCCTGACTGACACAGTGTCTCTGGGCTCCAGGGGACATCTTAATACCACGAAAGGAGGGAGGTGGTTGGCAGGTGGGTGGGGGTAAATGAGAGGAAGGGGTTCTGCTGTAAAGAGCAGCCCTGAGGGTGTGGTGGGAGCAAGAGCCACTCACACCTGAGCCACTTTTGGAGCTCCCTCTTCTTAACCTTTGACAAACGTGGCCTCTGCACCTCTTCAGTTGGGGCAGCCTCTCTTTAGGAGTATTAACACTTGATTGAAAGAAACAGAAATGAAAATGTCAGGACTGGCGGATGTACACGATAGATTCTAGAAGGGAAGGTTTATTGAGGAGGGAGGGGTGGGTGGGGATAGGGTTATGTTACAGAGGAGGGGAGGGGAGAGGAGGGGAGGGGAGGGGAGGGGAGGGGAGGGGAGGGGAGGGGAGGGGAGGGGAGGGGAGGGGAGGGGAGGGGAGGGGAGGGTGCTTGATTTGAAAAGCCTTTTTCCAGTGTCATCACCATCAAACCACTCATCCGCTGGGCACATAACTGGAAAAGGCCCTGAGTCACTCGACTCCCTTGTTCAGTGTTGCAGACAGATGCATGTGCAGTGCTGTGTGCATTTCAGGGGCAGAATTTTAAGGGGGAAAATGTCCGGTGAGAAAGCAAAACCAGAATCAGCCACGTTGTGAGGGCGATGAAAATAAACGGGGTAAGGAACGTTTGGAGGGAATTTTAGGAGCGAAGTCTTTGGGAGGGTGGAATTGCTGCGGTATAATTAGTTGAACTCATGCCTTGGGCGTGGGCAGAATTATAGGGAAATCTATTTCCAAGGAAACGTCTGGAAGATCTTTTTATGGAGGGGGTAAAGTCTAGATCGGTGGTTCTCAAACTCAAGCATCGCAAGGATGCTACTGGTCTGGGGCCATACTTTGGGCCCTGGGGGGAAGGGGGTCTAGATCACCCTTGTTACTCACCAGAGGACTTTGGTTTATATGCAAGAGAAGCTGCCAGGGTTGAGACTCAGGGATGGGAAGGCAGACCAGGAGGCTCAGACATTCTTCAACTCTAAGCCTCTCTGTTACCCTGAGCCTCAGTGGATATTGATCTGTTGACTGCTTCCTGTATTACCTAAAGCCTCACAGGTCTTCCTAGTTGGTGGTGGTTGTACATTTTCCTCGGTACACAGAGAGTTTATTGAGTAGGAGGGTTGATGTTTATTTGTCTATCTACAAGTGTCCAGGGCACCGATGCAGACTGGGTAAGAGCTCATTAAACATATGAGAAAGGCCATGTGCTATTTGGTTTGGAATGTTCTAGTTTCTATATCAGTTATGGGTCATTTTGCAATGACCCTCCCTAATTGTAGCAGACACTCCTGGATGCCTACCACAAGCTTATTACCTTCTTTGTCCTTACTGAAAACACTGTCCAGGTTGTCAGTGTGCTCAGCTCAAAAAAAAAAAAGTTGACTTTCTAGACTTCCTTGCTGCTAGAAGTGGCCTTGTGACATAATCCTGGGAGATATATTGTTTTTCTAATAAAAAGCCAGCGTGCTCTTTTTACTTTTCCTTTACCCTCTTCTTGCCTGGAATATGGGCATAGTGTCTGGAGGTTCAGCAGCTCTCTTGTGATAATGAGGACTGTAGAGACTCTGACTTCTTTGCGTGTTGTACTAGCCCTGAACAGGCTCCTAAACAACTTCTTACTATGTGACAAAAATATACCTCATACTTTTTAAGCTGATCTTTGGTGAGTTTCTAGTACATAGTCCTGAGTTATATTCCAAAGCAACCTCCATGCCCGGGGCAAGTAGCCTATTGTTACTTGAATTTCTGCAACTCAACATCCAAAGTTATCATCAGCAAAGATGCTCCTTTACCTATGATGATGGACTCTTTTTTTTTTTTACATTGGACACATTTTTCTTTTTCTTGCATTCTTCTGTGATTTTTAATGAACATTCAAGTGACATTTTTAATTAGGCAGAACAATTGGCACTGTCCTGAGGTTTAAATAAGTGACATCCAAGAAAAGTATTTCTCTGCCATGGTCTATAATACTGGGCAAATTGTACAGTCATGAAGTTCACCTTTTCCCCCCCAAAAGATTCCACTTTTTATTCCATCCATTTCACTCTTCAAAGTAATCACCGTCTTCTGCGGGAGCCTTCTTTATCCTTAGTAACTCTCTTATGTCAATTATGTAATAGTTTGGCCCTTTTTGGCTTTTGTTTCACTTCTTTTCTCTCTGCGGAGCAGCCTACGGAGCAGTAAGATAGGAAACATGCCTGCTGGGCCCGATTTTCTCCAAAATAGCTTTGGCCACTGAGTAGTCATAAAAGGAGTTGGCTCACTTCAAAAGCTAAAGTCAGGTGAGTGGATTTAGCCTCACATTGGTCCGAAGGTGACTTCTATGTAGAATGGAGAATCTGTATTTGGTTTGAATATAAACAGGAGGTAGCAAGACACAGTGACAACATCACTATACCTGGAGTCAGGGGACAGGAACTCCATCCAGCCTGCCGATTTCACCTGCTAATCCTGAAAGTGATGTGGTCCTGGGCCAACCTCTTAGCCTCTCTGGGCCCCATTCATAAAAGGAGTGGTATCCAAGATTTCTCCCAGCTCAGACATCCTGAACTAATCTCTTTTGATAAACAACTTTTCTTTTGTGCCCCCATGGCGGGCCAGGCATCGTCCTAGTGATGGAGATACAGTAGGAACAGTACAGAGAGAAGAAGGCACCAGGGTTGAAGAGTCCAGAGATGGGAGAGAACAGGAGGAAGCCCGTCGCAGGGGGGAGACGATGAGACTAGAGGGGAAAATGGAAACATTAACTGAAATATGCTTAGATTCCACCTCTTCAGTGACGGCTTCTTGGACTGCTGCCCTCATCACTGATTTCACCTTCCAGGGAATCCCAAAGCATTTCTGTTGGCATCGTTTTTCAGCACTCCTCCATCACTGGTGTTAGGAAATCTCTTTCTGAGCATTCTCCTTGTCTTGTTAACTAGACAGAGAACACTTAGAAATCAGGTATTTCTGTATAGCTGCATCCAGATACCTTCTGGCACGCAGTAATAAATAAACCAGGCAAGTGTGTTAGATCCTCAAAGGCAAGAGGCATAGCAAGAAGTCACAAAAGATATTTACATTTATGGGCTGAGTTCAGATCACTGGAACGTGGGGGTGATAAAAGCTAGCTAAGGGTGTTAGACAAGCACAGACCAGAAGTTCTGCCCTGTGGAAGTACAAATTGTGGCGAAATGAAATGTCAGTCAATGGTGATCTTAAAGTATAGTGGTTTTCATTTATTTAACCCATGGCATGCATTCATCTCCACTGAAGGGTCACTTCTAAGTTACTTTACAAGGAGGCATTTGGAATAGCTCATTTTTGGCAACGAAGGAAGGAAGGAAAATAGTATGCAAGGGGGAAGAGAGGAGTGGAGGAAGGTAATGCAATATTCTGTAGATGCATTTCAGCAATCTCACAGTCTCTCTGTATTGGGCATTTATGTCCATTTCGCCCCCTGCCTTTGTGACTCCTCAGAGAGTAAGAAGTCTCACTTATATCTTTATCTCTCACAGCACCTATCACAGAGTTGGGCACAGATCAGATGCCTCGATAAACAGGACTGGATTGGCAGATAAGTGGAGCCATGGCTCTGCCTTCCTCCCTGACTCCCAGTGGTGGTGATAGATTACAGGAACATCCCAAGGTCTTATTTCCTGATGCTTTTATACTGAAGAGACAAGAGCCAGTAGGATTTTTCTAATCAAACCCAGCCATGTTACACTCAATACTGAGAATAAAAGGCAGGGCTTAGGAATTCCTGACTCCAAGGCTTGGACAAATTTATAATCTATTATATTCATATAGGTAATAGCGCCAAACACTTACCTTCACAGACTGTCGACTGCTACTGCCCGGCCAGGGGTTCTGCCAGGAGAAGCTGCCTCTAAAGTTGATTTCTTATTGACACTTGGTAATACCGGGGCTCTTAGGAAACGGGAGGGCAGAAGTGAAACTCATCTTTGCACGTGACACCCAAAGCTAAAGATAAATGGGGCTGCCTAATTGCTGGTCTTCCTAAATGTAGGCTCTGTGAGGACAGATATTGTGTTCTTACCCATTCCTAAGCTGTGTGAACTGAGGCAACACCCTTAAACATTCTGTGTCCTTTTATCATCCATGAAATGTGGACACTGTGAGTACCTATTTCATAGAGGTGAGATGCAAAGGAATTCACCTAAAGCTTACAAAGTGCCTAGGACAGTGCCTGGCACATAGTAAGCATTCAATGAACATGAATGACTATTGCTTGCTATTATTTCAGCCTTACCCTGTATCTATCACATAATATATATGACAAAATGTTTTGTTAAATCAATATATGCAGGACTTCATCAGTAGTCCTCTACTTTTTTGTTTAGTTTATAATCCCTCAAAGCATTTTAAGATAGTGTATGTTTCCTTGTACATCTTTAAGTAGATATCCAAAATGTTTCATCCTGAGTCTAGTTACTTGCAAGTGTATGTTGATATTTTAAAATAAAACTCTTAAGTCACTCTTTTAAATATATCTTAATGGAATAGAAATATCACTATCATCCATTAAAATACGAGTATGTTATTTTATAATATTCTCACATGTTGCATCATTTATTTTCCTCTTTGGATGGGGATTCCTATTCTACCCTGTCACAGAAATTAACACTAAAGAAGTTTGTTTCTTGACTTGAGGGGGGTTGTTTTGTTTTGTTTTTATTATTGATTTTTTTTAACCCCCTCAGTAACTCTAGGACCACTTATTGAAAATATTTTTCTTTCTGTATTGTATTATTTTGATGTCATTATTAAAAATAAAGTGACCGTACATGATGGGCAGCTCAATTTTTATACTTGATTCTGTTGACCTTTTCATTTATATTTATGTCACTATCTTAATTACTATAGCTTTATAGTAAGTTTTGGATTCTGATAGAGTATGTCTTTCAACTTTTTTCTTCAAGATAATCTTGGCTCTTCTGTTCTTTGTATTGGTATATAAGCGTAGAGTCAGATCATCAATTTCTACCACAAAAACAAGCTGTTCTGATTTTTATTGGGATTATATTCAATCTTTAGATAAATTTGGGGAGTACTGACATCTTAACAAGATTGAATCTTTTTATCTATGAACATCATATTTCTCCCCAAGTTTTGTAGTATTTAATGTAGTGGCATAAAGGTATATTATTGAAATTTTCCTCCATATTTGATGTTTTTTGAAGCTATTAGTAAAGGTGGTAGAACAAAGTATTTAAACTGATACCTATTTTTTTTCTTGTGAACCATAAGGTTATATGCTAAAAAGTTTATTCTGGATTGAGCTATTACTAAAACAATTATTAACACATGCTTTATCAAAACAACAACATAACTTTTGATGAATAATTATGAAACAATTATATATTATAGAGAGATGGAGGTGGCAATTATGATAGTTTGGTTAAAATAATTTTGCCTTTTTATAGCACATCAGAAATTTTTTACACTTCAGAACAATGTATTTTACAATAAGATGCAGAATAGGTGAGAACTGTGCCTTTTGTAACATGGGAGAATGGTTAGCGTGAAAGTGAAAGAAAAAAAGGGGAACTTGAACTATGGGAGCATCTCGCATTTCTAACAGACCAAATTAGGTAAGAAAGTATATGAACTTTAAGGATCCAGAAATCATTTCCTTAGAATTGTCCTCCAGTCTAACTAACTGAGTCACTACTTGGAATATTTACTAGTACCTATTAGTGTTTTATTGACACTTGCTGCTGATTATTATTAATTAGCATTTATTATTACTTATAAATTATTGAACTTATTACAGTAATTTTTATAATTAGCCTGCAAAATTTGATTATACCCCAGTAATGGATGGTACCCCAGGATATCATGTGAATAAGGCCCTCGCTGTCTGTGCCCCAGACTCCCTGCATTGCATCAAAGCCCTTTGTTTTGTACCCCCATTAAGAACTGGGTAACACTAATCCCTGTAGGCTCTCAGTTGATTTTTAGCAGATGGAATATCAACCTGAAGTAGTAAAGAGTATTTATTAACCCAAATGGGGCAAGTAGCCAGGCCTTCCTAGTAATCATAAGAGTATGAAGAAATATAAGTGCATTTCTTAACAGTGTTAAGTGGTTTAAAATACAATAGCGAGAATCATGCTTCCATTTGTACCTAATTTAGGCTGCTTCATTATCTTGGATCTCTGTGTGGGTGCACAAAAGACTGGCTCACTAGGTTCTGAATAGGTACTTACAAGCGAGGCTGTTCTTGTTCATAAAGCAAAGGTGACCCTGAGGAGCATGGTTTAAGCAGATGTTCTCAAACCAGATGCAGTTTCTGAAAAGAAACTTATTCCTAAGACCACACAGTGATTATTTGACTTCTATCCAGTTGACACAGTAGTGCCGGTTCCCAAAGAAAGACATTTTATAATAATGATATGACATGGGCACAATCAGAAGGATACACCAGGGTGAGTAGCTGTGATGTACATGGAGAGGCCACAGATGGATTGGGGAGGCCTGGCCTGGATCCCAATTCTGTTATTTGCTATTTATGTCAACTGTTGGGGGGGGGGATTTTTTTTAAATCTCTTCTCTACCAGAAAAACTTTTCACAAAGAGAAAGAAAACAGTTTTATTATTGAATAATCACGAAAACAGAATGCGTGGTGTATCACAGGCAATCGCTAAGAGACTGCAAAAGCAGAAAGAAAGCTCACCCTTCCACATAGCCAAGCAGCTGCGCCCCATTCCATACATATTCTCAGGATACACTGTAACTTGTTCTCAGGTCAGAGGACTGCACAGAGCCATTTGTCACACATAGTTCATCTTAGATGTATCCGGTAATCAGGATGACCACCTGGGTTAGCTTATTGGCTTTATCTGAAAATAAAAATAAACTCACATCTGTATGATGTGAGGTAGTTTTGCAAGTTGGGAGAGAGGAACTGGCTGAAGTGAGGCTCCTGCCCTGTCACAGAAACTGGGAGATAAGGGCACCATCTTCCTGGGTGATTGAAATACGAAGAGATGATACCTAGGTCCCGGAGAAAGACACTCCTGGATTGTAAAGCTGGCAAGAGAATTACTTAGCTTTTAAAACGCCGCAGGTACATTTCATAGAGAAAGAAAAAGAATCTACAATGGCAAGTCTCCTAAAGTAATCTAAGAAAAGGGTTGGGCAGCGGGAGTCTTACCTTATTTTCAACAGGGAGATCCCCCCCCCCTTTTTCAAATTGTATTTACCTGACACACTAAGAAGTCACTCAACCTCCCAGAACCTCAGTTTCCTCATCTGTAAGAGGAGGTTAATAACACCAATGACAATTATTTCTCATCACAAAGGGCTTAACTAAAGGGACTCTGCAGACCTTGTCATTTTAAATGCTGAAATGAGTAGGAATAATATATCTTTACTGGTATTAGATTTATATGCAGACAGTTAATCTAATATTTAACGGGAACCTACATTTTTAAAAGAGTGTATTTCAGGCAAGGAATCCTTTTGCAAAAAAAGAAATATATATGTCAGTTCCGCATTTATGTGTTGGAGTTGAGCATTTAATCTCTCTCTTGTCTTACCCATAAAACCAGTTTTTATAAAATTTGTCTACCAGTTCCCTTGTAGTCAGTGTGTCTGTTCCATTTTTTAAAAAAAATATATAACTTTATTGATTTCAGAGAGAGGAAGGGAGAGGGAGAGAGAGAGAGAAACATCAATGATGAGAGTCATTGATCGGCTGCCTCCTACATGCCCCCTACTGGGGATCGAGCCCACAACCTGGGCATGTGCCCTGACCGGGAGTCAAACCTCAATCTCCTGGATCATAGGTTGATGCTCAACCTCTGAGCCACTCCGGCCAAGCCCAAGTTCCATTTTATTGATAAAAATAAATGTCTCAGTAAGCTCAGAGCTGGTTTAAACTCTATTAAGTTAATCACAAAGATAAACTTATATTTTTAAGAAAACCATATTTTAAAAATACACATCCTAAATAATTATTTTTGCTCAAAATACCCCAAAATACATTTCAATAGAAAAAAATCAAATAGGTACAAGTAAAGAGTTTAGATTTGATGAAAAACAAGCAAAGAGATGCTTTATTTCCTGGTAAGTGCTTTTAAAAAACATTAAAAAGAAAGAAAATTTAAAAAGCTGTTGCTGCTACTTGAACCCAGAGTGAGTTCGATTTGACATATTTGACATATCATAGGATAAAATATGAGCAAAGTGAAAATGACTAAGAATAGCTCCATGCTAATACTAAGTATAAAAATTAAATTGAATAGTCGAAGAGTTTCCAGCACTTTGCAAACTTTTACAAGGGCTCTCAAGTGAAGCCAGGTGAGGAGAGTGGTCCATTGACTGAAACAGCACTGAGATGGGGCTTTGCTCCTCTGGCCCTGAACTCATTACCTGAATATTTATCACTGGTGACACCAAAACTATATAAACAATGTGTCAAATCCAAATTACCCTTCCCCATTTGTAGGTGGGACTGTACCAAAGATTGAGTCCTGCCGCATTTTTATGACAGTGCAGGCCAATGGATTGGTATACACACCACTCAACTACGGGCTTACGTAGGATTTGGGAAATTACAATGCCAGTTAGAAATTATTCAGAATGGAATGAAATATTTAAAAAGCCTGTTATATAAATCTTAGGCAGGAAATAAATTTTCATGAGATAAGTGATTAACCCAATAGCACAGTGGACTTTCTATCAACTATTCATTAATCCCATTTCCCTTCTCCCAACACCAGTAATTAAGTGCCTGCCCGGTCCCCATTCCTGCGCCCTGCTTGTGTCGCTCACCCAATTATGGTTCATTTCTTGCGTGCATCGGGAGTGGCAGCGGCCTCTAACAGTTGTTGAAATGTGTCATCCTTAAATGTTCCATCATATGTTTTCTAGCTCTGTTCCTAAAATCAAATTTGTGTGCAGAGGACCGAGCTGAGTACAGTAAGTGGGTGGTTTCCTTCCTTTCAAGTCCTCGGAGACCCTGATCGGATTTCGGTTTTGCCTGGGGACAAAGCTGTGCTGCAGAGACGGCTAAAAATAACTGCTCCTGTCCCCGCCGTGCTGTTCTACCTGTGACTACTGGGAGACAGGGCTTTGGAAAAGCGACTTCTGATGGTGTGTTTTGTAAATTGTATCTGCCTGACCACTTCGAGTTCAATGGGGAGGGCCTATTTATTTATTTTTAACACTCTCTTTTTAAAACAGCTTACAAAAAGAGAAGGTGGTGAATATGAAAGGAGATGCAACTATGCAACAGAAGCTCTGTGCTTTGTTCCGTTGTTCCTGAAAAGACCGTGTAAATTAAGTTTCCTTGGATTTCTATATTATTAGAGAAGAAAGAAACCACTATTTTGGCATTTGATTGATCCCATATTTCAGTGGCTCCTAATAATTTAGTTGATTAAGTATCTTCTCCTGGCAGTCCCCACAAATCCTACCCCTCGACCTCCCACCCCCCATGTGATTGATGATGTGTAAACAAACACTTAAAGTCTTTAGAGGAGCTGGCTGTTTAAAAGAAGCCCACAGAAAATCCTCTTGTTAAGCAAATAATCCTTTTATAATCACCTCTGCTCCGTCTGCATAGATTTCAGTCATCAGCAGTCTTTAAAGCACACAGTATTTTATCTTTTGAAGCTGGTGGAAGAGGCCCTTGATGTAAATCTGCGCTCTGGAAGGAGAGCAGGGAAGAACTCAGGGTTCTTACCACTAGTGATGGGATAAGGTGCAAGAGTAATGGTTTGACTTCAAAGCATGGGCATGGACAAGATCTAACACACCATAATCCCCAATCGTTTGTGGTTTTTAGCCCCCCTATAACATCACTTTCTCCGTTTTATCTGCATACAGAGCTTTTTGTCTCTTCCCATTGCCCTATAATTGGCGATGACATTCATTTGGTCCTGGTGGTGGTGTCATCATTACCATTCCTATTCAAGAATTTACATTCTGTTCTACTGACATACATGAAACATAGCAATCCTCCTTATTCCCAGGGTATAAGTTCCAAGACCCCCAGTGAATGTCTGAAACCATGGACAGTACCAAACCCTCTATATCCCATGTGTGTGTGTTTTCTATACAGACATACCTATGATAAACTTAATTTATAAATTAGGCAAAGCAAGTGATTAACAACAATAATAAAATAGAACAATTATCACAATGTACTCTAATAAAAGTTATGTGAATGTGGTCTCTCTCTCAAAATATCTTACCGTATTGTACTCACCTTGTTACCAGACAGGAACTGGGTCCGGAGCGGGTCTACCTGAGCTGGCCTGTAGTGTGTGGGTTCTGGACTTTGTGCAGGAAAGATTTCACAGCACAAGTCCAGGTGATTTTGAAAGTATGTTTATTAAAGCTGGGGACAGTGAACCAAGAAAAGACTTAGTATAGAATAACCAAGAGGAGGGAGCCTAGGCTGTGCTGCTTTGGTTTATTGGAAAGTCAGAGAAAAGGGGGTGTTGGAGACAAGTTCAGAGGGTTAAGCCAGGACAAGCTGCAGCCTGCTGCCCACTGCTCCTCCAGTTGCAAGTCTCATGGGGACCCTTAGAGTTTAGGAGATGCACACCTGAGAGGGAAGAAAGTCATGGACATGTTCCTGGGAAGGAGAGCACTCCCTGAGTCCTTCAGCCTATGAGTTTTAAAGACTGGGGGTTTAGGGGAGGTCTTAGGGGAAGATCTCAATAGAATATTCATAGGCTTTATGCTGCTGTGCCAAAATGAGACTCATTCCCTGCATCTGTCCTTGGATATGGTTGGCACAAATGGCACTAATTGGATTTCTGCTATCTATCACCATGAGTAGAGTGATTTAAGCTATTTACCCTCTGTTTGGGAGACGTGTAAATAATTTAGTCTTAAGTATACTTGGCTTCAGAAGATAGGATTTCGAGATTTACTAGATGGCTGTAAACTGTGTGGCCGTTTAACTATCTGTCTCTGTTTCTTTATTCCACCTGTCCTGGCTTACTAGCCTGTCTCAACCTTTTCACTTAAAGGAAGCACTTTATGGCTTCTCTCTGGCATGTCCAAATTGTCATCATCACTACTCTTGCACTTTGGGGCTATTATTAAGTAAAATGAGGGTTACTTGAACGCAAGCCCTGTGATACCATGACAGTGGATCTGATGACCCAGATGGCTATTGAGTGACTAACAGTTAATGGGGGACTACTTTAGTTCCAAGGAAACCTACGAAATTTCCATCCACTCAACTGTCCCATTGTTTCTAAACTGAAATTCAAGGAACCATTGTAAAGGCAGTTGGGGATCGGCTTTCTTTCCAGGAGGAAATTGTGGTAACCACATCTGAGAACAGAGCAGAACCCCTGCCCTCTTAGAGCTTACTTTTAGTGGTTGCAAAAAATCTTGGTTTGTCAAATTTAGTGGCAGATTTTCCTTTCTAATGAATTTTTTAAATGACTTTTTAAAAATGTGCTCATCAAAATGATTGTGGTGATACATACCTGCTCACTATTTTCACATTTTAGCAAAAACATTTCATTGAACCTTTTATCTGTATCACAATAGTATGTTTTTTTTAAATCTCTAATTTATTATCTTTCTCACAGCATTTCTAATTTCTAAGATCATTCTGGCCTGTAGATAGTTTTTAAAAGATGTTCTCTAAATAAAGGATTGTAGGATTGCATAATTTTTCATAAATGAAAAACTTACACTTACCATTGTAATCTAAGAGGAAATAATGGTTTAATTAGTTTTTTAGATGAAAAGATTTCTGCAATCAGACTGTGTTTGTACTGGCATTTGTAAAACAATTTTCTCCCCACAGTAGCATTGTAATTAAGACTTTCAATGAAATTGTCAGAGGAGAGGAGTGTACTTTCCCCTGTGGTCTGCAGTTAGGGCCTCCCCTCAGGGCCTGCTGCTCTGCCCCCGCCTTACACTAATGCCCTGTAATTGTGTTTCACTTCCTCTAATTAAGCTGACAGGGAACCCAATGGCTGTCACTTAAGTCCTTGATCTGAAAGGTGACAGGATTAGATTGTGGCATTTCTTGCATAGAGCACTTAACATGCCAAACAAATATCCCATTGCCAGAAAGACTGTTAGCACTGCAGGGAAGGCTCTGGGACTTCTGCTTCTGGCTCTGCCTCTGGGGCAGTGGGATGCTGAGTTAGAGAGGCCACAGAGAACATCCTGCTCATGGATGGGCTCCCAGTGTGCTTCTGAGATTAGCTGTTCCTTGATATTTTAATGGGTATGACAGGGAGGAAGACGTTATGTGTCACAGTAGATGTTGGAAAAGCAGGATTAAATTAAATTAAATGGGTTTCTTTTATCTGTAACTATTAGTGACCTCATACTTGCATTGTAAATTTAAAAACAATGGTAGGGTGTGGGGTGGTGGATGGGTGTATGTGAGGGGTGTGGTATGAGTATTTCACAAACAGAAGATTGTGGAGGCATTCTGGGGATCACCTTTTGAAACATGCAGCTCTAGCTAATGAGAACCATCAGTCTTCTGCTTATTTGATGCCAGGGCTCTCAACCCTGGTGGAAGTGATGGTAGATACCTGTAATGTTGGGTCAGTCTTTCTAAGAATAGCTCTTTAAGTCTCCTTCATTGTCCCTTCCATCTTCCTCCAGTACTTCTGGTGGCATGTGTGTCAAATTAGTCAGGTATGTTGCATGAGAAATGAAAAAAGTAGAGAACCCCTTCATTGTCTCATTGACCTTCCCTTCTATGGTGTGGGCTGCTGGTGAACTGGAGAGTACGCAGGTTTAGAAACTTCAGCCTACTAATGTTAAAAAAAAATTCAACTGAGTAAATTTGAAGATCTAATGGGTTTTATTAAGCAATTTATGAATCAGGCAGCAGCCCATCTAGCAAGTAGACCGATGCTCAGAGGGGTTGTACGAAATGAAAGGTTTTTATAAGAAAAAAGGTGTGGCAGGGGAGCTATGAACAAAAGAAAAGAAAGGATAATTTGGGGGTCTGGATTTCTCTTTAGGAGAAGAGAACAGGCATGGTCTTTACCATGCAGGTTCTCTCTTTCCATTGTTAAAGTGGTTGAGGTCAGGGTGAGGGTGGAGAGTGGGGGTGAGGATGGAAAGAGCCCAAGTGATAGATTACCTCATTGAGTTTGACCAGAACATTCCAGACTGGTTGATTAACATGTTTCTGGGAGAGCTTGAAACAGCAATTAGATTAGGAATTAAATCTAGGTTTGATATCATGGGCTTTTAGCATGAGTGGTACCGTTTTGAGTTTATGATTTTTTAACACTAGTTATATGAATGTAGACAGATTTTTTATGGCCTTTGAACCTCCATTATACATCAATTAAAAGGAGCTAAAAATACTTCCTTTTGGGGTTACTGTGGAGGTGGAAAATAATCTATGTAAGTCACTTGAACCAAATGGCAGCACTTATTATTATCTTAAGATTTTAAAAACTTTATTAGATTTTCTTTGCCAGCAGCTACACTATGACCAATATCTGGATGCAAATTGAAAAAATCAGTTGAGCATTCAGCTGTTTACAAATTGCTTTATGCTTGGTAAGAACTAGCATTATGATCAACTGACTTTTTTCACTTTTATATTTCACTCAGGAATAGTGCGAAAAATGTGAAAAAAGTTTTAGGATGTTGTAATGATATAGTTTTTTTAAAAAAGGTAAATATTTGATACTAACCAGCTCTTTCAACTAATGGGGATCAGATCCTCTTTTTCTCTGAGTTTCTTTATCATTCAGCTTAGTAGATGTGGGAAAGTGTAGCATCTGTTCTGTTGTGCTCCCTAGCCTTACTGGACTGAAGGGATCTGTTTTCCTGCAGCATCAAAGCCCAATAAGCCACAAACAGTAGTTTTCCGCCAAGAAAGTAAGGATTTATTAAGGAGATGGCACCGTGCTGGGTGTCACAGGTAGCTAATGCTTGAAGACCTGGTTCCCATTGGCTCCCATGGGTTGTTATATAGAGTAAAAATCATTAATCATGGGGACTAAGGAAGTTAGTGTCATGATCAGAGTCATGGTCTCCACTGATTGGTCAGTGATAGGGTAGGGGGTAGTTGATCATTGCATTTGGTCCTGATGTCAGCCATGGTATCGCTTTGTCTGGTTTTGCGGTTCTGTAGCTAAAACACAGCTGAGGCCTACATGTTATCTCTAGTTTGACTGAACATGTCTCTGTGGACAACAGACCCAAAGGTTTTGTCTCTCAGACTACTGGATATTGATGAGAACCTCATTGCCCTGAGGGCTTAATGATTAAGCCAGAGAGAGAGAGAGAGGTAGGTGAGTCAAGGTGCTGAGTGAAGCCAGTTTCATTCAAAGGAAAAAAAATAAAAATAAAAGGCCATATTAAAGAAAATTAGGTTTCTGCATGCTTACACTAACAACTTGTTAATTTGAGGTGGGATTGTGTTTAAGTGTGATTTTAGCAGTTCAGTTCCAAGGTATTTATTGATGCACTCAGACTTTCATCATTATAATGTCACATGAAAGGGACTGGGACCAAGCTGAGACAGGTATGCGCCAGTACAGTCTGGAATGTGTGGGCTCTTGGCTTCATGCAGAAAAGAATTCAAGACATGAGTCCAAGTGATTTTGAGAGTATGTTTATTAAAGCTGGGGACAGTGAAAAAAGGGAAGGGTTTAAGATCAGAGCAATAGGAGTGAGCCTAGGCAGAGTTGCCTTGGCCCTTCTAGGAAGAAAGTCACAGAGGCTAAAGAAGTGAGCCTCAGGACGCTGCATGGGCTCCGGAAACAAGTTACAGGGGCAAAGGAGGACTCTTGGAGACAGGTTCAAAGGGTTAGCCTGGGATTAGCTGCTGTTGTCCTTTGTTACCCTGTTGCAAGTGTCCTGGGAACCTATCAAATTAGGAGAAAGAAAGCAAAGATACATGCCAGAGGAAAAACAGAGGGGGGGAGGGGAGGCAGACTTGCTCAAGGGAGAGTGCGCACAGGTTCCTTTGCCTTAAGGGTGTTTTATCTGTTTTCTAAAGGCAGGGATTTTAGGAGAGTTCCCAATCAGAATATTTATCAGCTTTCCAGGTGTGTCCTTTGATATGCTGAAGTATTGTATTGAGGGATGGGGTCATTCTCTGGTCAGTTTCACCTTCAAAGAATGTCACCAGAAAGGGACCAGGACCAAGGCAGGTCTGCCCTAGCGTGGTCTGAAATGTGTAAACCATTTGCTCCTAAGTGTCCCTGCTTAGAGAAGATTTGAGATTTATTAGCTGGCTGTAAATTGCTTGGCCATCAGTTTAGCTATCTGTCTCAGTTTCCCCATTCCACTTGCCAAGGAATTTTCCTAGCTTCATAATCTGCCTCAATAACTTGGAAATCCATGTTACCAAATAAATGCATGCAAAATTCATTTCTAAAGACTTGACACCTTCATAGAAAGCCATATTCCCATGGGCAGATATCACACAGTTTCAATTTAGAGTTTGATTGAACCTCAGGGGCTGTATCAATGTCACAGGCTGTTTTGGGATATGTTTGCCTTTAAATCTTGCATGGCCCACATTCTGTCTGCGTGATCTTTACCATTTGGTCCTTTTGTATCTGCAAATAGAGATTACAAATACTACTAAACTTATAGGTTTTTCTGAGGATCGAAATGAAATAATGCATAAAAAAAAATACTTCATAAACTTTAAAATGTACATATTTAGTTAGAATGATTTTAAATTATTAATAATAGGGTGCATTTAGAGGATGGGAGTTGTCTCACACTGTAATGCTAATCCCTACCATATAATCTTCTTTCTATAAATTCTCATATAAATGTGCTATAAGATTGGAGAATTTACAATACTACCCACAGATTCTACTTTTTAAACATTTTGTTTAGATTTAGAAAGCAGGCTAATTTGGGTGTAAAAAGTAAACCTAAACAAAAAGAGTGTTGAAACTATAGGTTCGTTTGATGGTCCATTTTAGGCATGGATTTATTTTGTTCATAAGACACATGATACAGAGAATTTGGGAGAAGTCAGATTCTCCTTTATGTCACCAAACTCCAAATTTAGCGGCATATTCCAAATTTCACTAACTCTCCTCAGCAGCCTGTTTTGAATTTGTGACTTGCTGATAGGTTTGCCTGATATGGGGGTGGGTGAGGTGATATAAATGTGTGTGTGTGTGTGTGTGTAATGTTAGGCAAGGTGGCAAAATATTACAATATTTTCCATACAGGAAGGGCTGTGTCTTTTGGGTAGATGGGGGAGTCTTTTATATTTCTCTTTATTTAAATGAGTATTGTTCAAGACATTTAACAAATATATATTATCTTATAATTTAAAAAACCTATTTGTAAATATATTAGAAAAATAGATTTGCAGTAAAGTTAAGTCAATGCTGACTTATGGACAACGCAGTCAGAAGACTGGTATTTTACCATGACCAAGGATGACTTGTAATTGGTAAAAGAAGCATAATGTAGAAATTATCTAGTTCTCACAGCTTGCTTTAGAGGGAAGAAAGCTGGGATCTAATACAGTTCAGTAACTTGCCTGATCTCAGAGAAAGACAAAGAAGCAAAATGGGAAGTAAGAGGCAGATATTCTGGCTTTGGACTGTGCCTCACTGGCCCTTACTTGTGTGTTACAAAACAAAAGTCACAGGCCAGCCACATTGTAGGCGTTCCATTAATTCCTAGTGGCTGTCCAAAATGTGGCCAATTCTGATTTCACAGTCACCAGTGGTCATTAATCAGCAAATGTGTATCCAATGCCAACTGAGTACCAGGTAGGACAAGGCATTAATGAAACAAAGAGGATGGTGACATTCTAGGAACGTGCATGGCACAGACACGTGAACCTGCAGTGACTGGATGAGAAGAACCATAATAGAGGGATGGACACAGGGTAACACGCTCACACATAGAAAGGGGCGACTAGTGTCTGAGGAAATCAGGGCTTCCTTGAAGAGGAATGGCCTTTGAACAAGATCTCCAATAGGTAGGTGAGGAGTGAAGGGGAGAACACGGCAAGGTCTGACACAATGGCCGATGTCATTGAAAACGTGGGGGGTAATATAGGCATTATGAATGCCATGCGGGAGTCCAGAGGCAGGAAAGTTCAGTCTGTTGGAGAAATAGTGACTAACACATGGGGTTGTGTTGGGGGCAGGAGATAAGATTGGAAAGCCAGCTCTGGTCAGTGTGGCTCAGTTGGTTGGACATCGTCGCGTGCACCAAATGGTCATCCATTTAATTCCCAGTCAGGGCACATACCCTGGTTTCCTATTTGATCCTGATTGGGGCAGGTATGGGAGGCAACCGATCCATGTTTCTCTCTGTCTCTCTTTCTCTCTCTCTCCCTTCTCCTCTCAAAATCAATAGTTACATTTAAAAAAAAAAAAAAGGTTGGAAAGCCAGACTGAGGTCAAATTGGTCAGGACCTTCTTGGACGTGATCTTGTAGGTGTTAGGTTGGCATTAGAAGATTTTAGGCAGGTGTGTGAAGTAACGTGTATTATTAAAGATATCAATCAAATAATGGGCTGGGTTCTCATACAGTAATTCTGATGACATGAAATGACATAAAAGAGCTGGCCTAATAATTCTTCAGCTCAAGAGTTAATTAGACAAATAATAAGGTGATCATAAAACTTGTCATCCACAATAGGGCACTTTTGAGAGGGAAGAGAGGCATTTTTATTAATTACGCTGTGATGATGGAAGCAAATTGGAAGGTATCCTCATGCCACCTATGAAGCAAAATCATACAGATGAGAGGATTGTTTCCATGGGTGGTAATTAGCTGGAAGGTGGGTGTTTGGGGACTCCTGAAGACCAGGCCAATCCATGGACTCATGAATACAGGACGGATGCCATGGGACCTCAGACCTTTTCCAGTAGAATCTCTACTCATTGCTTTAAACCAATTTTCAATTTAAATTCTTTCAATGATACAGTGTCTCAAACTCCTATGCAAGCCCCATATTTAAACAAAATTTTGTTTGTTTGATTTTTTGTTGTGTGAGTGTGTGTGATTTTTTTGTGTGGGGGGGCTTTTTTTGTGTGTGTGTTGTTGTTTTTTTAAAATCTGTGAGCTGTTTGGACCCTCATGTAGCATAAGTTTCTCTTTCTTACAATTTTTCCATTCCTGAAGAATTAGCCGGACTCGAGTTTAGAACGCAGGTTAGATCCTGGGTCCGTTCCTCACTCTTGGAATACTGAACCAGTTTATTTGTCTCCACACACCCCTGTGAAGTGGTTAACATATTTGGATTTTGTAAGGATTAAATAAGCAAACAAAGCCTGGTGTTTAAAATATAGTAGACACCAATTAAGTAGCTATTGTGTGTCTTTATTTAATCTCTTTATTGGGGAAGCAGGTTTTTTTGTTTTGTTTTGTTTTTTTAAGCACCACCCCTCAGTTTATTAAGTTCTCTTCACGTGCATTTTATCTGTGTCACGGCACTTGTCTTACTGCATTATAATTGCCTTTTAAATTATCTTTCTCATTCAGGAGGCAAATGGTTCTCAAGTGGAGGCAATTTTGCCCCTGTCCCCAGGGAACATTTAGCAATGTCTGGAGATATTTTTGGTTGTCATGGCTGAGGGAAGGGGGTGCTAGTGGTACATCTAGTTGTTAGAGGCCAGGGATGCTGCTGAATATCCCAGAACACGTAGGGCAGCCCTCATGACAAAGAATTATCCAAGATACCAATAGTGCTGAGGGCAGGAAGCCACGCTTTAGATTAGAGCTCTATGCAGGCAGTGACCGTGACTGTTTCCTGTGTCCCTAGTGCCTAGCACTGTGGTCCTCGTGTGAGTCTCAGTATTAACTGGTGGAGTGAATGAATCAGTACCAACAGTTTAGCCTTGACCTAGCCTCACATGGATTCTGTCACTCCCTGTGGTCAATGCGTGAGTTGCTGCTGCTGTGTCTCAAGTACACACCCAACCCCCACACAGAGGTTTCCTCTCCTACCTTTCTGTTCTGTTTAGAGATCAACTTCGTATTTCCCAACATGACAACAGCTTTGTATCACTGCTTCGCTGAGAACCTCCCTGCCAGGTACTGGGTTTAGTGAAACACACACAAAGATGACTGATCCCATGAAGTTTATAGTCTAATGGGAGAAGCATGAAAGCCTACTAAGCAAATTATCTACGTAAGGTCTTTCTCAATTGTATTAGTATTTTAACAGGAAACTCCTAGAGCCATTATAAATGAATTAACATAATTCTCTAAAGCTGATTTCTAGCCTGTACCTGTGCGTGGAAGGCATACTTAGAAAAGAGGTGTGTTTCTGCTGCCCAGGTCCATCTCTGGAGGCCCCAGGTACTGATGTGTGTGTAAGCCGGGGGCGGCTCCCTCCCTGGCTCCCCACCAGCTTGGGGCAGACCTGCAGGCCAGCCGCATCTGGCTTTCCCATTCAGCAGGGGCCCTTCCCTCCTTGACACGCCCAAGGAGGGAGACTGGAATAGAACTCACTCGTGATACCTGGAGGGTCCCCCTCTCCAGGGCAGTTAGCTCTAGGTGCTCAGTCTGGTTAAAATCATCAGAGAAGTGTGTTCGCTGCTGATTTCATTACCCATGCACAGGATGGAAAAGGAAGAGTGGGTCCCCAGCTTCTGCCCCCAAGCCCCTCACCAACATAAGAAACACCTGTGGTCAGAGTTTCAATTCTTCACCCCTCCGTCAGAGCAGTTCCAGGGTCCCTGTCTGGTTCTCCTTTTTGATTTGCCTTATATTTGAATTGCGTCATAAATGGACTTTAAACTGATTAAACCTTCATGAATGTTAAATGCCACTCAGATATTAAAAGATTTTTAAATGGCACGTCTTGTAAAACTCAGATCCAGCCTATAAAACAATATATTCACCCTAGACATTCAATCACGCAATCTTACACCCATTCATGGTTCAGATGTTGGGCACTGTGCCTCTCCTTAAGAAGTTTACTGTCAAGAGAGAAAGAAAATCAGGGTAAGAAATCTGTTTACTGGATACTATTTACATGCTAGTCTTGGAGATAGACATTTTTCACGTGTTATCTCACCGCAGTCTTGAGTTAGGCATTATTTTCACTATTCTGCAGAGCACTGAGACTTAGTGAGTGTAGATGAATTGCCAAGGATTACGCAGCTAGTAGGTATCAGAGTCAAGATAGGACTTAACACTGTTTGTGTCGATGATGTCATAACGTCTTTGAAGGAAGGGAAGACATGGGAGAGGGCATAAAGGAAGGGTGTATGTGGGGGATTGTGGCCTATTCATTACATTTGCCTTTTTTCATTTCACATGAGAGTGAGATAACACTGATTTCTTTATCAAAGCATCCCTCTCCTCTCACCTTAAGTCTTAGTGTGACAAGTCCTTGGGAGACTAAGATGACCTTGGGAGCTGGCTCTGTGCATTTCCTTGGCTGCACATGGCCAAATCAGTAGTCGTGGATGCACGTGAACAGGTCAGTATTGGATTCTGGACGGATTTAGGTTTGGGGATTCATCTTCCTCAGTGGCCTATGGTCCACTCATCCAAGGAAGCTTGGCAGCAACATTCTTTGACTCCCACTATCCTGTGGGAGTGACAGTTATCCCATCACTAACCACAGGCTTTATTGTGTACAAAGGAAGCTCTGTTTTGGGGGCATCGTACCTGATACAGGGAGATGGGGTCTTCCTCTCACAGAACTTACCTTCTACTAGTGCAGAGAGTACCCACACAGTTAAAATATAATGGTAGTGAACTTGCAGCACACACACACACACACACACACACACTCATACACATACATTCAAATGCAAAATTATTACAACATTTTTATTAGACTCTACTGTGTTACATAAACAATTGACAGATGCATCACTAAACAGTTTGGGGGTTACTGCCAACCTGTTTCAATCGTTTTTTAAAAATTATTATTATTACCATCAGTGTTCAAAATCCAGTTTTTCATAAGACTGATAAAAAAAATTGGAATCAACATTAGTTCATTCAGTTCAACTTACTCTGGGTGAACAGAGAAAATTCAGGCAACAGCTTTTAGCTCTACTCCTGCCATTTTCTTCAGAGCGTGGAAGCCAGGAGGCAGCTGCAGCCACATACCTTGCTCTGAGCGATGTGGGATGAGACTCGGTGCCAGCTTGCCCAAGGAAGACTAGGCAGGGATTTGCGTGAGGGGTGATGCTGGGGCCTGACATCAGAAGACGATGCTAACTGCTATTGCGATTGAGAGAATTCTGTGTGGACTGTGCGGTTCGGGAGAGGCAGTTCTTGATCTGGGCCGTAGCTGATGTTTCAAGATAGGGAAAAGAAGGCAGAGTTGGCATAAAGAAGATTATTATGGGGTGCTCAGAGAAACTCTTCTCTGAGGACTGGAACTTCATTACAAAGGAAAAGAGAGGTTGGGGCAATAGGAAGAGGAATTTGGGAGTAAAATTTCAGAAAATATTGGGAAATCAGTAGAGTTTACCAGGAGAAGCTCTGAAATTCTGCCTGATCAGGATCCTTGCTCTTTGTGTGTGAGTGTGAGATCTAGCCAAATCTTAATTTAATCAACGTTTCTTAAGTTCTCTATGGTTTAGTAAGATCAGCAGCCTCCTTTATTCCTTTGTCCGTCACATCTAGCTAACCTTATTTTGATATCTTTATATTCGATGTGACAATGACAGGCAAGAAACCTGGGAAACTGGTTTAACTTTCTTTTTCTTTGTGCAGGGCCTTTCTATGAAACGATGTGGCAGGCTGTGCTTGTTCTGTATTGTTTTGACTTCTCAGGCAGTACAGCTTTTTTCTTCTAATTAAATTGTTTGGTTCAGAAACTTATGTTTTTGAGATAGAGTGACTAATTCGTCGGAATTAAGCGGAATTGCCCTAATTGTGGATGTCTGATCCTATTTTAGGCTTACTACCAGAAATCCTTGCACAATTCACTGTTGTCAAGCTAGGCTAATGATAGAATTTAATGGGAATCTGAAAATGCAGATTCCTGGGTCAGAGTTGGAAAGATTTGGATTAATCAAGTGATTAGTCAGGTTGGGATCCATTGAACTATCCCTGTACTTTCATAAATATAATTTAGAAAGTGCTTATTAAAAAATGAAGATTTTTTAAATCACCATAGTAAGTATGGTGATTACCAGAGGGAAAGAGGGTGTGGGGAGGTAGAAGAGGGTACAGGGGAGATAAATGGTGAAGGGAGGAAACTTGACTTGGGGTGGAGAACACACAGTACAATATACACATGAGGTGTTATAGAGTTGTACACCTGAAACCTGTATAATTTTATTAACCAATGTCACCCCAATAAATTCAATAAATTTTAACCACAAGAAATTCAATATACATATATTTTTAAATGAAGGTTTCCAGCCTACTCCAGAGCCACTGAATGGAATCTCTGGGTGGAGGGCCCCAGAGGCTGCACATGTAACAACTATCTCACACTGACAATTTCTAGTTCAGGATTACTGAGCCTCAGACTCTCCTACCTAGCTTCTTGTTTCCAGCCACCATTTACCACCATTTTCCCAGCAATCTGCTAGGCATTTAATCCACCTAAAAGTTGACAGGGGCAGCCTATCACTGTAGCCCTGCATTGTCAGGGATGTGTCTTTGCGAACAAGATGCTGCTTTCTGGCTTTGTGCATAGACAGCGATGAACAATTGCAAAACACTCCCAGCTACCACCCAACGGCTCAGAAGGGCCCGCAATGGAGAATTGAGTCTCACCTAAGACATTCTCCTGATGTTGGCAATTCCCCCTCTTTGACTTATAGCCCAGGACTTTGCATTGTCAGGAGGATCCCGTGAAGTGGGAGATGTGCACCCAACTTGAAAATGTGTAAAATCTTGGAGTATGATCTAGGCAACGGTTGAGTTGTGTGTATTTTATTGTGAATTTGTTTCCTACAGGCGGTCTGGACAGAATACAGGGCACTGATTAGAATTCCATGCAGACCTAGCAAACTTGCAGTAACACCCCAGCATAGGAAGGAAAAATTTTCTAGTGTCTGACTGGATGGGATGCACATTCTCAACTCTCCCCCTTAATAGACACAGTGTACGCTACAGAGAGCAAAGTGTAATTTTAAGAACCTTGTAATTCTTTACAAATTAACACAGCAGATGGTGTTTATGGGAGCCACATAGTGAGGACTATTTGGGACGATGTGAGACATGTGTTCCAGGGTTTCGGCCTGCTTTCTACTTAGTTTAGTTTTTAACTGCCGTGCTGCAAAAGTGCTATTTGCCTCATAAAGTTTTCACTGGTTCCAAGTGTGAGCAAATGGCCAAGAGCTGGTGCTGTTACGGGGCAAATCCCAAGCGTTCTCAGTGAGAAGGGCTTCAGGGGGGAGCCCTGACTCACCAGAGCCCAAGGAGGGCCCGTGCTTGCCTCCCGATCAGCTGGCCGTGGCCTCCTGAGCTTCATGAGCTCCATTCACTCACGGAAAAGACAACACAAAGGGGCTCAGAATGAGATTAGCCACTCTAGATTGGGGCTTGTGAGTTTACAAATGGTTAAACTATTTCTTTAGTTATTTTGACTGTCTAGATCATTAAAAACAAAATACCATTTTCTCTTTGTTTCCTCGCAGTGATAAGACTGCAAGTGACCAGGACCTGTGTGGTTGCTGTCCAGACAAGTGCTGTCCTTGAGGAAGGGGGCACGAGAGGACAGAGAAAACGCCACGATGTAGATTGGTTGCTGGTGATGCTGGAGAAGGCAGGCAGAGGTGGTCCGCATAGGCTTGGCAAAGGCTAAGAGAGGTCGAGTTGCTTTGGGCAGGAAGAAAAGCCTTGGTTCTGAAAAGCGCAAGGAATTCTTTTTTGGGGTGTCCCCCAGGCATGCAGGAAGTGCCCAGTACTCCCAAACCGTTCCCTCTTTCCATTGCCCCCAGGGAACATCTTCATTTTCCTTTGCTGTGTGGGTAGCAATCAGAAGGGTCCCACATATTCTCCCGTATGGCCCACCTCTTTGCCCCAGTCAGGGTTCTGCCCAGCTCTCAGAAGTTCCATTTCACTAGGCTTATTCCCTCTTGGTATCTAGAATCCCCAAGCTTATCTACTCCCACCACCCACTATTTTGAGAGATGGATTTGAGAAAAGTCATTTACTAATTTTATGTTTCTTCTCCCAAGTGTGTGTGCATCTTAATCTTCTACATGCAATCAAAGGCTTTGATTTCCATCTTCTGACTCAGGAGCGATTCTGAACAGGGAAGGAAGGGAATAAAGTAGAAAGAAGGTAGGCAACAGTATTACTCTACTCTTAATAAAGATATAGCTGCCCTCAGCTCCACCTCAGTACAAAAGTAACCTTGCCCCCAAAGACCCATATCCTGTAATCTGTCAAACAGCCGGAATGCTAATTACTTCATTCATCCCTCTACAGTAAATACTTATCTGTACATATCTAGACATATTTCTAGTTTGCTTAGCACCACTTCATTGTAAGACACCATGCAAGAAACTTCAGAGTTTTAAGAAAATATAATTGGCTGATGACTTCCAGTCTGCTATGGACTGACACATGTCCCTCCAGAATTTATATATTGAACCACCCCCCATAACCCCCATGTGATCTTATTTGGAGTTGGGGCCTTTGTGAGATAATTAGGTGTCAATGAGCTATTAGAATGAGGACTTCATGGTAGGATCAGTGCCCTTATGTGAAGAAACTCCAGAGAGGTTGCTTGCTCTCTCTCCACCATGTGAGGACATCGAGAGAAAGCAGCTGTCTATGAGCCAGGAGGAGAACTCTCACCACAAACCAAACCTACTAGACCTTGACCTTGGACTACCCAGCCTCCAGAATTGTGAGAAAATAGATTTCTGGTTTTTACGCCATCCAGTCTATGGTGTTAAGATGGTCCAAGCTGACGAAGACACTGTCCTTAAGCTCCTATACTTTTAATAGAGAAGAAAGGACATATAGTCATGATAAGATTCTGAACAGTGCTGAATCGTAATGATGCGTCTTAGATATTTGTATTTTAGCTTTACGGTGTGACATCTGAAGTCCAACTAACAATGCAAGAGATTTGCACAATATAATCTTTAACTGAATGGGAATTGCTTATAAAACACCAGATAAATCATGTTGATGGTTATAGAAGTTTAGAAGAGGACTGGTCATTTTGAACTAGTAGGACAGGCACCTGACACGCAGGTAGAAGGCCAAGGCTTGGGATTCCCCACGCAGACAGTCTTTCCATAAAGGAAGGCAACCCTCTGCCTGGGTGTTTTCTAATTTCTGTGAACTCGCAGCAACATGGACCCAGTTATTGACCTCTTTCTGAGATGATGAAAAATGCCAGACTCTAGAGATCCTTTAGGTGCTGATAGCTTTTACTGTAGCTGAGTGGTTTGGGGACTATGCACTCAGGAATGGAGTAGAAGTTGAAAAGTCATTGAAATTTAAATCATTCATTCAGTATGGATGTATATGTGTTTGTGTGTGTGGAGAAAATCAATGGAAATTTGCCCTTCATCCTGCCTACTTTCATCTCACAACTATAAAGATAAAGTGACTATTTTTAGCAGTTTGCTCAGCTCATGGTCTTTCACAGGCTTCCAAGGAATGTGTGGTTCATTAACCCTGGCTGTTAGCAATCACCCAAGGTTGGGAGCTGGGAGAGGGGGACTTTGATAAAAACCGTCTCCTATGCAGGGTTGCCTGATACATAATCACTGATGACTACACCTGTGTTGATAAAATAAATCAAGGAGCAAGAATTATAACATTACACAGGTGCCAAGCACTTCCTATGGCTTTGATCAGCAGATTGTGAAGTGGGTGAAGTTTATTTTTGGGATCACACATTTTCCAAATGATTAATTTCTTTCATACCCATTTCTTATACCCTGGTGCCTCCTTGGACCATCCATCAGCAGCATGCATTCTAGAGAACATTTGATGAACAAATTCTCAAAGTTATTGGCTAACAGGATGTAGGGGAGAAATATGGTTAGGATTTAGAGCTTGGACAATAGTTCTGGGGAAAATTCTGTGGATGAGACAAAGGCCTGAGATCCCAGAGAGTGCTGTGGGCTGTATCCATGGGGGATCTTGCTGGGTCTTCTCTCTGCTTTCAAAGTATTTTGGTCTGGAGTTTTAAGGTCTCTGACTTAGTCAGGCCTTTTGGTTGTAAGTGACAGCAATTGAACATGAACAAACATAAGGGAATTTATTAACTCATGACAACAGGAAATCCACTGATAGATACTTAAGGTTTTAGGGTCAGCTGGGTTCAGGGGCCAATGTGTTTCATTCATTGATTTAATAAAATTTATTGAATGTCTAGGCTCTAAAGATACAATGATAAGCAAAACAAAGATTGTACTTTCAAGGGGCTTTACTTTACAAGTTAGAATGTAATGGAAATATGAACCAATTTGATTTGAATCCAAAAGCTGTCTTCCCTTCTTTTGTTCCCTAACTCCTTTCTCTCTCTCCTTTCTCTCTCTTTCTCTCTCCCCACCCCCCATGCTTTTCTTTGTGTGGCATCTATTTTTAGAGACTCCAAACATACCTCAAGGTTTATCTGCTGACAGTTTATCAGTCGTAGGGGAAAAGTATGCTTATGCTTCCTTTCCAAAAAATTTCACCTACAAATCTATAGCTGAATCTCATTGGTTTGGATGTCATCATGAGTTTATCCCTTAGCCAGAAACTCTTGGTTGAGTTGGAAGGAAAAATTAGAGAATTTACTAAAAAAACACAGATTTCTGGGAAAAAGAAAACAAATGATGTCACACCTGATGTCCCTGAGCCAGTCCTTCTTTGCTCGTGGCCCAATGTGTGTCCTGACATTGCTATGCTGATAGGTAGGGCCTGGGATCTTACCAATAACCTCATCCAGATATCCTTACCTACAACTTGATGATTCTTCCCTTCAGCATGGATGAGCTGTGGCAGAGAAGTGTCACGATGCATTTTGCCTTGACACTCTGTCATCAGTCTTTCCCTTTCTACCTTTCCCACCTCATCCCAGGGTCCAGGAAAGCTGGGCTGTGATGTGGTCCAAGTATCCTGATCGCAGATTTGATTTGTGACCACTGCTAAACTTTCATCCATTCTAAAGAGATATTGCCAATTTCTTTTCCAAGAGAAATGTCCGCAGCCAGTGAAAAGGAAATATTTAGGAAGGTCCACATTCTCAGACGGTGATTTACACAGAATAGAAAGGTATTATGAAATGTTCAAGGTTCTATATATAAACAGTGGTGCTAGATGTAATGACTGTGATTTCTATGTGCAGGGTTTGGGGGTAGATGGGCAACCCTCCAAATGTGATAGGTGACTGCTGAATCAATAGATGATTTTTTCTACTTCCTTCTGTTGTCTAAATCATAGGTTTAAATGACAGGAAAATGTGTTGGTGAGAGAGTGCATAGAACATTACTGCTTTCTGCCATTCTGATGATTTTGACTTCTCCTTTCAAATGATCACAATTTGAAGACTGGGCATTTGATTAGCTCTCCACACCTTCAATAGATTAGAGTTGCAGCTAGACAATATTTTGAAGATTTCTCACACATTCAGTCAAGTTTGCAGGTACCTTTGAGGGGAAAGGAAAAGAGTAATAAGATACCTGCCTTCTTACGGCCATTTCCCATATGTTAATATCGTGCCCTGGAACTAACATGAAGCCTCCGGTCTGCTGGAAGCACTGGGGTGGTAGGTTTTACCTCCAGGGCCCCCATAAATGACCACTTACAATGAGTTATGTGTTTAGGGTGATGAGTAGCTGAGATGGGGAATGACCTTTAAAGAAATATTCAGTCAATTTCAGAAATTTAAAATTTAATATTCCTTACTCCTTTGTTCTATAAATTAGGGAGTTGGTATCAGTTGTGCAATATTCAGCAGTCATCTTCAGTATTTCAGAAGGAGTGATGGATATTAATATAGTAAAAAAAAAAAAAAAAAAAGAAGTTCCTTATCCAAAGCAGAAGGGCTTTTATTTCCCAAAGAGGCAAAGGGTGGTATTATAAAAATGTGTCAAACTAAAATATAGTCTTTTTCCCGAAGACTGATTGTGAAAGACAAAATTTCTATTAATGGCCTCAATCTTTTTGTGTAGGATTAAACGGAAACGATGAAAGTCTACTCAGGAGCACCTGATTACTCTGACCCGCTGGACTTGAATTTAGAGCCGCTGGGTGGGAGAATAAAGAATTCCCTATAAAACTCCAAATCAGGAGATGATTCTCCGCAGCAATCCGAGCTCTGCATGGACCCCAAGTGTGTTTTGTAAAACAGTGCTCCGGGGCTAAAACAAATACAGCCCAATAAACACGCCCCTCCCCAGCGCAGCAGATGGCAAGTGGGAGGCCCCGAAGCGATGTGAGAGAGCGCTCCCGCCTGTCTTCTTCTCTTGTAAATAACAATATTTATTAAATGGCCTTCTTTACTGCACACTCACTCTCTGCAGGGAAAGATAAAGAAGGCAACTGGGAGCAGGTCCGAGAAAGGCACGCTAGGTCCGTGGACAAAACGTGACAAAGGAAATATACCTCAAACTGACACATATATATATTACAGCCTTTGGAAAGAAACACAGGGCACTATAGAATCACAGAATCCTAGAATTTGAGAGGTGGGGGATGCTTTAGGCCTGGCATGGAAAAAGCTCTGGGCTGGGAAGCATCTGGAGGCCCTGGTTGGACCCTCCTGAGTGAGGTGATCAGAATGAATGGCTTCGCCTCTCTGGACTTTTGAGTGGAGTGAAGGCGAGGGGAAGCAGAGGAAGCCACCACTGAGTCACCCCTTCCAGTTAGGAGCTGTGCTCAGTGTTACAGATCCGACCTCTTTTAGTGTTCACAATAATCCCCCGAAGCAAGCATTTATCCAGGTTTTGGAGATGAGAAAGCCCCCACTGCCTGCCGGTTCCCAGGGCTTCGGCAATGCCCCAAGGGCTTCCCTGTCACAGGAAGTGTGGTTGTGTCCTTGATGGTTGTCAGGCTCCCACACTTCCCCGTTGTGTAACTCACCTCTGGCCCCTCCATTCCTCTGATGATAAGTCTGGAGTCTAGAGAAGTCGCCAGGTCACTCAGGTAGTTCCTGGCAGAGTGTGGGTATCGCTGGTTTTATTTCCTTCCGTTCAGCAAAGGCAGGGAGCAAGTGGATGACTGACATGAAACCAAACTTTTGTTTTATTATTTGGTGACAATGTCAAAATGAAGACTGAGGTCTCCTCTCACTTCAGCTTGTGAAACTATTTTTAGTGTATAGAGCTTGGAGGGCTAGGGAGGGAGAGCTGGGTAAGGCTTCCTTTTGATTGCCTGGGAACCGGAATTCGCTCAGGATAATCAAATCCTTAGTTATTTAACAAGCCTATCCCAGATTCTACGTAAAAGATGTTCATCCAGAGTTTCCGTTCCTTATTTAAACCTTAGAAATATCTCAGACTACTTAGTGGTCTATTTAAAATGAACTGCCCCAAACATTTCTCCCTTAAAGAGAAACAACTTTTTCTTTAAGAATTCTAGTTTTGGGCGAGATTTCCATACATTATTTGCCTGAGAGAAGGCAGAAGTCCAGGTGATCTAAAAAGGGTTTCTATGTAGTTTCCAAATCAAGTGTTTCATTTTTTCTCACTGCAGAAATACTTTCCTAATTACCCTGCATGCTGTTAATGCCTTTGTTGTTCCCAGCACATTGACAACATGATTGATGGTCTGCTGGCCTGGAGAAGAGAACAGGGCATATATTACGTTATCCACGGTGCTTATGAGAAAACTCAGACATAAAAAACAGGCGCACTGTTAGTCCACGATCGCAGGGCCTAATAATGGAGGCTGACCCGAGGAGGCAAGACTTTTTCTCTCTCTCTCCCTCTCTCTCTCTCTCCCCCTCATTCTCTCTTTCTCTCTCTCTCCGTGATTGGCTTTCTGTCCAATTTAAGCTGATAATTTAAAAGTGTTTCCACATGTGCACATAACAGAGCTCAGGAAAGTGTGGAGTGATGGCTTGCTGGTCCCCAAGAGCTATGTAAATCTGAGTACTGGGGAGCTCCTACCATTATTCCTGCGCATATACCTTAGTTAAATATGAATTTTAGGTAAATAATAATTTTTTAGTATAAATACATCCTCTAATATTTTACAATTTAAAATTTAAACATGAGATCTGACCTGTACTTATGTGATTCTCCTTACTTGCCCCAATCTAGTCCTGGCCCTGTCAGACTCCGTCATTATTTAAAAATTTGATATTTGTTCAACATGGAATTTTTGCATTAATTGTAATTTTTTTAAATATTGCATTGACAGATATTTATCTTTATTACTGAGTTCTTTGGTTGCCCCTTACATTTTATACCTGAGGCAAGTGCCTCACCCCTCTCACCCTCAGCCCCAGGCCTGCTCTGATCTTCATTTTCTCATTTGTAAAATGGTCATAATGATCTCTGCCACCGGCAGGATGACATGAGTCAGGGTATTTATTCACTAATAATTTTGTATATCCACACTGTCTTGATTTCTTTCTTTTTTTTCATACATTGAAATGTTTCGTAATCCAGTCTTCTCTTATAGCTGCATTCTAAACCTAACTCAGCCCTGGCCGGGTAGCTCAGTTAGTTAGAGTGTCCCCCCAATACACCAAGGTTTTGGGGTCCATCCCAGGTCAGGGCACATACAAGAAGCAACCAATGAATGCATAAATAAGTGGAACAAGAAATTGATGTTTCTCTCTCCTCCTCTCTCTCTAAAAATCAATAAAAGTTTAAAAATAAATAAATCTAATTCATACTTGTTAGTTTTTCAAAGTACATTTTTATCACTGTTAAAAATGGAAAGGACCTAGAAATCTGTGGTTCTCAGAATGATCATGGGCCAGACCTCCCCAAAGCGCCCTGTACTTTGAAGGCAGAGATCCATCCTGTTTGCAAGGAGAACCAGAAGAGAAAAGATGCAGGGCTCCGCCGTGGCACACCTCAATACCAGAGACAGGCCTGAGGGCCCACTCCCTCCGTAACCGGTTTCCCTCGGGAGATAAAGCTACACAGTGTTCTCCATCCAGGCTCGTTTTCTTGGAGCTATTTGTACGCTGGTGTTTCAAAAGTGTTAAATGTTAGCCACTTTATTTTAAGCTCTTTCTACCTACAGACTTCAAATGTACGGAGTAGAAAATGATGATGGGATTTATAGGATGTTAGATGATTAAAACCAGACACACATGCTTTGGCTTTTTTTAAAGTTTTATGTCTTTATTTCATTTATTTTTTGTTAATGCTCACCCGAGGATATTTTTCCTTTTTTTTTTTTTTTTTTAATCTTTATTGATTTCAGAGAGAGGAAGGGAGAGGGGGAGAGAGAGGGACAAACATCAATGATGAGAGAGTCATTGATCGGCTGCCTCCTGCACACCCCCTATTGGGGATCGAGCCCACAACCCCGGCATATGCCCTGACCGGGAATCGAACCTCGATCTCCTGGATCATAGGTCGATACTCAACCTCTGAGCCATGCCAGCCTGGCTTTCCATTGGTTTTAATTAATTAATTAATTTATTTATTTATTTTACAGAGGGTGTAAAGGAGGGAGGGAGAGAGACACATATCAATTGGTTGCCACCAGCCCCCACACACCCTGAGTGGGGCATGGCTGGAACCTGCAACCCAGGTACCTGTTCTTGATCAGGAATTGAACCTGTGACCCTTTGGTGCACAGGCCAACGCTCTAACCACTGAACAACACTGGCCAGGGCCATGTTTTGACTTTTTAATGAAAACACTATATGGTTACACATTAGACATTTGTTCTGAAAAGATGGATGATGAAGTGAGTTCAGAAAAGAGTGACTGCTTCAAATCTGGCTATACGTGGATCTGCTGGCTCTGCATCAGTGGTATGTGTCCAGGATGTTGTCATGGGGAGAGAACATTTAAACATCTGTTGGATGGTAGTTCCTATGGATCCCCAAACACACTATCCCTTTTGGCACAATATGTGACCTGGGTCCCATTTCATCATATACACAAATGACTGCAGAGACCCTCATGATTTCACAGAGCCCGGGTATGGCACAGAATGAGGGAAACTGCCACCAGGACCATGTGTGAATAAATCTGCAGGGTGTTTGACTGAAGTTTAGGTAATTTAAGAAATTTGACCAAGCTTTTGCAAATAATTTTCTCTTAAAGGGAAGATAATGCCATCCATAAAGTTACCTGGAGCTTTTTATCCATGGGGATTTGTGGTTTTTGTTTTAAAAAGATAATGGAGATTCTGTTTTGTTTCGTTCTAATTGTTTTACTGTAGCCATAAAAAAAAGAAAGAAGAAGGAAGGAAGGGAGGGAGGGAGGGAGGGAGGGAGGGAGGGAGGGAGGGAGGGAGGGAGGGAGGGAGAGAGGGAGGGAGGGAAAGAAGAAAGAAAGAAAGAAAGAAAGAAAGAAAGAAAGAAAGAAAGAAAGAAAGAAAGAAAGAAAGAAAGAAAGAAAGAAAGAAAGAAAGAAAGAAAGAAAGAAAAAGAATTTAGTGAAACTTCAAACTTGCAAGTGAATAATTTACTGAGAAGTTTTTGTTTGTTTGTTTTTGGCCTTTCCCTCTGCCTGTTAAAGTCCTAAGGGTAGTTTCCTGCTGACCTCAAGCTTTGATTCCTTACACTGCAGGACAGAACAGAGATTAGAAAGGCTATATTTTCTAGTAAATCATCTCTCTTGATTTTGTTCTAGAAGTTACAATATGACCTATGATATATTGGTATGAAATTCTGAACTCCAGTCAGTTACCTTAAATATTTTTTTCTACGTTTGTTTTCACCATCTCAGTCTTATCTTATATTCAGAAGAAGTGTGCTGACATACTAGAGAAGCACAAAACATTTATATTTTACGGCAAAAACAAAAAACATCCTTGTGTTTACTTAATCGCTAATTGTCTGGAGAAGGGAAGAAAGCATAGATTTGCATGGTGTTGAATATGAACCTATGTGTAACCATCCTGAGAATGTATTGCTTTTCATCCATTTTAATTTTTATTTCACAGAAAACCAAGTGGAGAAACCAAATTATATTAGCTGTATATTGAAAAAAATCTATTTTGAAATTGCTTGGACTCTGCAACTCAAGTGTGTTTCTGAATTTTTTAAATCTTTAATGTCACTAACATTGAATTTTCTAAATCAGAAATTATTTTTCTTTTCTTAATAGACTGGAAGGAAGGAAAAAGGAGATCCTCTAAACATTGCAATTGATAAGATGACCAAGAAAACAAGAGATCTAAGGAGACAGGTACTGGTTTTTGTTTTTGTTTTTATTTTAAGTGCATGGTACTTAGTGGTGCTTTCCAAGAATGTTCCTTTTTTTCAGGCTGCCTTTTTAGAGCTGACTTTGGGTTGCTATTCTTTATAACACCTACAAATACACAGGAACATTTCATCAACAATGTAGAGTCTGCTGAGCAGACAGATGTGACAGCTGCAAGGGCTGTGATCACAAAAACCACCTCTGAGGGGGTAGCCTGCTCACTGCCCAGGCCCCATCTTCTCAGGGAGAGACCTGATGAATTCCGTACCTTCTACATCTGGTTTTCAATTTGTTTCAGGTCCAGGTATGCAAAGAAATGGTCTGTGATTTCTGCTTGTTCTTACTTAAACTTGGAGGCATTCGGTGAATAAACAAGAATGCTAATGGTTAGTGAGAAATACAACTCTTAATCTGATGGACTAATTAAAGGCTCTGACCCAGTGTCTTCCCTTGGGGACGTAAATCTATGTTAGATGCTTATTTGGGAAGCAGGGAACCATAGCAAGGAATGTCAGTTGGATGATGTAAGTGGCTAATAGAATCATTAGTCAGATGGGTACTGCTCTTTTTGGAGTGGAGCATCTCTGTTCAGGGCTTGCTTTCATCTAAAAAGTGCTATATGAACACTGGTAAATTCTACCCTGTAACCTTTATATTATATGTTTCCATGGTAACCTTCCTTTCTTTGGTAGTGTTCTTTCTCTAGAAGATACGATACCATCCATTGTTACCATAAAATCCCTTCCCTATTTCTGCCTGAGAGGCATCCCTTCCCCTGCTGGTGGCTTTTGCCTATATCCATCTCAATCATGAAGTGCAGATCCTCTTGTCAACTGGAACCAAGCCCTGCCCTCCAGCAAAACCTGCCTCACTTTCCCCAGCTGGAAAGGCTGGGTGGGCAGGGCTGTGTTTAACACTTGCTCCAGCACCGTGTCAAGTACAGACAAGATTAGCAAGGTGCCCGGGCAAGATTAGCCAAGGAGATTTTAGGAATGGTTGGAATGGGAGAAAGACGCCACCTCTAATTACTGCCCGGGAACTTCTGGGCTCCCTTTGGGATATTACACACTTGAAATACTGTCCTCTCGAAGATAGTTCTGGGATATGAAGGCTCCAGTTTGACTGCCCAGATAACAAGCCCTTTTGGGAAAAGCATTTCCTTCTTACTTTACCTTGAAATAAGGGAGAATAAAACATTGTTCTCTTAGGCATTCGTATTTATACCAAATACGTCCATGGCCAGGACTGCCTCTCCTTGTCCTCTTAGACCATCCATCCATAAAAATCCCCCACCTGATATGAACTGATATGAGTAGTAGGAATTGGAATTGTGGTTAATGGAAAACATTGAATCAGGTGTGTGGAGCCCAGGGTTTTACTTCTAATTCTGCCACTAAACTGGCTGTGCAACTGCAGATCCTTCATCTCTTGGTCTCCTTTTCTTAGCTTTAAAAGTATGGAGCCAAACTAGAAGTGCAAGCTATATTTGAGTTGTATAAAATCAAATGAGTCCAAAGGAAGCCCTCATTTATTTTCTATACCAGAGGTCCTACTGCCCAATACAGATTTTAAAAGCAGTGGGAGGGCATCCAGCATCTTCTCTAGGGCTTGCCTTTGGCTAGATTGTCAACCAGGAAGAGCTTATGAACTGAATCTTTTACTTCCCCAATCTCTTGATCTTAGTAGGGACCACTCTTTGACATTCAGGGGCCAGCACTCCCAGCACCCTGCACTCAAAGACCTATCCTAGCAAATTTTTGTCTTATTAGGAGGAATGGATAAAGTAATTTTTACTCTGATGTTACAATTCTTAGAGAAGGATCTTCTCTTTCTAGCTGAGGACTGGTGAAATATGAAGGTGGAATTTATGATGGAGTTTTAAATGCTTGAGTGACAAGCTCCTTGGAGAGCTTCTTTTAGGATGCAGTGGAAGGAATGTGTCATCCTCTGAAATCATTCCATGCATAAGGTATAGATGTATTTTTTCTGCTCACCTTTCCCAAAGACTGAGAGGAAAAAGGGTACCAAGAGAGTTGTTTTATGACATTGAGATCCAACAGTTATGGCATAATTTTACACCACACCCCTGAATGTGGTTCAGATATCTTTCTCCTCCCCAATCTGCCTTTCTAGAACAGGGATGGTTCCCATCTGTCAGTTCCATCCCGATCCATATGTTGGGATATTTTTGTCTTTCTTCCCATCTCTCTGTTTCTCCATTTTCACCTGTATTGGTACAAAAGGTTCCCTGATCTAAGTGTACAGAAGCTACCCAGCACTTATGAGGACTGAATATGCAAAGCTGAGATCAGTTTTCAGCTTTGATTTGGGTAGCTAGTTAATTGGATTAAACAATGTACTACCAGAGTAGCTAAGAGCTACTGTGTAGTGTGGCCCAATGTGTGCTACTGGTTCAAATGAGTCTTTCCCTGTTGCTGAAACACTTTCTGGTCTTTCAGTCACCAACAGCCTCTATCAGAAGAGATTCCAAGTGAGAACCCTTAGTTGTCCATTTCTTCCTCCCTGTATACATGTGTTCCTTGATATAACATTTATAGCGATCAAATCACAGAGGGAGAAAAAGCTGAAATCAAAGAAAAACATTCCTGGTGACTCTCCAAAGTTCCCACTCTTTTAGTCTCCTGCCTCTTCCTCACAGACCTGAAGTTGGGCAGAGTCATTCAGAAGGTGACCCTGGAGTCTTGCACAGTTCTAGTCACCAAATTTAAAAGAAATAAACTCAATCATGATCATTATCTTGGACATCCCTAATGAGAAAGAAAAAAAAAGTGGACTTAAACTTGCAGACACTTGAAAAAAATCAAGAATAATTGAATAAAATGGATTTCTGTTTAAGTAGAATTTTTAAGTAAGATGAACCTCTTTCCTCAGGCAATATATCCCAAGGAACTGGGTGGCCATAAATTGTGAAAAGGGTCACAGGAACCCAAGGGTGTTATTTAACACTGATTGGCATGGATCCATCTTGCCAATTAAACCCATGAGAGTAGCTGGCAGTAGAGCAGAATCCTCTTAGGAGTATTTTGTTAGGAATTAAAAGTGGATTGAGGGGAATATGACTGCCAGCTTTAAGCATTATGTTTTAATTTTAGAGCTGTGGGCACAGTGTGCCCCATGTCTGAGCTATTGTCGCTGCTGTGATTCTGGAATCAGACCATTATAAAAATCAGAGCTTTTGGCTGACTCCCCACCTGCGGATCTAGGAGCCCACATGGTCTATTCATCCTTTAGAGAGGACTCAGTGGGTTTCTACCAGCTGCTCCTTGATGCCCTCCTCCTATGTGACACCTGTGGACTATTCTGGGTGCAGTCTCTTAATTTTCCTAAGCCCACAGAGATGCTGCTTTATCTTGGTTATTATTTTGGTCCTTTTATGAGTCTTTTTTTCCAAGTAAATAAGCAAATCAGGACCCAAATATTTCCCTGTAAAGAGCTAATTAATAATAATCATAACATGTTAGGGTGTTGCTAAACTTAGCAGCTTTCTCATTCCCCAAACCAATCAAGGGCCTAATTTTTATCCCTTCAACCTTAATAGCCATCACAATAATCCCAGCAATGAGATTTGGTAAGTGTCAGCTTGACAAAAGTGTCGATTTTGCTATTACAATAAAAATATTTTCAACAGAACAAAAAAAATGTATAGAATGCTTTTACATTGGGATGAGTACTTAATAGAATGCATTGTATAGCAAATGATTAAAGACAAACAAAACACATGTCACTGGATGGCATGCGTAAAGGTCTATTTATCAAGGCCCTGCTTCAGAAAGGACTGCAGGAAAATCTTCCAAGATTAATAAGAAATAATTATAGCTGAAGAGTTTCCTCAGCTTCTTGTGATCCAGTCCCTTACATAAGAACCATAGCTAAAGGTGGGTAGTCATGAGCAAGAGCATCTAAAATCACTGCCCACAAACTGTAAAGTAAATTCTAGCTGACATGTATGGAGCCCCTACAGTGTGCCAGGCACTGTTCTAAGTTCTCTCCATGAATGGACCACATTTAATCCCCTTACCAGCTCTGTGACATAGAAAAGGTTGTCACCATAAGCATTTTACATATGAAGACATGAAATGAAGTAATACACCATGACCACAAGAGTGTGGATGTGTGGAGGTTCCAATCCAGGCAGTCTCCCTGTAGGGACTTTGCTCATGACCCTTCCCTATCCTGCCTCTCCATAGAACCAGCATATGTAGTTAAGTCACCCATATATCAGTCTACTCTGGAAGATCACTTGGGGTGCTTTGTGGTTTTCAGCAGTACCTTTACTACTTCAGGGTTTGGGATGGGTGACAAGAACACACTGCAGACAGCACAAAAAATCTGTGGTGAATGTCAAAAATATGGCTCTTGTTTGTGATAAGATATCATCTCTCAGTTCTCCAGCTGCTTTGGTTCCTTGGGTCCTGTTTTTAAAGAGTGCTATTATGTTTAGGTAGTTGTCTTCTCAAATTATGAATTATAGACTTTCCAAAACATGTACAGAAAAAAGGAGTTATAAGGCATTCATTTCTTTTTCTCACATCTGCTCATGATGGAACCAATTATTTTTAGATTCATTGTATGAAAAAATTTTCAGATCATTTATTTCTGGACCTGAATCTGCTTTTCCTCATAAACACGTGAGGCTATCTATATGGCTACAATAAAAAAAATAGATTATAAAACATATATTGAGTTCTTCCAAGTGTTAAGGTTTGTGCTCTTCACACTGAAAACCTGTGTCAGAGCTAATCATCCCTGGATTTTGGTCCCTAGGTCAGACTGCCATGCTCTCATAGAAGTGTGGAGACCAGAAAGTGATCACATAGCAATTGAGATCTGAAATACAGAACATTAGCAACTCAGAGATAGCTGAAGACAAATGACATAAGAAACACCAAAGATCAGAATCCAAATGGCCAGGACAAGAAGTGCAGAGGTAGGAGAGGGTTCAAGGGCACTGGAAAGGCCATCCTTTGGACATGCCCCTCGATCGCAGGTTATATATTCAAGCTACCTCTATCTTAGGAAACTCCTGCTACAATAGCCCCGAATGTCAGACTACCACATACTCACTCACCTCTTGGAAAACACTCATTAGGCCAAGTTCACGGTACATGATTTTGTCAGTTGGAATAGTTCTTAAAACATCTCTATGGCAAGCTCTTCCCTTATGAAGACACTGTTCAAGTCTTGAAGTGGTTTAATGTATTCGTATAAGCCAGCATTTATCATCCACACGTAAGCACAAGCTTGTGGAGGACACTGGGCTTGACCCCTCTCTCACTAGCAAGTCTAGATCACAGAAAGAGCCCAGTTGCTTGATCAATATTGATTAATCAAATAATACACTGCACCGAGCAGAGGGATCGATAGCATATGTATGAATAGGAAAATGCTCAATTAAGTGGAAACTTCAGCTACTGATTTAGTCTCTTCTGCTAATTTCTCCAGGCCCCAGAAGTCAAAGAAAAATAGGAAGGGGAAGGATAAATGGCAACGACTGAGTCTCAAATCACATTCAAAAGGAGGTCTGCCTTTGGTTCAATGTCTGACACCTGTTGTAGGCCATTCAGAATTTTGATCCTGACATTGGACAATCCACTATAGAATTATAAAGTTAAAAAAAAAAAATTCCATATTTTTCAGGATTAGATTTTCAATGATGATGATTTTATATATACTTATATATATATGTGTGTGTATATATATATACATATATATATGTATACACACACACACACACACACACACACACTCATTTTAGACAGCCATCCTACTTAAGTGAGGCTGGCCATTACTCATTGTTGGAGACCTTGTTGAGGCTGTGATTTCTCATCCAAATCTGTCACTGGAGATAATTTTAAAGTGTGTTGTGTAAGAGTTTACCACTATGGCCTGAGTTAAGGTGTTTCTAGAGTGGATGACCACAGCTACCAACCTCGATTCTGACTGAATGTACTCAGTATACCATCGCCACCAGCTTGTGGCCAAATACAGCTGTTCCCTTTGACCCCTCCGTGCTGAGGTTACCTTTTATTACGTGAAAAGGCTTCTGGCATGAGATTCCCCAGGGGAAATTTCCATCAGGACAGCTGATATTTCTTTATCTCCCCATTTCCCAAGGAGACTGGATAACTCTGAACTTTAGAAAGTGAATCTTCTTGCAGGCTCTTGCCTCTCCTGCCATTCCCACCAGCCCTGGTGGAAGGCCTTTTGCTCTAGGATTGCATCCCTTTGTGCCTTCCTGAATCCGTGGATGTCACTGAGGATGGCTTTGAGCATTCAGCATCACTCTTTGCTTGGGTAGGAAATTGTGAGGAAGGTGATGTTGGTTATAATTCCACCTATTTACTTTATATGCCCTTGACCAATCTTAGTTCTTCTAGGCTGAAGGAATTTCTAGGATAACTTAAAGCCAAACCCTCATCTCACCCCCCCACTACACAACTGTGTGCTCTCCACTGGGATCAACCTTTTAAGAGAATTACAGTCTCATGCAAGTCCTCCCATTACCATTCTTTACATCCCCAGAAGCCTTTCATTCAAGTTCATTCTCTTAAATGCATTTCAGATTCCTTTCTTCTCCACTCCCATTGGCCCTGCTCAGTTGCTTTTCACAAAGTGATGGTCACGGCCTCATAACCACTCTATGTCCCCAGCCTCCCTGCCTTCATCTCTGTGAAGCCAGTATTCACACATCCTTGTGCCTTCCACTTGCTGTTGCTTCTGCCTGGGACATCCCCTCTCTCTTCTTTTTTGTTTTGTTTTGTCTTGTTTTTTCCCTTCCAGAGAAACTTACAATTTTTTCTACAAGGGGTAGCTTAAATCATGATCAGTTGTCACCTGATCATGACAACTTTATCCAATTTCTGTAAATAGGGTTTATCCAATAGGCTCAGAGAACATTTTAAAATACCTTTATCATGACACTTTTTGCAATAGACTTAAGTTGTTTTATATGTTTATGTTTTTGCTTATGCCCATGTCCTGTTATTCTTTTTTTTTTTTAAGCCTCACTGGAGGATATGTTTTTTTTTTTGTTTTTTTTTTAATTGCTTTTTAGAGAGAGAGGGGAAGAGAGAGAGAAAGAGAAACATTGATGTGAGAGAGAAACATTGATCAGTTGCCTCCTGTATGCACCCCGACGAGGGATTGAACCTGCAACCTAGGTATGTGCCCTGATTGGGATTTGAACGCACAACCTTTTGCTGTATGGGATGACACTTCAACCAACTGAGCCACCCAGTAAGGGCTATTCTTTGTTTCTTTAGGGCATGTCCTACTGGCCAAGTAAAGTAAGTCTGTACCACATAGGTGTTGAAAGAATGAAAAGTCTCCTGTATGCAGCCATCCTTCCAAGAAATATTTTAATCAACTTTCTGCCATTCTAAACTCTCATGTCACTGGTTCCATTGTTGTCAGAAATAGATCTGTTAACTTAAAAAGTCTATTTATACTCTGTTTGTATTGCCTATTTCTATTTTAAGAGATAGCTCCTATTCCTTCACCCAGAAGTTTCCTAAAGCTGGGCTGGCTTTAGAAAAGTCAGCTCAAGAACCTGCTGAAATGCGGACATAGGGCTTTATCCTGGGAGATTCTGATTTCATGTATATACGATGGCACCTTAAACTCTATCATAATAAGCTTCCAAATAATTAGTGATGTTCCAGCAGGTTTGAATCCCACTGACTTTGTTTCTGATAATGGGAACTTTAGACCTCATTGCAGTTTGTTGGGGGATGTATTTGAAGATCTCTGAAAACTTCCAACTACTCTCCAATCCATTTGGCCTCTACTAGACCTCACCAGTTCACAGATACAATACCTGTCTCAAGGGTGGGATAATCCACGCTCCTCATGGGCCAAGATTAGAAATGGGTGTTCTGATCGCTCACTGTGCCATGTTGAAAGATTTGCTTGGCCAAGTCTGTGCTTTTGGGGGCAGGGCCAAGACAAGAGTGAGGTGAGTGAGGCACTGGCCTTGGACTCACCATTTTAGGGAGCACCAAAAAAGTCAATAATCAAAATAAGTAACATTTTTACTCAGTGTTTTAGAAAATAAATTAATCCAGGAGTGAATTATCAACATTGTAAATAAAGACAAAATCAGTAACAGGGTGGTGCTGAGCCTGCCATATTGAAACCTGAAGCAAAAGAAAAAAATAGCAATACAGATCCTGTCTTTATTTACAGTGCTGAGACTGTGTTTATGATGGGTGAATCTTCCCTTAGTTTTGGCTCTGCTCCAGTGCTTCTTTCTATCTATTAAAGTCTTTACTTCACCTGCTGTATCAGAAAATAGCCCCCCCAAAGTCTCAATGTCCGGTTGTTTTCCTCTCCACCCCACCCCCCATCAGTGGCAAAAAGGCTGACTTTTAAATTTTATGGGACCTTGGACTCCAGGTTTGAAGACCAGTTTGAATTGTGGTGTCTTTTAGGTTGTCTTGCTCCAAATGCATTTCTTCTTGATGTTTATGGCAGTGACACGGGCTTTTTATGGCAGTCTGAAGTGCTTCAGAGAAAATGGAGAGCATTTTAATACCACTGATTTACTCTTTCGGGTCTACAGTAATTTTCTTACTGCCTAATTATGAGGCTTGGTTTAATTTACTCTACACATAATGTTTACTGATGCACATATGGTGCCACATTTCAGGAAACTACCCAGAGCAGGTATTTTTGTCAGTCTGGAGCATGGAAAATTTCCTTCACTTACAGAAAAGAAAAGGTAAGGAATTGAATTGCCTTGACAAAGAATGTCCCCCAATGAGAGAGAGAAAAATCACGCGTATCTTTAACTTCAGGAAGGAGAATCAATCCCTTTAAATTTTTATTTTAAAAGCTGAATTATGATCATGTGGTTCCGTGTGTTTAAAGATGATCAGTTACCCTAAAATTCGGGTAGTGGCCGGTAGGAGTTGGGGAAAAGGTGAGATAGGAAAGGAGAGCAGTAGATCCTTCTGGGCTTATTTCTTAACTATCTTTGAAAAAGAAAATATGGATTCAGGAGCCATGGATTCATAGGCCCTTAGGGGTAAAAGGGACCTCTAAGGCCTTTTCCCAGGGCAAAGGGTCTTAATTCAGCATCTTCAGAACCCCCTTTGTTAGCCTTTGTTTAGAGATGGGAGTTTAGCCCTCCACCCAGCAGCAGCTGGTACCATTGTTGGACAATTTTAGTAGTTAGAAAATTGAGTTAAGATCAGTGATTTTGTAATTATAAACCACTGATGTTGGATTTGTGCTGAAAAACTGCTGGGGTTTTTTTCCCTTCTTTGCCTAAGTCCAAGGCTCAGATAAAAGCTTTAGTGAATAACTCTATTTAGAGTTTCAAAGACCTACAAATAGTGACTATTATTGCATATGCATTCAGGGCTGTACAATCAATTGGCTCGCCTTTCCGTAGCTCCGAGAGCTATGTGTGGTTTGGCTTAGGAACCGAGCCGCTGGTGCTCTCTTGTCATGGAGACAGCTGAAATATCCAACTCTTTAGATCATCTGATCCACTGCTCCCATTTGCACTGGGTTATGCATGGAGGTCAGAAGAGCAAAGCCACCCACTGAAACCCTTTGACATTTGTTCAGTGTCCATTCTTTCTTTAGCACTTAATCATCAGTTCTGCAGAGGGGGAATTGCTATAAAAAACATTTGATTTTTACAGAATAGCATCTTGAAGTTCCAACAGTAGGATTAAATGTCTTACTGGTATAGAGCTCAAAGTTTGAGAAGCCTGAAGCCTATCTTTTCAATGACTGTACTTGTTAAAGTTGATACACTTTGTTATTAGTTTATAGCTTTTATTAGAATTCCATTAAGAAGAATAACATAAGATAAATATAATTAATAATGAGTCTTGAAATTCTCAGCAATAATCAAAATAATAGGCTTCCTGATTAGTATAATCACCATTTTTTTCTGCCTTAAACCATTCATATCTGTGTTCAGCCCCATGCAAGACACTGAACCATGAATAAGATTTTGATGATTACTTTTCTAATTACTCATAGGAGAAAAAAGTAAAAGACTTTCATTTTAGCTGGGAGGGGATAGCTGATTAAACAGAGATCAAGTGTCTAGTAGACCTGCCCAGTAATTTCAGTGCCCAACAGTGGAATGGGTTGTGCCCCAGCGTGCATTTCAGGATTAAAGAGGAACCATTTGTCCTGAGGACTTTGGTGATAACGGGGGATTTTCCATCTGATCCAACCATAAGTGCTCATCAGAAGTCTGGGCAATTAACCAGTTCCACCACCTCCTCTCTCATTCCACTGTTTCTTTGTTTTTCACGAACACATCAATCCTGTTAACTATTCGAGGCAGGATATCTGTATTCCCACTTGATTCCTTCATCTTTGGTGAGGCTCGAGCTGCCTTAAATAGCTGCAGTTGGCGTGACAACTGTGCCAAAGGGGGCGACTGAAAAGCAGAAAAGCACCTTTGGTCCAGGCAAGGTGGGAGGCCCAGGCAGCTGAACGCGGGAGAGGCAGGAGAAGAGTTGCAGGGGCAGGAGGAAGTCAGCACTAATGAACCGTGCCTGACTGATGACATTGCCCTCAGCCCCTCCTTTGAAATCCAGAAGCTTGGATCAATGTGGCCCTGAGGCTGTATCACAGATGCCGTGATAACTAGTTGAAAGGAGATCACTTGTGACTGATGAACTAGTCCTTATGTCTGTATGTTGCCATAGCAGCCAGCTTGCCAGTTGCTCTTTGGGCACATTCTCTGTGTTTGGTCAGTCCATAGAAGTACCCTCAATACCGTTGTCAGATTAGAAGAAAATAGCAGGATTTGGCATCCAGTCCGTGTCAGAGCACCTGTGGCAACCAGGCTGGGCAACCCAGCCAGATACCTTTCTAATCCACAGAATTTTTAGGAAAAGCCAACAACATCTGCCCTTCATTCTCTTCCTTTCTTGCCTCAAAGCTTCTGCTAGAATAAATTTCTTAGAGACCACTGGAATAATCTGTTTTCTTGCAGAGCATGAGACAAAAAGAGAAAGAGGTCAACTTGGTCAAATACTACCAGTCACACTGGCCACTTGGTCTGCAGGGCCATCTGTAGCCTCCTCAGTTTCTTAAGCAGGTAGCTGCTGGACCCTCAGCTGCTCAGTGACCAGTAAGCCGTGGGTGAGTGGAGCTTGGAAGATCCAGGGACTTGCAGTAGGGATATAACAGTGACATGGACAGAGCAAACGGGCTATAAGCCTACAAGTCACTGCTGAACAATCTAGAACATGTGCCTGCAGACTGCTACCTGTGGCCCCAATCTGGTCGTCTGACCGTGTATGTAAATAATGTTGTATTGTCAGCTTTTGTGTTACAACGGCAAAGCTGAGTGGTCCTGGCAAATACCAACTGGCCATAAAGACTAAAATTCATACTATCTGGCCCTTTACAGAAAAAGCAGGGTAAGGCATGCTCTAGAATTAAGTCAGCTTGAGATAAAACAAATATGGTATAAGAGTCCAGATTCCCTGAAGAAAACGGAGGGACCTTAAATCTGACTCTCTTTACTGTCTTCCCCTTGAATGGCGACAGCACCAGTCATTTTATAGGATTTCCACAAACTTGGAAATGTGGAGTGGTCATTGGGCCTCTGACATGAAGCCCCTCTAGGGAAAAATTCAGCACTTGTTGGAGATGCCAAGCTGTGCAACAGTTAAAGACAGAAAGTGCAGAAGCATAACATAGGGTGGCAGACTCCTGAGACAGAAGTTAGCTCATAGGGACACGGTTATCCATAATTGGGACAGAGTAGAGAGCATGGTGAATGGCTTTCCATTCTAGAAAATGTGAAAGGCTCTTTAATGACCACAAGCGGTCAGAAGCTTCAGCAGTTCCTTTATAAGGGACATCTGTACCAGCAAGTGCCATCGTCCCTCTTCACTCAATAGCATCTTACACCCCCACATTTCCCATCCCTTGCAGGTGAACTGAAGTGGCACTCATCTAACACCTGGAGTGGGAACTGTGGAGCTTGGATGGGGTCCTCTCAGGAACTCTTGTATTTACAATGGGGACCCTTCTGAGATCCACAGGACTTGTGCTGTAATGTGGAATGGTGAGGAATTCGGAAGGATGGGGCCAGATGGCTCTACCTGGTACAAATCCCACCACACTGTGGCAGGTGTGTAGGATTGACGTCACCAGAAAGAAATATATGGTTTAGGGAGTTGTTCTTTGCGTCTTGCTTCAAACTCTTTAACCACACGCTTTTTATAGGCTTCTGCTATTAGCCTGATATCAAATTCATCCATTTAATGATTGTTTCTTCCAATTGCCAGTGCAGTTGTGAGGGGATCAAATCTTTTCTTTGAACAGCATTTCAGAAGTTTCCTAAGGGTCCTTGCCAGGGTGAATTTATGTGATTGTAACTCATTACTCTCTCACACTATATTCAAACAGCTTGTGCCCATTTCATGCCAGTTAATCAATGGCTGATAGTAGATAAAATGGAATATCCAGGCATTTAATCTTCTCCTTTTGTGGTAAACAATCCTGGAGGGAATCTAATGCTAAGGGAGAGGGGTTGACTAAGTGTGGGAGTGAAGAATGGAAAAAAACGATGACCTTTGTCCCATTGGGATTTGTGAACTTGAACAACCAGCTTTCATGCATTTAAGGTCAGTAAACATGCAGACCTTAAATAAAATAGAAATGTTGTTAGAATTGGAAGACCTGACTCTGGCATTTGCTATGTTCAAACAGTGACCCTCCCTTTCCTCATCTATACAACAGAAAGAATTATGCTCACCCTGCAGACCACATCTTTCAGCCCCACCGTGACATTGTAAGGAAGGTCAAATGAAATAATGTCTAGGAAAGTTCTCTGCAAGCTATAAAAATGAACATGCACATGATTATTATTAAAGGCAATAAGCAGCCAGAAACTGAGTAGACCTTGCAAATATGCAAAAGAATCAGGCTTCTTTTCAATGAGTTCAGGGATCTGAGCAAGGTGTCTTTTCCACCTTCGCCCATGCGACCTAAAATTCCACCCTTTTGAAATGCCAGATCTTCTGGGCTAGCTAACTGGATATTTGAAAGTATGTCTGTCCTGGTGGAAGGGTGGGGAAATCCTGATAGAACTGTTAAATGTGAAAAAAATCTTAGGTAGTATGATGTGAAGGAAATGTGACAAATTTGGACTACTTAAGAGTATTCCTTAGGCCAGCCTCCAACACATTTAACAGGATTAACTCACACTGGCCTCATTTGTGAGGCCAGTCAAGCATGGATGTGGTCACTGGAGCTTTATTACTCATTGTGAATTGAGAGGAGTTTTCAGCAGTGAGAGTAGATGGCTCTTGTTTTTCTTTATAACCCTGGAAACACAGTACGTAGTGCGCCAGGAGCTCCTACATGCAAGGAGAAGAAATGAATGAGTGAACACCAATCACTGGGAATAAAGAGTGGAATACAATAAAAAAGAGATAAAGCGTACTTTTTCTCTTTGTGAAAACCTTACTATTCTTATAATAAGTTCCCTTCTTCCTTTGATCTTATCTCATTGCTGTCTACTCCATTATATCTCTTGTGCATTTACTCTCATTTATTTGGCATAACATTGAAATATCCTTAATAATAGCTTGATGTTTGTGTAGACTTTTCTTTATGGATTCTTTTTTCCCCACTAGAAATTTTAAAAAGAAAATATTTTAAAATGCAGAATTGAAGACAACTAAGGGACCTTTATTAGTTTTTCAAGAATGAACATCTAGAGCCAAGACTATATAATGGGGAAAGGATAGTCTCTTCAATAAATGGTGTAAGGAAAACTGGACAACCACAGGCAAAAAAATAAAACCATACAGAAAAATATACTCAAAATGGATTAAAAACTTGAACATAAGGCTTAAAACCATACAACTTCCAGAAGAAAACAGAAACATAGAAGGTAAACTCCTTGACATTGGTTTTGGCATTACGTTTTTGGATTTGACACTGAGAACAAAGGCAACAAAAGCAAAAATAAATAGTGGAACTAGATCAAACAGAAAAGCTTATGCACAGCAAAGGAAACCAACACAATAAAAAGGCAACGTATAGGATGGGGGACAATATGTGCAAATCATATATCTGGTAAGAGGTTAACATCTAATATGTAAAACACTCATACAACTTAATAGCAAAAAACAACAACAACAATTTCTTAAAAAAAATGGACAGGGTACCTAAATACTTTGTTTTTTCAAAGACATACAGATGGCCAACAGGTACATGAAAAGGTGCTCAGCCCTTATCATCAAGGGAATGCAGATTAAAACCAAAATGAAATAATTACCTCGTACCTGTTAGAATGGCTATTGCTAATAATATAAGAGGTAACAAATGTTGGCAAGGGTGTGGAGAAAGGAGAACCCTCGTGCATTGTTAGTGGAAATGTAAATTAGTGCAGCCACTATGGAAAAAATATACAGTTTCCTCAAAAAATTAAGAAAGGAACTACAATATGATCCAGGAATCTCACTTCTGGGTATATATCCAAAAGAAATGAAAAGAGCATTTTGAAGAGATGTCTGTATTTCCATGTTTATTGCAGCATTATTTACAATAGTGAAGATATGGAATGGAACATAAGTGTTCATCAATGGAAGAATGGATAAAGAAGATGTGATGTATGTGTGTATATATATATACACATACACACATATTTCATTATATATATAATAGGATCATATTCATTATATATATATATACACATATATATATAATGAAATATGATTCTGCCATTAGAAAGAAGGAAATCCTGCCATTTGTGACAACACAGAGTACAAAAGTGTTTGCCAGGGGCTGGGAGGGTAGGAGAAATAGGGAAAGATTGGTGAAAGCATACAAACTTTTCAGCTATAAGATAAAGTCTGAGGCTATACAGGGGCGGGCAAAAGTTGGTTTACAGTTGTATAAGAAACACAGAGTTTATTCTTGTATTATTATTTATTACTTATTGCATTACTTATTACGAACTGTCAACCTAATTTTGCCCTCTCCTGTAGTGCAAAACATGGCGACTATAGTTTATAACACAGCATTATGAAATAGAAATATGCTAAGGGAGTAGAGCTTAAGTGTTCTTACCAAAAAAACCGCAAAAAAGTATATGAGGTGATGGATGTGTTAGCTAACTAGATGGTAGGGAATCCTTTTACAGTATATATGGATATCAGTTCATCGTAATGTATGCTTTAAATATCTTAAAATTGGTCAGTTATACCCCAGTAAAGCTGAAGTTTAAACAAAGGATAAACATCTATCTATCAAGAAGAATCAGTGATAGCCTTTTATCAGGAAGATTAAAATTGGACACACAGCCTTCAGTCTCATTGAAGGTTAACCTTCTCTGACTCCCATTGGCTGGTGAAAGCCATTTTTCAATACTGCCTTTTACAGGGAACTGCTTCATATTCATTGAATGGTTGTGGATTTTTAGACTTTGTGCAAAACACTTTTGCATATCCATTTGAAGTTGTCTCGATATACATACATCACCCGCTCCTCATGTCTCATCCCATAGGCAGACATTTTTGGTCATTTTTGAGACAGTTTATTTTTCCCCTTGAGTTTGTGAGTTAAACTCTGTCTCTCATTCCATCACTCTCCCCACCCATGAAATAAGCAAGTGAATTGTTAGAATCGGGTCTGATCCACCGACTGTATTCCTTTTGGTTTGCTGAAGAAAATGCAGTTTTTCCATTGATGAATAGCCTTAATTGGGTAAAATAGACTGGTAGTGCTGAGCTAATACCTTTAAATGTCTTGTCTTACACAATTAATATTCCCTTGTCACACATACGTTTAAACAGTTGGAAGAAAGCCTTGTGTTCTTGACTCCTGTCAGACTTAACGAATGATTTTGTCAAGTCATTCCTTTCTGCCCTGGTTGATTGATAGCTAAATTTTGGTTTTCTAGCTTATGTAAAAAGTGTTAACTATGCCTTTCAGCTTGTAGGCAAGGTTATTTAAAACATTCTAATAGTTTACAGAGGAATTACATTGCCTGTTGACTGGAGAGGTCACAAACTGTGCCCCTCTTCATCAGGGACACAAGTCACAGGGCCCATGAGCTAATGAAGGCAGTATTTATGAGTCCCTGCACTTTCTGGATGATATGCCAAGTTCAAGGTGTCCCTAGTCCTGACTGCTGAGGACTCTGACTTCTACTTTTGGATGTACCTCTACTCATGGGCTATATAATAGGTAGATATATTTAGAATGAATATGGTTTGATCCTAAAACTCTTAAGAATGAGAATAAAAACTAGAATGCTAGATTGTCACAGTACTAACTAACCTTCATCTACAGCTTTCAAAACTCTCTCAATAATAAAGCAGGTCCCTCTCACTTCTGCTTCCACCTAGCGTACAGATTTTCACACATATGGTAATTACAATTTCAAAATATGGGAAGTGGATCCCAGTCATTTCTGGGAGGAGTCTCAATTCCCTTGGCTTGAACCTTTGTTGAAAGTCCCACAATTTACCATTTAAACTACTTTGACCAGTAAGTAAGCTTATGGTTACATAAAAGCAAGTAGAACCCATCAATATGTTTTCACAGTAGACGTACCTTGAACAATGAGTCCTCCAGTTGTGTTTGTTGTTTTTTTAAACAGAATCCTAAAGTCCAAGTATGTCACAGAGTCTAATAGTGAGTAGTCAGCAGGTCACTTTTAACTCCTGGAATGGGGATTTATTTAAGACTCAGTGTCACTTCTGCCTATGGTGGGACCACTGATTTTCTCTTGTGGTGTCTATCTGCCACTGAGTCTATTTGTCCATTCTCTCAACTGGGAATTTCTTCTTTTTGCCCTATTATGTCCAGGGAGGCTTCCAGAATTCTTTAGGCACTTCACTCATCAGCCAGGAAGCTGGATCACATATGTTTCTGGAATTTTGTGCACCACCATCATACATACTGTTGCTTTTGGTCAATAGTGTATGCCAAGCCAGCACAATATAGACATATGAGAGATTGTATTATATTAGTTATTTAAAGCATGGCCTCTAGGGCCAGACACCCTGGATTCAAATCCTGCCACTGCTATCTATTAGCCATGTGAATGTGGGCAAGTGACCTAAGTCTACTGCCTCAATTTTCTCAACTATAAAATGGAGAAAATAGTATCCATCTCTTTTGGGAGAAATAAATGTTATTCTAAGTATTTATCATAGTGCCTAACACAAAATAAGCATTCAATGAAATTTATTAATATGAAATATTAATTTCCCCCAGTCTTTTCCTGCTCTCCTCCTTGTCACCACTCCTTCTTGCCCCATTGCTATATACTACAGTCAGCTTCAGCCTTCTGCATACATCCTCTATACCACCAACCTCTCTTTTGTTTCCTTGTACTGCATCCAACAATTGTGGGCTCTGTGCTCTACTAAGATATATATGTCTGTCATATATATATATATATATATATATCTTTATTGATTATTGATTTCAGAGAGAGGAAGGGAGAGGGAGAGAGAGAGATAGAAACATCAATGATGAGAGAGTCATTGATCGGCTGCCTCCTGCACGCCCCTGATTGGGGATAGAGCCCACAACTCAGGCATGTGCCCTGACCGGAAATCAAACCATGATCTCCTGGACCCTAGGTTGATGCTCAACCACTGAGCCATGCCTGGCCTGGCTCTGCTAATATTTTTACCAGAACTAAGACAAGCTACAGTATCTGCTGGGTTGAGGCCATCTGGAGATCCACAGTGATCCCAGCTCCCCCTTGGATCCTAAGGCAATATTTCACTGCCTCTTTCCATGAAAGCTGTCCTTGCCTATTGTGGAAGGAGAAGAGGATTTTGATGTAGTCCTGTGTGTGCTGGGGTAGAAAATGGAACCAGTGGAAGGAAACAAACACCTGATACTGTTCTTCAGGATGAGTTCCAATCAACCCTTCTCTGTCCTAGTTCCCATGACTTGTCTTGTCAATAAATTTTTTTAACTAAAAACTTTGTTAAATCTAAAAGATAAGAAATTGCCACTCTGATATTTTGAAGCATGGCCCATGGCTGTGTGATGGAACACATGGTGTAGACTACTATCAATCCAATGCTTTTAGCTCAAGAACTGAATTGGAATGTTACAAACTAGTAGTCACTGATTGATCAGAAATTTATTTTCTGGATGTCTCTCTAAAAAGATGACTTAATGACTACAAAAACTTATTCTAGTTAAGTATAGATATCGTCTTATCAGTTACCTATTGTCATAATAGTGCATCTATTAGTATGCATAATAAGTAATAACATCTCCATGGCATACAATAATAACATTTGTTTACTCATTAGTTGGGGTGGTCACCTTGGTCAGGTCCTCTCCTGTTTGGGCTCAGTTGCTATTGATTGACCCTCTTTGGCCTTGATAGGGATGACTGAGGTGGCTCAGGTCTATTCAACATGTTTGTCCCACTGCTCCTGGGATAAGCAGTCTAACCTGGGCATGTCTTTCTCATGGGAATGGCAAAGAGCAAGACCAAGAAAGCCCAAAGGTGAATGGGCCTTTCAAACCACTGCATGCATGATGGTTCCATCATCCACTGGTCCTGTGTATGCCACATGGGGCAGATATTACAAAGTCCCATGGCAATGGGCTTGGATGTGAGGAGAGGTAAAGAATGGGGATCTATATATATGTATTACTGTTATCTAAAGTTTGCCTTGTTGCTTCTTACTTCATGAGCAAGACATGTTTCTCATTTTTATCCTGACAGTATCCACAATCCTCAAGGAAAAATTTAAAGGGCAAGGGCTATTTGTCTGGCTAAACTAACCCATCATGTGTTTGCTACTGAGGTCATGTGCATAGGTGTCGCTAATGATGACAGTTGTGGTTTTCATTGATCCGGTAGAGCCTGAATGTAAGCAGGTAGGGAACGGAGAAAAGCATGACACCTTATGAACTTTTCTATTTTGTTGCTTTTAGAAGTAATTGCTTCCATTGTGGGGGAAAAAAACAAAACCTATTATCCCAATTAAAATGATTTTGCTTCATAGAAGATAGTGCCATCAGGATAATGAATAGAATGACCAAATAATTTTGTTTTTCCTATAAAGAAAAACAAAATCAAGCAAAAGGAGTGATTAAAAGTGCTCTTCTACAAGCTTCATAGATACCCTCCTGCCGCCCCTGCCATATGTCCCCACCCTCAGCCCGAACAATGGACAGTGCTGTCATTACCAGTGGAATGTGTGTGTGGATGGCACCTTAGCTTATTAAAGTGGTGTTGGGTGGATTACTGCACTGGCTGAATACCTTAATTGACCTTCAGCCTGACCAAAATTTATAAGACTTAATGAGGCTCAATTCTTGTCAAGCCCCCTAGGCTGGATGGCTCCTGGCCCAGAAACTTTGTTGCTCTAAAAAAAAATTGTTAACAATTAAACCTCAAAGCTTAAGGAAATATGGTAAAAATATGTCAGTAATCATGAAAAGCCTGGAGCAGCCATATCCATGGAAAGATTTGGGGCTTCGAAGTTTTGAGCCCATTTAAAATCACCCTCTACCCTGAATTTGAAGAAGCTAATATTGTTATTCTTAACAGGATTTTTCTGAACATCTGTCTAAATGACAAGACAGATGTTAAATGGTCAAGACATTTGTTAAATACCATCAGCACAGCCTAGACTTGGGTGTTAACTTTTATTTCTAGAAGTCAAGATAACCCTGGAGTGCTCAGACACACAGAGCCAATTCTGCCTAAAAATCAGTGTGTCAAAAGACTTAAATTGCAGGGAAGGTTCAGCAAAATTTTCATCTTGCAGGACAAATAGGATTGATTAGTGGTGGCTACCTGGAGCAAGGTTATGAGAAGAATTGTGGAATAATATTTGAGCTCATTATAAAAAATACTATGATTGATTGATCATGTCTGATGCAGGCATAGAAAGGAGATGTGACAGCATATTTGCCATTCCCGCCCTAGTCCACAGTGTCTTTTCTCCTCCCTTATAAGCAACCCTCTCCTTTAATTATTTCCTATAAATGTATCTATTTTTTCACCTTCCACCCACTCTTGAGGACCTGAATGGTTGTTCTACCATATCTATTCTTTATTGGCCATATTTTTGTTTCCCAATCAGCATCTGAATACCCTTTCTGTGCTTGGGGAATTACTCATTGTATGGATTTTGGTGTAAGAAGCTAAAATGCCCTGACCATTTGTTCTCACAAAACATTTTCTTTCCAACACCTGCTTCCTTCACCCTTGCAACTAGGTGGTGGCACATGATCCAGAGTTTGGGTCCGCATTTCATGCAGATAATAATTAGGTGCATTTGCCTAAGACTTTGAGTCAAGAGCTAATGACACAAAGATGCCGGGTGCCCTAGCATTTCTAAGTTTCGTCCCTTCTTTGAACTAACAGGACAGTTTTTCTGTTTAAACCTGACAGTTAGTTTCTTCTACTTACAACTAAGAAATTAACAGTAGAAATAGGTCTTCTAGAGCAGTGCTCCTCAACTCTTGTGTGGAGGAATCACCCAGGCTTCTTATTAAAAGGCACATTCTGAATGAAATGTAGGTCTGAGACCAGGCCTGGGGTTTGGCAGTCCTGCTGGCTCGTGGTCCACCCTTGAAGGAGGTAGGATCTAGGGAAGCAAAGACAGTGGAAAACAAGACAGAGTTGGCAGGAAAAAAGAAAAACAAAAATACTGTTTTGGCATCTTCTGATTAAGTTGGGGCAGACCAGCTCCTGTAACTAATAAACTTCAAAATGTGCAAAGTCTCCAAGACAATAAAATTGCTTTTTTTTTTTTTAATTCTCACTCAAGAATATGTTTTTATTGATCCTTTAGAGAGAGAGGAAAGGGAGGCAGAGAGAAAGAGGAAAACATTGATTAGTTGCCTCCCATACATGCCCCGACCCGGGATGGAGCCGCGACCTGGGCATGTGCCCGGACTGGGGATTGAACCTGCCACCTTGTGGTGTGCAGGACGACAGTCCAACCAACTGTGCCACCTGGCCAGGACAGAATTGCACTCTGAATCATGTAACAATACTAGGCCAGTGACAGGAAGCTGGGAGGCTCCACTGCATGCATTCAAGAGGCTAGGTTGATGGGGGCACAGGGTCTGCCATCTTCAACTCATGGCTTCCCAGGTCACCTTAGGTGTCTTTCTTGTATTCCATGCAGATAGAAATTGAAAAGAACATCACCATTTTTTTGAGCTTTTTATTATAAAATAAAAAACAGATATTATAAAAAGTAAATGTAAGTACTTCTTCCTGGAAATCCACATACGAATATATAATTTATTAAATTATTATTATGCAAACACTCTTGCAGTCATTACCCAGGTCAAGAAATAGAATTGTGCTGCCTCCCTAGAAATTTCTCTGGATGCCTCTTGCCTCCCTCCAAGTAGCCACTATCCTGACATTTAGAGTGTTTATTTTTCTTTGTGGTTTTATCACCCTAATGTGCACCTTTAGATGATATAGTTTAGTTTTGCCCACAATTTAGTATCGATCTAGCGCATTCTCTTCCATCCCTTTTGCTTTGCTTATAATCCATCTGCTGCAGAACTCAGATGGTTTGTCCTGTAAGTTTCCCATAGTTGCATTTTGCTGATTACATGTGTGTAGCGCAGTTTCAGGTGTTCCTCTCTCCTCTGTATTTCTGCAAATCTCCAGAGGGATCCAGAGCCTCTGTCAGTTTCAGATTTGATTCGTTTGGCAACACTATAGTTTGGGGATGTGCTATTTCATCACTAGGCACTTAATGTCTTCTTGTCTCTTTTTTGTGACGCTTCCAACTACTGATGTTTATTACCTAGATTTTTAAATTCCTTAAAGGTTTCAAAATAGTGATATTCTATCATTTGGCTTTTATTTATTAGGTAGAATAAGTTTATTAACAGACACTTTCCTCATTATAAAGAATGTGAGTTCACATAGAAGAGGCAAGATATATGCCTGATTTTTTTCTAGATAAATCAGTTGGTTCCTTGTTGTCTTCTGAAGGTGACCAGTTTCTCCTTTTCTTTTTTTTTTTTTTTTTTTTTTAGTCATTATAAACAAACATATTTAATGGGTTTCACTCCACTAGAATTTTTATTCTTTTTGAAGTTTAAATTGTCTTGTCTTTGGCCTAGTGGAATCCTCCTGAGTTATTTTTACAGGACCTTAGTTGTCCTTGATGGCTCTTTACTATTTGGAAATCAAGATATTTCAGGCTTATTTACATATTTCCAGCTTCAGAGGACCTGGAACCAGCCATTTCTCCAAGAAACCCTGGTGTTTTAGTGGAAAATTATATTTCAAGATGTTCAACGCTATTGGGCTAGCCATTGTTTTGGGGCCTTTTCATTGGTCACACTGGGAAATTATATGTGTGTATGTGTATTTTCAGTTTAAAATTTCATGTGTTCATATTGATATTTCTATTTTAGATTTAGGGTTATGGGTTTTTTCCTTAACTTCTTTCTTCCACACCAACCCTTCTGGTGAGCAAGAACAAAGGAGATGCAAAATAAGCTCTCATAACTAATCTTTTTCTTTATTCTACCTTTAGTGTTAGAATAACAATATTTATATTACCACCATAATTAAAATTACATAAAAAAGTTAAAATCTTTTTGTATATCCTATTTCCTTTCTTGTCATAATTCCTTTTTCATTGTCGTACTAGTACTGTGTCTCCATTGCCAGATCATACAACCATTTCATAGTATACTCCCCCATTTAATCATATTCTTTGTTATATAAATAAGTATACATCTAATGCTCACTACCAGTTTTTATGGTTGTGTTTTTCTAGTTATTTTGGTTGTTAAAGCTCTTTCTCTCAGAGATTCCCCAAGAAAGATTCTTAGGAATAATATTTTCTGAGTTTTTGCATTTTGATCAAATTTTTTTCGGTGCCATGTGTCCTTGAAAGTCAGATTTGCTGGTTATAAAATTCTTAGCTCAAATTTTCTTTCCTCAAGTACTTAAACAGAATAGTTCATTTTATTCTGGCATAAAGCTTTGCTGTTGAAAGGTCTTACAATCATCTAATTTCTTTTTGTTTTAAGACATGTGCTCTGATGGCCTAAATTCACGGCGATGTCCACTCCTTTTTACTTTAGAGTTCAGTTATTTTGGTTGTTACTGTGAGTCGGTCTTTTCAGGTACATGATACATTTTTTCAAAATGTAGTGTGTGTATGTGTGTGTATATATATGTATTTGTATATTCTTATATATACATAATATAACACATAATATATAGTATAATATTTATATATTTACATATTATATTTTTCAGGAATATTTTTACGAGTTATGGTTTTTCATATCCATTCATCTGTCTTCCTTTGGTTTGCTGTTTCAGGGACCTCTGGTAGCTGTATATAGAATTTTCTTGGCCTGTCTCCACTGTGTGTCACCTTTTCTCAAATCCCTTTTTTATCTCTGTTTAAAAAAAATTCTTTTGGATTTTAAATATTTTCTCTTCTCTTTTTATTTCTATTAAAAGCATTTTCTGATGTGTTTCTTTGTTCGTGTCTAGTCTTTTTCAAATAATTTTTCTTATATTCATAATTCTTTCTTGACTTTCATGACCTCATTCTACAACCTTTTTTCCCCCCTAATTTATGTTGTTCCCGCCTATCTTATATCATTTTCTTAGTGTATTTTAATTTACTTTAAATAGCAGATTGCAGTTTTAATCTTTTTTACAGGCATATCTTTCTGGCATGCTTCCAGTGTGTATAGGGATGATATATTTCTTATTCTCATTTAGCTTATAGCAACTTTATATGAGTTTGACCTTGATAACTTTCAGTTGTTCATTTTTCTGTGAAATCGGTCTTCTGGAAGCGTTCGAAAGGGCCTTGATGCAGGTAGCTCTTCTAGCTTTACAGGCTCTTATTTTTGTGTGGCATTGAAAAGTATGATGGCTTGCCTGGCTGGTGTCTTCAGTGGTTGAGCGTCAGCCCTTTCTCCAAAAGGTCACTGGTTTGATTCCCAGTCAGGGCACATGTCCCATTTGCAGGCTTTATTCCCGATTGGGGCGGGGGGCACATGCAGGAGGCAGCAGATGGATGTTTCTCTCTCATCAGAGTTCCTATCTCCCTCTCCCTCTCCCTTCCTGTCTCTCTCAAAATCAATAAAAACATATTTTAAAAAAGATGGTGGCTTGATTGGTGAGATAGCTTGGCTCTGCTCATCTCCTCCACTTTATCTGGACCTGTTCTTTCTTTTATCGATGTTGTCACTGTCAAGTTCAATTTTGATTACACTCCCAATAGTTTCTCCTTCATGTGGGGCTCTGTCCCGGAAGAGAGCCATGGCAGGTCTGTTTCAAGTGGCCACTGCACTGTCCCCTTCGCACCCTCTTACCGTGGGCTCTGCCACTTGCTACTTTATGATTGCAAGCAAGTTATTTAGCTTTTCTAAGTCCCAACTTCTTCATTTGAAAAACTGGTATAAGAATAGTCTGTATGTCATAGTGTTGATGTGGGGACTAAATGGTATAATATGAAAAAATCCTAGTTGAATATCTTCCTGTATTCAATATCACTGTATATACCTGGAATATATGAACTCACCAATAACTGGCACTATTCCTGCACAGTAATTTAGCATATGTTGCCAAATGAGTAGCTCATTAATACTAACTTTCTATAAGCTTTATTCTGTTTTATATGGTGAAATATCAAATCCATTTGGGAAGTAAATTGAACTAAGTTTTATATACACACATACATTCCGTATGGTAATTAGTGCAAAAAGGAACTAAATCTGTTCAGAGTTCTTCTGACCAATAATAAATGTGCATGTATCACCTTAAAAGATTTGCCTGAATACGACTGCATCGGTATATTTGTTTGGAAAACATACACATCATTAATCATCTTCTATTGTGTTTATTTACATTTGGATGTTTCCTCCCTGTGTACATTTGGACAATTATTGTTTTTTTCTGGATTTACTGTGGGCAGTATTACAGACGTCCCCCATTTTCCCCTCCTTTGCCTCCCTACACACAGCCCCTGCCCACCCCAGGCCTGAGGTCATTTTTCAGGTGCAGTTTCATTCCATTTCCATGCAGCTGCCCTGCTTCCGGTTTTAACAATGTGGGAACGATGTATAATTATGCATTGTTAGAAATCTGGGCCTTTATTCTTTTTTACCTTGAAAAGTAAACGTAAGTACTTCTTCCTGGAGCACAGCAACTGTATCATCATCGCACCCGGGCAGAACGTTTTGAGATTGTTAGGTGTTTCATGTTTCTACCTCCAGGAGACTGGGGAGCGGCAAAGTTCTTGGGCTGCTTCATGGCCCAGCCCTTTGTCTAAAGTTCTCCCCACTTGCTTTTGGATGCCTTGATTTCTTCTTTTAAGGAGCCTGGGTCCTTGAACTTGATCCGAATTTAAAACATCCTGGAGACATTTGGGCCAGCGAAGGATGAGAGCAGACCATTGATGGGAGAGGGCCTGTAATGTGATGAGTTACGGGACCTTATGTGTAACTTTTAAGCTGACATATAATATAGTGAATTCAGAGACATCCATCAGTCCTCTCTGTTTTCCTTTTATGTGCTAAGCACCTGGAGATTAAAAAGTTGGTGGTGAGGGGATGGGTGAACAAGGTGAAGGGGCTTAAGAAGCATAAACTGCCTGTTATAAAATCAGTTACAGGGATGCAGTGTACAGCACAGGGAATATAGCCAATACCATCATAATAACTATGATGGCACTAGACTTGCTGTGGTCATCACTTCATAAGGTATATAAATGTCTAATCACTGCATCGGACGCCTGAAACTAATTTAATGTTGTGTGTCAACTATAATTAAAAAAATAAATTAAAAAAAAAAAGCAGAATTGACACATTATTTTAATGGATAATGGAAGCTGGGCCTAGTCTAGAAAAACTTTGTATTACTGGTCAGTAGTTTAATCTGTTCCGTCAAATGAGTGATAGACTCATAAATAGACAATTCTTTCCATAATCGTGTGTGTGTTTGTTTTTGTTTACTCTAGCTTCGGAAAGCTGTGATGGATCACATATCGGATTCTTTCTTGGAAACCAATGTCCCTTTGCTTGTTCTCATTGAGGCTGCAAAGAGTGGGAATGAAAAGGAAGTGAAGGAATATGCCCAGGTCTTCCGCGAACATGCCAACAAGCTGGTGGAGGTAAGTCAAGAGAAGCCCGAAGACTGGAATTTATCCACAGGGTTAATCTCTCCATGTGGCTCTTGGGATTTCAATAGGCAGCCCTTCTGTGGTTTTCCTGGAGAAATAAAGTCTGGGAACCTTCCTTTTCTTTACCTTCTGATGACTCCACCTCTTTCAAAGGAAGCAGGTTATCAGCAATCTCTCTTCTCTATATCCCACACACTAAGTATGATCTGGAACATGTCTGTTAATACTACTGGACAATAGACAGAGGCTGAAACAGAAGTAGAAGGAACACTCCAAAGGCCTGGATTTGAGGGGTAGAAACTGCCTATTGGAGATTAAACTATTCCCTTTTCTTCCGCCTCACTCCCTTCCACCTGCCCTCATAACCTAGATGGGCTGCCCGCCTCGTGAACTCGTGAGAAGAATCTCTCCTCCCACAGAGATGTTCAGGCTCTTGCTGAAGGCTCCTGGGGCAGTAGTAGGAGTATTAAGTTCAGGGTCAGAAATATATAATGTGTGTTAGAGAAATCTGTGGAAGTTGTTTTATATATGTGAAATTGTGCCATGTAATATTGAAAAAAGAGTTTTTTCCCAAGGAAAACAAAATAAAAATGAAATGACAACCATGCTGCCTAAGTCTAGGAGCTGAAACCCAACAGCTTGGCAAAGGTTGGATGTAGTGATGCACAGTGGCATAGAAAATGACAGATGTTATACAGGCAACGTGTGTGCTAGAGAAAAAGATTGCAGGAGGGCCAGGGTCCTACGAATGTAAGAAATGGTTGTCGGGGGGGGGGGCGTGGGGTCCAAAGGTTCACAGGCTCTGAGCACATACCACCCACCACCACCACCACAACAATAAACCCTGGTATATCCCCACTTTAATTCAAAATAAAATTACTCAAAATGACAGATAACTTAAATGTGAGCTAAAAGTAAAAAAAAAAAAAATTCCCCCTTAGGTTGGCAAAATTAAATTTTGAATAAGTTCATGAAATGTGAAATCCTCTCCATTTTCTGGGAGCGAGTGATAGGCTGTGCTACAATTTCACTGTGCCCTGTGTACCTGCTTAGTCTGGTTCCTCCAGCTCTGCTGTTGCCTCAGGCTGAAGACACACAAGCAGCAGGATATTCTGCGTCGGGCCCTGAGGGAGCCCCGGGTCCTCTGGGACACTGGCTGTGCCCTCACCCATGACAGTAGTCACCAAGTTGAGTGTGCAAAAACCTAGTCTAAAGTAATGGCAACCCTGAACTTCCTACCCTAGTATCTTTATGGGACACCAGCCTAGAGCTAAACATAGGCTCGTGATTATAATATCAAGGCAGCCTTCCTGGCTCTGTCCCCACCTACAAAGGAAGCCCTCATTACCCAGCACATTCCACCCACATTTCCTGAGAGTTCACTTGGCCATTGAGGAATCCAGAGTCTTCCCAGGGCTGTCCTTGGAAGCCCCGGGCACTTCTATGTCTTGAGAAAGAGAAGGTGAAGGAGCACAGGTGGGAACGGGGAGAAACAGGAGAGAAAGAAATAATGTTGATGCACGCCACAAAAATTTTCAGCAGTCCCATGTAATAAAATAGTAGTAACATGCAGATATAGTATCCCGTTTATATATTTACAGTATTTATGAGACATTTGCAGAAATTATATAAGTATCTCCTCTCAGTCCTGTCACTGCCTCTCTGTAATTCTGTATGTCGCCTCATTTACAGATAAACTTCGAGTTCAGACTCGACATCCTGTACAAATGTGAAGCCAGGGCCAAGTAGCCCTCTTGACGACTCTCCCTCTTCTTCTGTGATAGACCCTGAACACATTCGCCCCTTTGCCCCGTCCCATTCGCAGGCTCCTCTGTAGGGAAATCCAACCACTTCGAGTGATCCTTGATCCTCAATTTGTGGCTGAAACAGAAAGCAAGCTCAGGCCCATCAGAGCCCCATACCCAGAACACTGCTGCTCTGCCTCCTTCAGTTATGCCCTTCATGGCCCCTGGGGCGGGCTGGGGTCAGTCACTGAAGCCAGCTGCATTTGAAAATGCCTTGACGTCCAGGTAGACATAGGGGCTAGGGTGTGGACAGGCTTCAGTTCGAGTAGAGGGGCTCTGGAAACAAAAGAATTTCTGTAGCTTACGTCCTTCAAACAAGTGCCTCGTTGCTGATGAGTACCTTAGAAGAACTTGGAGCGCTGGGCTGAGAGCCACCTTTTTTCTAATTTTGAAAGTGCCTCCATGGAGTTGGGCATCTTTCTGGACCTATGTATCTGTGACTATAATATGAAAAACTTGGTCAATATATTGATTTTATATCCATTGACCTTGATAAACTCACAAATTCCAAAAGTTTGTACCCTTATGGAATTTTTCTCGCACAATCATGTTGTCTGTGAATTATAACACTTGTATTTCTTCTTTTGCAACCCTTGATTTCCCCCCACATTATGGCACTACCCAGGCCTTCAGCACAATATTGTGGTAATAGATATTTTTGCAACTTATGGATCTCAGTGAGAAGATTTATATATTTTACAATTACCCATATTGTTTGTTCTAGATTTCTTACAGATACTTTAATTAGATTATTTTAGCTCTCATCTATGACTCTTTTGCTAAGGGTTTATTTTTTAAATCACAAATAAGTGTAGAATTTTACCAAGTGCATTGTCCGCACATTTTGAGTTGACTGTATGACTTTCGTCTTTTTTATAGTCCTTTGGAGGTGTTGGTGTCAAAATTATGCTTTCCTTAAAAAATGAGTAAGAAATGATTCCTTCTCTTAATTGTTTGGAAGTGAATGAATATGTAAGACTGGCATTGTTTTGTAAATATTTGGAGAAATTCACTGATACAGCAATCTGAGCCTCAGTATATAATATCTGAGGTAAGTTTTAAAAATTGCAGATTTAATTTTATTTTTACTGAACTTTATGACTAAATTTTCTGTTTTGGGGGAAGTCAGTTTTAGTAGGCTGTATTCTAGGAATTTGTTATTTTCATTTACTTTTCTAATTTTTTGACATAAGATTGTGCATCTCTTCTCTTTTTTCTTTTAATGTGCAAGAATCTGCATTATTGTCACATCCCCCCCATTTCTCATATTGCTAATTGGTATCTTTTTTTTTTTCTTGATTAGTTTAGGAAGAGATTTATCAATTTAATAATTCTTCCTGAAACACAGCTTTCAGTTTTGTAGAGTTTCTTTTTTTCCCTTTTAAAAAAAAATATATATATTTTTATTGATTTTGGAATGAGAGGGAAAGATGGAAACATCAATGATGAGAGAGGGTCATTGATCGGCTGCCTCCTGCATGTCCCTTGCTGGGGATCGAGCCCGCAACCTGGGCACGTGCCCTGACCCAGAATCGAACTGGCAACATTTCGGTGCCCAGAACGAAGCCCAGTGAACTGAGCCACAGTGGCCAGGGCTGTAGACTTTCTTTGTTGTCTATTTTAGTTATGCTCTTATCTTTATATTTCTTTTTTCGGCTTTCTTCTGGCATAACTTACTGTTCTTTTTCTAACTTTTTGAAATGAGTAATCACATCATTGGTTTTTAGCCTTTTAAAAATTTTAGTAATATATGCATTTAAGGCTATAAATTTCTGCCTTAGCTACGCTATGTCTGGTTATTTTCTACTGCCCTAATTTTTGGCCCACTCATCCTGTCTCCATCTGTGTGCAGTTTACTTGAAACTGATGTATTGAATTCATTTTTTAAAAGAATTTCTAGCCAAATTTTTAAAAATTGATTTCAGTTCTCCAGTAAGAATCGTTTTCAGTTCATTGCCTTTAAAAATATATTAATTATAGTTATTTTAAAAATCCAAGTCAAAGACTCCAGTATTTGGGTCAATTTTGTTTCTGTTTTGCACTTACCCCACAGAGGTAATCTCCCCCTGATTGGCTTGAGTTTTGAGACTGATGATGCAGTAAGAGTCACCAAGAGGATACGAACAGGTTTATTACTCACATAGAATAACTTTCTGGGGAGAGCAGAGCAGGACCCAATCCAGTCCACAGTGGCATCAGCAAAGACAAGAACAAGTGATTTGAGTTTTTGTCATATTAGAGGATGGGGCTGGGGTCAAGATGTCCATGCAGGGGGCTAGGATTTGCATGGTGTGAATTTTCTGTTGGCACCCAAAAAAGGGGGCTGCTTTAATCAGCTCGCTCAGTTGTGGGGCAAAACAAAAGAGGGAGGAGATTTGGGCTTAAAAGCTGTCAGCAAACATTCAAAATGGAGCAAGGCTGATCACTACAGATCGCCCATGATGTTGGACTGATGACCGGAATGCCCCAGGTTTCATGTAATTGAAACTGAAATGTTTCAGTAAGCTATTAGGGAGCTCTATGAGGCTTTCAAAATAGAGACAGACTTTATTATGGTGTCTGTTTTTATTATTTGATTTTTATCTTAACCAATTTTTATATGCCAAGGAATATTTGATTGAATGGCAAACATTGGTATGGAAAAATATAGAGGGTGTGTGTCTTAGTCTATTTGGGATGCTATAGCAAAATTCCCCAGACTGGATGGTTTCTACACAACATAAATTTATTTCTCACGGTTCTGGAGGCTGGGGAGTCCAAATCAAGGCTCCAGAATGGGGAGGGCCCTCTCCCAGGTTCATAGCAACGCCTTCTTGCTGTGTCTTCACAGAGTGGAAGGAGGAGGGGTTTCTGTTGTGACCTTTTATGAGAACATTAATCCCGTTTATAAGGGTTCTACTTTCATGACCTAAGAACTTCCCAAGGCCTCACTTCCTCATATCATCACACCAGGCATTAGGATTTCAGCATATGAATTTTGGGGGAGACACAAACCTTCAGACCATAGCAGTCTGGACAATGTTTTCTTCCTCCAGAGAGAACCCATCCTGTCCTCGGAAGGGCAACAGAGAGGCAGACCATCTCAGTCCATTGAGGACTGAAGTGACTGGAGGCTGGATTGTATAATCTTAACTAGAGTCTGCCTTTTTTTTTTACCCAAGGCCTACGGAATAGTCTTCCAGGGGTTCCCACACAGGACCAGCTGTGTCATTTAGTATCCCACCTCACTTGTGGAAGCTTTACTTTGGTTTTTGTTTGCCCAACACTGTGAGATGGCTGTAAACTTTGCTTTTTTATACTTTCAATTTGCTTTTTGACTGACTGTTGGTAATATGTAACTGAATAGACAAAGATCTTGGGAGAAACCTGGTGATGGAGTGCCAGTCTTGGAATCTGCCTTCTCTATGGGACCTTGGCCGTCCTGGATGCCAGCTTCTGCCTCCCTGGCCTTATGAGATTGCTGAGAACTCTGAAGCATTATCCTGTCTCTGCAGCTGCCTTCCGTCTGGCATCCCAGTTTCTCTTTCAGCACTAGGAGTGAGCAAATCCCTGGGAGGAAAAATGAAAGGCAGAAAGTTGGGCCCCTCCCAATGAGCATCTCTTTTTTATCTAATTTTTGACTTCTGTGGCCTTTGTCCCATGCTTTTAAGCAAATTATTTTGCATTTCTAGTTCTCAGCAGGAAGGTGTTACTGGCTACTCTATCGCCTGCTTACACAATGCTGTGGTCTCCTGGAAGTCCTCAACAGGGATGGTTTTAGAGCAAATAAAATATTAATAAAATATGAGTGGGAAAAAAATAACTGGGCTTTTCTTAATTGCCTGCACAAGTGAAATGTTGAGGGCCCCCTCCTTGCACCTGCAGTGTTTGTAACATTTAATAAAGAGTAGGTTAATTTGCATCAGGATTTGTTGATTAAGAGAATTTAACAGGTTAATTGTGGTGCTTTGTAATATGGAATGTTGGCTAGGAAGCATCACGAGTAAACTGAATTTTTAAAAATTTAGTAAACTTTTCTCATCTCCAAAATTCAGCTAACTCATCCCCTCCGAGGGTTAGCTCAGGGCTGTGGGGCAGGACCCACTCAGATGGTTCGCTGAGCTGATGAGAAGACACCTGTTGTACCTCATTTCCAAACCTTTCGGAGAAATGGAATGCAAGTTATGGCAACTCAGTACCCAAGTAATGTGGTCTGGGTGGGGTGGAGTGGATGTAAGTTGGGGACAAAATAGGCATTGCAGCAAAGAAAATAAAAGCTACTCTTGAAAATGAGATGCAAAATCAATACAGCTACTTTCAGAGGCTCCAGACTCGTTCTGTTCATTCCACTGCCTTGCTCCTCAGTCAGCCCGCCTGCTCTTCTCTCTTCTCTCTTCTCTCTTCTCTCTTCTCTCTTCTCTCTTCTCTCTTCTCTCTTCTTTTTCTCTCTCCTCTCTCATCTCTACCAGGCCACGCTAGAGCCAGCTACATACTCTCATCTGGGGACAGCAGTGTCCTCCCAACAGGCCTCTCATTCACCTGGTCCGCCTTCAGTCCCTGTGCACAGAACAGCCGGAGTGAACCCCTGAAAATGCAAATCAGATCATGCAATTTCCCTGCCCAAGACCATTTAGAGACTACCTATTGTGCTCAGGTCAAGGACCCACAATTTATTTTTCAGTTTTTAATTTTTTTTATTTTTGATTTCAGAGAGAGGAAGGGAGAAGGAGAGAGAAGTGGAAACATCAATGATGAGAGAGAGTCATTGATCAGCTGTCTCCTGCAGGCCCCCTGCTGGGGATCGAGCCCGCAACCCGGGCATGTGCCCTGACCGGGAATCGAACGGCGATCTCCTAGGTCATAGGTCGATGCTCCACCACTAAGCCACACCAGCTGGCAAGGACCCACATTTTAAAGAAGCCTGCAAGGCTCCATGATCTGATGCCCTCATCAACCTCCAGGCTCACCTACCTGTCGTCTCCCTCTCCCTCAAGGCATCAGCCACGCAGGCCATCTTTCATTGAATGTACTATGCCCCTCCTCCCTAGCCCTGTGCTTATGTTGTCCCTTTCCCGATAGACTCCCCCCCCACGGCTTCCTGTAATTTCTGATAATTGTGCAGCTTTCAGCTTGAATATCCCGTCCCCACGTGGGGTCACTTCCCTGTGTTTTTCACTCTCATGGAACCCTGTTTACTTCCAATATGCACACATCCAGCTCTACGACGATATCCTCTCTCCTGCACTTCCTTTAGGAGAGGCCCGTGCCTAACTGATCCCTAACCACACCCTGATACATAGCCGAGTGTCTAGCATATAGCAGGTGTTCAGGAAAAAGATGTTGCCTAGAGAGTGAGTACAATAATAAATGCAGCCAGGGAAATTGCCAGCTTTTGGACTCCTGAAATATACAGGTGCCTCCGAGGTCAGGAAATAGGCATTGTGCTTATTTATGATTTACTGTCTGGGTGGGATTTCAAATCTGAAAAAACTAACGTGGAGAAATCCCATTTCCACTGAGTAGAAAGGCCTTGGTGTGAGGAGATTCCTGAGAAATTGAAGGAACTTGGTCAGGATGCTCCCGAGGCCGTGCCCCTAACTCTGAGGTCTCACCAGCAGGCAGCCGTCCTTCTTGGATACAGAGGGTCTGAGAGGGGGAGCAGCTTCTATCTGACAAAGTAAAGCACATAGTTGAGGCCATAACAGTGATGAGTCAGACAAGGGGCTCTCGATTCTCTGCTTCATCCCCTTGACTTAGTTACTCCTGATAGCAGCACCTCCTGCCAGGTAAGAAGCTGTGCCTGTTAGGCTTGAAGGTATGGGGCAAACCCTGAAACTCAGACACGCTAATGTGATCATCAAGAAAGCCCAGCCTGCCTTGGTTTCAGCCTTGGATAAATTGCTTCTCTCAATCCACCCCTCCACTTGCACAGAAGATTCATTCAGCGGCAAATATTTACCGAGGGGCTGCCGTGTGCTGACAGTTGCTGGCAATGCAACCATGACAATATCCGATCAGCTTCCTGCTCTCCTGGGGCGTGCATTCTGTTGGGGAAGACTGAGAAAGAGTGAGACAAATGTGCGACGTGTAAGGTGGAACAATATGTGCAGAGCAAAATAAAGCAGAGTGGGGAGAGGGAAGGATGAAAAACGACGGGAATGTGTGGTCAGAAAAGACCTGTCTCCTAAGATGACTGTTAAGCAGGGACCTGAAGGGAGTGGAAGAACATTCCAGACAGTGGGACCAGAGAAGGCAGAGACCCTCAAGGCAGAGTGTGCTTGGCATGTTTGATAAAGAACAAAGAGACCAGTGTGGCTGCAGCTGAGACAGAGAGGGAACATTGCAGAGATGGGATTGAGGGCTGGGTGTAAATAATTTGTATTTTACTCAGATATTTGAATCCATCGAAGGCTTTGAACAAGGGTGTGGCATGATTCAACTTGCATTTCGAAAGAACCACTCTGCTGCTATATGGCAAATGTATGTAGACTGACACACGTAGAAGGTAGAATAGATAAAAGGTTGTCCCAAAGTCCAGCGAGGAATTAGTACTGTGACTAGAATACGGGCAGGGAGGTGGGAAGAAGTGGTTGGATTTGGGCTGTATTTGCAACATTGAGCCAATACAGTGGATGTTAGGATACGAGACAGAGAGGACTCTGGGATGACTCTAAGTTTGCAGATGCTGCGGTCATGACATCACTTGGAATTCTTAAAAAACATGGCCTCGCCCTGGCTGCCTGTCTAGTTGGTTGGAGCATCTTCCCCATGTGCCAGGGTTGTGATTTCAATCCCCAGTCAGGGCACATACAAGAATCAACCAATGAATGCATGGGTACGTAGAGCAAAAAATGGATCTCTCTCTCTCTCATCAATTAAAACACACACCCACAAAACGTAGCCTCCACTCTCAGACTGTTTCTTGATTGCCTCTGGTTGCCGCTATTTGTTGACCATGATCCTGAAAACCATGAACCAAAAAGAAAATCAAGAAAAACTACATCAAAAAACTACATGAATGGAACTAAATCTCCATGGTTTATTTTAAAGTGCACATTGAACAGTCTCATCTCTTTTTTTCAATACTGCCCTCCCCAATCCAGTTAATACATTTGAACCAGAACTGAATTATTGGAATTTCTCAAATAATTGAGCCATAACAAATCTTTAAATCATAATATTTTATGAAGAGCTATTTTATTCCGGCTCAAATGCATATGAAATTTATGGTAATTTTTTCTGTACTTTTAGAAGTATATATACCAATACCACTAATTCCTAATTCTACTGCATATTATAAATTTTCCTATAGCATACAATAAAGTATTACAAAAAAAGTTCAAGGGTTCTGTTTAGGCCCTTAACAATTATTTAGATAGTTCTTTATAAGCTCTTTATTACCTTATTTAATGCTTTTGACAACCTAATGAAGTAGTCACTATTTTTAATTCTATTTTACAAATGAGAAAACTGAGGTTTCATGAAGTTGAATAATAACTTGTCCAGTGCCACACAGAGAGAAAGAGGCAGAATTCATGCACAAGCCCCAGCATCCCAGACTCCAGGGACCATGCTGTTAAACACTGTGCACACTGCCCCCAAGCTCTTGTCTAAGATGTACATATAGACCAGCAACCAATCCTTTATGTAAGTGTTTAGTATAGGGCCTGGCCCCAAAGTAATTGCTTGAAAACGTTAGCTGCTTCTGTTGCTGCTATTGACAGAGGTTAAGTTCCATATCAATCAAATCACATTTCAGAGAAGAGCCACACTGTACTGCACACACCTCTAGAAGCACTGTGCACCGCTATAGTATCAGACAGCATAGAGAATGCAGACCCTAAGGATTCCTGTACAACCTAATGGAGTAGACCATTTGGGCTGCTGTTTGGTACTGGTATTGGGCATAAGCTAAGCTCACTTGGTAGCTTCATGAATCTTCATCGGCACAACCTGCGTGGTTCTTAGCTAAATGCCATGACCTTTCAAGGTTACTTGCAAATAGTGGATTCTAAAGCTATTAAATGTTTCATGCCATAGGTCTACTAAAAGTCTTGGGTTAACTGTGCACAAAATGACTTCCAGGTTACATTTCAATCTGTACAACATAGTCAAAATGCAAAGTGCAGGGCCATATTATAAAGTCAATTGTTTTTTAGATGTAAGAAGGACAGACTGTTAATATCCATGAAAATTTGGTTTGCTGGCATCTGGATAAAAACGTATCCCAGCCCGGCAGGGCATGGCTCAGCGGTTGAGCATTGACCTAGGATCCAGGAGATCGGGGTTCGATTCCCCGTCAGGGCACATGCCCGGGTTGCGGGCTCCATCCCCAGTTGGGGGCGTGCAGGAGGCAGCCGATCAATGACTCTCTCATCATTGATGTTTCTAGCTCTCTCTCTCCCTCTGCCTTCCTCTCTCTGAAATCAATAAAAATATATTTCAAAAAAACCAAAAAATTTATTCCACATGACCTATCCTCCCAAATTCAACCAACAGGTGAATTAAGTACACTTATAAAGAAATATCCAGAAAAAAGGACAATTAACTATCTTACTCATACCTAAGGTGAAGGGGCAAAATATCAACACTGATCTCGTTTCGTATGCTAGATATTGTAGTAATTTTTACATATTATCTAATTGAATCCTCTTAACAAGTCAGTGCTTTAATCATCAGTATCATAGTTTTGCAGAATAGGAAACTGAGTCTCAAGGAGACTAAAAGTAGCCTGACCTGCCCTGGCCAGCATGGCTCAGTGGTTAGAGCATTGGCCCACTCACCTAAGAGTCTCAGGTTCGATTCCCAGTCAAGGGCACATGCCTGGGTTGCAGGTTCGATCCCCAGCACAGGCCGGGGGGGCAGGGGAGCCAACCAATCAATGTGTCTTTCTCACATCGATGTTTCTCTCTCCTCTCTCTCTCCTTCCCCCCTCCCTTCCACTCTCCTTATAAATATCAATGGAAAAAATATCCTTGTTCCTCCAGTGAGGATTAAAAAGAAAAAAAAAAAAAAAAGTAGCCTGACCAAAGCCAGCAGGTCATAGGTGAGTGACAGAGCCAGAATTTAGAGGCCTTGAGGTCTGCATCCTCTGTGTTGTCTCATACGTGCTCTTTCCTCCTGCCCCACCTCCTGTCTCTCCTCTCTGTATGTGTACACACACAGATGCACACCTACACGTACACAGTTAAATATTTTTGCTTTATACATTTATTACCAGTTTACCCTTACCACAGTAAAACCATAAGTACTATATTAACTTTTTTAGTCTACGCTGCAAAGTTGAGAAAGAGTAGGGTTATGTATTAAAAAGATCCCCAGGAAGTTGGGGTCTGGGCTATAACTGTGGTGTTGCCAGATCAGACATTAGAGGGTTCCAATCAGTGTGGCTGCTGCAGTATTTGGTCTTTTGTTGTACAATAGTCCCCCCATATCTGCAGGTGATTAGTTCCAAGACCCCCAGTGGATGTCTGAAACCGCGGATAGTGCCAAACTCTATATATACTATTTTTTTTTCCTGTCTATACATATCTCTGATAAAGTTAAATTTATAAATTAGGAACAATAAGAGATTAACAACCAGACCTAATAATAAAACAGAACAGTTATAACAATATATTATAATAAAAGTTATGTGAAAGTGGTTTCTCTCTCAAAATATCTTAATGTACTGTACCCACCCTTTTTCTTGTGATGATGTGAGATGATAAAATACCTACAGGATGAAATGATGTGAGAAACTACTATAGTGGGATAGTTGAAGTTGGTTTTGCCAAAACCTTTTGGAAGAACATTGTAATTGGAATAGTGGTCTCTTTCTTTTTAACCCATCAGAGTGTTGCTGCCGAGGGTGTAATCCTTCGGTGATCATACGGGTGATTTTAATGCTGTGTTCCATCTAAGGATTGATTGTATTTCATAATTTTTGTAAAATAAGGGTTACCTGAACGCAAGCCCGGCAACACAGAAACAGTCAATCTAGCTACTAAGAGGCTAACGGGGCCAGAGCATCTACAGTGTGGAGATGCTGGAAAAGCAATGATTATGTTGGTGGGGGAACAGAGTGGGACACTGTAAGATGTCATCATGATACTCAGAACAGTCCACAATTTAAAAACTTATGAAATGTTTATTTCCACTTCATATGAATTTTTCTATTTAATATTTAGAACCAGTTGACCATGGGTAATTGAAACGGTGAAAAGCAAAGATGCTGATAAATGGGGACTACTGTACTAAGGATTAGTTTTGCTGTTTTATCATCTATGTGGGGAGTGACTGTTCTCTGTATGTCTATGTCTGTTTCCTCCTGTAGTTTGTGTTTTCTGCAAGTGTTAAAAGATGCGTATATTTTAGACCAGCTAACTCACAAACTTTTCTGTGTAGTATAACATTACATTATTAAGGTCAGACCCCTTCACTGCAAAAATGAAAAATTGGTCCCATTAAAAATGATGTGGTTCGTTTAAGAGCAGGGAGTTTTTAATTGCCCAGGAAAAAAATCTCTTCTATGCTCATGTGTTCAATCTTTGTTAGCTATAAGGGCTTTCTGTATCACAAAGCCCCCTAGCCAGCCTAAAGCCATAATTTGAAAAGGGATGGTATGTTAGGACATTGCTCTCTTGAAATAAAAACAAGTTTTCAGATTGCCTTCACTCCATTAGCTTTAGAAAGGGGTGAAGTTCAACTTCACAGAGCCCTGTAGCCAGCCTGCGGCTCAGTGAATGAATACTTTCAACACTAACCTCAAAAACAACATCGGTCCCTTGGACCTGGTGGCTGGGATTTCTTTGGCAGTGTGATGATCTACCCCTATGGCTGTGAGAATGAACAGATCACTGTAAACCTCAGACCCTCAGATTTTCATCTGTCACGTCACCGTTTAGGTCCTTTCTCCAACATTCTATATTCTAAGGACCTTTCCTGATTCCAGATTCTAGGAAAAGGAAAGGCCCAAATAAATGTCTGGTGTCCTTATGTCTCAAGTGAACACAGAACCGAAGCTTGGGGTACAGTTGGTGGCTAAGCCGTTGTAGACCATAAAGAGACCCAAACATGGATCCCATCCCCATTTATTTTACTCCTGTGGCTTTTACCCATAACTGATCCAGTGTCTCAAAGACAGGTTTGACTAGCTCTTAATCACCTTGGCAATAAAACTTTTGAAACCAAAGAGAGAAGAGAGGTCAATGCCTGCTACAGAGAAAAATCTACATATTAGCTAAATGATCTGCTGAGGTGGTTTATGTGACCTAAGCGCTTCCTTTTTCCTTCGTTTGCTATGTGCTCATTAGTGCCTGTTGTGAACGCTGCAAGGCCGAGGGCTGGCAGGTGGTGCTGCATTCTTTAGCACACCGAGCTCCACTCTCCCAAAAGCTTTCTCTGCCCCTCCAACCCCCTCTGTTATGTGTGCGTGCAGGGGTATGAATATTAGACATGCGCACAGGCTTTGATCTGAAGAACAAATGTTTCCTCAATCATTTGTAAAATGCAAGATGAGCATCTTTAGGAAAAAAGGACAATGTTTTAATTGACCTTTAATATAAAATCTAAGAACAAACTGTGAAATACAAATGCACCTTCCAGAAATTTTCCCACTACCACTTGCTACCAGATTGCTGCCCTCAGCTGCTCCTGTTTAGATGTTCTGGAGCCACCATAGAGTGTGAATTTCACACATGCAAGGTGCCTGGGAATTGAGTCAATATTTTCACATAGTGCCAGTTGCCACCAAACTCTAGTTACTTACTTAGCCTGATAAGTTGTTATTTTTTTAATGGAAAAACAATAGGAGCCCATGATTTACTTTCTTAAATGCTTTCTGGGAAGACTGAAAACACAAACTTACTTTTCCAAATCTCTAAAGTTTCCAGAATGATTTATTTACCAAGTGTGCATGCAAGGATTTAAGACCTTGGACCCTTTACCTTCTCTCACCCACATAATTTTTCTCATTTTTTTTTATTTAAAAAATTTAAAAGGTTGGTTTGAAACTTAATTTTAAAACCCAAGATGCTTTGATAGTAAAACATAATAATATATAGGCAAAAATGCATTTCAGACTGCCTGCCTAGTGAATGGTCCTGCAGGTTTTCTGTAAAATGTCCTGACAGTTTCTACACGGAGACTGAAGACTCAGAGGTTGTTAATGGCAGCAGGGCAGCAGAGTTTCTCCTATGAATCAGTAGTTTTGCAAACTAAAAATAAGCAGCGATTTGACCTATCCCAATGCAACACTCAGCTAAAGAGGCTGTTCTGAGCCCATAATCAAGTATCTCAAAAAGTCAAGTCTTTTCAAGTAGATGCCTTCAAGTATCTCTGTTACATAGAGCTTTAAAAAAAAAAAAAAAAGAAATTTGCAATTTACATTCAAATTTGCATACTTTGATGTGCCCGTTCTGTAAGCATGACACTAGGTGGGTGTTTGTCCCTCTCAGAGGACCTCTAACATCTTAGCCTCCCACCCACCTGGGGAAGAGACTCAGGTGGACCCCCCAACGCCCACTGTGGAGAATCCTTTGCAGCCCAGTCAAGTCCAGAGCTGAGGCCAAAGGCAAACTCTCATTTAATGCAGCAGTCAGGAATTAAGGGCAGGCCACATTCTTGAAGAGGACACTGGAGAGTCAGGGACAGGGCAGGAGCTGTGACTCAGGCTGCCATGGCAGGGTCAGAAGCTCAGGCAAGCAGAAGGAGGAAGAGTGGACAGCATATATCCAAAGAAAGTAGGAAGAAGAAGGTCTGCCAGGCAGGGAAGGCAGGGCATCTGGTTGCCTCTGCTAAATGCTCTACCTGTTAGACGCGGCTCTAGTTTGTAAGTTAGACTCCTGATGTTTCCCTGCCCTTGAATTTTGCTTTAAGGCCATGTTCCCCTCTCATTGACTCTGTACACTCTGTCTGACCTCTGTTATTTCTCCCCATGGTCCTTCTACCACCAGAGACCTCTCAAATGGGCATTCAGTATATTTATAGATTTCAGTGCCTTGTGTTTCTGCAAATAATGGTTATATTATTTCCCATTATTTTCCTTGATTGTTTTTTGGGGGGAAGAAATCTAATATCCACTGAATTCTCTTTGTTTGATTTTTGCCTGGAATTTTGAGGGTAACAATTGCTTTTCTCAAAATGAAAACAATTCAGCCTTTGTCCCAGTTGCTTAACCAGAGTTTTGGAGAAAGAGCTTGTACTCAAACACCATCAATAAACGGCTGCCTCGGAATTCTGAGTAGTTTCTCACGGTCAGAAAGCACTAATGACATTTGTACAAGTGATTTTCTTGCCCTGAAAAGTCCAAGGATAAATCTGCAAGGAGAGCCTTGAAGCTAATATGTCTTCATCGTATCTTAGAGGATCTCGGTGTTAAATGACTGTTTTCATTACAAGTTTTCCTACAAGGAGGGAGGAAGTCAAGTGAGGTTAACATTTTACAACAGAGTCAACTCTGTTTCATTCAAAGAAATTTGCAATTTTGCAGAAAATTAATCTACTCATAGCTGTCATGTTGGTATATTTAAGTTGTACTTGGGATTGCTTATCCTTCTGAACAACAAGGTGGTGATCATGATTTCAGAAAGAGCTGATCTCCTTTACTCTGAATATAATTTTGTACATTGGTAAGAGATTATGAAGGTCAAAGAATTTCAGGAAGAAAGTTGAATTACTTTACAACAGGGTTGCTCACCCTCCTCACTATTGACATTTTAGGCTCAGATTCTTTCTTGTGGGGGGCTGTCCTGTGCATTGTAGGATGTCTAGCGGCATCCCAGGACTCTACGATGCAGATGTCAGTGCACCTTGACCCCTAGCTGTGGCAGCCCAAAATGGTATAGAAGCTGCCAAAGATCCCCTGGGCGGAAAAATTGTCCTGAGTTGAGAGACCACTTCTATTAAATCTTTAAATCAGATATGTATGTAGATGATCCAATTTCAATTATGTACACTCAGTGCCCCATACCTAAATTGCTTAATTTGTAACACACATCATTTGATCTGAATAACTAACCAGATAACAGAAGAAATAGGTGAAGTTCTATTTCTTAATTGAAGTTATCTCTGGAATTGCTGTTACTCTCAACTGCCACCAGTTTCTCTCCTTGTCAGTGATTTGGTGAAAACTCTGTGTCCCAAAATGATTTTCTTATCATCTTTAATGTTTCCTAAAACCTCACTATTTAAAGGATGTCCCAGTGTTCTGAAACTACTTCTAGGAGGAACCCTTGACTGTTGTTCAAATAGGATTCTCTCATTGGTTTCTTTTGAACTAAGGCAGTTGTCTGGAACGAAGGCCCTGATGAAAGAGGACAGGGACAGGTATTAGAGGAGAAGGTAGGTAGATAAGAGGCTGTGCAAAGAAGAGAATGGAAGAAGACAGTCCACGCTCATTTACAGCATTAATAAAGTTCAGGGACAGTTACTAAATAAAGCTACAGGGTAGTCATCATATATAAATGCTTATTAATTGAGAGTTAAATTTGGGTTGTAATTTCATGGATTGCCCTGGTCTTAATCTAGCTTTTTAGTCTAACTTTCTATTAATTTCTTTAAAAAAACAACAACCAACAACTCATGTAGTTTACAGCTTTCCTTAATACCCTGACATCTCACACTTACTACCTCTGAGCCTTACCTTCTGCCATTTACTCGGCTAGGAATTCTTTTTCCTGTTTCTCTGCCTAGTGATCTCTTGCTCTATTATTTTCATGAAAAGGCAGAAAGAATGCAAGTTAGCTTTGAAGCAGTTAAGGGGAAATATCTGCTACGGGTCCAGTACATAAGGATAGTACATAAGAACACAATCATCCCTAGGTCGTAGTCATTGGCCTTGGACAGGCCTTACTCCCCAGGGTATGTGGATGTTGATAGCAGAAAGCACAAGCCTCACTGGTTCAAAGTGTGTCCCCAGGACCAGCAACACTGGCCTTACCTGGGAGCTTGTCAGACATGCAGAATCTCAGGCCCAACACCTGACCTCATTTGGCATTTTAACATTTCCAAGTCAGTCCTATGACATTTAAGTTGGTATAGAACTGACATAAAAGACATCATTTTCTAGAGGGTATCTTCATGAGACAATCAAGGGGAGAACAAGGATTATAGGATCATATAGATCAAATATGTATGTGGGAATCTCCTTATACTATGGCCCCTTTTAGAGATCCATGTTGAGAGATCCACAGTGCTCAAGGATACCTAGAAAGACACTTTAGGAAAGGCCAAACTGTAACGTCAGGGCTTGAGGTCAAAAGGAGGCTTGAATTCTTGACATATTATAATTAAGATTTAGCTATAGAAAACAATGGAAGAGGCTCACATGATGAAAGTAATATTTTGGGTAATTTTTGGAGTCAACTTTATTATTTTTAATGCTAAAATATGGATAAATTTTCTAATGTCATGGCAGTCAGCTTCCTAAATACCATTAGCCTCCCAATTACTTCATCAAAGATGGTCCAGAAATGCATAATTACTGTTAAGTCAATGTTTACTTGCCAAGTCTAATTATTTATTTAGTTGGCAATTATTGTATTTTTCTGGCATCTGTTCCAAATCTATTTGATAAAATGGGGACAATCCTATTATATTCATTTGCTAGGGATGCCATAACAAAATTCCACCAGTTGGGTAGCTTAAACCATTGAAATTTATTTTCCCACAGTTCTGGAGACTGGAAGTCCAAGGTCAAGGTGTTAGCACGTTGAGTTCCTCTTGATGCCTCTCTCCTTGACTTGCATTGCAGATGGCTGCCTTCTCCCTGTGTCTTTTTTTTTTTTAATATATCTTTATTGATTTCAGAGAGAGGGAGCTAGAGACATAGAAACATCAATGATGAGAGTCATTGATGGGCTGCCTCCTGCACACCCCTGACAGGGCATCGAGCCTGCAACCCAGGCATGTGCCCTGACCGGGAATCGAACCTCAGTCTCTTGGATCCTAGGTCGATGCTCAACCATTGAGCCACCCCCGGTGGGGCTCCTTGTGTCTTTATATAGCCTTTCTGCTGTGTGGGAACATCCCCAGTGTTTCCTTGTGTGTTCAAATTTCCTTCTCTTATAAAGACACCAGTCAGATTAGATTAGGGCCAACTCTACAGGTCTCATTTCAGTGTAATCACCTCCTAAAATAACCCTTTCTTCAAATACAGTCACACTCTGAGGTACTGGGGATTTGGGCTCTGACATAATGAATTTCGAGAACACACAATTCTGTTTATGAAAGGTCCTAATTGGTTTTCTTTAAGAGAAGAAGCAGAAATATTTACTTTTATGTATCTATTTTGAAGGGTTTGCATTTGAATTTTCACCCACTTTTCAGCCAATGATCGCATACCTCAGAAGTAATTTTATAGTGAATGGTCTAAGTTGTCACTAATTCTTTTTCTCTGACAGACATTTCTACACCTTGAAAAAAAATTCTCAACCCTTCCAAGTGTGTTACGTAGCAAAAGCCTTGCTTCATCAAGTTCCTCAGACTCTTAAGTTTGGTTCAGGCTTGAGTCACCATCCTACTCACAGTCTTCCTCACTGTCTCCAGCGCTTATGTACCAGAAGCAGACCTGTTTCACCGGAAGCAGAAGAGGCTTTTATTCCCCTATAATTTATTCACTCCTGCTTATATTTTTTCCCTCTAGTATTCACCACTAACTCCTGTCCCAGGAAGCCATTGTGGTTTGGTTTGGCTTTGTTTTTCGAGTCCCACATTTCTTACTTATCCATGTCAAGGTGTTCTACTTGCAACCTGAAAGACCTCTTGAAGCTGTGCTCTGAACACCTGAAAAACCACACAAGGCCCTGCTTGCTGAAAGGGCTCAGAGAGGGGTGAAGGATGGGTTTTGTGCTGACCACTGCTTCCTTCCATCCACCTGGGAATATAATTTCCTAGTCTGAGCTACAGCCTGTTGCCACGGCTGCTTGAGGTATAGGCATTTTTAAAATACTTTTCTCTTTTGGATAATAAAATATTCACTGAAAATTATTTGAGTAAACACAGTAGGGGTGGGAAGTGAGAACATGATATTGAATATATCATGTAATTATGAGCTAGACTTTCCCAAGTTTAAATAATTCCTTGAATACGTTAGAGCCCTTTGCCAGCTGCATCAACTGCAGCCAGGGTATCTTATTATATCTAGTGATTCACCCTAGCAACGAAGACAGGAAAAATTCATCATCAATTTGTTTTTCATTTCTACCCATGCATTTTAATGTTAAGGTATTTGCAAAAAAGGTGGAACTTGTATGAATAAATGAAGCATTGCATGCATTTGTACTTGAAAATAACACTGAGGGTTTGTATGTCATTTTAATATTTTTATATTGTATGTATTTATATTTTTCAAAAATCCTTTCATCTTTATGCATTTGATTCTTGGAACAGCCCACTGAGGAAGATAAGGCAAACTGCTTTCCCTAGAGATATCCTGCTGCCAGTTGGTAACAGACATGATTCTAGAGTCCAAATTTCCACCCTTCAAACTTCAATTCCATTCAGACAGCATTCATTGATCACCTAGTATGTGCCAGACACTGTTCTGAACATGTGAGATGTATCAGTGAACAATACAGAGATCTCTACACTTTGTGAACTTAATTCTAATAATAGAAAATAGATGATAACTGATAGAATAAATACGTAACTTAATAATTAGAAAGTGGCAAGTGCTATTGAAAAAGGAAGTATGGAGCAGTAGGGAAGATTTGGAGTAGGGGGCTGGGTGGTAATCTTCACCCAAAGATATTTTTTCCATTGATTTTTAGAAAGACTGGAAAGGAAGGAGGGAGAGAAAAAGAGAGGGAGAGAGAGAGAGAAACACCAATGTGAGAAAGACACATCAATTGGTTGCCGCCCGAAACTGGGGTGGGTGAGCAAACCTGAAACCCAGGTACATGCCCTTGACCAAGAATTAAACCTAAGACATTGTGGTGCGCAGGTCGATGCTCTAACCACAGAGTTATTCTGGCCAGGGTAGGGGTTGCAGTTTTAATTAGAGTTGTCGGAAGATGCTATGATGAGAAAATGACATTTGGGCAAAGTCTGGTAAAAAGTGACTTTGGTGTTTAGTAATTTAGGCACTGTGCCTCCCTTCCACTTGGACATTGGTTATAGCATAATTACCCAAACACCCCGTAGATATTTTAATAGAATCCTTAGCAACATGGAGTGATTAAAAAGAACAATGGGGCCCTGGCCAGTGTGACTCAGTTGGTTGAGTGTTGTCCTGTGCACTAAAAGGTCACTAGTTCGATTCCTGGTCAGGGCACATACCCAGGTTGCACTTCCATCCCTGGTTGGGATGCCATCGGAGGCAGCCAATCAATTTTTCTTTCTCACATCAATGTTTCTCTTTCTCTCCCTCTCCCTTCCTTTCTCTCTAAAAATCAATAAAAACATACTAAAAAACAACTACAATGGGTATTGGCCTGGACTTGTAAAAAATGAAAATGTAGAACTAGGGAAAGCCAACCCTCTTCTCTCATTGAGTTCTGGTAAGTAGGAAATGACAATTCCTTCCCCCACCCAACTTTAATGAGGAATAATTGACAAATATAAACATAAATGTTTAATGTGTACAACATAATGATCTGACATATGTATATATTATGGAACAATTACCAAAATCAAGATGAACACATCCATCGCCTCACATAGTTAACTTTTTTGTGTGATGAGAACACTTAACTTCTACTTTCAGCAAATTTCAAGTATATAATGCCATATTATTAACTATAGTCACCATGTTATACATTAGATCCTCAGAACTTACTATCGTTATAACTGAGACTTTGTGCCCTTTGACTTACATCTTCCCATCCCCCATCACTCAGTCAGTCCCTGGCAATTACCATTCTACTCTCTATTTCTATGAATTTGGCTTTTGTCTTTTTCTTTTTTTTCTTCTTTTCTTTCCTTTTTTTTTTTTTCTGAAACAATAATATGAGTTTGTTTGTTTTATTTATTTATTTATTTATTTATTTATTTATTTTTACCTTTATTGTTGAAAGTATTACAGGTGTCCCATTTTCCCCCCTTGACGCCCTCCACCCTGCTTCTGCCACCTCCTCAGGCCTTCTCCCCATTATTGTCTGTGTCTATGGGTTATGCATATATGCATATAAGTTCTTTGGTTAATCTCTTCCCACTCCCCACCCCCCTTCCCTCTTCCCTCTGAGATATGATAGGCTGTTACCTGCTTCAATGTCTCTGGGTCTATTTTGTTTGTCAATTTCTTTTGTTCATTAACTTCTTAAAGAAGACCCTTAAACATTTCATATAATACTGGTTTGGTGGTGATGAACTTCTTTAGCTTTTTCTTATCTGTGAAGCTCTTTATCTGACCTTCAGTTCTAAATAATAGCTTTGCTGGGTAGAGTAATCTTGGTTGTAGGTTCTTGCTTGTCATCATTTTGAATATTTCTTGCCACTCCCTTCTAGACTTTAAAGTTTCTGTTGAGAAATCAGCTGACAGTCCTATGGGTGCTTCCTTGTAGGTAACTAACTGCTCCAGGAAGCACATAGTGTCCCAAACAAGAGGAACCCAAAGGGATCCACACCAAGACACATCATAATTAAAATGCCAAAGGTTAAAGACAATGAGAGAATCTTAAAAGCAGCAAGAGAAAAGCAGTTAGTTACCTATAAGAGAGTACCCATACGACTGTCTTTTGCTTTTATTTTTTAAATCCTCACCTGTGGATAAGTTTTTATTGACTTAGAGAGAGAGGAAGGGAGAGGGAGAGGGAGAGGGAGAGGGAGAGGGAGAGGGAGAGGGAGAGGGAGAGGGAGAGGGAGAGGGAGAGGGAGAGGGAGAGGGAGAGGGAGAGGGAGAGGGAGAGGGAGAGAAACATCAATATGAGAAGCATCGATTGGTTGCCTCCCATACATACCCCAACCAGGAATTGAACCCACAACCTGGGTATGTTCTCTGATCAGGAATCAAACCTGCAACATTTCTGTGTACAGGATGATGCTCCAACCATCTGAGCCACACCGACCAGGGCAATTGGCTTTTCTTTTTAGATTCTACATATAAGCGTCAGGATAAACTGTGTATCTTTTTCTGGCTTAACTCACTTAGCATAATGCCCTCCAGTTTTATCCATATTGTCACAAATAGAAGAATTCCCTTCTGTTTTGTGGCTGAATAATATGTATTCCATTTGTATATATTATTTTGTCTATAAATATGTACGTTTTCTTTATTCGTCTGTCAAAGGACACTGAGGTTGTTTCCATATCTTGGCTAGTGTGAATAATGATGCAGTGATCATGGGGTGCAGCCATCCTTTCGAGGTATTGATTTCTTCTCTTTTGGATCCCTATACCCAGAAGTGGGATTGTTGAGTCATATGGTAGTTATATTTTTAAGAAACCCACATACCATTTTTTATAATGGCTATACCAGTTTACATTCCCCCCCAACAGTATACAGGGGTTCCCTGTCAGCTCTTGTTATCTCATCAATTTGATAATAGTTATCTTAACAGGTCTGAGGTGATATCTCATTGTGGATTTGATTTGCATTTTCCTGATGGTTACTGACGTTCAGCACCTTTTCATGTACCTGTTGGCCATTTGTATGTCTTCTTTGGACAAATGTTTATTCAGATCCTTTGCTCATTTATTAGCTGTTTTTGTGTGTGTGTGTGTGTTTTGCTATTGAGTTGTATGAGCTCTTTATATATTTTGGATATTAACCCCTTATCTGATAAGGGGTTTGCAAATATTTTCTACCGTTCTGTAGGTTGCCTTTTCAATTTATTGTCTCCTTTGCTGTACAATAGCTTTTTAGTTTGCTATAGTTCCATGTGTTCATTTTAGCTTATGTTGCATGTGGTTTTCATATCTTATTCAGGAATTCATTGTCAAGACCAATGACAAAATGCTTATTGCTTATCTTTTACTCTGGGAGTTTTATGGTATGAGATCTCATATTTAAGTGTTTAATCCATTTTAAGTTAATTTTTGTGAGTGGTGTAAGATAAGGGTCCAGTTTTATTCTTTTGCATATGGATATCTAGTTTTCCAAGCACCATTTATTGAAGAGACTACCTTTCGTGATTGTGTGTTCTTGGTGCCCTTGTCAGAAATTAGTTAATGGTATGTGTGTGGGTTTATTTCTCTTCCACTGGCCTATGTGTTTTTATGCCCATATCATACTATTTTGATTACTACAGCTTTATACTTTTATTTGAAATCAGAAAGTGTGATGTCTTCAGCTTTCTTTTTTTTCCCCTCAAGGTTGCTTTGACTATTTTGGGGTCTTTTGTGGTTCTATAGACATTTTGGGATTGTTTTTTCTATTTCTGTGAAAAATGCCACTGGAATTTTGTTAGGGATTGAATTTATAGATTACTTTGGGTAATATGGATATCTTCATAATATCATTTCTTCCAGTCCATGAACATGGGATATCTTTATTTGTGTCTTCCTTAGTTTTTTTGGTTAAATTTATTTCTAAATATTTTATTGTTTCTGATGCTATTATAATTGGAAATGCTTTCTTAATTTCTCTTTTAGACAGTTCATTGTTAGTGTATAGAAATACAATTGATTGTTGTATGATGATTTTGTATCCTGCAACTTTACTGAATTCATTTACTAGTTCAAACAGGTGTTTTTGTGTGTGTGCAGTCTTTAGGGTTTTCTATATATAAGATTACAAACAGATAATTTTACTTGGCATTCAGATTTGAATGCCTCTTATTTCTTATTCTTGCTTGATTGCTATGGCTTACAGTACTTATAGGACTTACAGTACTCTGTTGGATAGAAGTGGTAAAAGTAGGCATCCTTCTCTTGTTCCTGAACTTAACTTTTCACCATTAAATATGATGTTAACTTTGAACTTGTCATATATGGCCTGTATTATGTTGAGGTATATGCACTCTATCCCTAATTTGTTGAGTTTGTTGTTGTTTTGTTTGTTGGTTTTTTGGCATGAAAGGATGCTAATTTTGAGGAACACTTTTCTGCATCTATTGTAGTGGTCATATGATCTTTATCTAATAGTCTCTTAATGTGTATCACATTTATTGATTTGCATATGTTGAATCATCCTTCCATCTCAAGGAAGAATCCCACTTGATCATTGCCTTTTTTAAGACAGGCAATTTCCAACTTTTAAGGAGGTTGTAGATTTAAAGAAATTAAAGGTGTTTCTATCAATGCAGAACCAACCCATGGCCATTGTGGGCTGATTGATACGCCTTCTAAGATGCCCACATACATATTTGGGTACAAGACTGCTCACATATTGATAAAAAAGTTAGTCCTTCTGTTTGTCCCTAATCACTAAGGGCTTTGTTATAGGTCATTGAAGTCCCACTTCCTTACTGTTAATGAAGTAGGAGAAGGGAAGATAGAACTTCACGAGGGGAATTAGGTGTCCACCCTGAGCATCAAAAGGACGCCTTGGCCAAGTTGTGACCTAAATGTCATAAAGAGGTTAACTGATATTCTTTAGAGGGCCCTTTTATCCTGTGATCCCAAATTCTATCCTGTGATGTCACATTATGTCAAGTAGGTGGGGTAGAACAGGTTAGGTAGTACTGTGGTCATAAAAAACCCTCACTCTCAGTGGCTTAAAATAGCCCAGATCTAATTATCCTTCCTACTACATGCCTGCTGAGAGTCCTAGGGTTATTTGGGAGCTTGTATTCCTTTTTGTCATCCTCACCCCAGGTCTTGGGTGGATGGAGCTGCCAGTATTTATGGCTGGAACACACCAGTATTTGTAGCTGAGGGGAAAGTGAATATGGCAAAGTATGCATTAGGTTCTAAATCTTCCCCTAGAAGTGGCATATGTTTCTATTGACAAGAGAAAGCTTATCTGGACAGACCTATGCTCAAGTACTTGTGGGAATAAATCCTACCCTGTGGCTGGAGGAAGAGAGAATCAGAATATTTGTGAATTGAATAGGAATTAATACAGTGGATACGATTTTGAAACTTCTGTAGGTCTTGAGAATTAAAAGTAGATTATTGGAAATTAAGAAGGTATTCTTGGCTGCCCAGACTAGAGAGCTGACTCTTCCTGCGAAGTTCTTAATTTTTTCAGGGAGGAGAAAAGCAGGATCAATTTGTTCCAAGATTTGAAGTTGGAGAGATGAAACTGAAGGTCAACATTGATGGAAAAACAGAGCTTTTTCTAGAGTACACTGGCTATGCAATAATAATGAAGCGATTGTCTCAAAAGCCCATCTTGATTTGAAAAAGAAAAAAAAGGAGTCTTATCCTTTGGTGATGAAACTTTTCTAAAAAATTACAGTTCTCTACTATAGGCAACACTTTGGTTTGTTTGTTTATCTCCATGACATCTGTGATGCAATTCCAAGATATTAGGAGTCTGTGGCTGCTAAAAGGCGGTTCATGTGGGTAGAAAATTCCACAGGTTAGATAAGCAATGGGCTTTGTTAAGAAATGGAGACAGAACTGGGGAGGCCAAATGGATGTCAAAAGTCACATAGGAAATAAGTTGAGTCTAAAGATCGGGTAAGATGAGAGAGGATGAGCAGGTCTTAAAGGCCTGGTTCAGAAAAAAGCAAGAGAAAGGGAACACAGTCAGCAACCCTGAGGAATGAGAGATGCCCCTTTGAGCATTTTCTAGGGTAGAACGTAGAGACCAGAATTGCAGATGGTAGGTCAGGAAAAATTGCCTTAGCTGAGGTATTGTTCCAGTTAAGCTGCTTACCTGTCTTCAGCCACACTAGGGATGGGAGAACCTAGACATCTAAGTGCAAGCTTTTAGGAAATTTCAAAAAAAATGTGTGTGTTTATACATATATATATTTTTAAATCCTCAATCTTCAAACACAATTACAGGTAGTTTATATTTGTATTCATAACCTGAATACAAGTAGATTTTCTGGATCCAGCTCTATGACCAGTCTCTGTAGGGGTGACATGTCCCAAAGGAAGCATAGGTCCAGCTCAGCATGCTTTGAAGAATAGCTTCAATGGATCTCCACTGATGTTTTGACTAAACATGTACAGGAGAAGAAGGGGTTTATGCATCAAAGATTTGATTAATTTTTTTTCTTTTGTAAACTTTTCCTTTCCTCAGATGTCTTATTTCATGCTATTGCTCCAGTCTCTTCTGGCATGGCATACTGAGTAATAGCAGAGTTGGAATTCCCATTCCCTGGTTTGAATTTTGGTTCTACCACCTGTTCGCTGGGCTATCCTGAAGTTATGAAAAATCTCTGTAAAAATAGTTCACTCATCTATAGAAGAGGAATAATGATAGCGTGTTTGTGAGGGTGAAATCACTTCTATATAACAAACCTAACGCAGGACCTGGCAGGTGGAAAGTTCTAATGAAGGTTAGCTGTGAATATTATAGTCAGAACCCCAGCTCCTAGAACCTTTCTTTCCCACTCCCCCTTCTCTTATCTGACCCTCCGTATCTTTATTTTCATCCCCTGCTTATCTAGGTCTTCGTCACTTCTGCATCTTTGCTCATTACTCTATTTCCATAGGGAAGCAGCTTGCCCCCTCCTCAGAAGAGAGAGTGGGAAAAGCAGTAAATACCTATATTTAATGTGTTTTGTCTCAATCACACATTCAACAAACTCGAAAGGCTATATAGTGGCCTAGCCAACCAATTTGCATTTTCTTCTTTATTGGAAACTGCTAATAACCTCATTCATTGTGCCTGAAGGTATAGGCCTGTCTATCCAGGATTTTGACAAGTCCATGAAATCACCCTCTGGCAACTCCATCAGTGCAGGAAGTCTCAATTCTGCATTCAGACGTCTAATGATTAATCGCTGACAAGTCATAGTCCAAACTTTTGTGCTTGGTCAGAGGCTTCTCCACCTAATTTGATATAATGTTGGCTCCTTTCCAATATGATGCTAATGATAATTACAGCCAATTAACGAGTGTCAACTACATGGTAGAGCTTATGCTTGCTGCTTTTCTTAACATTATTACATGTATTATTTGTAATGAACCCTTAGAGGCAGGTAGTTTATATTTGTATTTCCTAACATTAGAGAAACCAAGAAATACCTCAGTAGGTCAAGTAACTCATTTAAAGTCACACATCTGACCTGGCTGGTGTGGCTCAGTTGGCTGGTCATTGTCCCATGCACCAAAGGATTGCCAGTTCGATTCCCGGTCAGGGCACATGCCTGGGTTGTGGGCTCAATCCCCAGGAGGGGTGTGCAGGAAGATGCCAGTCGATGTTTCTCTCTTATATTGATGTTTCTTTCTTTACCCACTAAGTGCTGGAGTCAGATTTTGAATCTGGGTCAAGCCTGAATTGGAAGGCTCTTTAGCAAGCGACTTTGCTTCTTTACCAGATAAGGGAATAGTTGCATGTTACTCCAGCATCTTGATTCTCTATCCTAGGTTCTCTCTGGCAGCCACCATGCTGTGAGCTCACTGTCTTCAGCAGGTTAGTATGGCAGGTGTTGGACTTCATCCCCGTGACAGGAAAATCCTGTTCTTATGTGGAGCTGGAACTGAACATGTTTCCTTAGTAAGGAGGTGGGTGGACACTCTGGTAATTTTTGTGCAACACCACTAACTTATCTGAGTTTCAATATCAAAGCCATCTTTTTCTGGTTGTGTGACTTTGGGCAGCTACCTCTCCTCTTTTTGCAGCAGGTTTCTCACATGACATGTGGGGATAATAATAATATTGGCTTCATAGGATTTTGTGCGAAGTAAGTGGAGAATATCATGTAAATTCATAGAAGCACTTTTGGTGAATACTGAGCGCCCCATCATCAGCATCATCATCATCTTTGTCCTATCCTCGTCGTGGTTGTTATTCCGGAAGCTGTAGCATAGAGTCACATCTCTCTTAGTTATGTCACCAGTTCAAGAAGGAGCCAGGCCAGCAAGAATAAATACTGTTTCTGATTAGGGACAAAGAGAGACCCCAGTCTTACAGGCAGTCTTGGGGAGGGGGGCATTATCCCTCTTCTGCATCTTCCTGCCTGAAGACCTCAGAGGGTCGAAGGCAAGGGGACTAATAGCCTGCAGAAGTGTGTATATTGTTACAGGTCCACAAATATGACAAAAATTACGTGTTTACTTATCTAAAAGAAAATACTCAGGCCTTTGTGTGGGCCATTCTTGCGTACCTCTTCCATTCATCAACCCACATCCCAAACCTCAGCCTTTCTAGTCATTCGCCTGCAGCCCCCTTTTTGGGACAGTATGGGGATGTGGTCAGTGGACATTAATGAATCATTTGCTCAAAGCTCTTAATTAATTGGGGGGCACTTGTCCAGAGTAGGTCAGAGGGCTGGGCAATGGATTTTAATGTCTTGGTTGTTTCATCTCCCAGCACTGGGACCACACAGGAGACCCCTTTCAGAATTACAGGAATGTCGTATAAATGCTAAGTTCTCCAAACCAACCACGAGCCACGAGGTGCGTTCTCATAACTCACGTTCCCTCAGCACGCACTGCCCCCCACCCCCAGTGGACCCCTGACTGCATCTTGCTTTTGCTTCTCAGTGTCTTCACCCCTCCTGTTTCCAAGGGGCTCCCGTGCGCCGTCTCTTGCTGCGAGCGGTCAGTTGGTGTTAGACTTCCAGGCTGGGAATACACTCTCTCTTTTTCTTTTCTTCTTTTCTGTTTCCTGTTAGGGGAGATGCCAACACCTTCCCCTTTTCTGGAGGATGAGAAGGAATTTAATGAGTTTAAACCATTAAATCGCTCTCCTTGCCAAACAAAACACAACCGAGAGTGACTTCAGAGAAGGACCCAGACAAGGGCTCACATCATCTTTGCCACCATCCCCAGATCCTTGTCCCCTATTAATTAGTCTCCAGATATCTCAGAACAGAAGACAGAGTGACCTGAGCCCTGACAGAGTCAAAAGCTTCCATTTCTCTCTCTCCCTGCAGCCCCTCCTGTAAGACCCAGTAAGGCTGGTGGTGAGAGAGGCCTGCAGTAAGGAAGTGAGGCTCACGCCTTGTCTTTCATCTGCTTTCATCTTCTTTTCTAATATGCATTTTGGGGAAAAGTGAATTGGTAGCTCAGAAGCATTATTAACTGTGTGGAGTAAAGACAGCCTTCCTGTGGGACCAAAGCTCGCTTTCTCGTGCCTTGGGCCTAGGTGTACACAGTGAGGGATGCTCTTTAGTTTTGATTTAGAGAAACATCGCCTGACTTTATGAGATCACCAGATGATAACGGAGGCTGAGCAGGCCTCCTCTTTCCAGTTACATAGCCTGGCTTTCGAATGGAAAACAAGGTATAATTTTCAACTCATAATAGAATTAATTCAAACTGACAGAGAGAGGAAATTAATTTTGCAGGTTGTCATTCATTTCTTTGCCTATCAGTCCATTAACAATTATTTATTGAGCACCGCCTGTGAGCTCTGCATTGAAAGGGAAAGAGAATAAGCGTTAGACATAACCTCTGCTTTCACCATTTATTGTTTACTTGGGGAGGCAAAGCCAACGTTGAATAGAAAAAACTCTTAACTTGGAAACAGGAGACCTATGGTCAACTTGGAAACAGGAGACCTATGGTCTTGTCAGTTTCTCGAGTAGTATGGTATGTGGTGAAGTGAGAGTGTATTGAACTTGGGCTCTCAGAGCTTTAGAATCAGGCACTGTCATTAACTAGCCTTGACATGCTGGGCAAGTTCCATACGTCTCATCAATCCCCTGATCTGTGAGAGTGGAGTTCATAATAGTGCCCAACTCAAAGAGTTGTTGAGACCTTAGAATTAAAACCTGGCAAGCATCATATTTAGGGCACATTAAGTATGAAGTAGTATAACTGTGATATTTCGGGCTAGCCTTTGAAAGTGTCTGGGAAAGAAAAGGGACCTGAAATGTGCTGTGTGCTTCCTGTGTGTGCCGCATGGTGCACATCATGTACACACTTTTATACATCCTCGCAGACACCGTGTGAAGTTTGTAAGGGAGACTTGATAAAAAGTGAAAATAGCATCCTGAGGTCTGCTGTCTGGTGAAGCACAAGACTGGGGTTGAAACTCTGATCTGCCTGGATCCAAAGCTTACAGACTTCCTACCATCCCACAGCCTCTCTGAGCCTCAGCTTCTCCATGTTAGAAAATGTTTGGCTGGACCAGTTGAGTTCAGCTAGCTCTAAATTTTATGATTCCTAGTCATCTCACCAACTAGTGAAACTTGACTTTAGGTTAAGGGAGATGAGAGTGGGAGCCTGGAGAAGTATTAGTGCATGAAGTAACAGCAGAATTTGTCTGTGTGGAAAAGAGGAGGGAGGATATTTTAGCTAGGCATAAATACTAGATAGTGGTGGGATGGCAGGGATGATGGATGGGGAGAGAAGACAAAGAAAGAGTTGTCGCTACCAAGAGGAGGCTGCAACTGAGGAAAAGCAGGAGACAAGGTTGTTCTCCTTCTTAGTACCTTAATCCAGGGTTTCTCGACCTCAGCTCAATTGACATTTCAGGCCAGATAATTCCTTGTTGTGGAGGCTGCCTTCTAAGTTATAGGGTGTTTAGCCTCATCCCTAGTCTATACCCACTAGGTACCAGTAGCATCCCTCCACTTGCAACAAACCGAACTATCTCTAAACAGTGTCCCTGGGAGGAAAAATCACCCTTGACTGAGAACTCCAGTCTTAACCTTATCCATTTCATCACAATCTAAGGGTAAGGAAAGTAACTTCATCATCTGCGAGCTTCATCTTACTGCTGTGGCTTATATTTACCTAATACAGTGGTTCTAGAACTTTATATAAGAATCACCCAAGGGAACATGGCAAAATAGATTCTCAGTTTTTTTTTCTCTCTACTGAAAACTAGGTGTAATAGGTCTGGATTAGAATCCAAGAATTCAATTTTTAACCAGCTCCTGCTTCCGGTGCCTACCCCAGGTGATTTTGACACAGTCCAGAGACCCCATTTTATTTTTAAAATGTTTTTATTGGTTTCAGAGAGAGGAAGAGAGAGAGAGAGATAGAAACATCAGTGATGAGAGTCATTGATCCGCTGTCTCCTGCACGCCCCTCTACTTTCTATCCAGCCCGCAACCCAGGCTTGTGCCCTCACAGGGAATCGAACTGTGACCTCCTGGATCATAGATCGATGCTTAACCACTGAGCCATGGTGGCCGGGCCAGAGACCCCCATATTAAAAAACACTGATCCAGATGCAAGAGTCAGGGTCACCTTGACTCCGTTTGTATGGTAGAAAGCCTTAAGAACCAGTAATGTGAATTTCAACCTTTACTGCTTTATTTACTTGGAATTTTACAGTGATCTGGGTAAGCATGCAGCCTCTAGAATCAGATGCCCTGGTTTCCAAGCCTGGCTCCATCACTCACAGGATGTGTAGCCGAATGCTGGGTGAATCACTCAGCATTTCTGTGCCTGCACTTCCTCATCAGCAAAATGGGGAGCATTGTTAGTACTCGCTTCAAAATTGGCATTCTATGCGATTAGATATATGAAAGACTCTAGTAATTGTTCCTGCACAAAGTGTTCGATAAATGTTTAGAGGTAGTGGCAAAGGTTAATTAAAAATAAAAAGTGTGCAATGTTGCCGTCATAGCATTGTGTGCGCAGCCCTGACCTTTTCTAAAACCCTGGGTGCTTAGAGCAGGATTTTCTAACTTGCTAAGTCACCTGGGAAGTTTGCAAAATTCATGTTCCGAAGCTCCCCAACCCAAACAGTCTAATTCAATATGTCTCAAATGAAGTGTAGGAATCTGAATTTTTGTAAAGTTTTCCAGGTGACTATGATGCATCCAACTCATAGAAACACACTGTATTGGAGGGAATACCTTGTACTGTGTACAGACTTGACTGCTCATTACATTGACTTACTCAGAGTGCTAGACCATAGTCTGAAACATGATCTCTAAGTCTGTTCTCCAATGAATACCCCACACAGTCATGTTTATAAAATATTGTATGAATATGTATATTTTTAATCCTCACTGGAAGATATGTTTATTTATTTGAGAGAGAGAGAGAAATATCTATCAGTTGCCTCCCCTATGCTCCCTGACTGGGGATCAAACCCCCAACCTTTTTGGTGTTCCGGACGCTGCTCCAACCAACTGAGCCACCCAGCTAGGGCCATTGTATGAATATTTTTATTTTTGTATTTGATACCAAGCATTCTCATTAGTTTCTAGTTTTCTTTAATTAAAAGTTTTTACCAAATTAATTGGAGTATGAAAAAAATTATGTAAGGACTCTTAAAAAAAGAATAAAGAAGACATTGGAAAGGATGGCACCTAGACTAATACTCCTTTCAGTAGGACAGTTCAACATGATGGGTTGTGAACTTGAGAAAATTACTTTCCATTGGCCAGGTGGCTCAGTTGGTTGGAGGGTCATCCCGTACCCCAGAAGGTGGAGGGTTTGGTCCCCTGTCAGGGGCATGTACCTAGGTCAGGGGTTGGATCCTCAGTGCGTAAGGGAGGTGACTAGTTGATGTCTCTCTCTCTCTCTTTCCCTTCCTCTCTCTCTAAAATCAATAAACATATCCTCAGGTGAGGGTAAAAAAAAAAAAAAAAAAAAAGGAAGACAATGACTTTTTAGAAATTCTAAAAGCTGTACAGATTCTAACAAGCAGAATCCATTCATATGAAATTCAAAAGGACTGGCAGTGTACCTTTTCATTATGTCTTTGTCTTATCCTTTGATGAAAATAAAAATTTGAATAGAAATGAATTTCCTCCTAGAGTTCTTTCAGGGGAAACGAGAATTTTGCTTGTTAAAAAAAAAAAAGGGAAAAAAAGTCGCGTGTCTGGGTGTCTGGGTTCGTTGGAGCATCGTCTGTTACACCAAAAGGTTGCAGTTTCGACTCCCGGTCAGGGCACAAACCTAGGTTGTGGGTTCAGTCCTGGTCAGGGTGAGTATGGGAGGCAACTAATCGAAATTTCTCTTTCACGTTGATGTTTCTCTCTCCCTCTCCCTCTCCCTTCCTCTCTCTGAAATCAATAAAGACATATTTTTTAAAAAAATCAATAAACATATCCTCAGGTGAGTATTTAAGAAAGAATAGGTGAATGTATTCTGATTTCACAAACTTTCTTTAACATGCACTCAAAACTCTCCAATCCCCGCCCCCATAAATCTGACAAGAATTATGACCCTCAAGAATATGTTCAATGTCAAAATCAAAGCCATTGCTGAAAATAGGTAGAAGTTAGATGATCTTTCAGTTAAATGGAGGATCTTATCTCTGTGCTTTGTGTCATTTTGATTATTAACATACTGGAGTATTTTAGGACAGATAATCGATAATCCAAATTTTCTTCTCCAAGAACCAAGACACACTCCAGTATTTTTTTCTCCCGTAGTAGGTATTCTCAAGTGGACCAAATTCCTTCAGAGCTGATCTATTACCCCTTTCTCTGACAACATCTTGGGGTAATACGTGTAATGGGTATAAGCAAAGAGAGCATTGTTTTTATTATTCTAAGGCAAATTCATACGAGCGGCTCCTTCCCAAGAGCTCTGGGGATCTTGTGGAAGTCTAGAAGTGAGCATTCCCATATGGAATTGTCACACTGCTATTTGTCTTGCTTTAGGCCTGGGTGAGGGAGTCCACTCCATTCCCGAATATGCACAGTTCGTTGCAGAATTTCATATATGCACAGATGCTCTGACCCCTGCTGGTATAAGGGGAGGATGATTGTGAGTTCTGGTGGAGGAAAAGCCACCAGTTGAATAATTTCTCCTGTTTCCCCCCCATCAGTTAGGCCCATTCCTTCTTTGGGGTTACTTCAGTTTGATGGTCCCTTGATGGACCTAATATTCCAAACAAACGCAGGGTGGGAATTTTCTTTATTTTGGATTCAGAAACCCAAAGATGTCATTAACTTGTATGGAAGGAAGTGGCAAAAGGGGCAAGTTAGGGTGGGGATGGAGATGGAGAGAGACTAAAGAGGACCTAGACCTGGGAGCGCAGAAGCCTGCCCATTCTCCAAGGAGAGAGGGGCAGGGCAGAATTACCGTTTCATCTTATCTTTTCAAAAGAACAAGACAGATGTGAACATATAAATAGATTGCCCTGCTAAAGATTATGGTAAAGTCTCAAATAATTAAATGCAACTAACCAGAGCCTTAATTACTGCACTGATTTCTAAGTCAAATTACAGCTAAACAGGCTGTTATTACAGCTAAACAACTTTTCAGGAAAGCCCTGGGCTCTCCCCTGATTCTACCCAGGCACTGGCACCTTCTCCAGATCCTGTGAAGACCCCAGGCTATAGAGTAGTGAGCCTCACTTACTAACGAAATAAAGACACCAGTTTATTCACCAGCCTGGATTTACTAGACAAGAGAGGAGAGGGCATTTTAGGATGATGGTAAGCAATAAGAAGAAATTCACTATATTCTCAGTTTCACCCATAGTCATCTGTAATCTGAAAATTTTCGAATAGTCCAGCACAAGAAACTACTCTTATTTCTGAGGGGCTTTCAACAATAATGAAAAGTCGTTAAGACTTGATTTTAATTCCTGTGTTTCGCCCACTCTGTGTGTTTCTGAAGCCTGCTTACACAATAGCATCACCCGCAGAACTTCAGAAACTCCTGGCCTGGGCCCCACCCCTGAGATTCGAGTTCAGTTGCTCTGGAGGGCAGTCTGACCACCAACCAGTTCAAAGGTTCTCAGGTGATGCCCGTGTGCAGCCAGGACTGAAAAACTCAGCTGAGCCCTGGCCAGTGTGGCTGAGTTGGTTGAGCACCATGCCCCTAAAGGTCGCTGGTTCAATTCCTGGGCAGGGCACGTGCCTGTGTTGTGGGCTCGATCCCCAGTAGGGGCGTGCAGGAGGCAGCCAATCGATGTTTCTCTCTCATATTAATGTCTCTTTCTCTCTCTCCTTCTCCCTTCTCCTCTCTTTAAAATCAATAAAAACATTAAAAAAAAACAAACCCTCAGCTGAACCACTTGGGTAAGAAGTCCCCTTTCTTGGTAGCTCTTAACCTACCTGCCTGAGACTGATTTTTACAGTCATGCTCTTGGTGGGCAAGGAGCTGATAAAGTTTAATGGGTCTCAGGGGCCTTTGCACTTTGCAGGTTCTACAGAAAACCAGGAGCTCAGCTAATGATGCTTTCATTTCTCCTATCATCCTTCCTTCCCTCCCTCTTTCTCTCTGTCCCTATTTTCCTTCTGTGCGTTGCTACAAGCAATTCTTCAGTGATTCACCCTCAAATTCCTGTCATGCTTTTGATTATCTCCCTGTAGAGCTGATGCTAGGCCCCATGCCTTCCTAAGGCACAGTCCTGCTTACGCCAAACATTGATTTTGGTTTGCACATTTAGTCTGGAATGTTTGATGAGCTGCTCACAGTAGAGTTTTCAAACCAGTAGAAACCTGCTTAAGGTCTTAGAAGACTTAGAAAGAAAAAAAAATTCTTGTTGGTCTATTTTTTTTTATTGCAATAGTAATGCTTACTCATTACAAAAGCATTAAGGACTGCAGATAAGTTAGAAAGAACAAACCAGAAATCACGCATAACGCACATGGGTGGATATTTTGAGTTATCTCTGCCTTTCCCTTCCATCTTTGTTTCCAAATAATTTCCTAGACTTAAAATGCTTCTTAATGGATTTCTCTCCTTCTACATATTAAAATAGAGCTTCTGACTAAGGCAGGAACATTTAAGATGTTTAACTAACTTTGTACTTTTGAATTCAAAACCGATAATTTCTTGGAACTTCAGGCATTCAAATGACTGTGAAATTGATCTGTTGGTCACTAAAAACACTGAGCCTCAAAGAGATTAAGGAGCTTAACACAAAACTAGTCAGGCAGACCTGGATATAAAACCCAGGGACACATAGTTCGGGGGCCATGTGTTTTTCTAGTTTACCCCACACTATGGCTTTGGTGTGCAGCCAGGTTCAAGGATGGCAGTCTCATCCAGGTCTGCTAATAATAAATGATGCTTCTAAAAGTATTTACAGCTGTGTCTGCATGTGCTAATAAAAATGAGAGTTAATTCTACCCTTGACATGAGCTAAGAAGTAAACTGCCTATATTTGAATTTCCTGGACATTGAAGAGAAAAATAGTTTGATCATTCAGGGTTCTCATCCATTGCGATGTTGGAGATATAGAGAGACATTAGGCACAGAAACAAAAGTTTTTAAGCCAACATGTCACATTCCTTGATTGGCAAAATATTGTTTCTTGGGATGTTAATAGATAGTCCATGGATATCCTTGGATTAAGCCAATTTAAAGAGACAGGTTCTGTAATTCTAGAAGTTCTCCAGGTCTTTAATATTCTTAAGGGCATTATAAATCTCTATGTAAGATATAGTGTCTAAATTCCCTGGTCGTATCAATACATTTTTAAGGGGCCATTTATTAACATCTTGATAAGCTAGTATGTGGCCCACAGTTTAGGACGTGCCTGTTTAATGTAGTTAAGCTTCATGTACTGGGGGAAAAGGGAACATCAAGAGAACATCTAAAGGATTAAGATGTGCTAAAACCATACGGTTAATCTGTTGTAATTTAGCCCACGGAACAGAAACAAATCTGTCATTTCTTCTCAAGGGTTTCTTTTGATGGTAGTTAGGCTTGTCTGGGGATTACTCCCCTGAACCCTCCAACTGCATCATTTTTGTTCAGTTCATTTATTTTCTGAAAGTCCTAACTTCGAAATAGAGTGTCATACCTAGTCTTTGCAAAGACAACAGAAGAAACTTTTTTCAGATGCTTTTTTTAATCTTCGGGTTTCCAGGCTAGACAGTCTTAAAAATTTCTCAGAGGCGACCAAACTAATCAAAGTCTTCTGCTAAGGGTACTTGTTGGTGGCAGATCTGTATTAGTCTGTGGTTTATGGTGATTAAAATTTGATAGAGCACAAATAAATCAATAGACTCGCAGGGGTGGATGGTAATATGCAGCAATGGAACTAGAGAGCAGCATTTCTATTTCTGTTTTATAGACTTTTGGCCTATTTGTCTTACCCAAGTATTCATTAATAGCCTCTGACCATTACGATGTCAATGCTAAAAAAAAAAAGGTATTTTTTTCCCTTCCCACTTTGGAAGGCATTATACAGCCCACTTATCTGTCTCTAAAAACATTTGGGGTGTTATCCTTTGCATGGCCTTCTCCCCCTTGTGTGTTAATTTGTGCCATTGTGATGACTAAAACCCTGACCTCATGTCCACACTGCATAGCAGTTGCTACCGTGTTCTTTTTTTTTTTTTTAATATATCTTTATTGATTTCAGAGACAGGAAAGGAGAAGGAGAGAGAGATAGAAACATCAATGGGAAGAGAGTTATTGATCTGGGGATCAAGCCCGCAACCCGGGCATGTGCCCTGACCAGGAATCGAACCCCGATCGCCTGGATCCTAGGTCGATGCTCAACCTCTGAGCCACGCCCTGCCGGGCACTACCCTGTTCTTATTTGACTGGATCTATCTCCATCTCAAGAAACTGAGCCTGAGAATTACTACCCTGGAACCTACACTTAAAATATGCTCCAGCCCTTTAATTTGGAACGCCTACTCTCTGAGATTGGGCAATAACTCAAATTCAATTTGAGTAAAATATCTGATATTTTAGGGGTGAGAAAATGTTTAGGATCTCATTTGAAATTAAGGAAAACCTAGCCAAAATGAGAAGATTTTATCATTTAAATTCAAGAACTATGGAGTATTTCTTCATGCTGATGTTAGTTTCTCAGTCCAAGGATTACACTTAAATGGAAAAAAAAAGAAAAAGATTTTTATGTATATTTAAATCAATATGTACCAGATTAGATGTAAGTTAAGCATAAAGAGGATGGCTGAAGCCCTGGCGGGGTAGCTCAGTTGGTTAGAGCGTCATACTGATATGCCAATGTTGCAGGTTCAATGCCTGGTCCTGGTGCATACAGGAGGTAACTGATAGAGTAAAAAAAAAAAAGAATCAACCAATGAATGCGTAAATAAGTGGAACGACAAATTGATGTTTCTCTCTTTCCCTTCTCTCTCTCTTCCTCTCTCTCTAAAATCAATCAATCAATCAATCAATCAATCAATCAGTCAATCAAAGAGAGGATGACAAAAAATGGAATTTGGACATATACAAAATTCCAAGATCCAGAATTTGAGGGTATTTATATATCAGATTACGTTTGATAGATGGCTAATTATAACAATACTTAAACTGTATTTGATATTTATTATGTTCCAAGCACTATATTAAGAATGTAACAACCATTCCATCAGATATCACAAATACTTATATTAGTTTCCTGGGGCCACCATAGCAGTTACTACAGAATGGGTGGCTTAAACAACAGAAATTTATTTTCTCTAGGTTCTGGAGGCTAGAAGTCTCGGAACAAAGTGTCAGCATGGTTGATTTCATTCTGAGGCCTCTCTTTTTGCTTATAGGTTGCCACCTTTCCCCTTTGTTCTCACATGGCTTCTGTGTGTCTCTGTATCCTAATCTCCTCTACTTTTAAGGACACCAGTCATATCAGATTAGGGCCCATGTTAACTTAATTACTTCTTTAAAGGACCTACTTCCAAATATAGTCACATTCTAAGGTACTGGGGGATTGGGGCTTCAACATATATTATCAATCCATTTGCTTCATCAACATGTATTGATCAGGTGTGTCCTGTTTGCCAGGCATTATGCTTGGTTCTATAAACATTGGTGAGTAAAACAGACATCACCCCTGCTTTCGAGGCCATGGCTATAATGCAGTCAGCTATGTGCTCAGTGGCTTTAAACCCAGTGGTCCATAAAATTCCATCTGTTTCCCAAATCATTCAGGTCTCATGGGGCAAATTGCTAAAATGGGTAAGGTCCTCTGGGCAGCTCTCACTCTTCTAACATCTCAGGCAAAATTGACCCAGATCCAGAGTCCCATACTGTACCCTCGATCTGGACTAGCTCCCTCACAAATGCTTGGAGTTCACAGGGGAGCAGAGGAGGTACTGGTGGTATTGGATGCTCCTTGGAGTGTGGGCTGGGGAAAACCAAGTCAGACAAAACATTCTGGAAAGGGTCCAATGTTTAAACCATCCAGCTTGATCAGAGAAGATTTGGGTTTATGTTGAAAGGATGTGACTTTATCTGTCAATGGTGAAATTAATGAGTCATGGTGACTGGACATCCTTGGGATATAATAAGAAATCTGTCTTTTGGATAGGGGAGGTTTGTTCTTGGGAAAGATCAAGAATATCCAATCTCTTGTGAGGGTGTTGGCTGGAATGAGGCGATAGCATCAGAGTCCATCAACCAAGTCATGGTTGGAAGTGTGGGGTGAAAGGGTGGGCTTTATTCTATCCTTAAAGGAGCTGGAGTTGAAATTTAGAGCCTGGGGCCTGCTTGAAGGCTGAGGAGGCATACTGGCTACACTCAGTGGGTATTAATTAGTTAAGGGGTTGTTGCCTAATGTTTGTGTGGGCACTTTGAGCAAAATTCATAGCAGAGAGCAAGCACAGGGGCATCAAATGAATTTTCTATTTTCAAACTGTTGAGGTTGGATCTCCTTATATACCCCTTGCCCAGATTTTCCTGCCTCAGGGTCTGGGCAAGTTTGAATAGGCTTGAGCACAGATCATAACTGCCCATGACTACATATGGCCAAGGCAGGTAGGTCTTAATAGTAATCTCCTACCCTCATTCCAACCCTTGGAGAGAACGTGGAGGGATGGTATGTCAGAAATGCCAATTTGAGAGCAGCACACCAATTTTTGGTACTGGTGCAAAACAGGCACCCTCTGCAGGCTTCACGATCAGTGAGTTTGCCATGTGTGAGCTGTGCTCAGCTCATTTTGTTTAGGTCCACAGAGGCAGTTACAAAACAACAACAACAGAAAAACAAAGCAGAGAAGAGAAACCGTTGCAGAGTTAGCAACTTGCTTAAATAGGAAATACCCAGAACGTATCTCTGTTGCAGGGAATCACAAGGTCTCACAAAGCAAGAGCTGTGCTGGAGAATGTGAGGACAGATGGGGTATCTTAATGTAATGTAATTCCAATCAGAATCATTTGACCATCTGACCTGAATGTAAATCAAATGACATGTTTCTATTCTACATGCCCAAATTTTCTTTGACAATGAGATCCGCTAAACATTAAGCTTTTGTGCAGTGAAATCCAATGGGCACCATTACCAGCTGTACTAGCTTCTGTAGGAACTTTCCTTGACTGGAATAATAATAAATTATTTCAATCACTTGGAAATTAGTTGCACAATTGTCAAATCTCTGGCTCCTATTAACATGCTGCTGGAGAGAAAGGAAAGGGCAAAGAGAGAGCAAAGCACACAGATCGAGCACCTCTGAATTGGCCAGGGAGGCTGCTGGAGAACAGAGGCGAAGCCAAATAGTTTGCTGTTATCTGCTCTAATTGCTCTTTATCTTAAAATATTCCAATTGATTGGATTGAGTGTCTTTATCCCTGTTGTGGCAGGATCAAATAAAAGAAAAGAGGGGCTGCTATAGGAAAATAGCTTTTGTCTCGGCCTAAGGAAGAGTTTTCCTTTAAAGGAAGTACAGACTATTCTGGAAGGTCCCAGAGGCAGCACAGTGCAGACTTTATCTCGGTGAGCTCTGGGGCCAGACTGTCAGGATAGGACTTAGCATGTCCCAAACCACTGGGCATCTTCCCCGTGTTCAGATCAGGGAAATCACAGCCCGACCTTCAGGTGTTGTTTTGCTGATGAAAGGAGACGACAACAGGTGCCTGGCACTTGGTAATAATCAGCAATCGAATATTATTATTCATGAGTATCTGTTCACTGGAGATGTTCAAATGTCTGGCTTTTTTGCTGTTGTTATGGTTGTTTTGTTTTTTAAGCCCTATTTAATTCAGAGATTGGGTCCTTAGATTTTACCAGCGAGGTGAGAAGATAGATGAGCAGGACCACCAGGGCTGACTGAGGGCAAGCACCCTGAGCACTGGGTCCTGCTTATTAGTTCTGCTGGGCAGTGTCCGTGCTGCATCCCAGGTCTCCCAGGTCTCCATCTGCAGCCTCTCAGACGGCGTTGAGCTGACATATGGCACAGGACCAGCCCTGGGCGTTCAATCATCACCTCCCAGTGGAGTCTTTGCCCTGAGCACAGATTGGCAGGCGGGCAGTCAGTGTTTCTCTCTCTGATGATGGGCTAGCCCTGGGACAGCCTGTAGCCAAAGGTCAGAGGAAAACAAGGACACTGTGAAATCCAATCAGAGGATGTTCATGCTGGAAGGGGACCTGGAGTCCATTAGGGCTCAGCCCCTTCTTCTCACAGATGAGGAGCTAGGGGCTCAGGAAAGGGAGTGATATGCGGAGGCCGCATACCTTGTGAGTAGCAGAACTTGGTCCAAAAGACAAGTCCCCTTCTTCCAGATGAGCGATTGCTCTATTTCAGCTCCCTGGCTGTCAGGCCTGGCAAATGGATGGCAAAGTGGTTAAATGGAGTGGAGAGGTGGCAGGGGTCCATGAGGCAGCTTTCCTGTACCGATAAATGAAATCCCAGAACAGCAATGGTATAATCAATATGCTTATGTCGAAAAGGAAGGCTACACATGTGGGTCCGGACTGGGGCCACTGGGGCAGGGGCAGTACAGAAAAACACGAAGAGAAACTCTGAGCCAGTTAGCAATCACAAGGTTCAGTGGACTCAGGTAAGGGATGGTTCAGAAGGACCTTGTGTCACCAATATGAGGGGCAAAGAAAGAAGGTGTAGCAAAAATATCTTTCTGGGGGAGATTTGAAATAAACATCAGGGTCTCCAGGGGATTAAGTTTCCATGAAACTGCAAATTAGTGGAATTGTGTGTTTCATGCCTTTAGTCCACTTACCTTTGTCCCTGGTAGCCCTTCTTCCATATCTCCCCGGGCAGAAGTATACCGACAGCGCCTGTCTTCATTAGCATGAAGGCAACGGCGTGACACCCAGTTCACACCGCGGCGGTGGCTAACGCGTGCTTCCCGTGTGACCTTTGAGTGTCAAACGGAGATTGCAGGAGAGCGCCAACACTTCCGATGGAGGAGGGCATCTCTGATAGCAGAATGTCAGGTAAGGGGAGGAGGAATTGTATGACTCGATGCACACTCCATGCCAAACTTTGTGCTAAGCGCACTGATGCTTTTAATCACCAAACCAAACCTGTGATTTCCTGAGGCACAGAGTAGCTGTGGGACGGGAGAAAGATCACATGGCTAGGAAGAGAAGTTTGGCATTGAAGCCAAACAGGCTGGCTCAAGAGCTCCTCACAGCCCCTTTTACTATGCACTAATAATACGTGAGCAGCCATTTCCCTTATTTATAACAATTATCCTGAGGGCTATGAGGGTTTTGATTTGGAGAGATGGTATCGTATTGCCTAAGGGCACATGTGGGTACTGATTGAGTTTCTAGTCTTTGCCATTAGGAAAGAAGCTGGACATCTGAGCCAATGCAGACATTCTGTCCTGCTCTGGGGTGTAGACTGGTGTTTCTATGTGTGATAATAAATTACTTGGCTTTTTGAGGGACGCCTCTCCTTCCCATGTAGCCAATTTAGCATGCCCTTAATTTGCATTGTGGCTTCTGTGGGCTCTGAAACAGCCCTATTGCCACCCTAGCAATTGCCAGTAATACAGGGAGAGGTGGGCATGCTGTTGGGACATAGAGGGGCCAGGCTGGCCTAGTTTGACCCCAGAGCAAGGCCATGTGGCATGGCATTCAACTAGAATGGAGATTATATGATTTATCAAAGCTGTTTATGTGACCACTGCAAAACTGTCTTTTAGTTTCTCAATATCTTATAAATGGTTAAATAAAGTAAGTGTTTAACACTCGGGTTTAAAGTAGGCTAGCTCTGCTTATGAACACCCAATCAATTTATTCTAACTGGATGACCTTGGATAAAGTACTTAGACTCTTTGAGCCTCAGTTTCCTTAGCTATATGATGGAAATAAATCATCGATATCTTAGCAGGTACCTGAGGGAATTTGATAAGAGAATGTGTGTGAAAGCTTTTTTAGTACAATACTGGCACATAACAAATACCCAATACATTTATTTATTGTTAATATTAGTATTAATATCACTGATACAGGAAACTCCTTTTTTGGTTTTCTAAGACCCATCATCCCAGAATTCGCTTTCCAGACTCATCACTGCATCTCTTCCAAGGCCCAGTACACAGTAGATTCAGAGTATACACTGGATTGATGCATGCATTCATGTTCCTTTTAATTATCTTTCCTCTTGAGAATAAACCTTCATGGGATGATGATCTAAGTCTTTTTTTTTTCTTTTTTCAGAGCCTTAGACACTTGCTCTCTTCTTTGTCTCCTGGGTTAGTCTTTCTGCTCTCTTAAGATTTGGTTTTATTTATTTAGTTTAAAAGTCAGCACCTTCCCAATTCCCTTGCCTCCCGCTGAGGAAGGAGATCTAAAGGGATGATCTTTGGAAACTGTGAAAAGTGACTTCCTTGAAATTTCAGCTCATGGAAGATCCTATCCTCGACTAACCCCCTCACCCTTACTGTTTCCTTCCAGAGTCCAAGTTAGGCTGCAGGTGAGGAGGGCCTGCAGGAACACCTCTCTGTCCTCCCATCTTTGTGTAAGTGCCAAGGGGCTCAGGCACGGCAGCTGCAGAAGTATGTGGTTGTCTAACTTCATTCTAAGTCTTTGACAAAACAAACAAGCCTTCAGTATTTTTTTTATTATAAATATTTAGGGTAATTCTATTTAGGCCAGTTGGTAAGTTACTTGTGGTGGAACTGAGGGACTGTCTGAAAACCTTGGATGTTTCAATTATTCATATAGTGATGTATTTTGTACTTAATACGGCTCACTGTCTATTAATTAGATGTGGCTACTGCAGCCTGATTTATTCATAGTTGAAGGAGTTAGGTAAAGTTTAAGAAGTAGCCTGTATCAAATCCTAGAGTTGACTTTTCTGGACCCTTGAGATCAATAAAAAATAAATTTATGTTTTTTCATAAATTTATTTTTATTGATTCTCTAAAATATTAGATTATTGACATAACTACAAAGTATTTATATTCATGTTTATGTGTGGTTGGCTGGAATTGTCTAGATAGAGGGCTCGATTTTCTGACGCATTTTGCAAAAGTCTTTCTCTTTATCCTTGAAGAATTCCTTCCCCTGCTATTTGTGAGGAAATCATTATTGTAGCTGACTGCTTTCTGAAAATCACTGACCCTTCTCCTGATTGGGAAGGACCTTGAAGTTCACCTCTTTCAACCACACACAGGAAGCTCTCATCTTCCTTCTAAGAACTTAAATAAGACCTAGTTCAGAACTTGTCTCTCCTAGGTTTATATTAGACTCCTCTGGAAACTTATGAAGTTACAATGCCCAACCCTGTACCCCATGGCTCCCCTGCCTCCCAACAGTTTCAATGGAATTGGTCTAAGGGGGGGTCTGACATTGACAAAAAAAAAAAGCTTTCTAGGTGCTTCTAATGTGTCACCAGGCTGAGAACCACTGAACGGGTTGACCTGTTGTGTCATGTGCTGGTGAGAGGGGGACAGCGGGCCAAAAGGACCACAGACCACTCTGACACTGATTAAGTTAAAAGATATGCATGAGATATTCAAATCTGAGGTGTGAAAGGAACTGTGCTCATTTTTGAATCCTGTAAGAAAGGGACAGACCGTCCCTGCTTATCAGGGTTTCTCACAGAGAACAGGAGCCCAACACGGAGGCAGGAAAGGAACGCCTTGCAAAATTTGAGGAGTTAACGATGCTTTGTGAAAGTCGCAGCTTCCCCTCATCACCTTGCTTAGAGCTTGAGATCCTAACCCGGAATGTACAGAGTCTGTGCCAGGACATTCCACCTCCACCCACACACACATCGTGGTCCCACTTCCTTTTCCTCTGGGTTTTCTGTGCTATTGACAGTCACCTTGTTTTCACCAGCAGAGTCTGCCTTGGGTATGTTATGCTGACTTCCCTTTGCTACCTAGTTTCAATCCATAAGAAAGACCGCTTGCTTCCCACAGAAGGGTTCTCAAATCCTTGCAGGCCGGGCTGAACGTGCTGGGGGAGTGTCGAGAGAGCTTGTGGAGCAGGCAGAGGCTCGGGGCCTTCTCGTAGGGCCGAGGCTGGGTAAGGCTGCGGCTGCTCCAAGACCCACAAGTCTTCTCTCTGCCTAAGGTTTACTCAGGAAATCCCCAAACTTTCCAGACACCTATGAAAATGTCAAGGCTTTGAAAACAAATCTGGTTAAGATTCTGCATAAGTCAGGTATGGCCCAATTAAAGACGATAGTTTGAGCTCAGTTAACTTTTTGTGTATAAAAGAAAAAAAAAATGTCTTGGTGAATGGCTCTTCCTGGCAAGCAGCTATCAGTCCTCAGCCTTCTTTTCTTTAGAAACGTGGAAACTAACATATGTTGTCCCTAAGCTTGAGTGGCAGCCATTTAGCCAGCAGACATTTATGTGGTCTTTGGAGAATTGTAATACATGTTAATTATGCCCATATCCTATTTATTTCTTAGGTACACACTTGCAGACAGTGCTTTTTAGATCTTAACATGAGGCTTACAGAAGAAAAAGAAACTGTTAATACTCACTGAGGAGTAAAGAATTCAAAGGAATGCAAGGTTGGCTTTAAGTAAAAAATAGAGTATGAGAAATGCAGCTAGTATACCTATCCCTCTATATACTACCTGCAAGGTATATGTCTTTCTCTCTGTCCCTGTTTCTTTCTCTTTCTGTTTCTCTCCCTGTGTCTCTCTCTCTTTGTCTCTCTCTCTTTGCGTGTGTGTGTCTCTGTCTCTGTTTTTCTCTCTCTCTCCCTCCCCCATTTCCCTTTGTCCATCTATCCTCACCCCACTGTCATCAGTTCTATTTATTTTAAAAGTCTGGCAATTAACCTACCACAGCTTTTTATTCTACACACAGACAGAAATATGCACACACCCAATGTAGCTCAACTGTAAATGTTCCTTATTGGTTTGCAACTTGTTTTCCTTCCTTAACATATGCCAAACATTCCTGTTCTAGATAAATGGGGGGCATCTCTCCAATTCAGTGATTCTCAAACTTTAGCATGCAGCAGAATCACCTGGAGGACTTGTTAAAATACAGACTGTTGGGGCTTATCCCCCAGAATTTCTGATTTAGTAAATCTGGGGTGGGGCCCAAGAATTTGCATTTCTAAAGGTGGTCCCAGGCAATGTTGACACTGCTGTTATAGGGACACATTTTAAGAAAAACTTAACTCATTTTGTTTGGTAGCTACATAATCTTTAATAGTAAAGTTATAACATGAGTTTTTCAGCCATCCATTCCCCTGTTGGCACACATGCAATAATTCTTGCCTCTATTTTCAATGGTGCAATACAACTTCTTATATCACCATCTTCATGTACTGGTGCTTTTATTTTGATAGGACCCAAAACTTTTTGAAAATGTCTTCTGAATTAAAGGATGAGTCACAGGAGAAAATCAGTCTCATTGCTTTGTGGTCACACTTCAGGTAGATCTTATTTGCCAGACTTGGATCCAAATGATGCTGACTATTTCCAGAAGTCAGTTCCTCTCAGAAGAATATTTTTTACCTTTGTGGATAATCAAAGGAATGTGCCCTGAGCTCCTGTAGCAGTTCTGGAAGAGGGACTCCAGCTGAGAGTGTTGTCAGCAAGGTCAGGTTGGTTAAATTTTGTCCAGAGCCTTCCTGGGGATCCACTTTGCAAAAACATCATAGAACATCATCTAATAAAAGGTTTGGTGATGTTTTTGTTGTTTAAAAGTTAGTCAATTTATTTTATATTTGCAATGTAAATATTTGCCTGGAGGCCAGCCTCAGAAATCTGGGGGGTTGAACAGTTAATTGAGCACCTGATACATCCTACACACTTTTTAAAAATATATATGTTTTTATTGATTTGAGAGAGAGAGGAAGGGAGAGGGAGAGATAGAAACATTGACGAGACAGAAATATCAACTGGTTGCCTCCCGCATGCCCCAAATGAGGACTGAGGCTGCAACCCGGGCATGTGTCCTGACCGGGAATTAACCTCAGTGACCTCTCAGGTGCATGGCAATACTCAACCAGCTGAGCCCCACCAGCCAGGTCATCCTAGTCACTTTAAGAACAGCATCTCATTGCTTGGGAGGCAAGAATCTTAAATTCATTTGTCCTGTTATTGAGGACAATGAGTCTCGGGCTGGCACTTTTCTAAGCCCACACATACCAGTATATGGCCAAGCTGAGATTTGAACTCAGTACTTCCTGGCTTCAAATTTACTGTTTTGTGTGGTTTTTTTTTAAACATTATGCTGCTTCCTATTGAGGGTCTTGGAAACTGCTAATGGAGGTCTGTCCAGGCTGTTTCTTGACTTATACCTGATATAGGCAACATCAATTTCTCATTCAAATTTTGGGAGTAATCACGACTGGACTAATCATTTGATTTTCAGTTGATGCCAATTTCATCTAGGTACAATTGTCTGTCTCTCCTTTTTCTCTCCTTTTCTCTCTTTTTAAATTTATTCATTTTTTTTTTAAAGAGAGACAGACAGAAAGAGAGAGAGAAGCATCAATCTGCTGTTCCACTTATTTATGCATTCATTGGTTGATTCTTGTATGCACCCTGACCAGGGATGGAACCCGCAAGCAACCTTGATGTATTGGGACAATGCTTTAACCAACTGAGCTACTGGGCCAGGGCTTTCTTTTTTTCCCTTTTGATGAATAATTAGTTGAAGGGTCACCAATTTTCAGCCTTAAAAGTCACTATTAATCTTGGGAGCAGGTTTTCTGGTAGAAAAGACACCTAGACATGAGTGGTGAGCATCCAGGAATTAGAGTATAGCAGTATCTCTCCTTATTGTGTTCTTCCTTGTCATGGAGACACAATTTTACCCTTTTATAAATTTCTCATCCTACCCTTTCCATAGCAGTTTCCCTTTCATCTTTGATCGCTTATGTTCTGGTGAAGTGTTTGACCTCTGCTCTGAAATCATCACTCTTATTTTCCCTTCCACTTAGCTGGCGCACTAATTATTCCAAATTCTGGGGCTCCTGTTCCAGGCCATCTCAGGCGCTCTCATCTTTTATCGGGTTCTCTGCGAGAGGGTCCTGCGAAATGATGCTTGTGTAACGGTTCATGCCTCCATCTCTGACCCCTTTTCCAACCCCTTTTCATACCACTGCTTACCAAGTACCCTCCGACACATCTCCTGCTCAATTCATCATCTCCCTAATGGTCCCACAGCTTTGCTCTGTCTTATGTTCCTTTTAAGTTCATGTTTTCTTCACTTCATTATTCAGTAACACAGACATCTTAGCAGGGAAAATAAAATAAATCAACCCAGCACCAGCTCTGAATTTCTTTGTTCATTATTATAGGGTTTTGTGCGTTCTGAGGTGTGGGCAATTTTTCAAGTAATTTAAAGGCCTAGATTAGTCGAGGTGAGGATTGAATATCTCTTAGATGGGTTAAGGAGCACAGGGAGGGAGCCATTAGGCTCGGGTTAAATCGTTTTTGCTCATCCCATATGGAGTTATTAGGAATGGTTTCCATAGAACCTTTATGGTTTTTTCACGGTCAGGCTGTTCTCCTAACCAATAGCTCCCACACATAGATACTCAGAACTTGGGATAATAAGAGGAATGAGTTCTCATTTCACTCCATGAAGTTTGTGGTGGAGCTTTCCTGCATGTTATTGAATTTAATTACATTAATAGTCCTGCGAAGTAGGTATTGATATTTTTATTTTATAGGCAATAACCAGAAAGAAGAAAAATGACCATTTCTCATATATATCTATGCGTGTATTGTATGTATAGTTCTGTAAGAATATATATATATATATATATATATATATATGATTTTATTCCATTTTAATTACTGATCTGAAGGTCTGCATCTTTCTCTATCCTGCTCCCCTGGGGTGGGAGCTACTTGAGAGCAGAGGTTGTGAGTTAGCCACATGATCTGTAGGGAAACTTTCTGTGGCTTCTTTACTATTCAGCCCTGACGCCTACAAGCAAATAGGCTCTCAGTTAATATCTGCTGGATGAACGAATCTTTTCAGCCGAAGCACCAGCCCTATCATAGCAGCTCACATGATAGGCCCTATGGATGTTAAATAAATATATGCATTTGGGATGGATGGGCATGATCTTAACACATGTACTCTTGAATAATTCCCAAATATGAATTATGATGATATTTATTGCATTTTCCAAACTTAATGAGCGTTTAGTCAGTGTTTATTGGTGTAATTCCCTCCTAGAGCATCATCAATTATAGAACCGTTACAAATGGGGGGCTGGATGACAAAGATGTAAATTACTACAGATGGAAATTTGGCACCCGTTGCCAGGAGCAGGGATCTCTTTGGGTACTTTGAGAAGGCTTGAAGAAGGCTGAAAGCACAGCTCCCCCACCTCCTTCAGATCCTGCGCCCAGGCTTTCAGGTTAGCTGGCGCCTTTGGAAGTCAGAGCTGCCCTTCACATAGGCCAGTCCTGAGAAGAACAAAGAATCATGTTTCCCTGCCTCCTTCCCTTTCTCCAGGCCACCCACCCTTTTCCTTAACTTCTATTTTATTCTTTTAAGTAGGGAATTAGAAAAGACGTTAAGCCAAAGAATGTCATTTTATAATTTAATTTTCATTTTATGCTACATTTAGAATGATACTTAAGCCCAAACCTTCACTCCTGTTTTCCCGAATGTTATATTCTGTTCCAATATAGCGAGGTGTGTTTTTTTTTAATTTTTCTTTAGCTAAAAATGAAACACCTTCCTTCTAATATGAAATATTAATAATGTGTCTCCTGTGGTTATTTATCTTTGCTTTAATCATGGGCATGCAGGGCCACAAGTCACCAGCAGCTCGCTCCTCTGACTCTATTTGTGTGTGTGTATTTAACTTTGTTACTCTTCCTGCCCTTTTTCTAAAAAATTAGAGGAAGAAAGCAACTTCTTCTATGTTCTTCCTCGGTATCTTATAATGTAATTGCCACATTTCTGTTGTAATATTGACTTGGAAAACTCAATGTATAAAGTAATAGAAATCTGAATCCTGCTGAAGGGAGTTATTTAGTTTTTATTGAGGTGATTTACAGAGAGTTTTCCATTCAAATGCGATGCTCAGAGAAGAAGGGGAGACATACTGAAGAGGAGTCACGCCTGCCTCCCAGGCAGCACTAAGAATGCATGTTGTCATACTGTTTTTTCATTTTTTCCTTCCTTAATTTTGTGAATGAGTGATGTTAATGAAGTAAGGAAATGGGCGCCAGATCTGTGTTTCTGGAAAGTTACGGGTGATGTCTACCTGGCAAAGTCCATTTCTTTCACATATCAAATAACTCAAGATGCACTAGCAGCGCCTTTTTAAAAAATGGTAGAAACAGTCTTTTTGCAAAAGGAAGAAACCTTTTTCAAAGCAAGCATTCCTTTTTGCTTGTTTTGTCCACATAGTTTTTCAGAAACTCTTACTGTGACCTTCAATGTTCAGATACCGATGCAAAAGCACATTTGATTGATACATGAAAAGTACTCACAGTTCCCATAGCATTTGTCTGTGGGTTCAGCCAGGATGTTCTTTCTATTTGATGCTATCTTGCTTCAGTACCAGCAGGATTCCCATCAAATAGTTCAATGAAAATAAGATTATAAATTTGGGATTCCCCAAGGAAGGACATATTTTAGATAAGAAGGGAAAGGTTGCAGTTGATATAAAAAAAGGATATATTACATTTCTCTCCTCCTAATAAATCATCAGCAAATATATTTTAAGTAGGTGATATGCATGGGGCTGCACCACAAGCTGTAATTATAGCTCCAAGTCAGTGTGATAGGAAATTATAGGTCTCATAAAATATCAGTTTAGCTTAGGAGCTTCGCCTGTGACCAGGCACTTCATGAGTACTCATTACCTCATCACGAAAGCCCTCAAATACCCTGACACAAAGAGACACCTTACAGGGAAAGATAAAGTCTTTCAAAGAGGTTTTAAGTCCCAGAAAGTGGTAGAGCTGTTATTCAAAGTTAGCCTTACTTATGTCATACTCCATATACTTTCCCGCTCAGAATCTCTCTATCATCATGCACAAGGACATACGAAACCAAAGGAGGGGTAGCAAGTAGAGGAGGAGGGGAGGGAAAGGGGAAGGGAGGGAGGGAGGAAGGGAGGGGAAAAGAGGGAGGGAGGGAGGGAGGGGAAAAGAGGGAGGGAGGGAGGGAGGGAGGGAGGGAGGGGAAAAGAGGGAGGGAGGGAGGGAGGAAGGAAGGAAGGAAGGAAGGAAGGAAGGAAGGAAGGAAGGAAGGAAGGAAGGAAGGAAGGAAGGAAGGAAGGAAGGAAGGAAGGAAGGGAGTATATGCACAAACTGGTGAAAATTAAGTGTGGTCCCTTAGGCTGGCTGCTGGTATTGTACCAATGTGCTATAAAGTTCTGTAAGATGTCACCACTGGAGGCAGCTGAGTGACAGGCAGTAAGACTTATCTATACTACTTTTGGAACTTCTGTGAGTCTATGATTAGTTCCAAATAAAAAGCTGTGTTTTTTGAAATCCACATTCCCTTTAATAATCTAGGACACTCTTTTTGCAATCCGTTGTTTCTAAAAAACCTGAGTTTCCTGACATCTAGAGGTTGAAACTACATTGCAATGCTGACTTACCTTTTTAAAACACAAACACACTAGAATATTGTCATCCAAAGAAGTGTTAGATTTCCCATGGTGAGATTTATACTTTTCCCTAGTTGTCACTTCATTGTTACCTATTTCAGCGTCCGTGGAGCTCCTTGTGAGGAAATGCCTGAAGAGCCTGTGGCCTATTCTCTTGAATATTCACAGTAGATACAATTTTACAATTTTATACTTTGAAGATAGGTTTGACTTTTGGAAAAGCCAAGAGTTATCAGAGGCAAAGCCTTGTGAGTAAAGTAAATTATACGAAATGGAAGCTGGTTTTTATATAGCACTTGAATTTGGGTGTCATTTGAAAATAAAACAACAGCCCCCAAAACCGTGCTAAAGGCGGTGGTATTCCCACTGTAGACATGGCGATGGCCTTATGTAACTGAGAGCCAGAGGCCATAGAGGTGGATTTTACTTCTACATGTACCATTTTTGAGAACAGAACACACCTTTGTGGACTCAAGGGTTCAATATCATGTCAAGATGATGAGTTTCAAGTGCTTAGCATGGGGCCTGATCTGCAATAAGTGATAGTTAAAATTCAGCAGCTTCCATTATGATGGGATGATGATCATTATAATGGTGAATTTTGCCCGTAGACAAGTGCCTTCCTTTCTCTGTCTTTTTTTGTCATCCACGAAACACAGGGATTGAACAAAATGAGAGCTCCACTTTCTACCTCTACCCTCCAGTGACTTAGTGACTTGCACTCAGGGGCAGGTGTCAGGAGGCAGGGTGCTGGTGCAGAGGGTACAGGTGGACCAGGCAGATGTCCTGTGTCCCAGGTGGTGTGATGGCTGAAAGGAGTTTGATTTTGGTAGAGTTTCCATTCTCTTCCTCTATTTCTCTGAGCAACACCTTTCTCCCTTCTTTTTTTTTTTTTAGAGTCTGGGGTTTTGATCGTTTTGCTAACATTTCCTGGCTGCACTGATATATATTCTGTCTCAGAAATATTGTAGGAAAAAAATATCCAGGGAGTTCATTATGCGTCTGAACAGCCAAAACCACAATAATTGATAATTATTTGATAGTAGACTTGTGTTTTCCAATGGGACTGTTGGAAAGTCATGTTTCTGGCAGGCCAGTGGCTGCTGAATATCTTGCTTGAAAGACAAGTTCAGATATGGGAGAGCTCGTTGCAGTTGGTTGGTGATATCTGTCACGAAATCGCCTGTTGGAAAATATCATCTGGAAAGATTTGATGCTAGTTGCTTCCTTGGTGAACACTGGAAGACTGACAAGCTCCAAACTAATAAAAATTTGACTTCTAGGTGCATCTGAGATGTGTTAGTGAGAATAGTCAAATTCAATGAACTCTCCCATATCTGAACTTTTTTTTCCAGATGGAAGAGTCTGTCCATCTTTCAAGCAAGATGCATGGCAATGCCTGGGTTCCACTGCAGAGTTCAGCATGTCTGCCAGTGAGGTGTGGGGCTTGGGGGATTGCCATAGACAGGCTTGTACATCATTGGATATAAGCTTGGGCACAGGGACGGGGGTGAGTTATGAGGAAGTAAGAGGTGGGCTTCAAAATATCTTTTTATTATATTTTTGGCAATGGCAAATACAATCCTTAGACAGGACAATAACACCCCTCTCCTGAGCTAACTGCGTTAGGAGAATCCACCGTGGCCCTCGCCCCGCAGTCCACTTCCCATAGGGAGAGGAGTCAGTGTAACCAAAGGGTGAGCTCATCCAAAGCCAGCACCCCCTGCCATTTAGACCACCCAGAAATCCCTGCCAAAGCCCAGACCGAAATCTAGGACATGCTTGGATCTCTTTCCTAACTATTCTCTTGAGGGCAGATTGAGTTGCTGGTGTGCACACCCCTAGGCAAAGGGGTGGCCAGGCAAAGCTGTTGGGAAAAGGTTTCAGATGTCTCCTTATAGGGCAGGGTGGAGCTGAGGATAGAAAGGAAAGGGCTAGAGCAAGGTTTTGGGGCATGAGCCAGCCGTTTCTGGCTTCATAGAACTCCAAGGAGTCAAATAATTCCAAATTTAAATTCTAAATTTGGAGCCTTGTTCCAGATCCCAAAATGTTATGAGTAGTTCTGGGGAAAGCATTGGTGTCCTCTGATCCCAGCTCCCCTCCTGCCCAGGGTTTCAAGTCATCACATCAAGACTGCACTGGCTAGGTGGAAGGGCAGTTATCAGCGTTGGCTCATTTACTGAACATGTATGAAACACCTACTCTGTCCCAGATTCTCTAGTGGACACTGGGGAGACACCGACCAAGACACACATGCTCCCTCCCTACCTTATAAAACATGTTTCATAGAGAAAATATACAAGAGATACAAACAAACAGGCAAATCAATAACTAATTTCCCACCGTGATAAAATCATGAAACAAACACACTGAGTGCAAAGGCAGGTGAAAAATGGGAGAGGAATTAATTTGAGATGAGCCGTTCAAGTTGGGTCTCTCTGAGCAAGTGACATTTAAGCAGAGCCCTAAAGGGAGAGAAGGAGCCTTCCAGCCTGGAGAAGCACGTGGAAAGGCTGTGAGGCAGGAAGGAACCTGGAATGAGGTTCATGTTCAGATTATAAAGAACATTACAAGTAGTCCATGGTAAGGGTTTCATTGTAGTGGGAACTAGGGAGTCTTAAGCAAAATATGATTTACATGTTTTGAAGATCATTCTGACTTTTATGTGGAAAGTGTCTGAAAGAGCAGAAGCAGGAAGACTAATTAGGGAGACCTTTGTAAGGATTCAGGCAAGAGATAATGGTGATGAGTCTTAGCCTTGATTTTCCAGGTTAATTCATGGATATGAGGAAGCCTGGATGCTTCCACACCAAGATATCTTACTTCCCACCAAACCTTCAAGGCTGGAATCCTCACTATGTTTGGGAGGAAGAGCTGCATCCACTTCATAATTTTTTTATTCATTCATCCAACACATGTTTATTAAGCACAGACTATGTTTCTGTCCCACCTTAGGTGTGGGGATCTCAAGGTGAAGGAGTCCCAGTCCCTACCTTTAGAATACCTGGAAAAATCCGTGCTGTTTAGAGGCAGGAGCTGGTTAGTGGTTGGGGCAGGATTGGGGAAGGAACCAAGATGGGGCAGCTGTCACCAAGGACAGTGGTATCAAAACAAAGGTTGCCTGATTTTCCAGGTTAATTCATGGATATGGCCATTAAGTATGGCCTCCCTGTAGCCAGTTAGTGCATTGCTAGACTGAGGGATTTTAAAATGTTGATTATATATTTACTTTGGTCTCCTGTAATGAATGGAACAAAAAGGGTGGTTGGTGGTGGGTGATAATTGAGTATTTTGTTGGGGAGAGGAAGGCTCCCTACTCCCCAAATATATTTAAAAATATATAAACATGGTTAGAAAAATGTCTAGAAACATGAGCATGGGTGCTTGAAAATTCTATGTGATCAAAGCAATTTCTAAATAACCGGTCAGATGCTGTAGGAAAGGGCCATTAATTCTTCTAATGTGGAGGTCCCTGACTGGTGGCTCACAGATGTCGGTTTAAGTTTTTATTCTGCCCATTTTAGTTTTTTTTTAAAGAAGCTAACATTATAAATCAAGAGTTTATGTATAAACATTTGAATTCTTACCTCCTTAAGAAAAAGCAGGTGCTCTACACTACGAGGCTCACATTCCCACATGGCCATGCCCAGCTCTATTGCAGGCACAGCTTGACTCTTTGGATGATCTGTGGTCCCAACTCCCTCTTGCTTCCCATTGCTGAGGCCCAAGGCAGTGTCATTTACCAAAACATTTTTTCAACATCAAAGTCCTCTTTATGTTTTTATCAATAGTAAAAAATAAAATGGTATATCAAAAGGGCCATATATATGAAGATAAAAAGAGAAAGAGCATATTTCTTTATGGGAATAAAGAATATTCAAACAACATGCAGATACCTAAGTGACCTGGTTGACTTCTATTGGCATTTAAGTTTTTGACTTATGCCCTAAGCCTTAAGATTTTCCTCAAGGGGCTAGAGTGCTGACAAAGAGGACCTTAAGGAGAGAGTAAGGGTAGATGTTCCATATTCAAAGCATACTTCTCCATTTAAAACCACCCTCACCTCCACTACACCTCATTCCATCTCTAAAGCATCAAAGGAACTACAAAACAAGAGTTGGACAATTTCTGGCTTGAAGTGCTAAGAGGTAAAGTTTGGGATTGCCTACTGATTCTGACCTAGCTTATATTGTACCTACATTTTCCAACACACATCAAACTACTTCCTTCCAATGTTTGTTATAAAGCCAGTAAAATACAAAGTCCATATATCATCTCGACAATATCTAAATAGAAAACCAAAGGGCCTTACCCTGTGCTTTTTTTTGAAATTTCCTGAGGAGCCATGAATTCCCTGTTATTAAGGTAAATATCAACGGAAGACAGGCTGGTTAGATAGCTACTTGGAAGTAGCATCAGGAAATTAAATTTGCAAAACAGGAGTAAAACCATGGGAGAATTTTTATATCCAGGGACAAAAGCAAGGAAATTGAATATTGAAATTTATGTAACATTCTTTCCTGGTAATGTAGCAGTGAAGAACATACCGTTTGTCGTTTATCAGGTCAGACTTCAGATAACAGCAATATGTTCATTTTAAAGGCCAAAAGGAAAAAAAAAAAAAATCTCATGGGCCCAGATCTCAGAGATATACAAGTCTAAGCAAATGACGTATCTCTGAGTTACTTTCCTCTCAGCATGTTGATTTGTTTTGGCCATTTTTAGAGATGATGCTCTCAGTTCTGTATTATGTGAAATCTCTATGGAATATTGGCACCCTTTTCTAAACGAATGTGATAAGTGTTTTCTCAAATAAATTAATGATTTTATTCACAAGTTCTTTGGTGTTAATAATAAATACACGTGCCAGTGAATGGAATGGCCAATAGTTTGCCTCCACTGGAAAGTATAAATTATATAAGTGCATTGTGATCTTGCAAAAATTGGAGCATATCAAATTTATTTTTGTTTCATTTCTTTTTTTTCTCTTTTTGATGGTAATGTCTGTTGATTCATGTAATATGTATGTGCTGGCAGCTCAGGCTTAATAAAGAAGTGGAGGGGTGGTGCAGAAAGAAGGGAGAGTTCAAAAAGACATTTTTAAATTGTGTTAAAAAGAGTAACAGTCACACACTTATTGATTGATTTTCATAAAGAAAGGATTGGAACTCTCAAATACAGATGTGAAGTGATGGACTGCAAAGACCTCTTGTATGTGGATCAGGAAATTCTCTCTTCTACCACCAAACACCTATAAAATCTTGTGAAGTGAAGGTGGGAGCTTAGTGTCTTTGAAGTCATTTCAGGCTCTGCCATTCTCTGGTGTGACAACTTTGTTCAGATATGCATTGCAGAGCTTGCTAAGATTAAGACAATCCAATTTCCTAATTGTCTAACCTCTGGGAGAGGTCTCAAACTGCCAGCCTGTGGACTGCATAAGGCCTATTAAGAACATGTGTATAGTTCATAAAGTATTGCCTCATCTGCTATTGGAGGGGTGGGGGATGGAGTTTGTTGCAAATAGTTAAACACTTAGTAGATCCAAAAAAAATCATATTGCGTAACTGCCTTTAATAAATCAGCTCTGGGGATCCTGAACCACATTTCTACAGACCAGAACAGTGATGTTAGAGAAGAGATGGAGTCGCCTTCAGGGGACCTGGGATGTGTGCCCTGCCCTTGTCACCAGCCCTCCCGATAACAGCCCCAACCCTGCTGACGCTGAGGCCATGCGGTTGTCATTCATCCCTTCGTTCATTGACACTACCTGACCTGTGAGAATTGAGGTGAATACCACTCCTTCGAATAGCACCTCTGTGCTTTAATTGGCTGAGCCCATGATCGCAGATGATGCCTGATTCACCCCAAGAAAACAGCATAAACGTGCTGAGCAAGCTGGGAAGTCGGCCTGACACTTGGTGGCACCTGGGAAAAGAGCCCTCGCTCTCACGTTCATGTCAGTTGGAACATGCCTTGTCACGCCTTCCCCGTGACCTGGGTGTCTGGTGAGCTTTATGAAATTACTCATTTCTCCTTTTCCTCAACTCACTCTTCTAGGTAAAAAGATAAAATGATGATTCAATGCGCTAATTATAGAAAACTGTGCCTTGACTCAGACTATGATAATCATTCAATTCCCAAAAAGCAAAAAGTCAAAGAAGTAGTTTGACATCAAGAGTAAAAAGACCATTCCCCCCAGGTAATGGCTTTACCACTAAATTATTTTATGTATCGAGGGCTTTATGAAGTATTCACTGTATCTTCTCCCTTGGCTCAGCCCTTTCCCTGCCTTCTATTTACGGGACGTGATACCCGGTTAGATGCCTGTCAGGGATGCAGCCCCTCAAACGGGGTTCACAGCCCTGCAACGCTCCCTCCTTCCATCTGCTTTCTGGCCTCAGACATTAGAGACAGACCCCCTTCAGGAATCAAGTGAGGACCTCATGGGCTGGGAAAAACCCTGCCCTCCAAAAAGGAAATGCAGCTAATTTCATTTAGAGGTGGGCTTTCGTTCTGTGCTTGTTCGAGAAGGAAATGGCTGGACCGCGGGGCGGTGCTAGCAGGATTCATGAGGGGAAATGATTATCTGTTAATTTTGAAGTATGGAGGCCTTTTGCCATCAGGCAAAAAAGAAGCAAAAACCATGCGTTTCTCTGACAGGGAAAAGAGTTTTGTTTTGTTTCGATGGAATAATGGCTATTTAGACCGTGTAAGATTGGACTAGTAAAATGACTAGTTTATAGATCTCAATATCAGTCTTGAGAATTCGGACGGGGGTGTGCAGATGTCATGGGACTCATAAGGATGGAAGTCACTTGTGTCTGTGTAGCATAAGTACATGTGCTCACAACACATACTATTTAGGAAGAAAACAGCCTTGATAAGTCAAAAACTCTTAAAGACTATATTATTATTATTAATATTATTATTATTATTATTATTATTGAGCAGTTTTAGTTTCACAGCAAAATGGAGAGAAAAGTACAGAGATTTCCTATGTATTCCCAGGCCCCACACATGCAGAGCCTCCCCCGTTACCAACATCCCCCACCGGAGTGGTACATTTGTTACAATGGATGGACCTACATTGACAGATCATTGTCACCCAGGGTCCTTAGCTGACATTAAGAATCAACTCTTGGTGTTGTTCACTCTCTGGGTTTGGATAAATATATAATGACCAGACTCTACCATTATAATATCACAGAGAGAATTTTTACTGCCCTAAAACTTCTCTGTCATCTGCTTATTTATAACTTCCTCCCTGCCTCCTCCCCTGCCAACTGATTGATCTTTTTACTCTCTCCATAGCTTTGCCTTTTCCAGGGTGTTTTATAGTTGGAATCACACAGTATGTAGCCTTTTCAGATTCAAAACTAAACAAATTCTTACTGTATGATTCATCGATTGCATTTCTTAGTACCCAAAGGAGTTGAAAACTTATGTTCACACAAAGTCTGCACAGGGATGTTTATAGAAGCTTTATTTATAATTGCCAAAGCATTAAAGCCACCAGAATTGCCTTCGGTAGGTGAATGGACAGACCGTGCTACATCTGGTCAATGGAATATTTTTCAGTGCTAAAAAAATGAACTATAAAGCCATGAAAAGACATGGAGAAAACTTGTCTGCACAATATTTGTTTTTGATTTGATTATTTTAAGTGGTTTAATAATGGTAAATAAAAATTGATTGCTATCTTCAATCTGTCCTTTATACATGTAAGTCAGTTTTAATTTGGGAAACATTTTATTGCTTATGAAAAGATTTTCTTTTTCTGACCACTGTTAGGCTCCATTTTGTTGTTCCTACTCTTCCAGCAGTGGTTTTTAAAAAGAAGTGATTTCAGCGCCCCAGGGAACATTTGACAATATCTGGTTGGTGTGACTAGGGATGGATAGGAGGAGATGCCACTGGTGTTTCCTGGGTAGAGACCAAGGATGCTGCTTAATAGCCTACAATGGACATATGGCCTCTAGAAGCAAAGAATTATCTGGTCTAAAATGTCAATAATTCTAAAGTTGACAAATCCTACAGGGGACAGTTGAAGGACTAAGATGTTTAGCATGAGGAAGAGAAGACAAAGGAGAGACCTGATGGCTGAGTTCAACTTTCTGGAAAGCAGTTATGTGTAAGGAGTGTAGGAATTGCTTTGCCTGTTCTTGGCTGGGCACATGGACCACTGGGTGGAAACTCCAGAGGCAGATATAGAGAAAAGCTTTCCAACAGATTTCTTGTTCTCTAACAGGGCTGAAATATACCACCTTGAGACTGGATTTCTCATCAATAGGTAACTAAAACATAAATTGAACTGTCACTAGAAAGGGAAGTCCAATATCTAATTATAATGCAGAATTGGTTTATTGAATACAATTTCATTCCAGATAATGTGCTAGGGATTCAGAGTCCAGAATTGCAAAGGTTATTTAAATAAAATAATCTAAGCTGCTACTTTCAGATGTAAAACTTGAATGAGTCCATTCTTGCTAATGTAGAAAGCTTGGTTCCATATACAGCATTATAAACACATGTAGGCAGCATTAAAAAAGATATATAGACTTAATTCAACAAACCCTTTACTTTTGTAAGGTGTTAGAAATAGATGTAACATTTTCACTTCTTGTCTTACATAATTTCCTAGATTAGCAATCTCCAAATGTAATTTATCATATAACCAATCAGTAAACATTTTAAATCCTTACTCATTATTTCCTTATTTATGTATTTTAAAATTCATTTTCTTACAAATGGAAGTTTTAAAAGATGAGAAAGGAAAAAATGCATATATTTTTCCTCATGGAATTGACCAATTGGCTCTGAATTAATGCTTCTCGCCTATGAGAAAACCATTGTTTTACTTTTGAAATTAAAAATAATCCAAATGACTCACTAGTAAAATAAAATTTAGAAAGACCAAGATAAAAAATGCAAGCCTCAATTTTAAAAATGAGACTTAACAGACATAAAATTGCTTTCTCCAATTTCTGTGAGCGTTCCTAAATGCTTACTCTGTATTTTTGTCTTTATCACATCACGACTCGGTAACAGTTTCAGACGGGCCTTCTACTGCAGGCTACTCTTGAAAACAACCAGGTACCAAAAGCAACCCTGAGAAATAGATGTTGTTGCCCATAATACGACTTAGGCCAGAACTGTTAAGTGACATGAACCTATTGATTAAAAAAATCCCATAAACTTAGATTGGTATCTTGAATTTCAATGCAGGGCTTATTTGTGATACCTCTATAATTCAGAACCCGTCCCATCTACAAATAGATGCTCTATTGAGAATTACAAGACTGAGCTTCCATTGCTAGCTTTTACCCTAATTATTGCAAGGAACTCGTCCCTCTGTATCTCATTTCTCATCTGTACATTCCACCCTTTCCTTACAGGACTCTTACACCTGGAGATACCAGCCTTAGGAAAGTACTTTGATAAGATAGTTTGATGCATGAATGAGTCAGGGATTCTGCACTCAGGTATTGATTTATGTTCAAGCGGATTTCCTAGCTCTGAACCGAAATGCCTTTCATGCTATTGACTTCTGCGTTTTTCAGGCAGCAATGCAATGTCCACCCAAGCCACTAATTAGTTGGAAACGGATCTTCTAGATAGTCTTTTAATTACTAGTGTACCTTGATTTAGATAAAATGCTAAATTGTATTCTCGAAGTCACAAGCACGAAAGGAACTGTTGGCTAAGTTAGACCAAGGGAGCAGTTTAGATGTGGAAATAATCTATTCTTTTCTATCTCTTTATAATAAAATCATGTTTAAATGCCTGGCGGAGGAGAAGCCACAAAACAAATATGTCTCTGCTCATTTCTTTGGGACATTATGTGCTTTTACTTGATCCCCTATTCCCAAGTCCTCCTTTGTAAAATGGGACAAAAAAAGTACCTGCTTCAAAAGGTTGTTGTTAAGGAATAAATTAGATATGTCAGTTAGGCACTTAAAAGTGTTTGGCACAAGGTAAAAGCTCAATAAATGATAGACATATTATTATTATTATTATTATTATTATTATGTGTTTATTTTAACAGAAGTGTCTGAGCTTTCAGAATATTATCACGCTTTCTACTAAGTGATGCAATTGGTTGGTGAAGATAGACCTGACAGGAACTAGAAGGATGTTAAACTTGACCTACTTGTTGGTTCCCACCAGCCGAAGTCCCTCAGTGTTTTCCCTCTTCTACTCTGGTAGAGAGAGGACATCACCTATGAGAGGGACACAAGGGAATAGCCTATTATTAACAACTGCCTACTTTTTGAGCTTCTGCTTCCCAGCCACTGTGGGTCAAGGGCTATAATTCAGGACCTAGGTGAAAAGGCTTCCTGTTAGGTCTGTAGTTGTATGAGAGGAAAAATAAGGGGGGGAAATGGTACTATAAAGGACTTCATACTTCCCACAGACCCAAGAGGTAAACAGGTGTTTTTACTTGTTGAAAAACAACAACTGTAATTTCTAAAATATATGTATGATGAAGAATCACGTTTGGATAGCAATATTGGGCATAGTGTCCCCCAGCTAGATCTTATTTGCTATGTCGTATGAGTGTTTAATAACAACATATAAAACAATGTCGAGAATTCCATTTGCCAAGATCTTTTCTTATTTTAATTCAGTCAGATAATATTCTTTAGAAATAAAGACCATGGGCTTCTAGCATGCTGATGCATCAGGCCTCACTCTTTCTTACAGAGGTCTGTGGAACATTAGTCTGGGCAGGAATTATTGACCAAGAACAGCTTGAAGTCCTCATGGCTGGGTGTGGGTTTCCCCTAATCCCTCAACGAGGAAGCTCTAACTCTAAGAGAGGGTCTTTTGCCATGCCTGGTAGTTACTAGAGAACAGTTCCTGGCACTGGTAGGTAGTGGCTGGAAAAAGGAATATTTAGAGTAGGGCCAGCTAATTTTCTGTAAATGGTCCTGTTGTAAATATTTTAGGCTTTGTGGGCCAGACAGTCTCTGCCACAGCTACTCAGCTTTGCCATTGTAATGCAAGAGCAACTGCAGACAATACATACAAGAAGAGAATGGCTGTGGTCCAGGAGAGCTGCATTTACAAAAAGAGTCAATGGACTGCCTTGTAATCCAAGGGCCATAGTTTGTTGACTTTAGAGGAATGGTTGTTAGTTCAGAGCCCACCACTGACCAAATTCAACTAAAAGATTTTTTCTGACTCCAGTGTTTTGTCTGCATGATGTTTTATTACTTATCAGTTGCTAATATTTAAAAACCAGGAGATTTTTACATACAAATATGGAATCTGATGTCTTAAAAACATACAAAGTTCTAGTAGCAGTAGTGGCACCCTTCAGAAGAGGCCTTCTTGTGCTTGCTTTGCTAAACCATTCCCCAGTGCCTTGCAGAAATTCAGGCTCATTTACAACTCCTTTATTTACATTAACTGTTTTGCTCTTGCTCTGCTCCTGGAAGAACTTGATTCTGTGAAGAGTTTATAGTAAATCTTCTCTCTCTTCCTCCTTTATTCTCTGTTCCTGAAAGCTATCTTGTTTTCGTTCTCTGGGGCGGAGGGCCAGGGGTACCTTTGCAGAATGATATATGGTTGTACAATAAGACCAGTGTCTCTGAAACAGCAGTAGTGCTGAGCTTTCAAAGTAGTAAAACTGCCCTGGCTGGTGTGGCTCAGTTGGTTGAGCATTGCCTCATGCACAGAGAGGTCGTCAGGTTCAGTTGGATCTCCAGTAGGGAGTGTGTGTGCAGGAGACAGCAGATCGATCTTTCTCTCTCTCCCTCTCCCTCTCTCTCTAAAATCAATAAAAACACATTTAAAAAATAGTACTGAAACTATTTTAAGCGAGCAGAATAAATTTATGCTCACTTACTCTGGAATTTCAAACACACCTGTGATCAATATACCTCAAGCAAGATTTGTGATAGTGCTCTATATCTAGCCTTCATAATAACCCGGACATGTAGCAGATGCTCAATAGAGAGCTGTTGAGTAATTATGTGGACATAGTTCTTGACACATGGTAGATGTGAATTAGAGAGCTTTTGAACGAGTGAATGTGGGGAGAATGGAATTGAAAATCATCAGGGAAGGATAAGAACAAAAACAAAGAGATATTACTATTCCCTTAAAAATTAACAATAACAATACATGACTCCGAAAGTAGTTAGGCTAAAAGAAGCATGATCCAAATACATGAAAGCCTGATGCATATGTATCAGAAAACACCCCTTGTTGTAATCCATTCCGGTGCACAGGAAGGAGAGAGCAGGGGAGAAATGGAAACCTGGGAAACTGCTGTAGGGTAGGATGGATATAAGGGACTGCTATTTTTATAGCCTATAATAAACATGCAACTTACTGTTCTGTGATAATTTACATACTTATAATATGAATACAGAAAGTTTTAAACAAAACAAACAGAAGAACAGATGCATAAATGATTCCCAAAGTGCTTTACTCATTTTTTTTGCATAATATTTTATAATTGGGTGTTTGTGTGTATTTTCCCAAGGTCTTGAAAGAGACCAGAAATGTGTGTATAGATTCTACTCTTTTTAAACCCACTATCAATATTGTTTCTGTGAAATCTCTAGGAATCTCTTATCAGCAGATATGTCTTTGGAAAGTAGGTGATAGTGTTCATCTTCTTGACCCAACTACAAACAGCACTCAGAGCCAGGAAGGAAAAAAAGCAACCACCATCTTTACTCTTGCATTGACCCTCTAGGAACTACCCTTCTGATAATTCCCTACAGAGCTTCTTTGAAACTTTCTATTCACTTGCATTCCTAATGATCTGAGATTCTGTTTAGCATCACCCTGGAGCCTTGAACCCGGGCCTCCAGCCTGACAATCCTGTTAAACACCCAGTCAATGGGCACAGTGAGTGGGAAGGTCAGACCGCCCATGCAAGTAATAACATTTTTCAGATTTCATTATTTGGGTAGGGAGATGCCATAGTATTGTGACAGAATCCATATGTGTTTCAGGAGAGCAAGAATGAAAGCAAGGTTTTAACCTTTAGTTTTAATAAATATCTTACCAAAAATATATATATATATATATCAAAACATTTTGGTGCTTTAACCAATGTACTGAAAACAACACCTAAAAAAAATTCATCCAGGACATTTTTTAGTTTGATGGAATTGGTTTGCTAGAGTGATGTACAATAGCCGATGGGCATTCAATCACGGTCCATTATTTAGAGCGGTGGGTTTTGCTTCTGTTTTAATGGTGTATTATTTTGAGTTCTGTGGTGATATTCTGCAAAGCGAGTTAAGCTTCAGGAGTTTAAAATTTGATTTTAATATTTTGCGTGTGTTCGTGCGGCATTATTCATGCCGAATTCAGTTCTATTCTTTTCCAGTTTCTAATTACACCCTCAGACGATGGAAAGATGCATTTGTTTCTAAGCGCAATCAAGAAGCATATTAGAAATCAGCTGTGCATAGTTAAGCTTTTATAAATGGAAAGTCTATTACATTTGTGTTAGAAACAGAATGTTCACAGTGGAATTCAATTGGAGTTGATAGATGCATATCGATTGCTCGAGACATGCTAAGTGCAGCCCTAGACATTGCGGGGAACACAGACATAAACAGAATACCGTGCTTGCCTCCAGGGAGCTCAGGGTCTAGAAGGCGTTATCACGTAGGCATTATCACACTCCGCAATTAAAGCTTATGTTCCAATACTGTCTTGTTTAACTACCTACAAACCCTTTGACATCACTGAGATATAGTATTTTCCACCAAACGGGAAAACTGATGGCCATGGAAACACATTTAATATCAATGGATCACATATACACTGGTAGTCCTATAGATTGTAACGGAGCTGAAAAACTTTTATTGCCTAGTCGTCGTTGTAACATTGTAGTTCAATGCTTACCGCCCGCCTGTTTGTGATGATACTGATGTAAACAAACCTACTGAGGTGCCAGGCGTATAAAAGTATAGCACATACAATTATGTACATACATAATACTTGACAATGGTAGCAAGTGACTATGTTACTGGTTTATGCATTTACTGTACTATACTTTATATTGTCATTTTTGAGTGTACTGTTTCTACGTATAAACAAAGTTTGCTGTGAAACAGTATGCCCTGTTACGCCATGTAATGTCAGGCATGTCCCATTCCACCCTAGCTACCACCTTGAAGAGCAAACACAAAGTGCTAGAAGCTGTTGAAGGATCAGCTTCATTGAAGGCAAAACATGCACAAGAATTTGAGAAAGGCTGTATCAGATGGGGAGAAACTTCTAATAATGTGGATCGAAGACCAGCCTCTCAGCACCATGATAATCACGGCCAAAGCCAAAAGTTTGTTTGCGACGTGTTGAGAAAAGGCTGAATCAGACTACAGTGTTGAATTTGCTGCTAGCTTTGGGTGGTTTAAACAACTTAAGAACTGTCATGCATTACATAATGTGAAAATGAGTGGTAGTCTGTGAGTGCTGATGTGAAAGCGGCTGAAGAATTTTTGGAAACTCTGGATAAGCTGATTGTGGAGGAAAATTACTTGCCAGAACACATTTTCAATATGGATGCAACCTCTGTATTTTGGAATCAGATGCCTGACAGGACTTTCACCCACAAGGAGGCCAAGTCAATGCCAGGTATCAAGGCATTTAAGGACAGGATAACAGTCTTGCTTGGAGGCCACGTTGCAGGCTTCAAATTGAAACCCTTTGTGATCTAGCACTGTGTGAACCCCAGGACCTTGAAGCATGTCAGTGAGTACACATTGCCAGGGTACTACAGGAACATTAAGAAGTCATGGATGGCCCGGCTGGGTGTGGCTCAGCGGTTGAGCGTCGACCTGGGATCCAGGTGATCGGAGTTCGATTCCTGGTCAGGGCACATGCCTGGGTTGCGGGCTCGATCAATGACCCTCTCATCATTGATGTTTCTATCTCTCTCTCTCCCTCGCCTTTCCTCTCTCTGAAATCAATAAAGATATACTTAAAAAAAAAAAAAAAAAAGTCATGGATGACTCTGTTCCTCTTCCAAGATGCTCTCCAGGATTGCTGTTCCAGGGAAATGGAGAAGTGTTGTTTGGCAAATAACACACCTTTCAAGATTTTGCTTATTGTTGACAATGATCCTGGCCCTCTTCCTCTTATTGGTGATCTTCATCCCAATATCGACACCATCTCTTTGATCCAATTAATGGACCAAGGAGTTATAGCAACTTTTAAGGCCTACTACCTGAGGAGGATGTTTTTCAGGCTTTTGTTTCAACTGAGGAAGACTCTGAGAAGACACTGATGGAATTCTGGAAGGATTACATCTGTGACTGCATCGAGGACCTTGCTTGAGCTCGGGGTAATGACACCAAGGAGGGTGTGAATGGCACCTGGAAGAAGATATCCAAGAGGTTTTTCCATGACTCTAAAGGATTTGCTAAAGGTGAGGAGGTTGCAAGAATCAACAGGCTGTGGTCCAGAAGGTGAGCAACTCTCTCACCTGGGTGTGGATGAGGGTTCCCTTGAAGAGCTTCTAGAGGTGGTTCCTGAGGAACTGGCTAAGGGGGAGTTGTTGGAGCTGGAACAGGAATGCATAGCTGAAGGAGAGGCAAGAGAAAAAGACACCGCAGGAGCCAAAAAAAGGACACTCTCCCCCAATTCACAGTGAGGGGTTTAGCAGGAGCTTCTGCAGACCTCAGCAAGCTCCTTAAAAAGTTGGAAAACATGGACCCCCAACACCAAAAGGGTTTCATTAATGGAGAGGAATGTTCATGGTGTATTATCTGCTTACAAGCAAATCCATGATGAAAAACAGAAACAAACCGAGCAAACCACCATGGCCATATTTCTGAAAAGAGTGACACCTCCTCAAGAAGAGCCTCAGGCAGGTCTTTCAGGAGGTGTTCCAGAAGAAGTGTGTTATCACAGGAGAAGACAGCTCCATGCCTGTTATTGCTCCTGAAGACCTTTCATTGGGACAAGATATGCAGGTGGAAGATAGTGGTAATTATGATCCTGACCCTGTGTAGGCCTAGGCTAATGTGTGTGGTTTTTTGTAGTTTTTAACAAAAAAAGTTTAAAAGGTGTAAAAAAAGAAAATTAATAAAAACCTTTTAAATTGAACAGAGCTTTTCAAATAAGGATATAAAGAAAGAAAATGTTTTTTCTTTCTTTACAATGTATTTACATTGTATTTACAATGTATTTGTGTTTTAAGCTAAGTGTTATTGCAAGAGTTGAAAAGTTGAAAAAATGTTTATAAAGTAAAAACATTATAGTAAGATTAATTTATTACTAAAGGAATTTTTAAAAATAAATTTAGTGTAGCCTAAGTGTACAGAGTATACAAAGTCTACAGTAGTGCCCAGTCATGGCCGTCACCCTCACTCACCACTCACTCACTGACTCACTGACTCACCCAGAGCAACTTCTAGTCCTGCAGGCTCCATTCATGGTAAGTGCGCTAGACAGGTATATTATTTTTTATCCTTTATACTGTACTTTCATTGTACCTTTTCTATGTTTAGATATGTTTAGATACACAAGTACTTACCATTGCCTACAAAGCCAGTACAATAACATATTATACAGGTTTGTAGCCTAGGAGCAATAGACTGTACCATATAGCCCAGGTATGTAGTAGGCTACACCATCTAGGTTTGTGTAAGTACACTCTATGATATTCATAGAAAGAGCAAATCACTGAACGATGCATTTTTTTGACGATATCCCTGCCATTAAGTGATGCATGACTTCATAAAGCTGATACATGTTCACTGTTACAAATTCAATTATGATAGAAATATATGAAATAAAACAAGAGAAGGTTCACTGCGATCTTATCTTCAATTCTGACATAACCATTATGAAGAGTTTGCAATATATATGTCAAGAAATTTTTCCTATATCTGTACTTACTATTAATATTTGTGTACATTTGATTTGTGTTATCTATACCTTAGGAAAGTGCTTGTTTTTTAAATAAACTTTTTATTTTGCGATGATTTTAGATTTACATAAAACTTGCAAAAGTAGTTCAGAGAGTCCCTTAATGCTTCATCCAGTTTTCTCTAATATTAACATCGTATATAACCTTATACATTTGCCTTATTCATATATACAGACTATAACATTAGTACATTGCTATTAAAGAAATTCCAGAATTCTTTTATATTTCACCAGTTTTTCCACTAATGTCTTTTCTTCTGACCCAGGATCCAATTTATGATCTCATGTTGCATTTAGTGCTGGTTTGGTTTTATCTGACAAAGCATTGTAGATATCTGTTCATATCTGTACATAGAGCTCTGCCACATTGTTTTCAATAAGTACATAGCCTTAACCAATTTAGTCCATATGGAACAATTTGTTTAACCCTCCAGGAAGTGTTGATGTTTTCCTGTGAATCTTAAATGGGCTTTTTATGCATTGCATGATTTAATATTTACCATGACCAAGGTCTCCAGGATGCCAAGCCAGGGCCCTTTTATCTATCCTATAGTGAATCCCTGTATGATAGATACCAACTTGTTTATTATATATTTTTTTCTCTGACAGTTAATCTCTTCAATTTTAGTTTTGTTAATTTTCATCGCATAAAAGTTCTTACTTTTTAAGTGATCAAATGTAGGCCTTTCTGTTTGTGTTGATTTTTATTACTTAAAGTTGAGGAAATTATTTGAATAACCCGTGTGAATGGCCAGGCCAAGTATTTGGAATCCTGTTTCTTATTTGTGGTTTTCCAGTTGTTGAATAAAAACATGAGCCTTCTTCTACTGACAAATGAATTTGCTTTTGGACCATGGTCAAAAAACGAGCCATCAGAAGATAGCTTTACCTCTTATGAATACAGAACAGGATTATAGGTATAATTATTCCTCAAAGCCTATTCGATTTCATAAATCCATGAATTTACCGTAAGCGATTGTGGGCTTTTTGTTTGTTTTTGCTTTTTCACCACTGGACTGGTAACAGGGTGTGCATCGGTTGTCAGCACTTGTGTTTGGGTAAGGAGATTCCCTAAGTCCCTCCACTTACTACAATCTGTGCAGCCTTCCAGGAGTCGTTTTATGGCAGGTGCTATCAGTGTGATGAGATGGAACAAAACCTAAGAGAAAAGAAACCGTTTCCACATTAGCAGTGACTCTGTGCCTATCGTCCACTGGGAAGGTGAGGGTAGGCGGGAGTTTAAAACCTGCACTGGCTCCCACTTGGGCAAACGCAGGTGAGCAGGAGTCTGAGACAGCCGCCTCCCAGTCCAGCTTATTGGTATTCAGCTTCCATTCCGATGCGGTGTCTTCCCTGCTCAATATCAGCTTATAAAGGCATGTTGCGTGTGCACTGACCCCAGATAACTAAATAAATCCCAGCCTGTAGTTTCAGAACTAAGTCCTGGTTTGTATCTGTGCAAATGCCCGCAGAAGATGGATATAAGGAATTCAAAATAATTCAACCATTAAATCCACGCCTTAGTGGAATAAAAGTAGGGATTACCCGTTCAGAGTCTGCACTCCCCCAAGTACCCCCCTCCCCAGTGTAGGTACAGTATTCCTTTTCTTTGCTGGATGCATGCTCTGGTTTTGTTGTTCTTCGGGGGACATTTACACAGAGTTGGTTAAGTTTTGGAGTCTCTGACCCCAGAGAATGACATTTACTCCATTCTTTGCATGTGCCTTTGTGATGTGTATCTGATAATTTTATGCCAGTCGGAGCTCACATTTGGATGAGATGGACATTTCTGCAGTTCCTTTTCCATTGAGTTCCCGCAGAAATCTTTTAAATCATGTTCACAATGAGGCTTAAAATGACTGCTTTCTCCAGGAAAGTAGATATAATCCAGGGGGGTTGTAAGCCACAGTTGATGGAAGTCTCTGGAGAGGAAATAAAAATCAGTTTATTTTAATGATTGGCAATCAAAAAAGATAAACCATCATTAAATTCTGGTGTATTGAGTCTGACAAATAAAAAAAGCACATAAACTACCTCAGAGGTGCAGATGTGACAAATGTATTCTAGGTTCTTTCCTTTTCAGTCGCTCCCCAGGTTGCTAGAAAACAAAATAATGGTGCAGTGATTGTTCAGAGACCATGTTACATAAGGATGCTCTGATACTTAAATGAATACTTCACTTCTCCTTTCTGAAAAGTGAATGTTGGTGGTTTGGTTTTGAATGTGTTTTGAATATGTTAATAGAACTGGATTCTATCTAGGAGGAAATCAAAGGGTCTCCGTGGCAGATGCCACAGTTCCACTCCTTGGTTGTAAACCTTCCCAGTAGCACTGGTTCAAAAGGTGCTCCCATTGAAATACATTTTATCTTAATGCTCTGACATGCTGATTGTGGAAAAAAACTCTAGGAATTCAACCTAAAGGGCTCAGTCTGGCAGTGAGGGAAATATATCCCGTGTTTTATGTTAAAAAGTAAAAAAAAGGTTGTCTATTTGGGGAGACAAATTAGTACTAACCAAGTATAGGGTGTAAGCGGAGACCAAATGTGAGGTCACACAGGTCCCAATGTCTACTTAAAAATGACTCGTGACTTATTTCAAGTGACAGGAAACAGGTCGAGGGAGATGGGAGAGGCACTGTGGATGAGGCCTGGGTTAAAGTTAACCTTTTTGATATCTCTGAGAAATTACTGAGCAAATAATCATGTGAAGGACAGGGCATAGAATGTTCTCTTTCCTTAAGTAAACCAACTGCTTTTAGACCCTTTTTCAGTAGCCATTTGTAGAGATGTCAATTCGAATGTCAAAGGATTCCTATCTTTTCATCAAATCAGACCATGGAGGAATTGTGTAAATTATTTGAAAGCAGTTAAATTTCTCATCTAAAGCTTTAAATTTGGAGTTGGCAGGTGTTTCCTGCAAAGCACCAGATAGTAAATATTTCAGGCTTTGAGGGCCTCGTGGTCTCTGCCACAGGTACTCAGCTCTAATTTTTTCAAAAACAGTCACTGACAAACGTCAATGACTGAGTGTGCCTGTGTTCTAGTAACATTTATTGGTGGACATTAAAATTTGGGTTTTATGTAGTTTTCATGTGTCACTAAATATTACTATTCTTTTGATTTTTTTTCAACCCTTTAAAAATGTAAAATCGCTCTTAGCTTGTGGGACCATGCAAAACAGGCCGTGGGCCAGATTTGAGCAGCTGGCTGTAACTTGCTGACCGTGTTTTAGATAATTCAAGTTAATCACTAATTCAGGCTGTTCTCCACATTATTGTAGAGCTTTACCTGTAGTTTTTTATTTTATTTATTTTTTTTAATTCTAAGGAAAATGTGATTTATTTTTTAAGGAACAACATGTTATCTCCTCCAAAATAATTGGCTACCGACAATTTTTTCTTTCTTTGCAACCAACTTGAATTTCAGGGGATTAAGTGCTATTCCTTTGTGTTATGTTCACTTCTGAAATTCTGGTACTAGAAATGTATTTGTTTGGTTTCATGTTAAAATGCAAATATCACCTTTCCCAAAGAACTACCTGTACTAAATGTACAGTGGAAAGAATGCATCGCCCAGGAGTCTAGGGGCAAAACCTCAAGCTGCCCACTGAGAGATAAGTTGTCTCTGAAATGTAGTGTTTTATATTAAAGTATTTTCTTTTTGCATTCTGTTACACCATGCATCTATGTTTATTTTAATGCATACAAACTGTCTTAGTGACTAAGTTACTTCCTCTACCCACAACCTTTGAATAATTACACAGTACTGCTTCTATGACCTCTCATTTCATCAGCATACCCCAGGAAGCTGGACACACCTCAGACTGAGAAAAGCAGCATTGAGTCAAACTGCTTGTATGTCATTCCCAGTGGGATGGATGACACTCTGAGCATAATGCTGAAAGGACAAGTATATATGGGAATCCAGCTTTTTTTGTGCAGTGACCAAAATGGCCCCCATTCCCTTGATCTACTTGTGGATCGAGTGTAACCCACGGTGGTAGGATGGTGAGATCAGCATCTTTGAAGATAGACAGACATAGGTTAAAGTGTTGCCTTTAATAATTCAAGGTAATCACTAATTCATGTATAGTTGGGCTAGTTACTAAATTAAGTGTCCTTATCTGAAAAATCAGGATAGATCACTTATGGTTCTTTAGCTGTAAGCCAGAGACTCTGGCTAATATAATCCAAAAAGGATATATCAGAGAGATACTGGAAGGCATAAGGAAACAAAAGAAACCTGAAAGTACCTGGCTGAAGGAAGAAACAAACCTATTTACACGGCACATTGCATTGTCTGCTTCAAGGACTCAACGGTTTAATTTCACTTCTGACTGACAGCTGGTCCTGCTCTTCCTTATGTTTTAAAACCAAGTCTTATTCACTGTGTCCAAAGCTGAGCCTTGTAGTCCAGTATTGATTCTAGGTTGTTCCAGAGCCACCTCTTTGGTTCTTGTTGAACTTGCACTGGGAGTGAGGAGAAGTGATGGTAGGGTGGGCAAACCTGACAACCTTCCTATCAGGTCCCAGGTCTTTAGGATCCTGCTTATCTGGGAAGGGGATTAGATAGGTTATTTCCACTGTATTTTGACATTTGCCACTATCCATGGCATTCTTTGGCACTCCTTGGTCTTTCATTTTTCAGGATTAACCTTCTTTGGTTGAATATTTATACTGTCACTGGAGATGGGCTGTCACTGGAGATGGATTTCTGAAACACGATACTCTCTAAAATCCTTTTTGACTCCCCATTTACTTAAGAAGAAAAAGAAAACCTAGCTTGACATACAAAGTCCTGGGTGGCCAAGCTCCTGATCTTTTATCTTCATCTTTCCTCACATCCTGATGGGTACACTATACTGTAGATTCTCCAGTACTTGCAGTCCCTCTGCTGTGCCATTCTCTTACCGTTTTGTGGCACGGGCATGTGCTATGCCCACTTCACAAAATGCTTTGCTTCACCAGCATTGTGATGATGTTTCTTTGCGGAATTAGAACAGAGGTTGGCTTCCTTCTCTAACTAGCCCTCCTTTTCCATCTAGATTATTTATCCCTTCCCTCTGCTACCATAATTACTTAGGTAGCATAATCACCTAGATACCTAGGTACCTGAATTTCATTTGACAGTTTTCTTGCCTTTCTCCCTCACTAGGTTATTGGCTTCTTGGAGGCAGAGACCATACTTTTTTACCTCTGCAAACAGTGGAATAGGCCAAGGCAGCTGCATGAAAGTTGGATATATGAATAAGTCTACATGAGAAAGGAGTGTTATTTCTGGGAGAAAAAGCATAAATATGCAGACAGTGGTGAGCAGGATTTGGGAGAACACAAAAAACTATGTAGAAGGCATTCTAATTTTATCTAAATTTATATTGGGTCAAATCAGTGTGAGTTTTGGTGTTCCAGTGAGAGCTGCCCACTCCAGCCTGGTGAAGAGGAAGGATTTTCTGTGGCCACCAAAGAGTGGCCTTACCTTGTTGTCACTGATGACCATTCCTCATTTTCTGAGTACAGATGTTACCGCAATGGTTAGCACCTCGGGTTTCTCTAGGAACTCTCTTAGTCCAATTGAATACAGCTCAGGTGCCCAGAGAACTTGTAGAGTAGAAGTTAAGATCACTGAATAATTGTAGAAGGCTTGTGCAGTCCTAGAAGACGGGATAAAGTTTAAGTGGTGTCCTGAAATTTAAAAATGGTAAGAAGGTGAATTTCCCAACCCATGAGCTTATTAGGTGGATGCTAACTATCAAAAGTCTAAAAATGATTATTAAGTGGATTATTTATGAATGTGTAGTGAATCCACTGGGTTCCTCATGACCACCTCTCATAGAAATCAATTGGACCATGCAAATCTTTGTGTAGCCTAGTCTCTACTTAGAACATCTAGTTTATTTTTTTAATTCTTATTTGTGTTTTTTTTTAAATATATCTTTATTGATTTCAGAGAGAGGAAGGGAGAGGGAGAGAGAGAGAGAGAAACATCAATGATGAGAGAGTCATTGATCTACTGCCTTCTGCATGCCTCCAACTGTGATCGAGCCCACCATCTGGGCATTTGCCCTAACGGAGAATCAAACCTGGATCTCCTGGATCCTAGCTTGATGCTCTTCTGCTGAGCCACACCCATCTGATCTCTTATTTGTTTTTAATTCTCACCCTAAGGTATGTTTTTATTGATTTTAGAAAGAGAGGAAGGGTGGGGGAGGGAGAGAAAGAAACATCGACCGGTTGCCTCCCGTATATGCCCTGACTGGGTTTTGAACTTGCAACCTTTTGGTGTGTGGGATGATGCTCCAACCAACTGAGCCACCTGGCCAGGGCAACTCCTAATTTATTGCTTGTTTGCACATATGTGCCCTCCACTAGGTAAATAATTTTATATGCATTTCAATTCTTGTTTTCTAACACAGGACTTGGCACATTGTGATCATAGAATTACTGAATAGTCTGATGAACCTGTGAAGAACCAATAGGTGGTTTTGAGTCACTGAAAAAGTAATAATGAGTCAAAAATACAATATGGCCATCAGAAACGTTTTGTGATCCAAAGCAGTGTTCACAGAAGTGAACTTTCTATATAGAGGGGCTTTATTCTGCTTCCAAAGGACCAGAACAGGAGAGTTGCTCTGAATTCATCAAGCTCCATGTTAAGAGCGACATTATAAGGTGGGAAATAGTTAGAGAATGTCTGGGAGAAAGACAGTCTCAGAAAAACATAAGAAGTACAGCCTTAAAAACTGAAGCAGTTATGAAAAAAGAAAAAAGATGTCTACAGAGAGTAGAACGTAAAGTACCTGTAACAATATTAAGCAAGAACAGAAAGGAATGTCTCTGGGGCAGAAGGCACATGGTCCACACCAGGAAAACTGGGATGGCTGTAGACTGGAACAGGCGAATGTCATCTAGAAACAGACACAAAGACATTCACCAAAAGATGAACAGTGACGTCCCTGATGATGGGAGATGCTTTATTCAAATTGTTCAATGACAACCTAGTATTAGATGTATGGTGAGGGAAGCTATGTGTAGATATTTTTTCTTGATTATAAATAAAACAACAACAGGGAATTCCTGTGTGGAGAAGACTTAGGGGTAGGGGAGGAGTTGGGAGAATTATTTTTAAATATTTATTGGGTCATGATGTGGAAAAGAGATCAGAACTCTTCTGCATGGTCCAAATAAGGCCACTTGATGGAAAGCTGGAGGAAGGTGCATTGTAGCTCGTGGTAAGTGTGTACTGTGCTTCTGTAGTGTCTAGAGATAACTTCTAAGAAAAGGCAGGTTCATGACTCTTATGGAATAAAAGTGAACATTTGTTAAAAATTTTACTTAACCCATTAATGAAGAGGCTGGTGAAGTGTTAGAACCAGTTCAAAAGCAAACCTGAAGAACAAACACTTAGTTTTCCTCCTTGAGATTTGGTCTTTACCTATGTAGACTGTGGATGAGAAACATCTTTCTGCCTCAAGTAGAGATGAGAAACCGTGGGTGCAGATCACTTGTAACATGTTAAGCACACAATACTTAGTGAGTCATATTTTTATTCTTCTTGCACAATTATTCTTATTTTATTAGTTCTTCATGACTTGCATTGCTGCTGGAGAGCTTTTAATTGTTATATTTGCTCAAGCAACTGAATTTGTAATATTGGATATAAATGAAAAACAGAAATCTGACTTCCTTTAAAATTATCTTTACATCCTGGGTGTTTCGAGACTTGAAAAATTAGTGCTTCCCACTTTAATTTTGAATTGTTACTAATTTTAGCGGACTTTTAATCCCCCATGTTTATGACTCACCAATTCATCATCAACAGGATTCTTTTTAAAGCAATACGTGACTCAGGAGAAACATGAGCCAAGTACCTTAGAGCATTTGGAAGTGGGGAGAAGGTTGCGTTGGGGAGGGAGAAGGAGTTTCGAGGTTTATTTTTGCTCTGAAAAGTGGAGGAAGGAAACTTTTGCTGATGATTAAGATATCTGAGCACACATTTTGAGTTTGATTCATTAATTTTCAGTGGATTTTCAACTTAGTTTTTCACACTCTCCTTTTTTACTATCCTATGATCTGTCAGCAGAAGTGCCAAACAACACCACCATGGCCATAACTGGTTTTGATTTAGCTTTTCTACCTTCTCACATATTTAAACAGTCAATTCTACATATGTATCCATTAGAGATAGTGGAAATAGTTATTGGGAATTAATTTAGCTGAGAACTGTGCCAGAATGCAGATGAATCCAGGGCAAAACCTCTGAGCCAGGGACAGGAGTCATAAAAAAGACAATTTTAAAATATATAATTTAAAAAATCACTGGCTGGCTAGCTAGAGTAAAATCAGTCTTATTTACCTCAATTTTAACTGAGCATGTGCACTTAGGTGTATAAAGATGATCCCAAGCCCTCAAGAAAACAATACCTTACACTGAGTCTGTATAAGAAGGAAGGAAAATGTATATGCAGTTTGGGAGTTATTTTAATAATGTATTATTTTCCTTTTTAAATGTGAACACATTATTAAAATATTATTTTATTATGGTAATATGTTTCATAACGTATTTTCTTTTTAAAAGCAGTTGATTTTTAATTATCAGAAACATTTATTCACATGAAATCCATGTTCCCCATGCCCCACTGTTATATAAAAAATGCCCCTAGAAATTAGGGAATAACCATTAGGTCATTTTCTCTCCTTCCTTCCCATCACCTATTTTCCCCTAAGGCAGACATGAGTCAACTCTTGATTCATGCCCTCAGATAGAACCTTTTAGACCTGGACCATCCCAAAGAACATGGGCTAAATGGCACGCTCTGGAGGCAGTTTCTCTCTTTAAGCCCTGAAAGACTGGAGTTAGGTGTCAGGGGGGCCATTGGGAATGGCCCACTAAACTACTTTGTGCACAGGGAACAGTGCCTAGAGGATGTGTGTGTGTGCGGGGAGGATGCCGTGGTTACATGTATGCACCCACTTGAGCATTATTTTGTGCATGTAGGTGCTTGTGCAGGGCTAGGCACTAGAGAACACTGCTTTTTCATTCAACAGGCACTTGCTGAGCAGCTAAACTGTGTGAGGCACAGGGGAATTGAGGACTGTAATGAGACTGATTATCTGAAACACCAAGATGCCACATTTTTGAGCGGCTAATGCAAGGGAGAGTAATCTACCTGTGACTGAAGTAGAAAGACAAGAAGCAAGTTCCCTTCTTAGTTCCATACATCTCAAAGACAATCTTGGGCATGGTCAAGAGGATGTGGAGAGAATGCTATGGCTATGCTAGTTGGAATAGAGCATATAGGATCCCCATGGCAGGAGGTGAGCATTCTTTGGTGCACTCCTAGTAGGCTGAGACTGCTGGTGGTAGGCAGAATTCTAAGGTAACCCTCAATATTTCTGTCTCCCAGGGCACACACCCTGTATAATGCCCTATCAAGTGTGGGTAGGGCTTATGAATATGATAGGACAGTCATGCCCTTGATTATACGATGTTATATTAAACTACATCTTAGCTAACTGAGAGAGACTTGAAGAAGCAAGCTGTCATGTGGAGAGGGCCACAAGGGAGGGAACAGTAGGAGGCCTCTAAGAGCTGAGATACCCCTACTGACAGGCAGCAAGAGAGTGGGAACCTTAGTCCTACAACCTCAAGGAACTGAATTCTGCCAATGACCAGTGAGCTTGGAAGAGGCCTCAGGTGGGATCAGACCCCAAATGACACCTTCATTTAAGCCTGGTGAACCCCTGAGCAGAGAGCCCACCTACTCTGTGCTGAAGTTCTAACCCATGGAAACTGCGAGATAAGAAATGTGTGTTGTTTTAAGCCACAGTGTGCGTGGTCACTTGTTACGCAGCAATAGAAAACTAACACAGTTATGATTTTCAGGTATGGGGTATCCTGCCTCTGAGTAAATTTATAAGCAAGTAAAGCACACTCTGTGTACAACCACATCACCAAGTTATCTTTTTTCAAGTAATTTCACAGAATCCTTTCACATTAGCATAGACATTCACAAAACAGTGGCAGCCCTATAGTTTGGACATTGCTATGGTCTGCATGACATTACATATTAGTCTACCTGAGCTTTTGTTGACCTAGCAGAGCAGTCACTTTGTGTAATAACTTGACTGAATACGTATTGTTCCACACTTCTATGTCCTTAGAATTTTCTTAAGGCATATTACAATCTCCTGTTTGTTTCTCCAAAATACCTTGATCTTAAAACTTCCTTTTTTTCATGCTGCTCCCAACTTCCTCTCACAAATGTATTCTAAAGGGCCCCTCTGGCATATTGCTTATTTGGAGTGAATATCAAAGATGCCTTTTTATATGCATTGGGAGAAGAAGAGATCATCTAGTAAAAATTTCATATTGATTTCCCTTCCAAGTGGATCTTGCTCAAACAAATGAACACTGCTGAGGACAGTCCGGCATACCTGCCAACATTTCAACACCCCATACCTCATCTCTCTCTTAAATGGGAAAATGTTTTCACTGATTTCTTGATATATTTGAATTAATGTTTTCCACAGCATCTCAGATATGTCTGATATGTTTGTGGGTGTGAATTGGAGTATGTAACACTTTTCTTGCTAAATAGCCGGGTTTTGTGTTTTTTGTGTGTGTGAATTGGCTTTTGACTTATATTTACAGCTCTGTGAGTTATATAAATTCACAACTTAAAGGACCACCCTTCCAATCTTTCAGTTTAGTACATTTGCATTCAAACATTAAGCCAAATGCTCTTAAAATAAAGGTGTCCATCAACCAGTCAGTTATGTGATTTCTGTAAATTGAGATAGGCCTGTGTGGGGCAATTTTCCAAGAGTGCTGGACAGGGCTCTTTCCATCATATTCCCTGATTCTGTCTCCTTACTGATGGTCAATATTCTATAATTATATAATGATTCCTCTAGCTCCGATAAAAATGGAAGTAAGCCTGGGAAAGATGTAACTCACTGTTTCTCAAATTATAAACCAAGTCGTCATATTTTACAGCTCTGAGAGGCACAGTTCTCACATTATTCTATGTGACTAGTGCCCCCTGGTGCTGTGCAACATCTGTGCAGCAATGAGCTTGATGAATATTCTCAAGATGCCGTATTTTTTTTTCTTAAGTACATTACTCAAGTTTTGTGGCTTTTTTAAAAAAAATGTGTGATTTGGTTAATGTCTATCCATCTTTGTTTTCATGGGAATGAGTTTACCAGTTTCTCTCATGAAAGCACATTTGATCAGAAACAGCAAGAATTTAAATGACAGACTATTTAAGAATGGTCTCTAGGAGAAGGTACAGGAAGAAGAGAAAAGTTGACTTTTTTTACCTAATTTTAAGAATTGTCTCTCCTGCTGCTTCACCCAACATCTTCCACCATAATCCATTCATCTGTCCTTCCATCATCCATGCACCCATGCACCCATCCATCCACCCATCTACATCCCATCCATCCAACCATCCATTCATTCATCCATTATCCATCCATCCATCCATCCATCCATCCATCCATCCATCCATCTCTCCATCCCCCAGATATCCAGCGATCAACCAATACATCTGTCTGCCTATCTCCTCATCCACCCACTGAGCCATTCATTCCTCTTCAACTATATATTCATTCATCCAATAAACACTGGCTGAGTGTCTCTCATTTGTCAAGTATTAATGGTTGATCTAACAGCCAATATGAAGTTTTTTACATAGTACATCAGCGGTGCAGAGAGGAGAGCTATTAAAACTTGACCATAATCTGTCATTTAGAGATTGAATACAATACGAATACAAACCTTTGAAAATAGCTTTTGCAATTTTTCCCTCCTTTTTTCCTTATAGACCACTCAGAGGATCACTGACTCAGTGCTAATGGTATAAGTGCAGAGCTTTAGTCTCCATTTATGCTATGTGGCAGCCCTACAGACCTCAGGAGCTTTGCAAACACAATGCGAATTTGTGTTTGTCTGCTTCTTTTCTCTTTATAAACTATTTTCCATTAAAACTAAAAGTTCATTCTCTGCTCCAGGAGGCTCATTTTTCCTAACAAGTTTAGATACTTTTGTTTGTTTGTTTGTTTATATTTATTTACAGGTAAGAGAAGTGAATGTCTGTATTCTTAATTCACTTTGATTCCTTCTTTGCATGATTAGTTCAGATATAATTAATGTCTTAAGCCAGATAGGGATTCATATTAAATTAAATATCACATCCTCTAGTTTAGTTTTCTTTTTAATAGATAACTGAATTGGTCCGAAGATTGCAATTTCTGCTTTATTTGGAGTCATGCCGATACAAAGATCAATTACATCTTGATATTGCACCCCTTATACACTTGATTGCTTAGGCCAGTATCAGTCCCATTATTTGAAGCAATCAGAATGCTTTCAGCATCTCAGAAAGAGAATTGCTTGGCTCTACACAATCAAAAATATGTCATTATAATTCTTTTTTTCTGAAAGATAGAGCCATATTCTTTTGACCAGATGACTGAAATGAGAAAAGCTGACATTGGGTTATTAACCAGTCCCCCAGACATTTGCTATAGAATTGAGTGTGACAAATTGAAAGACATGGTGAGAGAATGGCTTTAGTTCTCTAGCAGCTCAAGAACATAAACAATATGAACTGGGGCTAGACACTCCCTCAAGCATTGATGGAAGAGAAATGTATTAAGTAAGGTAAAATAGGGGTAAAACTGCAATACCATTCATTGAAAACATTCTCATAAAGTTGTACCTTGGCGTCTCCAAGAAGCAGCCCTACGTTGAAGAGTTGAGTGCGAAGGATTTATCATGAAGGTGCTTTCAGGAGCAACCTCTAAGGGAGTGGGGGAAGCCACATGGGAAGGGGGGAGAAGCCAAGCAAAGGTGAGATTCCACCCAAATTCAGCCTGACCCCCACAGAAAGCTCTGAAGTGTAAGTTACACCAGACCATCATCCTCAGAGAGTTGCAGGTTCCATGCAGGTAGAAGGTGGGTGATGAACACATGAAGCTTGGAAGGTATCTGTGGTGACATGGATGTGTACTGAAATACTCAACTGGGGTCTGGAAAGTTTTGTTAGGGATTGGTTTCTATCATAGCACAGGAAGTTTGTCATAATACTTTTTTTTTTCTTCCCCTGGGGCTCTTTAGGGTAGTAGTATAAAGGGGGAAAATGGCTGTGGAGTCAGAGACACCTAACCTTGTTATTTATGAGCAAAGAGGTAGCTCCTGGCCTAGAATAAACAGCACTACCCCAAAACACTACACACACAAACAAATGAGCAAGGCCCCTTCTCAGGCACAGCTCCGTTCTGTAAAACTTGAGATTTGGAACTTTCCCACCATAAATCATTTAAACTTTAGTTCTTGACTTCTCTCCTTCAGGGATGTTTTAATTTTCAGACTTACTTCTCATTACAAACTTGTGGGATTTAACCCAATTTAAAGGGATTCCTGGCCTCAGAGAAATGGTTACAGCATGCTTATTTGTGGAAACATAAAGCCCTGTATCTTCCCAGAATCCTCTCTGCAGATGCATCTGCCCTCTTAGCCTGCCCACAGTGCTGGCCTCACAGACCCTTGGAAGGAAACTTTTCAAGGAAGCCTAAACTCCAAGACAAGTTATAAGATGACACTGCATTTATTTTCATTGTTTTCCCAAATTAAGCTCTTGACCTGCAATGATTATTTTATTTACTTTCTTTCATCCCATGAAGTTGATTTTAGTTTTCCTACTGTATTTGCTGATCTGAGCCCAGGGTACTTGGCAGGCAGAGGCCAGCAGGATCTAGATTACCCCCAGCCCTCTCAGCTGAAGTTCTTGGTATGTACACTGGTGGTTTTGGAGAAAAGGCAAATGGCCCTCTGGGAACTAGGCAACTGGATGGAGGAGTATGGCCCTTCTTGGTTTGGGTTTGGTGAGTCTCTTATTCCTGAGTCAGTCCTTAGCTCAGCAGGTCAAGAGATTCTGCCAACTGCAAAACATGGGACTTACCGATTTTTCAATTAATACTACAGCTGGAAGGGGCTTTAGAGATCATCTTCCCAATCTTCTCATTTCAGATAGGACTGCACTAAAGCTTGTATTGCTTCAATGATCTTTTCATCATCATACACCATACAGTGCTACAACCATTCTTCTATGACACTCATGGTTGCCAAGCTTTAATTTAGCTATTAGCATTATAACCTGTTGTGAACAAAATCTTGCTGTCAAATATGCTGGCTGGAGCTAATCCGTATAAGTGGGGGGTGGGGAGACTGGAATTCTGCCTGCATCCCTTCCTCCTTTCTGTGGCTTTGTGCCCCAAACCCCTTCAAAAAACCAAAAACTAAATATAATACAACCAAACAAAACCTTTTGTTGGCTTATAGAGACCTTATCCAGTCTCTATAGTTCTAGAGACCTTAAGGTCTTTAGCTCTCTTTATAATACTGTTTATTAAGTCCTGAACCCAACATGTTTCCACTTGAAAAAGGGGAAGCGCTGGCCACACAGGTCAGTGCCAGGATGGAGTTCAGAGACTGGAGGGAGAATACGGGAAACAGGAGAAAGAACCGAGTAATGGCTGATTTGAGCCCAGCCCTTCCAAGCCCGGAAGGTAGAGTCCAGAACGTCGTCTGCAAGGCCAAAGGGAAGTGACTGATCTGAAATCAGGAGGCAGAAACAAGAGCCAGGAGCTGGGTTGGAACTGGATGGTAGGAAAGGTAGGGGAATTGTATTAGTTTTCTATTGCTGTTTTTTGCTCAAATTACTAGAATCATTCAAACTACTACTACAAACTTAGTGGCTTAAAACAATATAAATTTATATATAGTTTCTGTAGGTGAAAAGTCTAAGCATTGTTTAACTAGGTTCTCTGCTCAGGGCCTTAGGAGGCTTAAATGATGGTGGGGCCAGGCTGCATTCCTCTCTGGGCTCAACTTCCTCTTTGAAGCCCATGTGGTTGTTGGCAGAATTCAATACCTTGTGTTTGCATGATATTTCCTCATTCTTGCTGGCCAACAACCAGGGACCTCTTTCAGCTCCTAGAGGTCACCTGCTGTTCCCTGCCACATGGTCCTCACTACAATACAGTAGTCTTCTTCCTTGAGGTCATCGGGAAAGCATATTTTTGACATTTTACCTTTGAAAGGACTGAGTACGCCAGGCTCACCCAGGATAACCTCTTTTGAACGGACTCAAAGTCAACTGATTAGTAACTTAAATATGAGAGTGACATTCTGCTAATATTCACAAGTCTCTCTCACACTCAAGGGGAGGGTAGAGGATGTGTACATCGAGGGTGGGAATCGTGGGGCCATCTTGGAATTCTGCCTTCAACAGGAATGAAGCAAGGCAGAGTATGGACAGACTTTCTGGCTTCAAATCTAGGCACGACCACATAGATCCTGTAAGACCTGGATTAGGGAACTGTCGCTAGGTCTCCTTTATTTCTTACCAGGGAGGTGGAACTAGTAATCATACTTATATCTGGAGGTTGTAGTGCAAATTCAATGGAATTATGCACAGAAGCCCTTAGGTTAGTGCCTTGTGTATGGTCATTGCTTAAGAAATGGCAGATTTTAAACAAGTGGCCCATGGCTCTCCTTCTGAGAGCCATAACTACTCCAGTGGTGGCATTGACTTAAGGGTCCAGGATCAGGACCAAAATAAGAATTCATGAAGCAGCTCAGAACCTTGTTGAAAGGATATGACTGCTAGGGATGGCATTCGTAGGGCTTCACATGCCTTCCATAGTATGCATTAAGTCCTTGTTGGATGGCTTGCCCTGAGTAGATACTTTATGGAAGTTAAGGGCAAATTAAAGGATTAAGTCTCAGCCCCAAGCCAAAAAAAGGAGCATCAGGATTGACTTGAGTTTCCTGGTGACATGAGGTTTGAGTTGAGATCTGAAGGTGGAAGGATTTGGATTGGCAGAGAGGCCAGAAGAATGTGTTCTTGATAATTGAGGAAAGGCTCCCAGCACAGCGCTTGGCCTAGCTCCACGTTGAATAATTACTTTTCACTTCTTACTCCTGGGGAGACAGTAACTAAAATATAGTGTGTCAAGATCTTTGCTAATTTTCAAAATTAATTAAAACCTAATTATCTAATTTGAATATCCTTTAAGTCTGCCCATGGTCTCTAAAGCTTGTGCACCACAGGTAACAAAGTATAAGTGGAGACCGAGGATATCAACAGCTGTCTCCTCTTTTCTTGAAACTGACAGTATATGTCTTTGTTACATGGATGCAAGGCTGTGGGTTAATTCTGTGGGGTGGATGAAGGAGGATACTAATGGGGTGCACCCTTCCAATGTAGAGGGAGACAATTCAAGTTGTTCTTGAAGTCCAATAAGCCCCAGGCACACTTCCCTTTTTTTGCATAAAATGCAACTGCACAACTTTGTAGATATCTTGCTAACTCACTTCCTGCCCCAGAAATGGACTCTGATTATTTTCAGGTGCTTTCTCTCTTTAGCTACTTGTGCTTTTGAAGTTAGTTAAATGTTAACTATAAGTGCTATACCTTTTTAAAGAACGCTGCAGCTGTTTGAGCTAGTTTTAAAAGAGCTGTAAAGCCGTTTCAAAGGGTATATGGAGGGTTTTCATTGGCTAGGTAATTTATAGTTCTGTTTGGTTTTTAGATGTCACGTATTCCCAAAAAAGTGACAACAGCATCAGTGTCAGCCTTATTATTAGAGCACAACTGAAAACATTTTGAAACAAAGAGGCATCAAAAGAATCTAGTGCCTGAACCACTTGCCAAGGAAGAGTTACCTTGGAAACATCAATGGTCACTAATGGACTTTGTCACCCCTAAGTGACCAGTGGAGTCAATCAGACAACTCTCAGCAACAGTGACTGGTTAGAGGATCCAGGGGAAGCTTCTTGGAGGAGACAGCTCTTGAGTTGAATCTTTAAAGGATTGGTAGAAGCCAGATAAAAATGGAAGATGATTCTGGAGAAATTCCTCCTACACAGAAAGACCAATGTGAACACAAGTCCCCAGGCAAGAAACAGAGTGTTAGGGGGAAACTTCCAGCAGTTCAGAACTGTTGGAGGCTGGTCCGTGAGGAAGTGAGAAAGGGAGTGTAGGGAGATGAAGACAGAGAGGGGCTAGATAGACCATTGCAGGTCTGATGGTCACTTTAAGGACTTTGGGCATGTACTGAGGGCAGTGGTTGGTCCTGAGTAGAATTTACTTTACATGCTTTGTGGAGGAAGGGATTATTTAGTGGGGCAAGACTGGAAGCAGGAGGTCAGTTAGGAGACCATTGAAGTGTTTTAGGCTAGAGATGATGACGTCCTAGCAAGTTCTAATGTGGGAGCAATGGACGGGTTAAAACACAGCTTTCATGTTTCCTGTTCATGGACAGGAGTAGAGCACACCCGCTACAAAAGTGGGTGCAGAAACCAGACTCACAGTGTGAGCCCTAGCTCCCGGACACACTGCCTATGTCACCTGTGCGGACTCCTCAGACGCCTGGTGCTTTAGTTTTCTCCTCTGTAAAATAGGGATGACAAAAATAATAAAATCACATCTGGTAACTCACATAAAAACACTTAGAATGGTAAGAAGCATGTCTAGCATATCTTATATGTTCAATACATGTTAGTGATTATTGTATGAAAGAGCTGAGCCTGGGAATATGCAGTTGAAATTCTGGAGCAGATCCTTGTAGGTTACCATGGAAAGTTACCATCCTGCACCTCGGTTTCTCCATCTGTAAATGTAGATAACAACATATACCTCCCAGGTTTCTGTAAAGGTTAAACAGGGAAATATGTGTAAAGCACTTAGCAAGTGTCTGACATGTAATAAGCCCAGTGACTTTTTTTTATCATCATCATCATCATCATCATCATCATCATCATCTAGGCAACTCTCATTTCTCTTACATTTTTTGGTGGTGGTAGATTGAGAATTGATGTTCATTAGATAGTTATATGTAAACTGATGTTCCATACATACTTTGATTTTCTGGTAGATATTTAAAAGTCCTCCTAATATAAAACTACTTTGCCTGCTCAAATAGCCCTAATGTTTTCAAAAATAAATTATAACAAGTTCACTAATCTTATATTTTGGATTTATGTAGCACCTTTGACCCACAAGAGAGGGAGTTGAAGGTAGAAGTACTGATGTTTTCTTAATTCTGGCTGAAGTTTTACTGAAAAGTATCACTTGGCCCTGGCATTCACATAATCTATCTTGTAGGAAATTCACTGCTGTCCTCCAGTAGGTTGCTTACTGCCAGGAACTGAGAAACGGGCTGTAATTTGGCACTTGGGCTGGGTCTTCACATTTTAATGGAAAGTGCTCACTGTGTTTCTACTCACATCCATTATTCAGGCAATATTAAGAATCAGCTCTGTTGCCAGGTCTGGGCTAAGTGCTGTGAAGATGGAAACAAATTTGAGTCAAAGAGCTTGCTATCTAGGTAGAGAGACCCAACTGGCAGTCATGGGTGATGAATGGGCCTTCTGTCCTGTGAGTAATGGGAGAGATGCTAAATACTATGATTGCTCAGAACTGAGGGGAGAGCAGTTTACTGAACCCCAGAGAGGGCCAGGCCTGGGATCAGTCCTGGCAATGAAGGCTTTGGCCACTTTAGAAAAAGACATTTTCCATCTGGTGGCCTCAGTTGCATTTTCAGTAAAATGAGGGTGGAACTACATGATACCTAAATTCACTCCCACCTTTTATGCTTGCTGATTAAATGTGAAATAGGGCTCTCTAGAAGCTTTCTAAAGAAGAGGGACTTGGGGTAAGAGCCTTTTATTTATTTGTGAAGGGTTCACATCTTTACCCTAGAAACCATGAACTCTCCCTGAGCTATATTTTATCTCTGGATCAACTCTGGTCAGATCATGTTTGCTGGGTCCACTAGGAAATAAATACCCTTGAACCGATCTCTGGGGGTTATGCTAAGAAACTCAAGATTACATTTATAGTGGCATGTGGTAGAGGAAACTACTGACCTCTTTGCACAGTTCCCTCCATGTGAAACAACATTTACCCTAAGGGACTGATATCCTTCTGTCCTACTGTCAATGGCAAGTATGTATCTGACATGCTTACCCTTGACTTGCCTGTCAGGGGCCTCAAGGCGAGACTGGGGACTTGACCTGCTCATCTGCATTTTAATGTCCCTGTTTACTTTAGTGGGGACATTTGCCAGCCAAGGTTCAGCAAGAGTTGGTTCTGAGCCCTCAGTTCCTTAATTATCCTTCAGAGAGGTGTGCTGAGGGCAGGACAGTACTGACACCAGGCAGTGGTACCCTCAGGGTGAGAAACTGTCCTGCTGATCCTCTCTTCTCATGGGATACATGTGTGAGTAATAATCTTCTGTAGGGAGATCAACGTATCAGGCTCAGGAAGAAGGCAGACTGAATGTTTAAGAGGGTGCAGGGAAATGCCAGCTGCTTAGCACCTGAAAATCTTGGGGCTCCCAGGGTTTTGAAGCCAAGTTCAACACAGCACCTCCAATGAGGGAAGGGGGAGCCCAGACCTCTGAGAAGATGTGGTCCTTCCCCCTGGGAGAAGGGGTGCCATCAGGCCCATCTAGCTTATTGACTGGTGACACATAGGACATGCTAGGCCAATTATTGGATAGTCCCACTTGTCTCTACATATGAATAATAGGGTAATAGAGCATGAACTGGAAGCCAGACTTCTGACTCTTCTCTGCACTATCACACTACTTTGGTTATAGAGCCAGGGATATGCAGGCCTCAAAAGAAGTATCCCCCATGGAACTTCTCAGGACAGAAATAAGGCTTCTGTTCTGCTGATTGCACTTAATCCTTTATTACATTTTTTGACCGATTTTGTGTGTTTTTCCCCCTACATCCCTGATGACTCTATTGTGAATCTCTACAGGGCAACATCTATGTTTTATTAATTTAGTAGCCTACAGAGCTTAGTCTTGTTTATGGCTCAGAGTATGCACTTAAAAATTTATTTAGCACCCTGGCCAGATGGTTCAGTTGATTGGAGCGCCATCCTGTACACCAAAAGTTTTGGGTTCGATTCCTGGTTGGGGGATGCACAGGAAGCAACTGATAGATGTTTCTCTCTCATATCAATATTTCCCCCCCTCCCTTCCTTTCTCTCTAAAAATCAATAGAAAAACATATCCTTGGGTGAGAATGAAAAAATTATTTAGCTTATGAATTCTATAACTTCCTATTAACTTTTTAAATGAAGTTCTTGGTATGCTTAAATTTTTTTGGTATGACCAGTTACTTGTTGATTTTTATTACAAAAACAAAACAAAATAAAACACCAAACTGGATACAACTTGTTGATGATTAAGACCTACTGAGATACCCTTTCAATTATATCATGAAGCTACTCCCTTCTCTATATTCCCTCAAGCTTTGGACCTCATAATCTCTCATTCAAAATATTTTACTATTAATTTGAAGTCTCTTTATTGATCTATCATCTCTCTCCTGCTCCAACTGGTCCCATCTTTGTTCTGTATTCCACCCTTACTCACCTACTTCTCAGACCCTAAATACATCTGATAAAGTCTTCCTATTCATTCTTCAAGACTGAACTCAACAATCTAGGTGCCTCCACCTTGTATACCATACACCCCAATGGTTTTCTGGCTCATCTCCCAGGAGTAGGCATGGGCTTTACTTTTTGCTTCTGGATGTCTACTATGAAATTGGTCATAGCTTCTGCAATTTATTGATGCTCATCGGTTATAATGACATTCGAGTCATTTGAAAACAAATTGACTTTCTGGCAAGAAACATGAGAAGGCATAACTTTTAGGGTTCAGGGCAAGAATATAGGGTTATTATGGCATAAGAGTTAACAAAATAAAACAGTAGTGTCTATAATCCTGGAGCAGATTACTTCTGCTAAGCGTTTGCGTGTGACTCTACCACCCTGCTCCCCACTACATTCTCTGGGCCCATAGCAGAGGAATCTGGTCTGTATGTTCTTTATTTGATCCATTCACAGAAACAAATCTGCTCGTGGCTATTTATATCATTGTTAGCAAAGAGTCACTGGTGGCCTTTCTCAGGACCCTTTCATTTTAGTCTCATCCCTCGTCTTGGAAGGAAAGGCTTTAGTGGCTACTTATAATTGCAAAGAATCAATTAGCAAGCACAGAAGTTAATATGGAAAGCCACTGGCAATTAAACTAATAAGCACCTACAATATTCATTCCTCATTTTTTATGCCTGATGAACTCTATGTGAATCCTCAATGTGTGCCTCGTTGGGCCAGTCTGAGGTCAGTAATATAATGTATAATCACAGTTTCAGAGATGAAAAGATATTAGAGACCTATGTCCCAAGATAAATTTTACCTTATCTACTAACATCAGTTTTATGGGTTAGAAGCGTTTTGTTCAAAACAATTCTGAAGCCATGCCTAGGAACTGTGGGCAAGATGCTGGAGTTGTTAGTATCGTTGGCCACTGTCATAGGTGAGTGCAAAGCACACATGCTGTATTTCATACTGCTTCTTTCTGGTGCAGGAAGCACCCCTTCAAACAGATGGTACTCTTACCCTTTTCCTATGGAGCAAGACTATTTTATAACATGAGCTTGTGGCATTGTATATAGACAAAATATACATCATTGTCAAAATCCTTGAACCTGGGGATGGGAGCATGCCGGACAAAATCTGAAGGATTAGAAGAGAGCCACAGTCTGTTGTTGTCTGTTGTTTGCTCAACATGGTAAAGAATAGAAATTTGGATTCTTAATACAAATTACAGAATTGTGACCAAGGTTAATTTTAATAGTGATGGCATATTTCAGTTTCTCCATATATCAAATGTGTACCCATATCTTTTAGAAATATAGCATCCGCTGAAGTCTAGGATGATTTTACCAAAACAGCTTTTTTAGAAGCCGCGATCGTGATTTTGCTCTGGATTTAATTCACATCTGTTAGATGATGTTGAAAATAAAGGTAAATAACGACATAAAGAGCCTTGGAAAAATCTGACCGTAACCTTTTGGAGTTCACAACATGAAGGAAAGGAACTAGGATATAGAAGCTTATGTACAGGAGAGCTCACCAAAGCAAGTTTAAAAATAAAAGTTCAGAGAAAAAGCGGTGATAATTCCATGGCTGAGGCTCTGTAGGTTTAGAATGTAAACTTTTGGGGTACATTCCTGCAAAGAATTTGAACAAGGGAGAGTCGGGTGGGCATTCTCTGATGACCTTCTAGGGCATGGATAGCAGACGGAGGAAGGGCTCACGGTTCTTTTCCACCAGGACTCCGTGCAAATTTTAGAGTTGTGTTTAATTCTGGATACCATTTCAGAGTGACCTGGTTTGTTACATACACATTTTCTGCTTTGGTACATATATATGACTATAAATAGTTATATATTTATACCTCAGCCCTTTTTCCCCTTTAAAAATCACCATATCTGTTCACCTGTGCCAATATTTCTTAACCTTTAATTTTCTCCCTTATTCCCCTTAGGAACCTTTTTTAAACATTATTTTTCTAATCACCTTCTACATAAAGTGTTAATAACGCAGATATACTGTACAAGGGCTTATACACTGTGGCCTTTGGAAGTTCATTTATCATTGTAATACCAGAGATTTATTTTTTTTGCCCCCATCTTTTTGAGAACTAATTGTTGCCCCCTTGAGAGTACATGATCAATGCCACAACTGCTTTCCTCTATTGGAAATATATAGATTTGAGCTATTTTGAGGGACATTTTTCTCTTTCCCTTAACATTTGTTTTATAAACTCCCTTGTTTACATTAGAGAGTATACACTCACAGGCGCTCTCTTTAGTTAGTTGAAGATGCATCCCTTGCTTTGCAGGATCCTGTGGCTCTGTTACCATAATCCCTGTTCTTCACATGACCCCATCTGCATAACCATGAACATCCCCTTAGCTCCTCTTTCAGGAACACAAATGTGAAGTAGAGAAAAAAAATCTTACCTGGCTTCTCTTCCTTCAGTTTTCTTCTCCAGACTTCAGGCTAAAAGCTACAGTCCAGTTTCTTGTTTCTTTTTCTGACAAGGACAGCCGCTTAGCTGTGCTTCAGCCAATGTCCGTGAACTCATTCTTGGCAGATTCTCTGTGCCCCCTCAGGTATATACTCCAGGAAGACAAGGACCCCTGTGGGACTCTGTCTCAAGTTTCCATGGTTTCTTTTCTTTTCCTCAAGAGAGATTCTTTGGCCAGGGCACAGCTTTGTATTTCTTTTATTTAATCTCTGGCTGTGTATCAGTCAGGATAAATTAGGTTATGCTGCATTAACAAAACACCCTTCAAAAATCTCAGTGTCATGTCCAGTATTGCTGGTTACATAACAAAGGGAAAGAAAGATCTAGAGGGCCTCACTTTTAGCACAGAAGTAACACTTATAACTTCCATTCCCAACTCATTAGCTAGAACTAGTCACATGGCCACATCCAACCACAAGAGAGGAGGAAGTGCAGTCCTGTTGTGCTCTGAAGGAAGTGGAGAGTCAGATCTTGGTGAGCAGAACTGAACACCCTAGGGTGATACTAGGATTTTTTTTTTATCTTCTGGATTTTCCTCTCCATAAGTAGATAGGTGTTCCTTCTTCAGCATTTATAATTTATTATTATTCCAAAATACAAAGCCACCTTTTCTCTCCTTCCCCCCCTCCCCCTCTCTCTCTCATCACATTCTTTCTCTCACCAACTACTGGCCACTTGATTTTACTTTCTCTCTGCTTCCTCTAATCTTCCTGTTTTGTTTGTTTGCTTTTGTGAATTTAAACTTGATTTCCCAGCTAGATTGTGTATTTCTAGCCTGTTTCAGCACTTACTCAGTTAGGTCACCTGTGTTTTGGAGAGAAGTACCTCAAGTCCTTTAGTTTCTCCTTTTGCAGGGAGATTTGTATCACACTTTCTTAGGGGAACTAAAAGCCTTTAAGTATAGGAGATGGAGATGAATCTCATGGTACCTATAATTTCTAGGCGAACTGCCATTCTTTTTACTATTTCCACCTGGAAACTGCTCATTTTCAGGCCCAGTCTTATAAGTTTCAAATAGGATTCTCCCCCCCACTCCCCGAATTCTGCCAGGGGCTACCCCCCCCCCCCCTCATCACCAAGAGAATTCCTAGCTCTGCTCTCTGATAGAAATTTCTCTTCCTATGCCTCAGGGTTTCCACTATGAGAAAAGAGATTGGCTGATAACTTCATTGCTAATGGAAAAAAAACAAAAGGAAGATTTTGACAGTCTCCTTGTTTATACTTTTGTATGGGCCAGAAAGCATAATAGTGCTTCTGACTCAGAAGCTAAGGCTGAGACTCAGGAGGGAGAAGCTGGGCCTCAGTTCCCTTTCTCCAACCTCCATGATACTCTTCCCTCTGCATTTCTCTAGAAATTGATCACTTCAGTTGCTGGAGGCTCTATGGAATCCTTTTCTCTTGAGCTGCATTAGGGCCAGAAAGCACTTATCCCTTTCTAGGGCTTAAAATAAACTTTTGTTATGTATTCTTTAAGTTTGAAATGTTTTTTTCATCATTCACCACACGAGCTCAGATTTGTAAAGAAACGTAGAAACCAAGGACCTAGTTTAATAGCCCTTGTTCTGCTTTGTGGAAAACAAAACAGAGAGAGATAATAGCCAAGGTCTGGCGGCTTCAGCTGAAATCAATCCAGGCTTCGGATTCCATATGAATAGCAGAAGCCTTGGTCTCACTGAAATGTATCATTATTTTGTCTTTAGAGTCAGGCACCAGAACATTCCCACGTCCAGATAAAAGAACAGGTTTGACTTTTTTTGTTGTTTAAATATGCTTTTATTGAATTTTTAGAGAGAGAGGAAGGGAGAGTGAGAGAGAGAGAAACTTCGATGAGAAACACTGATTGGCTCCCTCCTGCACGCCCCCTACTAGGGATCAAGCCCGAAACCCGGGCCTGTGCCCTGATCAGGATTGGAACTGGTGACCTCTAGGGGTATGGGATGGTGCTCAGCAGCCAACTGAGCTACACTCATCAGGGCTTCTTTTTTTCTTAGTATCTGTCTTTGTTTTCTTCTGACCCGCCTCTCTCTTCATTTTTCTTTTCTGTCTTTTCTCTCCGCCCCCTCTTTCTCACTTTACTCCTTTCAGATTAGGGTTTGGACAATCTCCTCCTCATAGAGACAGCTGGTGAAATTCATCATGCATGGCAGGTCTCTGTCTCCGGAGGGAGGCCGAGTGCAGAGCCACCTAAGTGTAACCTCTGGGGGTGGCAGGGACCTGCATCTCTTCCCCTGACACAGCCATGCTCAAGAAAGCACTTGTTTTCACGCTGAGCTGATTGGCTAACAGACATCCCCTTTTGGCCACTTCATGCCATGAACATTTCATTAACAGGAGATTTTTCTCAGAGCAGGAGTAGAGAGTGGAAAAGAACAGGAGGGTGTTGGATGTCTGTCTGAAAGATGCCATTTAGAAGAAAGAGACAGGGCTGTGTGATTTCAACATGGACCTGGTTTCCTTTATCATTTTCTCTCACCTGTGCACCTATGTCAGGGTCGGGTGGCTGTGCAATGAACTGTATGCTTACCTCACCCCACCCAGTTCTTCCCCCTCCCACTAAAGCTGCCCCTCTGGTCCTAACAGCTCCTCAGCTGTGTCCACCATGAACTCCCACAGCCAGGGGAGTAGGTCATTTGTCACACACAGCTGAGCAAGTGACGGGGGGGTGTGAACATCAGCTCCTTTTTCTCAGAGATGTGTGAGCTTTGGTTCAATAAAAGCTGAAAAATATCCATCTTTCATGGAGAGTGAATTTATCCTCGGAGGAAATAGGATTAACTACTTTTAGTCCCCGTCATGCATGTCTAGTTGCCTCTATGGTTTTGGGAATTTACCTGCCAAGGATGGAATTTGGTCTTAAGTAGAGCAAGAGATACAGACAAATTAGGTGCCAGCTTCCACTTGTCTAAAAATGATAAATTAATAGTACTTACCTAATGGTGTTCCTTTAATTCAAGTGAAGGCAAATCTGAAATCTCTTCCATGTAAAAGCTGAAGACATTTTTACGTCTTTGCTTCATTCCTCTCATGAGGGGTAGGCTAAGTTTGGTTTTCAGTAGAAAGCGCCTAAGTTCCAACTGCTCTCCTTCCGTCACCCCACCCTCACCAGAATACAATCCTCTGGTTTTGTTTTTTGTTTGTTTGCTTGTTTGTTTGTTTCCTGAAATTAAAAAGGAAAACAACTTGGTGCTGCTCAGAAAGGTAAAGGGAGACATTTGTTTCTGACCTTCAGCAAAGGAATTCTGTTAGTTAGGCACTATAAATGTGTTTTCTGCGAATGGGGAGGCATAAATTTGCTCCATCAGGACGGAGAAAGCATTTGCACCCTGAACGTGAAACACAGAAAATAAATCGATCAAATTAATTTCTAGCTGTTGGCCCTGGAGGCTCATTTCCCACCAGCTGCATCAGGAGGCAAAGGAGCAGCTAACTTGCAATGATTGGAAAAGGTGGGACCACCCATGGCTTTGCTCCCCAGTGCTGGTAAAGGGTGACTTTCTTCCACTGTTCCTATCAGGAATTCGCTTGGTCTGTAATCGCAGTAATCCATTGCCGCCATGGAGAGAGAGGGTGGGTAGGAAGCCCTGGGCCCAGCTGCTCACGGGCCTGCTGCCCCAGTCCTAGTGAAACTGCCTGCAGGAGTTACTCCTTTGAGTTAAAGAATTACAGGACCACTCACCGGCATCTATTCATCCTCTAACTGGTCAGTCACCAGGCAAAGAAAAGACTTTTAGGGGATGGGTGGTGTCCAATAAGCTCTGTAGAGAAAATGTCTTTAGCTGAGGGTAGCATTGGGGAATTCTGCCACAGAAGGGTGCTCAGGAAAAGCCTTGACCATGTAACCCCAAATCATTAGTAACGATGTTATTGCATCAATGCTGAGTCCCTTTCTGCAGAATATTTCTTTGACCCTCCATTGTCTAACATAGGTTCTGGATAGCTACTTGACTGATCCAGGTAGCTGAATTATTTTATGATCAGTACATATTATAAAATTTGGCTTGTCTATATAGATCACACTGACCAGATTATTTGCCAGATTTTACTTGCCCAGCATATGTTATTTCCAGGGATGGCAAGTAAATACCTTCAGATGACAAGAGAGTAACAAGTAAATGGGCTCGAAGGCAGGATACTACAGAATGATTTAGACTGTGAGCTAAAAATGCTACATAATGACATTCATATTAAAAACACTGAGTCTGACCTTTGGTTTCATGGTTTAAGACACCAAAGAAATATTGTGGTGACTCTTGAAGAATGTCTTCTTTTACATGCGGTTTAATGATGAAATATTTAGTTGGAAGCAGAGTGAGCCTGCGATCTCCGGTAGGAGTGGAATGTCCTGGTGGATAATTGGATCAATCTGGCCTTCTGGTTTGGGAACATCATTACCCCCATCTGCCGAGTTCTTCCCCTCTTCCTACACCCACGGAAACACAGATTTTGGTTATGACACTGGAGAGTCTCCAACTGTCCAAGAACACCCCATGTTCTTCTGGTCTTTCTGGATAGATGATACCCCTGCCCTAACACCCAAACCATGAATATCAGGCATGTTGAAATATACAGAAGCAGCTCTCTATTGAGTTTCTACCTGAACCTTGAACTCTGTGGGCTCTACTTGGTTGTTTTTAGAGGGTCTGCAATGTTAGGCTTTTTGTTATCACTGTAAGTGATAATAACAATAATTATTATCTGGAGTGGAATGTTTTTATCTAGCATAAAAACGCACAGTGGGGTTTTCCTATTAGATTCATAAATATCCTTGCCTTATTATTTATGTGAGTAAATGATATTTAATTTCAGGAAAAGTTTGGTTTCTGAAGCTGAATCTGTAAGTGTCTTTTTATTAAAAATAAAACAAAAAATACCCTTATGCCACCCAGCACTTGCCTTTTTGGCCTTAGTTCTCAAGAAACTAAATCTGAATTAGTATTCAATTATAGGTGATAAACTTATTTGTGAACTTATTCATTCTGGTTTTTGTTCATTTTCTGCTCTTGGATAATTTAGAGGGTAAGATAATTCAATTACTAGCATAAGGAAATTTTTTTTTTCCCCCTCTGGAACCCATGAGCATTATTTGTTGTCACAGGGAAGACAGAGGAACTCACAATCAGTAAGTTCGAATGGAGCAGTGAGAAATATGAAAGAAATACCTGGAGCTCAATTTGAGGAGAGGAAACACAAACTAGATACTGTAGTTTGTGTGTGTGTGTGTTTACAAAACTCAGTGGGTAGAGCGTTGGCCTACACACCAAAGGGTCAGAGGCTTAATTCCCAGTCAAGGGCATGCACCTGCATTGCAGGTTCACTCCCCACCCAGTCTGGGCTCCAGGAGCAGCTAATCGATGTGTCTCTCTCACGTGGATGTTTCTCTCTCTCTCCCTCTCTCCTCCTTCCTCCCTCCCCTTCCACTCTCTCTGAAAAGCAATGGAAAAAGTATTCTCAGGTGAGGATTAAAAACAACAAAAAATAAAACCAGGGAGCATCTGAGATGGAAAAGATGTGGCTAAGAAAGCCAAGGAAAGGAAAATTTATAAGGAAAACAAATTAGCGTTGTGAAGTCCTAGAAACATTTTTTTTAACACTACCATACATTGTGCTTTGTGCTGATGAAACAACAAAACACAGAAAGCCATTGCCAAATCCAGACCAAAAAAGTGTCAAGATCATCCGAATAATACTTAGGGAGCCTGCTTTTGAGTCCTGGCTTGGTCACTAATGAACAGAGCTGCTTTGAGAAAATCACACTCTCTCTAGGTCTCCGATTCTTCATCTTAACGTGAGAGGTATGGACTAGATGCTCTGTAAATCCTCTCCTAGCTTCAGCATCATGAGTCATTTTAAAAATGCTTCCGCAGTGCACAAGTATTGGGAACAGCATTGTCACTCTCAACATGTGGCCTGGTCACAGCTCTGAGCTACCGGTATTAATAGGTCAGAGCTGATATTCTACCTGGTCTGTTCTCACCTCCCCTGGACTCTGTGCCCTAAAATTTTTATACTTATTCAAAAGGTGACTTATCTGTTTAGTAATATTTCCTTTAAATTGAAGGCAACAACTACATGCTGGCACCTTCCCTGTCCGGCAAAAATAGCCCATAACACAGTAGTCTCAGAATAGTGCTTACGGATTTATTGAAATAACTGGGCCCAGCTGCTCATTAGACCCAGACCCATAGAGGACAGGCATCCTCACCTGGGGGAACGGACACCCTTGAGGCCACCCTATGGGACATGTATTGCACCTTCCAGAGGACTGTCATGTATCATTCTCTGACCACAGGGTCTGTTGGGCTGTTGTCCTTCTTTCTAGAATGGAGTCTCATCATTGATCCACTATTGCTTAGAAGCTGGTTTCCTTTCCCTCCACATGGAGGGACTGTCCTACTTCCCTAATTAGCTCATTCCTTCCCACCAGGAATGCTATTAAAAATCACACCTAGTGGTGTGTAGCTGGCTGAAAGCTGGTTAGCAAACTCAGTACCCTCACCCACTCTGGAGATATAAAGCGATTGATATGTGGGTATTAGAGGAAAGACTTTTTTGAGAGGGCTGATGGTGTGCCAAGCCAGCCCATATCTTTAGCAGAGGGAAATGGGCTCTGACCAAAGCCCTGGGACTGCTAGGAGGTCCTCACACGCTGATGGAAAACACAGAGGACAGGGGACTCAGCAGGATGGGAGAGCCTACAGAGTGAGAATCACACTGCTGCTGCTTCCATGGTGACAGCAAAAAGCTGGCCACCCTGAAAACAGCCCACACTCCCAGCATTTGTCCATGGAAAGGACTGGTGTTTCCTGCGGGCTGAGGCATTGGGTCTGCAGTGATCCAAGGTCCAATTTTTGCTGGCTATGTGGAGCGTGAATGAACCTCAGTGGAAAAACTGAAGGTATTCCTAGTTTCCTAGGGACTGACGCAGGGCAAAGAGCCAGAGGGGAGAAGATGCGCTGACCTCGGCCAAGGAGACCACTGACGTCAGCCTGCGGGGGATACCTGCCAAGCCCGGCCAGCCCTTGTGTCGGGGCAGCATCTCTGTGCAGGGAATGGAGACAGTCCTGTTTCCCTTGCTCTTCTCCCATCACCTGCCCCACCTGGAGGCCTTGAAAACTCCTGTTAGCAATATTGGGGGAGCAGGAGTTGAAGTTGCCAAGTGATGGGACAGAAGAGAAATTAAGCAAGTGCCTCCTCCTTCTTATGGCCCCATCAGGGGAAGGAGAGGAGCCTTAACGTTAAAGCAAAACTTAAACTTTTATGTAGAACTGTGTGTGGTAGGTAGAATAATGCCCCCAACCCCAAGTTGTCCACACCCTAATCCCTGGAACCTGTGGCTGTTTCCTTACACGGCAAAGGGGAATTAAGGTTTCAGGTGGAATGAAGGTTGCCAATCAGCTGATTAGAAGAGGAGATGATTCTGGGCGTTCCAGGTGGTCCCCATGCAATCGCACGTGTCCTTATAAGTGAAAGAGGGAGGCAGGGGAGTTAGTGTCAGGATGGTGCGACGTAAGGAAGACTCCTCTGGTCGCTGCTGGTTTTGAAGATGGGAAAGGAGCTGTGATGCAGGAAATACAAGCAACCTCTAGAACATGGAGAAGATGAGAGATGGTTCTCTTGGAACCTCCAGAAGAGAATCCTGCACTGCTCACACCTTGCTTTCAGCCCGAGACCCTGGTCAGACTTCTGACCTTTAGAAATGTAACATAATCTGTGCTGTTTTAGGACACTTACTTGGTGGCCATTTGTTAGAGGCCATGGGAAAGTAATACACTGAATAGCTGAATTGTATCACTTCGGAATGGCCAGAAAAGTCACAGAGAGGGAAAAATTCTCCCAGGGGAGTAAAAGAAATGAAGAGAGGGAAGCCAAAGTGGAAAGCTACTCTGGGAATATAAGCCCTGTGACGTGACTGTTTGTCATACAATTACATTGCTCAATTGTGGTATCTGCCAGTCTTTCTTTCTGGAAGTTGCGACAAGGCCGACCTGGAACCTGGGTCCTGTGTTTCTATCAGGTGAGTCACGATTTCTCTGGTTCTGAATGGAGGTTATGTCTGAAGTCCCAACCCAGAGACATGAACTTTCTGTGGGGCGATGCTTGGTTGCAGAAATAGTCACTCCACTAGGGTGAGTGGCTATTAATATGAGCTTCGGCTGGTTTTCAAGTGTCCTTGAAATAGAGGCTGAAAAGGCAGGTCTCCATGGAGGTTGTAGCCTTTTATAGTGAGAGAATTGGGCTGTGAACGGATGTCATGAAAGATAAAGCTGGAGACCAGGCTGGGGCCAGCTTGGAGGATTTCGCAGATATATGAAGCTGGTTTCATTTTATCCCAACAGAGTGAGAGTTGGTAAAGACTTGAACTAGGGCAGTGGCAAAGGGAGTAGAAAGAATCCAAGTGGAGACCCTTTACGGTCAAGTTAAAGGTGACAGGACTTGTGTATAAACAATAACAATCTTAGTTTTCTATCCTGCATAATTAGGAGACTGGCGTGTCATGGGCTGATAGTGAAACTGAGGAGATCTGGGGGTGGTGTTATTTTTTTGTGGAATTATACCTTGGAGGTGATTGTGGGACACCTTTTCTGAGCAGTCAGCCCAACTCAGAAAATTTCCTCAAGAGTGGAAGTAAGTCAAATATTGGGATCATGATTTGGGAATTATCAAATCAAAGATGAAAATAGCTAAGGTCACGGGGGGAGTATGAAATTGTTTAAGAAGAAAGTGTTGAGAATCATCTAGGTACCGTTCCTGTGCAGTAGCAGGAGGAGCTTTTTAATGAAAAAACAACAATCTTGCACATCTCAAGCAGGCTAAAGGGGGGGGGGGGGGGGGAGCAGGATTCCGAGAGGCCAACCAGTGAGCAGAAACAAAAGCTGAGTTGTCAGTGTTTCCAAAGGCTGAGTAAATACTAGGTTGGTCCTAGTGAGCAGAAAGAAGCCACTTTGAATACAACAAAAAAATCTGTGTAAAGCTGAGCTGTAAATTGAGAGCAGCAACTCTGTGGGAATGACTGGATGGTGGGAAAGAAGGGGGAGGAGGAAAGTGTTTGTGACTTGGTGACAGTGGCAGGCCTGGCTGAAGAGAAAGTTACAAGGTAGGAGCTGGAGAGAGGAAGATAGGGGATGTCAACTCCTATTCCTGGAATTAAACCTTAAATGACAGAATGATGTCCCCAGGGAGGGCATTTATTACTGCAGGTCTGAGCTTGCGGAGAGGCTGGGCTCCAAGGTGAGTTTCCGTCCCCTGCTGTGAGGGTGTGAGTGGCATGAGGACATGCAGCCAGAGCTGGCACACAGGAGGGCTTGGCACCCATTGTGTTCTCTGCATCACATTTCATGGGAAGCAGAAGCTAGTCTCTGCCTTTGAGAAGCATATGTTATAATTAGGAAGACAAGATCTTCACAGAGGACAGAGCTAACATAACTGAACTTGAGACATATTTTAAAAGGGAATATTGTGAAATTTCAGAGTACAGGGGAGGTCCTATTAGTCGCTGTGGAGTTAGTCAAGGAAGGCTTCCTGGATTACATGGGGCTTGAACTTGACTTTTGAGCTAAGATGAGTGGGGTGAACAAAAGCACAGAATAGGGCCTTTGGCCCTTGGCCCTCAGGAGTCAACAAATCTTGCCTATGTTGGTGGGGACCGCAGCCTTCAGGAGGAGATGGAACTACAGGGAACACCTGGGGCGAAGAGAGGGGTTATAGCTTTAGGAGACAGACCATGAACTGCTTAGTCCTGGCTGTGAACCTGACCAGCTGGGTGATCATGAGAGGATGCACTTAAGCTTGAAGTCTCAATGTCGTCAGCTGTAAAATCAGGGTCAGAAAAGCTAACTCATAAAATTTCATATTGTGCACTGGCCTTCTTGTACCTTGTTCCTATTTTGTGTAGAGTAGGTGCCCATTTTTCTTCCCACAAGAATCTGACTCTACAGGCAGACCCCAGCTCTGTCTGATTCTCACCCAGTTCATCTGGAGGGACTTCTGCCACCCCAGCTGTGTCGCCTGCTGATCTTCCCCTTATACTCAGTCTTGAAGGAACTGCCTGCCAACATCTGAATAGCCCAGGCTCTTTGGACCTGGCTCACCTCGTTCTTTCTCCCTACCCCCCCAGCCTCTACTTACCCTTTCCTTCTCCCCCACCTTAGGATCTGCCTCATGCAAAACTTTGGACTTGTATCATTGAAGCGTTTCCTGAATGACCCCTACCCCTCTGAGCCCTCCCACAAAAAAGTCTCCCCCTGTTTTGTGTCCACTCCAGCTGGCACCGACTTGAGCACGTTTCATATTTCATTGCACTTGCTCCCGTAGAGCTGCCTCTTGCAATTAGATGTGGGGCTGCTTGAAGGCAGAGATGTCTCCTCTTATTTTGCTTGACTTGGCAAAGCTGCGATTAATGAACTGAATTAAGCAAGGGAGTGAACGAATGAAGCAGAAACCAAACAGTGTCCTCTCACTCTTTCCTCTTTGGGTGACTTCAGGTTAGTCTGGACCAGAATTGCACAGCTGGATTTTTTTTTTTTTTTTTTAGAGCGACTCGTGCTGTCTTTTTCTCTTCACCTTAGAGGCAGGAGGCAGGAAACTAGCCAGAGACCTGCTTCTAGGCTTCCTGAATTTTACTCTGGAACAGCCACTCGGGAATTCTCTCCTGCCTCGCTTGCTTAGATGGGCTCCATGTGTGTGCTTGCCCGGGAGCTGGAGTCAGCACAGCAGGTCCCTGAAGGCTTTGGGGACTCAATGCCTCTTCCAGTCGGAATGAGCTCGTTTGGTGCCAAGCCCTCCATTCTGGGTCAGTCACCTGCTCTCATGTCTGCAAAGTAAGGGAGAAACAACTTTATACCAGAGTCAAGTTAAGTGACTCTGAATCTGACTGCCCTGTGCCTGGTCACACTCAGGAGCAGGACTGGCCTCAGCTGTGAAACTGAAGTCAACCACACCTGACTTTCCAATCTCCCTTCCTCCAATCTGCTCTTCACCCTCAATATCAGATTGTCTCCTTCGTGCTGTTATTTTCTCTATTGTAGCCTGTTCTTTGGAAAATGTATTTTCTGCTAGAGGTCTTAGTCTGGAGGGGTATTGATCACCCTTATCTCAGCTTTTCTAAATCCCTCTTACTCTTAAAGTGACTATGACTTAAAGTTGAAGGCTGCCTTGTTGGCTTTCCGTTATCTATAAAGATAACGACTGCCTTGCAGTGGTAAGATTGCAGACGGCACAATAGTCCTATTTATAATATATATATATATAGTGTGTGTGTGTGAGTGTACATATAAATATATAGTGCGTGTTTATGTATATTACATGCACACTTGGGACCTAGAAACAGACTCCAGGTTTGAACATTGGTTCTTCCACTTACTACACAATCTAGGCAATCTACTTACACTCTCTTAGCTTCTGGTTTTTCATGTGTAAAATGGATGCAAATTAACACCTGTTTTGAGGTTTGTGGTGAGCAAGAAATGAGCATCACATAGGAATTTGTTGAATATGCTTTGGATTTAGTCTGCTGGAGTTCAAACCTGACTTTTCTGCTTACTGTGATGTGACCTTGGGAACCTCTCTGTGCCTTAATTTCCTCATCTATAAAATGGGAAAGTATTACAGATGTCCCCCTTTTTCCCCCCATTGATTCCTTCCACCTAGCATCTGTCCCCCACTCTGCCCCAATATAAAATTTCTTTTATTTATTCTTTTATCTATTCAATATGCTGGATGACCTACTATGTGTCTGTCAGTATCTTTGTTGTTGGGTAAGTCAAAAATAAGGTATCTGCTTTTAGTTTTTCCCCATTGAGTATGATGTTGCTGTGGGTTTGTCATATGTGGCCTTTATTATGTTGAGGTAAGTTCCTTCTATTCCCACTTTGCTGAGAGTTTTTATCATAAGTGGGTGCTAGCTTTTGTCAGATGCTTTTTTGTGTCTATTGATATGGTCGTGTGGTTTTTAGCCTTTATTTAATTTAAATGGTGTATCATGCTTATTGATTTGCAGATGTTGTACCAACCCTGCATCCCAGGAATAAATCCCACTTGATCATGGTGTATGATCTTTTAAAAAATAAATAAATAAAATGGGAATGTGATGATAGTACATACCTCAAAGAGTTTTGTGAGGCTTTAAGAAAATATACATAAAGCTTCTTCAGAAAGTGTACAATAAATATACAAATGAAACTCTTATGTTACTTCAAGTGTTGTGAAAATTGAAAGAAATAGTAACTTTCAAAGTATCTTGAGCACTTTCCAGCATCCAGGATTCCCTCGAATGGAAACTTCTCTAAGATCCTGAAGATAACTATATATGGATGTTTATCCACCTTGTTGCCCTTGTAGCGTTAGGGTGGGGGGAGCACAGTAGAAGTCGGTCATTGTGGCCCTGGCCAGTGTGGCTTAGCAACCAAAGGGTTGCAGGTTCGATTTCTAGTCAAGGGCACATGCCTGGTTGCAGGTTTGATCCCGGGCCCCAGTGAGGGCACGTGCAAGTATGAACTAATCAATGTGTCTCTCACATCATTGTTTCTCTCTCTCTCCTCTCTCTCTCTCCCTCCCCTTCCCCTCCTTTCCCTCTTCCCCTCTCCCTTTCCCTCTCTGTAAAAATCAGTGGAGAAAATATCCTCAGGTGAGGATTAACAGAATAATAAAAAAAAAAAGATGCTCACCATGTGTGCAAAGGTCTGCATTTCAGGGGAAGAATCTTAGAGCAAGATCATCCAGCTGATTTCACTACCCTGAACACCAAGGAAAATGTGCTTTAGGTGTCAAATCACAGGGTCTCACTCTCACCCAGAATGTTCATGAATCATGATAGTAATTAGGCTTCTCTAATTAAGTGTTAAAAAAAAAAAAAAAGGGGGGCCCCAAAACCTCCCAAACTACTTACTGTTAATAGACTTGCAAAAACTGATATGGGGATAATTTTTTTCTTTATTAAAAGAAAGCAAAACAGGTGTTGTGGAGGGAAAATGAAGACTGTGGAAGATCTATGGGTCTCAGATTTGAGCATGCATCCAGATTAGCTGGAGCTCTGGTTATAAATGCAGAGGGCTGGACCCCACCCCAGAACTGCTGACTCCTTGGGTCTGGGGGAGGGCCAACAGTGTGCATTTCTAATGAGTTCCAAGTGATGCTCTTGCTGCTGGTCCTGGGTTATCTGAGATTTGCCTCCTAAGTGCCACCATGGGATTCTTTTGAAACCAGAAGTTGTCACACCCATTGTGGATCTCCAGAATTAGAATCTTCTGGTGCAATGCAAGCTTAAGCACCCCAGGTGAATCTCATGATGGGGAAAACTTGGAAAACACTGGGAAAGAGAAATCCTCTCCATGACACTCTCTGGCCTCTTCATTAAGCAGATATCAAAGCTGTTGAACACAGACTAAGGACTTAGAGGAAGAGGAACACTTATTTACTTGGGAACACTAAGTGATTTAGAGTATGTTTAGGTTAATTTTAGAATGGGAAGGTTCTCCAATTGGCTGCATATTACAATTAACTGGGGAGGTTTAAGATCCCTATGTCCAGCCCACATCAAAGAACAGGTACCTCAGGATCTGTGAGAATGGCTCTTGGCCGTGAATATAGTTCAATTCCTGGTCAGGGCACATACCTAGGTTACAGGTTCAATCCCTGGTTGTGGTGCATCTGGGGGGCAATCGATTGATGTCTCTCTCTCACATGGATCTCTCTCTCTCTCTCTCTCTCTCTCTCTCTCTCTCTCTCTCCCTCTCTCCCTCCCCCCCTCCCTCCCCCTCTCTCTGTCTCTCTCTCTCTCTTTCTCTTTTCAATTAAAAAAATATTCTCATGTGAGGATAAATAAAAGTCTACTGATTGGCAAGCTCTATTCCAGCATCTCAGGTTGGGTCTGCCCATCGGTATTTTTTTGTTTAACGTTTCAGGTGATTAGAATGTACAACCAGGGCTAGAATCATTGCATTAGCAGATTTCGAAAATCCCTTCTGAGTTATATGTTATGTTCCTCTATGAGTTAGTCATTGACTTCCTACAGCCAGTGTCAAATTACTTGCAGAAAACAGACTAAACTGTCAAACATTTTCCATCAAATGACTTTTCCCGCCTTGCATTAGTATTTACTGTGTTACAGTGGCTCATGTAATCATATAATAGGAGTTACCCTTTTGGAGAACATTTAGCTTGACACCTTTTAACAATCTATCCTTCTCATGAAAGTCAGGCATCAGAATTAACCTGAGGACCCTGCAAAATGTGGACTGTGATTCAGAGGGTCTGGGGAACCTGATATGCTGGGTTTCTAACTCGCCCCCAGGTGGTGGCCCTCCTACTGGCCTGTGGACAGTGCTTCGAGTAGTAAAGCTCTACCTCGTATTCTGTCCCTGTGAACCAGGGAGCTGAACTCCTTTCTTTAGGCATCATTGTAGGTCTAATGGATCCTGGCACATGCAGCCCTCTCCCCCCCCCCCCCAAAACATAGGACATGTTCATCCAGGTGAAAGCTGCTTCCTTCCAAGTGGACCCTTTGCCCATATTCTAGAGATGGTGCTTCTCCCATGCTTTTTTTGCACTTATTCTTATGTGAATTCCCTTAAAAGTCTTGGGCATATTCTTTGGAACACTCTCAAATTAAGCAGCTCTTTACTCCCTGAGGATAGACTGGATTTCTGGAAAAGCTAAATCTGGTGAAATGATGAATGATGTAATACGGTTTAGGTAAATGTAAATAAATACAAAGGAGCAGGAAAGGTCCTTGCCTTTGAGGAACATTACAGAGAAGAGACTGGGAAATAATATTGGTACAGAGGGCTTCATTGAACAGAGGCCAAGACTTCTAGGACTGGAGTAGTTGGGACAACTTATATTCTGGTCTGTAAGCAAACAAATACCAGAGCAGTCTTCATATTATAACAGTAATATCGTATTTAGCAGACTTTATGGAAATATCTCGGGGTTTGTGGACCACAGAGCATAGGGTCTCACATATTTTTGTGTGTGTATTTAAACCATCTTGAACCAACATAAAACCATTTTTTGCTTAATGACCATATAAAAACAAGCCATTGGCTACATTTGGCTCGTGGAAATAGCTTGTTAATCATATTTTCTCACCAAATAATGTCAATTAAAAAATGTATATCTGTGCTGTACACATAATATATTCTGTTGTAAAATAATAGGATTTAAGCCACTTGAAAGTTAGAAAATTACCCAGTCTTCAGGGAATGTTATAATTGTAATTATTGCTCGCTTAACTAAGAGCATTTACATTGATGATAACCCCCAAATATCTTTATCACCCTCTTTTCCCCTCTCCCCTCTTCTGTGTGCACACACAATATTATTGGTGCTCCCACAAGTGCTCTTGCTGAACCTGGATCCCATGGAGGAAACAATGCAGAGCCTATTTGAGGCAAAAGCCCACAGTTGCATAAACAGATAGCCTGGGGTGTACATAGCTGAACAGAAGCAAGATGCATAGAATTTCCTCATTCCTTGCTCTTCTCTGGGACTGTTAGTCAGAATGCTATCTTCAGCTTTATTTTTTTACATAGCAGATTGAAAGGTCAGGCAGCAGGCAGACTGGCCATTCACCCAGATGACTAATTCAGCTGGGCGAAAAGCTAACCCACTGAGGATGACTGCAAAAAGAGTTCTGTAGAAAGCTGCATAGCAGAGGCACATTTGAAGGGCATTCGGGGCTTGGCCTATGCCTGGGAGCATCGGTTATGAACATAACTTTGCCTGGGAGTTGACATGCGCTTTTGCAAGCACAGCTGCTCCTTCCATCTAGACCTGGCCATGGTCTCCTGAGGGCCAGCAGATGAAACCAGGATGCATCTGGGGTCCAAGCCTGGCCAGGGTTCTGTACTGTGATGGCTGCATCTGTTGCCCAAAAAGGTGGAGGTGGCTACTTGAAGGTCACCTTGGAAGAAAAAGGGTTCCATGGGGCAGGGTGCTTTTAGAGTTGGCTCCCAGGTGTCATGGAGTAACTCAAGCTCACCCTCTGATACTGCTCTGTTCTGTTCTGAGCACCGTGGAAATGTGTTATATTTCAGAAGTGAGCAAGGCACTGGCATATTTGCAGGCATCAGTAGGGGCCTGTGACCCATAGAAGGGAGGGGGTGCAGGGCACTCAACAAGGAGTCTCCAGCTTGGGAGGGATTTGTAAAAGCTTTGGTTATCAATGAAATCGGGAGGCTTTTTCTGGCTGTGTCCCACAGGACAGAGGCCAGAAAAAGCTGTAGGTATGAAAAAGTGAGGGGGTGGGTATACTAACTGGGCTAATGTTACATAGACGGGAAAAAGCATTCCTAGGTGTAAAGCAAAGGAGAACCTGAAGCTTGTGAGTGCTGCGGTCTCTGTTGCAACTATTCAATGCTGACCTTGTCATGCAGAAGCAGCCATAGACAGTATGTAAGTGAATGGGCAAAGATGTGCTCCAATAAGGCTTTATTCATGAAATCAGTATAAGACAGAAGAGTTTTTAGATAAAGATGACAGAGCTGAAAGAAAGATCCCTGTCCTTGCATATTTCCCCCACAGCTTCCCTGGGGAGGGGAGCCTGAAGTTTCTACAATGTACATTTTTAAGTTCTTAAGGACTCAGGGATATCTTAATGAAGATGTTATATTAGAAGGAATATATTAGAGAATATTATTTTCTCTAGGAGGAGAAAATATTACCTTAGTCAACAGTTCCTTTGACTAATCAGTTAGCATACTTTGCTGGGTGAACAGTCCTAAGGGGGGGTGGGACTCAACAGGGGTAAGTGCAGGAGATCAGAAAATATTCAGGAATCACGATTATATCTGCTGTGTGCAAGATCTTGTCAAGGGAGCTATAAGGGCCACATGATGAACGAAACCGTATCTCAAAGAGGTTGAAATTTAATTGACCATGTACAATATACAGGATGGGCAAAAGTAAGTTTCTAGTTGTCTGTGTGGGAAAAATAATACGATAATTAATAATAAAAGTAAACTGTTTTGCATACTCACAACTGTAAACCTGCTTTTGCCCCATGCTGTATGCATATCTGTATTTCTGATTCTGTCTGTGTATTCGTTTATCTGCACATACCCGCAGATAAGAAATAAAACAATATTACGTGGTGAGTAGCTGCCAGTGGTGCAGACAGTGTAGCCCTGGAGAGCTTTAGGAGAGAGATCTGTTCCTGTTGGTGTGAATGAAAGTCTTCAGGGACATGTCGACTTTGAATTGAACCTGAGCTGATTGCTAAGAGGTTACTTGGTGAAGGCACCCACCTCTACTGCCCCCCACACTCAAACAGCAACTAAAAGCTCTGGGGCATGAAGTGGAGGAAGTGGGAGACTTGTGACTGTCATCTCATCAAGTTGGAATTCTGTACAAAGGGGCCTGAGGTCAGATATAATTTGGTTAGGGTGGTTAGAGTCTCGTAGCACTGTGGTTATGGCCTTGCCTCCACACTTCTACTTAACATCTTGAAATGTGTGAGGCCAGGCAACAGAAAACACCTGCATTTACTTATTCAGATATTCTGCAAATACTCCTTGGCTTCTGGTAAAAGTCAAGCACCGGATGGTTCAGTGTGGCCCTTCTCCACCACTAAAGACAGAACCTGGAGCTCTGGGCCCACCAATATCAGTGGGGGGATATTAACCTCAGTTATACGAAAGTCAACTAATATTTCTCTTACATGGGACCCTGAGGAACCAAATAATAGTGGAGCTAATAATCCAGTTCCTCAGTGAAAGGATGGACAAAACAAAATCCCGGGATGCCTATAGTACTTATCAGGGCATTGCATTTATTGCATGATTTTAGGCGACTCATGCCAAGTCTCTTCTATCCTCTTTACACAACCACACGTTATTGATCAACAGGCATCAAGAAGGCATTAGGTGGTGCTTTATTGCATTATTTTAAGCCACTGAGGTTTTTATATACGAAGGGTGTAGATTTATGCTCAGTGACTCAGCTGTGAAGCAGGCAAATCAGTTTGCTCATGGATGTGAACCGGTGATTACTTCCATTAAAGTCACCAGGGCAGACTGATCGCTTTAATTTGGGCAGCGGCATGCAAACAGCATTTGCTAGTGGTGTCTGTGTGTTTATACCTAAGAGTACAGGCAAAAGAGCTGTTTTGCATCCCCAAGGAGCCCTAGGAATGCAGATTTGTGTTCGCATAGGTGTATAAGTACTGGCAAGGGCAGGAAGCCTGGTGGGACCAGGAAGCAATTGCTTCCTAGCACCATGTGGTGGGATATTGTATACGGTTCATTTGGTATTAGCTGCTGGATGCTGATTTGATGATAAACTCCAAAAAGGATGGCACGTAGAGCAGATGCTTGCTCCCAATTCCAGATCATGGAACTCGACACCCTTCTAGGGGTGACTAGGTTATAACAAGTTGAGTGGTGTCTACTTTAGATAGCATGGAAGGAACTTGTGAGATTTAGGAAGAAAAAAAAAATTGGAATTGGGAGCCTGTGCTAGGTGTAGTAAAGGCTTCCATCCTGCAAGAATCCAGTCTAGCTGGAGAAATGCGAACTGACTTTTTGGCAATCCCGATTTCCACTTGTGGTTTGTGGAATGAAGGTTGGAAAGACACTCAGATTACGTGGTGGCCGAGAAGGCAAGGAAAAGCCCTGTTGAGTATGAGCTACAATGCCAATGACACTAAAGAATCAGCAGTTCATTGCTGGGAACTTTCAGCAGGCACTATGCCCATATGTGAACAGGTGCCATGACAGTGTCCCTGACCCAGAAAGTACACTTCTGATAGGAGCAAAAATTGGATGCTGAGAAGTGTACATAACTTTTTGGTAATAGCAAACATCAGAGACTTCTTTAAATGTATAACAGGAAATTGACTTACCAAATAACAAGGCAAAAATGTTTGGGAATACTCAATTAAAAAATTAATTACAAGTATACAAAGAATCTGGAAAATATTTGCTATATAAGAGAAAAAACAGTGACTAAAAGATATGCGCGGAGGTTGCAACTTTACAAAAATAACTGAAGGATACACTATGCAAATGGTTACATACAGACTTCCCTTTACTCAGTCATTGCTTCCAGTTTATTTCCTTTGTCATTACATTTACAATACGAGCTTTAAAAATGCACTTACTTAATCTCACCTAAATATAAACTACTCTAGGAAATACAAAAAATACTTGATCATTTCTGTGTACAGCACAGTCTAGGTACTGAGTGGCTGAATACACATATAGGCGTTTGGGTATTATCAAAATATTTCTTTCATAGTGACCTTTTGCTATATGAAAATAACATCTGTCAAATCCTTTCTGGGTGTTGGGTTAGGCACCCCATCCATTTTTATTTCAACCTTATTGCTTTATTACTCAATATTTGTATTTTATAGTGAGATCATTGAGGCTCACAGCCCTGAAGCACCGTGCTTGATGGCAAGAGCAAGGCAAGGTGTAAACCTCGGCTGCCTGACTCTAGAGCCCAGGCTCTTACCATTATATGACTTCAACAAATTAAAATATATAAAATAATTAAGAGTGTCAGGTGCTTTAGAGAAGTCATTTAAAATGGAACCATGAAAAAGTGTTTCTCATTTCCTCCCATCCCCAGGGTCTTCTTGCTGCCCCAGCTGCCAACCTCTTCTGAGGCATCCCTCCCATATCAAAGTATCCCTGGTGTGTCCTTTGTTCTTCTGAACCTCAGTTACTGGCAGTGCGGTTGATAAACTCATTTCAATCTAAGGCAGCTGCATTTTAAAAAGATTCCAAATACCTCAGCCAGGAAAAGCGATGGCTACAAACATATGAGGTAGACAGACCTTTGGGGCTTTCCTTATATCAGGTCATGAAGGTGGCATCAAGTCTTCTCTTAGGACCATCTTGTGGAAGTCCATCGTCATCTTAAGGTCATATCCCTGTCTTAACATCAGCTGCTTCTGCCTTCTCAAAGATCTCGGGGAAGTGTATTATCTCGTCTCTTAATTGTAAAATTCCATCTGCAATAGCAGAGGCATGTTCTATAGGACCCTTGAAATTCTAGACAAGCTAGGCACATACATATTAGTGCCTTTCTGTGTGCTGATCCTGTCAGTGCAGATAACCAGGTAAATCTTCAGATGGAGACCACAGCACTCTTCATCGCCATGATCCTTATAAAGAATAGCTGTGTGTGGAATTTGGGCCACCATCTCTTCTCTTCATGGTTTTTATATGGCCATGTGACTGTAGTGACTGGAAATAACACTTTAGTAATAAGTTCATTTTGTCCTCAAATTTATGATGATGGAATATTAATGTGAGGAGCAAGTACTTTATAAACCTCCAAATTGCTATTCGTATTTTTTTCAATAGTGTAGTCTTAAAACACCAATAGGATACCTTAAGCTGTAAAACTTAATGAAATGATAAGGTGTTTGGGGGTTGGCTGCACCGAGTATGCACTGGCATCTGAAATTGACCAGAATCATGAATAGTAAAAAAAACTGAAATTTGATTTCCAGGTCCAGAAAAGAAGAAAACATTCTTGTCTTTCTAATGCACCTCATATCACTTTGGAGTTAAATGTCTAAATATTCTATTAGAGGTTTTAATGTCTAATTAAAGCTAAGCCTTCCAGGCATTTTGGCTTTTCTTGTAAGTGTTCAAACAAGACTGGCTTTTTCTTTTTCTTTTTTTTTCTTTTTTTTTTTTAGATGGAGCTGCTTTCTGTAGTGAAGGCCATATGAAACCAAATTTCACAGCCATGATATGCTATGTACCTGTAACTTTGAGCTATGCAGGATACATTTTTGTGATAAAAAATATCTTGTGTTTTAAGTGGTCACAATATATTTTCATCAAGGTTCCACATAGTTCTGCTTTTTGCCAATTTTAACTCTTCTGTCAGTTTCCCTGGAATATCTTTACTTATTTTTTGTCAGCTAAGGTGATTATTAAATAGGGATGGTTGCCAGTTGCAGTACAAATTCAGTTCAAGGAGCAAGTTACTTTCTTAGAAGAATCAGCACCCACCTTCCTTGCTGGATTACCGTCTTTCTAATCCTACTGATATTATTGTTTGCTTCACCTACTCACACAATGTGCCTCCAGAACAGAAAATATCACAATTTTTGAGCATCCAGGAAGTTGTGCTAATCAGGCAATCAGAAAAGAAATATTGTAAGATGGACCTCTTAACTCTCCATGTGTGTTTACTAATTCCTGCCCAAGGGTACTGATTGCTCCTTTTTCTGAACCCATACAGTTCTTGTAGCCAGCACACAATTTAGTGATAACTACTAAGCTTCTTATCCCCAAGATAACCACTTTTAAGGCAGTAAATCGGAAAACTTGGCCCAGTCTTTTCATTTTCTACTTCCCCAAATCCATTATGCTTCCCTTCATAAAAGATTGCTGGGAATTTAGTAAGATCAGTTCACCAAGGAGCTGTGCCACCTTTATTCATAGACCTTGTCACTTTCAGAAATCTCAAATCAATGGAAATATCCCAACATTTAATAGTTAATGATATACTGTAGATATACTTCATTGTTTTCTAAGGCTCTAGGAAGGTCAAATGACTCTTGACTCAGCTAAGTTGTAAATAATTCAAGATTGGAGAAAGCAGAGACCAGAGCCATCCCATAAATGTTACTTGCTTGGTTGACTCAAGCAGGTTTCAAAATTCTCTTAAACTTATTCATACTAGCCCTGGCCCATGTGGCTCAGTTTGTTGGAGTGTCATCCCCTACACGGAAATGTCTTGGATTCAATTCCCTGTCAGGGCACATACCTAGGTTGTGGGTTGAATCCCAGGTTGGGGCGCATGCCAGAGACAGCTGATCAGTGTTTCTCATGTTGATCTCTATCTCCCCCCCTGCCCTTCCCCTCTCTAAAAATCAATGAACATGTCCTCAGGTGAGGATTGAAAAAATATAATCATAGCATTCAACATCTTTTGGGGTACAGTCTAGTAATATAAATCTATTAATGGCCTATTGTCTTTGTTATTGCCATTAATCTTCTTCAAATGCCTAACGACTCTAGTCTACCTTCCCCTTCTCCCTGCATTAGGAAGATTATCCTCCTAAATTGTTGTGTGTCTTTTAAAGGAGAGAATATTGTGATTTGGAAAATAGGGCATTTTTATCAGAGCTTCTGATACTATAACATAAGAGCTATAGTTAAAGAACAGGCAGTTGTGATCAATTATTAAGATCCTACTGTGTGCAGTATTCTTGAGCTGGTGATGAAATGTTAGCCAGCAGTTCAAGCTGCATTGTTCGGGAGCTGCCTCGAGACCAAAGCGTAGTGTTTGCTGCCAGAATTCTAGCAATCACAATATATAAAACCATGTTCAGAGTCGCCATGATACCTATGGTCTAGTGAGAAGCAGAAAGGGAAGCCAAAGGAAAAAAAGGTAGGAATTTGGATTGAGTCCATGACCAATTTAAAGTATACAAGGCTGCCTTTGGAGATAGTGAAATCCTTAACATCACATTGAAATATTTTCAGAATGTTTCAGAATACAATACAAGGTAAATGAAATTCTGATTTTTAAGTGGACTTAAAGAGCAGGAGTACATTGCAGAGTGGAGGCTGCCAGACATTAGCATGTACAGATCAGTAAATTAAAGAGAATAAATAATTGTAGAACTATTTGGAGTTGCCAGCTCTTTATTTTTTGCTAAGTGTTGCTAGCACTATTCCCCCTACTAGATTCTCTTGGGTAATGGCGTTCCCACGTTAGATCTGAGCCATAATAGAATTTATTTGAACAAAGGGCAAATAAACATTTCAAAAGATATACGAAGAAAAATTCATCATCACCATGTGGAAGTCACTGATAGGCATCTCCCTCACAGAAGAGCCCAGTTCTTCTCAGCCTTAAGGCCCCCAGGTTTAGTTTCTTCCTGGGGACCTGCAGCCAGCATGAGCAGGAGACTGTGAGGTCTGCAGTGACTTAAACAGTCCAGGTATGTATTCCTCTTCCATGCTCAGGCTGGTACTCTTGTTGTCTGCAGGCCTTAACTCCAAACGATGCTCAGGTTTCTCCCTAACTTATTCTGTGCCCCTTTGAGATTCATACAAGTGCAAGAATGAATCTGAGCAGAGCTGGTGATACAATAGATTGTGGTTGCTATGTTTGTTTCTAATTATTTTATTATGGAAAATTTCAAGCAAATGTAGAGCATGTATAATGAACCATCATATATTGTCGTCCAGCTTCAATAATTATGAATTAATAGTCAATCTTGTTTTTTCTACACTTCCATCCATTTTCCCTAGATAAATGTAAACCAAATCCCAAACATATCACTTCATCCATAAGCATCTCCATATTTATCTCTAAAAGCCATGGACATTTAAAAATAACTGAAATGTTGTTAGTGTACTTTAAAATATTAACTCCTCAACATCATCAAATATTTAGTCAATACTTCAATTTCTTTGAGTGTTTCATGATGTCCTTTTGTTATGTATTTATTTATTTGCATATATATGGATGTGTGTATTACAGTTTATTCTATTTAGGCATAAAAAATAGTCTGACTTTTTCCTACCAGTCTTTCATCATCTGGGTTTTCATGATGACAGTTATGTGGTTCTATTTTACATGTTTCTTTGTCTTTTGAATTTCCTGTAAATTCAGAATTGATCTTAAGGTTCATCATTTCTCATTTTGTTTGTTTGGCAAAAACATTTCATAAGTAGTGTTATGTCCTTCCATCAATTGATACCTGTCTGGTTCTCTTACTCTCTCTTAATTATAGTTATTTTTATGTCAACAGCCATTAAAGACTTGTTCTAGACCCATTATCTCATTAAGAGTATGGGTGTTTCTCCCCTCTTCTTACAAAGATACAGCAAATATTACCCAAACCTGGTTCCTGTATCATTTTTAAAAAATATATTTTTATTGATTTCAGAGAGGGAGAGAGAGAAATAGAAAAATCAATGATGAAAGACACTGATCCGCTGCCTCCTGCACATCCCCTGTTGGGGATCGAGCCCGCAACCAGGGCATGTGCCCTGACCGGGAATCGAACCTCAGTCTCCTGGATCATAGGTCAATGCTCAACCGCTGAGCCATGCCAGCCAGGCCCCAGATCATTTTTAAGTTTTCATGCTGTCATTATAAAGAGTCATGCCAAACCCTTTAGCAATTGTCCACTGCTGTGCAAAAGTATGACCTCAATCTCTCTCACACACCAAGCAAGGGTGATAAAGAGCAAAGAAAACCATTTTCTGAAATTATTTCATAAAATGAAAGGTTGTTCAACTGCAGAAATAGGATTTCATTGGAGATTAAAAGATAGAATTTTATATTAAATACATGTATCTTTCTGGAAATTTGCCATAGCATCCACCAAGAACAGGGGACACACCATTGCAGACTCAAACAATGGACCAGAATGTAGGACCATTGTTTAGCACCATAGTATTGGTAAACATCTGCTAGAAGGTAATGTGAAAAGTTTTCTAGACAAATCGAGGGAATTTAACTTTCTCTTCGGGAGTATCTTTAATCCATGATGTGTTACAAATCACTAAATGCAGTAAAAATATTAAAAGCTAGTTTTTAGTTCAGTAAACATGTACTGAGCACCAATTATTAATCTGCTATTTGGAATATAAAATACACCACAATACAAATATAACAAAGATTAATGAAATGCAGAGTGGAGACTGTGATGTAACAAAAAAGAAATTGAGAACCTGTATTATTCTTACTCTGCCTCCCAGGAGCATCATACTCCTGGGCCTTTAGTATCCTGTGAATGGATATAGTAAGGTATATTTGTCTTTCTCATAGTTTTCATTATTTTACTTAGTTTTCAGAATAAGTCAATCTGAAGAATCAAAGGTAAACTATTAAATATAAGAAACTACATGAGCCCTGGCTGGTTTGGCTCAGTGGTTAGAGCGTCGTGTCGGCCTGTGGACCAGAGTCAAGGGTTTGATTCCAGTCCAGTTGCAGGTTTGATCCCTGCCTGGGTCTGGTGCGTGCAGGAAGCAACCAATCGATGTGCCTTTCTCACATTGGTGTCTCTCCCTACACTCTCCCTCTCTCACTACTACTCTCTAAAAAAATGAATGGAAAAAGTATCTTCAGCTGAGGATTAAAAAAAAATTCACAAAAAAATAGAGTACATTATCATGTTTAGAACTTAATCAGTGGTTTCTCATAGTATATATTCTTACGGTAATAGACTTAATATGTCCTTAAAAGCTTCATGGACTAATGATTTACTGAAGTAATATTTGAAAATATTTCTAGTATCACCATCTACCCATCTCCTCTTGCTGTCCAGGAACAGTCCTCTGAATGCTCTCCGGTTCTGTGCTCTTCCCACTGCTCCCCACTGTCTAACGAAGGCTTCTTTCACATCCGGAACTGTGCACATGTGTAGCACAGCGTCATCTCCCAGGGCATTCAGAGTCGGTAGGAAAGCAGCCTGATTTTGGAGAGCAGAAGTGAGCCATATACAACAGGGCAGGTGGCCAGGAGGCTCCTAGGGACTGTCCCTCTGCTAATCACTTGTTCTATTTGCCCTACTGCTCCTGGGCCTGGTGACCCCTCTCTTCTCCTTTGCCCTTTCGAATCCTCCTGTCCTCTTGACACCAGCCTGATGGGACCCATCAGTGTTTTGATGGTGGTTTTGTGTGCTGTTGCCCTTGGCCAATCAGCCTGACCTTGTATGACCAATTCTCCCTAAAGAGAAGGAGTAACATAAATTGAAATGCTTGACCTGGGAACTTGAATTCAGTTCAGCTATTTAGGATGGTATCATGTGTTAAAAATACAAAATATGCATATCTTCATACTAGACCTGTGGGTTCTCATTTGCTACACACTCTGTTACCTATGGATTCTACTAGTCTCTTCTATACTTTTCTAACACCCCTGTGGCCCCTGAGAGCATGTGAGTTGGCCACTGTGGACTGGCATCTTCCCCACAGACTGACAGGCAGCTCTGAGTTCCTTTGGGTGGAGAACTCTGATTTTTCAGCTTACTATGAGTCTATCCTTTAAAAAAAAAAAAAAAAAAAATGCTTTTATCGACTTCAGAGAGAAGGGAGAGGGAAAGAGAATAGAAATATCAATGATGAGAGAGTATCATTGATTGGTTGCCTCCTGCAGGCCCCTTACTGGGGATCAAGCCCAAACCCCAGGCATGTGTCCTGACTGGGAATTGAACCATGACCTCCTGGCTCATGGGTCAAAGCTTAACCACTGAGCCACATTGGCTAGGCCAGTCTCTCTTAAATCCAAAGCATTGCCTGTAGTATCTCTCTCACTGACCAGAATTTAGTACTGATTTGGCCACAATCAGTGTTCTGCACGTAGGGGTGAGTCTGAAGGGGCTCAAGTGACAGTGTAGGTGGATCGGGGCAGCCCATAGCAGAAAACGGCTCAAAGCAACTCAGTTAGGATGCATGATTGTGTTCATGAGAATCCTAAAGCAATAATTTGTTAGTACCACCGTATTCTGGAAAAAATGCCCAACATAGCATTAAAACGAGTAACATCTGGTTCAACACTGAAGGGTACCCTTATCTTATTTGTGAAAGATTTCTCCTGGATGTGCCACTCTCCAGAGATGGTACAGGATCATGCAAGACTTTTTCTTTGCTTCAACATAATTTTCACTATATTTTCTTCAATACAGGTTGCCAATTTGGCCTGTTCCATCTCCAACAATGAGGAAGGGGTGAAATTAGTCCGAATGGCAGCCACCCAGATTGACAGCCTGTGTCCCCAGGTAAGCCTCATTCACTTTGTTTCAAAAGCCCATCTGTGCCCTGGCCGGTGTGGCTCAGTTGTTTGGGTGGCATCCCATACACCAAAAGGTTGACGGTTCAATTCCTGGTCGGGGCACACACCCAGGTTCGGGGCTCGATCCCCAGTAGGGGGCATGCAGGAGGCAGCCAACTGATCTCTCTCTGCCTTTCTCTCCCTTCTCCCTCTCCTTCTCTCTCCCTCCCTATCTTCCTCCTTCTCCCATCCTCTCTCTAAAATCAACAAAAATATTTAAAAAACAACAACACGGCAAACCTATGGGTGACCTAATATTTGGGACTTTGACACTCCAGCCCTCACGTCACTCCTTTGCTTGTCTTGCCCTCTTTCCTCTCACTGGAACTTGCTAACTAACATCCATGGGCTGTCTAAAGTTCTACCTTTAGTAAAAAATAAATAAATAAAAATAAAAAAATCAATATCTAACTATTCCAGTCTTCAGAATCACTGTGGCAATTACTGTCTTTTCCACTCATATTGACTTCGTTTTATTTGTTTGGGGCTGTTGTTTAAACACTCCATATCTGTTTGCCTTGTCCCAACGGCTAAATTATAAGCTTGCGCATGTAGAACAAGACTTAAGTTGATGCCACGTCTGTGACAAGTCAACAGGCCTTGGCCATTAAACGCTTCCTGAAACCTGGTGCTAATTACTGTACCTTCAAAGGGAAGCATAGCAAGGCAAGCAAAAAACTGGTGGCAGCTGACCACCTAGCTCATCAATCATGCTTCTGACTGTCCTTCTGAACCCTGAGCCCCCCTCGCCTGAGGAAGCTGCGCGGCTCAGGCGTTCAGCCTGGTATTTGGAAGCGTTTTCACGATGGCCCTGCGCTGTTCCCATCCAACAGGTCATCAATGCCGCGCTCACCCTGGCCGCCCGGCCGCAGAGCAAAGTTGCTCAGGACAACATGGACGTGTTCAAGGACCAGTGGGAGAAGCAGGTCCGAGTGCTGACCGAGGCCGTGGATGACATCACCTCGGTGGATGACTTTCTCTCCGTCTCAGGTAATGGGCAGCGGGCTCCTTAGGAGGCAGCTGAAGGAGGAGAGCAGGATGAGATAAGGGGTGATTTGTAAATGTCGCGGGGCTGTGTCTCAAGGGCTCTTCTTGGCTCTCTGAGCTTTCAGTCATTTCTGCGAATGTGACCGTCACACCCTCTTGGAAATGCTTCTTCGGTGTGCACATCATTTCAAGATACTAGTCAAATCACTAGGGGGCGAAACAGCTTTCTGATAAAGATATCAGAAACTGACCAGGTTAAGAAGACTTAGGTTCCTTTCTAGTTCCTGGTGTGTTTTTTTTAAAACAGGATCGCCTCTGATACATCTGAATCACCCATCTGAAAAAGGGTTTGGGGTCTGGGATTGGTTAATCCTCATGGTTTATGTTTTCATATATATATATATATATATATATGCACACACACACATACAATTTGCTATTCCAATTAGACTGTGTTAAGGGGGTCATTTTTGCAATAAGTGAAGGTATCCAGGTTTGTCATAAGCCAGGAAGAAATAGTAGCCACAGAATGAACCCATTAGAAGGCACTTGGGAGCTATAGAGACTTTGAGCACTTGTCTACAAGGTTGTGTAAGGGAGCGAGAGAAAGCAGATAGAACTAGTCATCACTTGAAATTGTAACTTTCTCCTTGTAAGTGCAGCCAGACTGAAGGATGCTAGTGTGTTTGAATAACCGTCTAGTCATTTTGACCTTGAACAGGACGCTTTGGCGCCACTGCAAAACAGGGCGACCAGCCAGCAAATGGGCCTTATTCCAAACACATTTGGCTCACTTCACACGGGAGAGTGTGGGAGGAGTGGGGGAGGTGGTCACTGGAAACATTGGCCTCCAATGCGAGGTATTCAAATAACCAAGTGACCCTGGAAAATTTCAATGGACCAGGCGTTGATTGTACCCACAGGTGTGTGGAACTCACACCTGTCAAGTTCAGTCAGCAATAACCTTGACCAGGCTGTTGTTCTTGGCCGCTGAGGCCTGAGGGGGAGGGGTCACAGCACTGCTGGTGGGGACCAGGCAGACAGGGCCTCTGATGACAACAGTGTGGGAGAGATTTCTAGGGGAGGCTTATCGTATCTGGGAGCTTTTCCTAGGTGCAGTCTTTTCTTCTCATAAAGAAACAGAAAATGAATTCCTACTGGGGGCTTCTGTTTAAAGCTTGTCTGAGAGCAGCATCGTCGAATCTATAGATCTGATGGATAATCGAAAAGCCAGCGTTGAAACCATGGAGGGCAAGACAAGGCAGATGGGAAGAACAAGCTAACACATGCTCGGTGTCTATAATTTGCCTGACTCTCTGCCGTGTGCTTGAATTCTCGCCAAAATTCTATAAAATAGGTATCGGTATTCTAAGTCTCTTGAGAAAACGAAGTCATTAGGTGGGTAGGGAACTTTCTCGAGAAGGTATTAAAATTCAGATTATTTTTTCAGAAGCTGTATGGTTCTCAATAAATCAAGCTAGATGGGAAATTTCTTTTGGTGCTTCCAGATTTTCTGGCAGCTTCTTTCGCCCCACCTCTGGTATCCTTCCTCTCTAATCCCTTTTAGAAATCCGTCCTGTCCTTCGTTCCCAAGGTACTCTATTTTTGACTAGTCAAAGCAGCTATTCATTTAAACATTTCCATGCCTAGGATTTGGCTAATAAAGAAATTAATATGTTGCTGTTCCTGGGACTTTTGCTTTGCTGATGGCTGAGTCCTAAAGAAAAGATATACCCAAGGAATGCATCTTTCGTAGGTGCTTAGGAACTCTGGATAGACATGTTGGGGATTTGGATAGTGGGGAACAGAAGGGTGGTTAGTGATAGTGAGTATCTTTCTAGTATGCAGTCAGTTTTTGCCAGGATGACCTCAGGGTCCTCAGGAAAGGGGCAAGGGGACTCCTCACCCAGCCTCCTCTCACAGAGCAATCCCAATAGCCCCTGGAAATCTTTCTCTGCCTCCTGTCCTAGCTACCAATGAGTAGAAAATACTCATGCATTATCTTTTCTGGAGATTTCCGAACATCATAACTTTCCCAACTTATGCTTTTCTTTAAATGCATGTACAGAAATTTCTGAGAGTGGGGAGGAACTAGGTGAGCAGGCCTTATCTCAGACTTTTTCAATAGCGCAAAGCTTTTCTTAATTTTCTCCCGCCAGCCGGGCCTCTCGGCCACCTTTCTCCCTGCCATGCCTTTGTGCATCTCATTATTAGCAGCAACAAGAAAAGGCTTTGGCTTCTGCAGATAACACGGTGCAGTCCACCCCCAGTGGTCCGGGTGCCGCCTCATGCCATGGCGAGAAAATGAACAGGCGCCGTTGGGGAGCCAGCCTCGGCAGGGCCTGCCGGAGCATGCCACTGCTATTGCAGGTGACAGGCACCTTCCACAGGCGGGCTGGACAGATAATGACACAACCCACTCTCTCCTGCTGGCGGGCCATGGACACAGCCCAGTAGTTGGGGAAACTACTTCTCATCTCCTCTCCGTGCTGGAGCCCAAACATTTGCGTCCATAAATTGCAAGTTTGGCCCAGGAGATACTTCGAAATGGCATTAATGACATTTTATGTGTTAGTTTCTTTAAGGTTATGTCTATTCTGGCAGGAAACTCTATTTAAGAAACAACAACAAGAAAGATCTTCATGATTAAAGGATTTTAGTTTTCTGTGTTTGTTCTGTTTCATGCTACCTGAACTTGTGTGTGAGTGCTTAATTTGTCCACTTGAAATGCAACAAGTTTGGGGTGCAGTGATGCTAGAGATTAACATTACAGGAGCAAAACCAATTTTCTGCTGTGGCCTGGGCTCATAAAGAAGTGGAATGGCTGTGTTAGGGCACTTAAACTTTTCCCACTGGGCAAAAACTACAATTTTAATAGTGTTTTAAAATGAGCATCTCAGCATTAACCATGTGACAGTTTAATTCTTGGGTTTGGCTCACAAAATAGCAGGCTTCTAAGATAGGAAAAAGCTGTTAACTCAATTCCATGATGTCCAAAAGGTTTGTTTTTGTTTTGTTTTGTTTTGTTTGGGTGTTTTGGTTTTTGTGTGTGTGGGGGGGGGGGGGTGTTTTTTTCTAATTCCAGGATCTTACATTTGTTTCCTTTTAAAAACATATACAGTGAACTTTGTTTTTGAATTTAGAAACAAAAGCTTTGAGGTTTATAAGTTGTTTGGTCATCAGTGATTTTTGTAACAAAATTACACCTTTTCTGAAATAGGTTGCAAAAATTCAAGGAAGTTTATCAGGAAATCTGTTGCAGTCAGACATTTTCTGATATGTTTAAACACCACACTTCATATCCAGGTGTAGTATCCAAAGTACCTGAACAGTTTTTCCAGGCAGTGTAATAATCTGGAATACACATGCTTTTTATTACTACTTTCACTTCTATATTCTTGTTGGAACGGCATTCTTCTGTTTTCTTATTTAATGAATTCTAATTCTTAAAAATACATTAGGATCAAAATATATATTTGATTGTCCCTTTTCAATGGACAAGTTAATTCACTATTTCTTCTTTGATTGCCTCTTGGGTGTAAGGCACTGTCTGGTGTGGATTCTGCCTTCGAATAATTCATTGCCCTTCTGGCTAGATGCTAGGCTAGTGGGCTTCCAAACCTGTGAGCCCCAGGCCTGACTGTGTAAGGAGTAGGAGAAGGGAAACTATTACAAGGGGGCCAGCAGTGCATATTTACAGCAAGTATGGTCTTGTGATCAAACCAAATGTTAACATAAACAGGTATAGCTCTCCTTAAAATACATTGTTGGTACTTAGAGTAATAAAATGCAAGTCCACTTAAAAACATTCTTTATCATTAGAGCTTTTATATGTATTTCCTCTACCAGTATAACTACAATCATGAGGGAATTGTAACTTATTTTTTCCATGAAAGGGGCACCTCTAACTGGAGAAGGTTGTGAAATGGTGAGTAAACTATCTTAACATTTTCGAAAAAAGTTGATTCTGAAAACTGAGTCAATACTTGATTCACAGGATGTGCTTAACCGGATTACCATTGAACAAATTAGTGGATGATTTGACTAATTAAAAGCAATGTTTTTTTTTCACTTTATTTTTATTGTTTTCACTATTACAGATGTCCCCCATTTCCCTCCCTTTTCCCACCTCCACCCAGCCCCCCCCTTTTCTCATCCCCCCATCACCTCATTGCAGTCTGTCTATGGGTTGTGCATATACGTTCTTTGTCTAATCCCTTTACCTTTTTCATCCAGTCCCCCCACACCCCACCTCTCTTATACCTGTCAGTCTGTTCCATGTGTCCATGCCTTTGTTTCTATTTTGTTCGTTTTGATCACTAGGTTTTACATACAAGTGAGATTGTATGGTACTTGTCTGTCTCTGACTTGCTTATTTCACTTAACATAGTGTTTTCTGTATCCCTGCTGCTGGCCTCCTTCAGATACGTATAGTTATATATACAAAAGCACATTCTTTTTTTGTCCCTCAGTTAAATTAGTTGCATGTTTCTAGTTTGGGAAATGAGATTTTTTAAAACTATCATTTTATTTTAAGATATTGGGTCATAAGTGGGTTGCTTAATTTTTTTTTTAAAAATTTAATGCCAGAGAGATTAGTATCTAATATAATTAACAGATGCTTGTTTGCATTCAACTACAAAGTTGCATCTTTAAAATATGCACAGAAAAACAGTAGCTGTGCCTTTTCTTGTACTAGGTTTATTCAAAGAAAAAGGCAACTGGATGCCTGTTTTTGACATGAAGACCCTCTCCGTTGCTCACTTTCAGGGATCAGGGAGTATTTTAATTGCCCGGAGGAATCCAGCAGGGCAGTAGAGTAGCCTACATCAATCAAGCTTTTGAATTTAAAATCCTGTGTTGAGTTTCATTTGAGTAAACCCCTTTCTCAGGTGTCCTTTTAGGCGAGTTTGCATGATATAATCCAAGATCTTATAAAGCGGTGGTTTTCAGATGTTTCCTTAATCACAACGAAAACTCGATTTCTCTTTTCAGTTGTTTTTCTCTTTTACTGAGAAAAATATTAGCATTCAGAAGTGCTGCTTCCTGTGACTTTAAGATATCTGACTATTAATATTTAAACACTTCATTTTTCTATTCTAATTTCTGTTTGAAATTAAAAAACTGAGAAAGTAGAAATCAGACATTTGTAATGGTTGAGTGAGGAAATCGTATTACATGAGGTCAAAACAGATGTTCCTTGATGAAAAGTAAGTTATACTTTGCAGTTTTCTATCAAATGTTCCAGAAGAACAAATATTCCCTCTGAGTGGTGGAAGGGGTCCGTGGTGGAGACTGGGGTTTGCCAAGTACCCTCCCATTTCTCCTTCTTCGGAAATTTTAAAATTAGAACTAGTTGGAGAAACTTCTTAAGGTGGCAAAAATTTATTTTAATCCTTTATTAAATATTCATTGAGTTTGGCAGTTACAAATTTTAAAAGATACCAGGTTATTTAAGACTGTTTCCAAACTTGTTCTATTTAAACTATCCAGTGTGTGCAGGTGTGTATTTTCAGGTTAAGGTCTTTTCTTTCCTGAAACTAATAATTCTAAACTTTTTGACCATTTCCTCAGTATTCTTGTTTCTAAGGACTGTACAAGGGACATAATTACAAATCTCACATTGGATGTGGGAAATACAAAACCGCATACTTGCAAAACTGTAAGGGACCAGATTGTGTGTTTTCTCTGTGCTAGTAGAGAGTGAAGCCTCTCATCTACTTGCTTGGGTTCTATCTGGGACAGTGGCAGGAAAGTGATCACTGATTTTGATTAATCTGAGGGAAGCAGCCACAGGACTGGATTGTATTTTAATTGTGAAGAACTCTGACCGTCTGCCACCTGACCAGGTTTCCCCGTTGCATATACCTTGTGCATGACATGACATTAGAAGGATGATTGGGTGATCTTTGTTCATTCTTGTTTTCCCCTGAATGTTCCTTAATAAAAACATGATCAAACAAACCTGCACCCAAAGCTAGTCATGTCCAGAAATGTTCCTGCTTGGCTAGTCAACTTTGTATTAGCTACACAACCACTTCTAAAAAAGCTTTCCATTCAATAGATCTCAAACATTGAAACAAAGAAAGGGATATTCTTTAAGTTAGTGGTTCTTAAAGTATGGCCTCCAAACCAGAAACGCTAGCATCACCCGGGAACTTGATAGAAATAGTTTCTTGGGCTCTACTCCAGACCAAATAAAAAAACCCTGGGAATTCCTAACAGTCTATATGATTCTGTGAGTCCTCAGGCTGATGCTCAAGTTTGAGAATCACTATTGTAATTATAAACTATGTCCTTTAAATGTCACTTCTGTGTTATCAGGGACATATTGATATGCAAGTTGATGAATCTTAGATGGGTTATTAAAGGCCTGAGTGATGTAAAATCATATAAATGTGTACATGTTTCCCCCCTAGAAAATCACATATTGGAGGACGTGAACAAGTGTGTGATAGCCCTGCAAGAGGGGGATGTGGACACTCTGGACCGGACTGCGGGCGCCATCAGGGGCCGGGCAGCTCGAGTCATACACATCATCAATGCTGAAATGGAGAACTATGAGGCCGGTGTTTATACCGAGAAGGTTTTGGAAGCTACAAAATTGCTCTCTGAGACAGGTAAACATGGGTCTTAGATTCAACCAAAATGTCAATGCGTGATTAATTTCCATATTTGAGTAAATCTGTCTTATCATTTTCTATAGGCCTCTATGATGATGGAAGGGGTGCTGTCTTTGTTTCTTTAGTTTAAATTTGCATAACTTTAGCAGAATAATGATTTTAATGCTTTGCATGTATATGTGACTTTGTAGTTTTCATGTATAATCTCATTTGATTCTCTAAAGAACCTTGTGAAGTAGGCAAATAAAAATTTATTTCCACTTACAAATGCAGCAGGCAGATAATTTATTTCCACTTACAAATACAAATATGGAAGTTTGAATCAGTTAATCGATGAAAAAGTTTTGCAAGGCTAGAAAGCAGTGGAGATGTGATTGGAACTTGGAATCTTGAACTCAAACTATGCCTTAGTCTATTTCTTAGGAAGGTAGACCTTGAGGAAGGACTATGGACAACCAGTGGGAAGAAAGTATTAAGGTTCTAGGTAGTGCCTGAATATGAAGTACTTAAACAAAGGAGGTGGTGGCCTCTAACAAAGTGTTAAACATTCAATATATGTCCTGCCTCTCTAAGAAAGCCTAACATGCCCTCCTTCAGGGATGTGTGACTGCCCATTGGGGAATCAGTGCTGTGGTAAGACATAGTTACTCATGGGAGCCTATCATAGCTCTCTGGTGCATTGGGATGGAAAAAAAAAGACTTATTTCTGGAGTTAGTTGAACACCCCATAACTCTGAATAGTTGTGTCAAAGACTGGCCTATTTTTAGTAGTTTATGCTCTTGACTAGTGTCTCTTGGCTTCAGACCATTTCTAAAGTCCTTCATGCCTTGTGAATTTGTATGTATGGGGGAAATGAAAATTCAGGGAAGGAGAGAACACAGAATTTAAATCTGTATTGCATGGGGTTATGAATAGGCAATGAATTGCATCCTGTGCCTGCACACAAGGACCTTTCTTCAAACCTCAATGTTGGGGCTTCCCCAGTCTACACATGGACTTTGGAACCCACTGGACTTTTCAAAAATAGATGTGTCTCTAAAAGGTCAGATGTAGCAGAGTTCCAAGTTCTCTGTGTTAGAATCACATTTCCTTCTACAGGGAAAAGGTTATTTACAAATATTTCTGTAGATATTTGTTCTGAAATACCAAGAAGAAAGAGATGAACAGAGACATTGGTTGCTCTCTCTGAAATATAAGAATGGGAATAGTGTAATATCACAAAATAGCATATCCAGAGGTTGTTGCTCTTGAGAATCCTCACAGATGTAGAATTAGAAATAATAATAACAATAATATGTTAGTATTTTATTTAGCTGAAATTCAGCCCTGTTTACTTTCAAATAGGCTTGCCCTTTGCATTCAATAGAGCAACTCAGCCAGCCATACAGTATTTCTTACCTCACTTGGAAGATTTAAGAAATAGGCATATAACTTTCCAATTTAAGGACTTTTCTTTCACCCTTTAGGTGACCCTCTCACATTCCTCTGGCTCTCAGTTCCTGGTCCATTAGCTCCATTTGTTACAAAGTCTCAGCTTCACATGGCCTATCTGACATATAGCAGCACTCCCTTGTGTGTGACATAGGAAAAGAGTACCAGAGAAGGGGGAACACATGGAGACAGGACTCTCAGCTCATGCCTGCTCCTGACTGGTTGGAATGATAATTGTAGCAGGCAAAGGATACAGAGCATATAGCACATTTACATGTGATTTTTGTGCACACAGATCTTACGCATTTTTCAAGAGACAGTTGGGTTTTTTTCTTACTGTATTTTGGGATGCTATAAAGAACAGAAGGAGTGGTGCCTACTGAGTCAAATCCACTTAAAAGCAAGGACAGTGTGCTTAGTTGATTGAGATATTTTAACATGATTTTCACCAAAGTCTTGAAATGCATGTAATTTTCTGGTTGATCTTTCTTTCTTTTTTTTTTAAACTAAAGAAAATCAAACAGCAATCTGTTCTGCGTTGTTGTTGCTAATCAAGATTTTGCTCTTATTTGTTAATTTTCAGAGCTTTTAAAATTGTTATCCTAGCCCTCCCATACAGTGATTGAATATTCTGGGATTTAACTAAGGACACCTTCCTGATTTTTGATGTCCACATTTAATTTTTAATTGAACAGATAAGATGAGCAAGATATTTAGATGTATTCTATTTCTCAGGATCTGTTGAGGATAACTAAGAGTAACCAGGTAGAAGACATTGAAACAGATAATGTTTACACAACTAGTAGTAGAAAATGCAAGAATACATGTCGAGGAAAAGTGGATGTTAGTGGTCTAAGAACTAGCCTAGACAAGATATATGAATTCTTTTGCTTCTGTCACCAATTGTTCTTAGGTTTTCTAAACAGGAACAGAATTGGTTCTTTATGTGTATTTAGAGAGGTTGTAAAAGAAATGAAAGCAAAAATGTTAGCTGTTAACTCATTGGTAGCTAATTAGAATTGTTGGAGTATGTACTAGACATATGGAGTTTGAGGAAGACCATAGGATCAGATCTTTGATTATGGTTTTGCAGAGCTTTGTTGAAATTATATATATATTTTTATATCATTTATTTATTTTATTTTCTAAAATGAATTAGCCCCCTTGTCAGTTTCTGGCTGTGCAAAGGAGACATATGTCCTCAAAATAAAAACTCTCATGCTTATCACTAATGCCCAAGTTTCTACTTTTTGGCTAATGTTTTGTTCCTGGTTTTAAAAGGTTCTTGTAGCTCCATTGACTCGGTCACTTTTTTTTATATGAGCCTATCAAACTTTTCCTGAGAGTACATTTTATTTTGGGGAGAGAACACAGGAACACTAGTCAAGGAAGGGAAGGAACCAAGAGGAAGAATGAAGAAAAGGGAAAGGAGTCCAGGACACTGAAGACAAAAGGTCATGCTTTCTTTTGCCTTATTGCAACCCGCAAGGTTCTGCCTAGTTTTATATCTGAGTTATTCAAGACCCTAAGGCAGAAGCTTCCAACCTCTGTACTGTTGACATTATAGCCTGAGGGATTCTTTCTTGGGGGAGGGGAGCTGTCCTGTGTAGCAACCCTGGCCTCAACCCACCAGATGCTTATAGGACCTCCTCCCTTCTCTTCCCCAAATTGTGACAACCAAGTGTCTCTAAATATTACCACATGTCTTTGGGAGGGGATAATCCCACTGAAAATAACTGCCCCAAGAGGAAGAAATATCCCCCATTAGGGGCAAGTTTAAACAAGGCAAAATGGAGCCCATTTGTTGTGGCCACAGGGCATGGTGAAGGGAGTAGAGTAAGAGTAAATTACCAAAAAAAAAATCTAAAAAGAGGCAGAATGTTCAAAAACTCTTGACTAGGCCAGACTATGCTGCTTAAAGGGGTTTGTGAACACAGGCCAGCCCCCATTTAGACATGTAAATGGTGCAGGGGTGGGTCTCTGTAGAAAAACCGCCATGGCCTGCCTGGGTTGAGTGGCTAGAAACCGAACAAGATCTAAAGAGCAACAAGACAATCTGTGGTTTATTTCCCATGAATTAGTTTACTTCAGTAAAGACCGTGTTTTGCTCAAGAGTGCCTTTTGTGTTCATATGAATGCTGAGTTAAATTTTAGGAATAATTCTGTGGATTATGAGGATAATAAAATTCTAGGGCAACATTATATGAAAAATTATCTATTTTTTATAAAACTAATCTAGGCTGAAAAAACACAATAAACTTGATCTACATCAGCCCCATTGCATGTTTACATATTTGATGGTCTCGTCTATAAAACCTGAATCATAACAAATTTTCAACAGCTTGGTAAGTGAATGCTTGACCAGACCCATCTTCAAAGATCTCATTTACTAAGGTGACTGCAGAAGGTTGATTGGGGCAAAAGTACATTCAATGATGTCATATTTAGATATGTAAAAAGTAGCTTTCTTCACTGAACAGGTATATTGAAATGTTGCTTTTTAAATTTGATAGTTGATGCAAGTTTGAGGCAGTGTAGATGATCGGGTTGAGAGATCTTTGAGATTCTGCCAGCAGTTTCTTCTTCAGAGGGGACAAAAAAAAGAAATAGAAAAAATCCTGTATTTTTAATAGGATTCTGTTATTAGGCACTTGATGTGCGGAAATTAAAATTCCATTATTTTGAAGAACACGTGGGCCAAACAGATGGTATAATTTTTTTTATTATTAAGACTTAATTTTTTTTAGAACAGTTTAATGCTCACAGAAAAATTGAAGGGAAGGTAAAGATATTTCCCATATACCCCTTGATTGCACACAAGCATAGTGTCCACTAGTATTAACCCCCACCAGAGTGGTAAATGTTACACTTGATGAACCTACGTTGACACATCATAGTCATCTAAAGTACATAGTTTAAATTAGAGTTAACTCTTAGTGTTGCATATTATATGGGTTTCACTAATGTGTAATGACTTATGTCCATCTTTGTTATACAATGTACTTTTCACTGTCCTAAAAATACTCTGTACTCCATGTAATCATCCCTCTCCCCCTCTCAACTCCCTGGCAACCGCTGATCTTCCTACTGTCTCCATAGCTTTGCCATTTCTAGAATGTCATATAGTTGGAATCACACAGTATGTAGCCTTTCCAGATGAGCTTTTTTCACTTAGTAGAAATTATACAGTTTTTACTTTTATGCTTCTGTAAAATTTTCATAAAAACAAGAGATTTCTTACATTACTTCTACATATTTTACCTAGGAAAATGTAAGAGGACCAGCAAACAGAAAGCACCCAAACTGGAAGTAGTAACAAGGGGTACCAGTGCATCTCAGTATAACGCAGTAGAACGAATCCAGGTTAGGAATCAAAAGAGCTCTGTTTCCTTGACTCCTACCAGTTAACTGTGACCTTACGCAAATTAGTTAATGCCTCTGGGCCTCAGCTTCTTGTGCCTTGCCTGGTGTTTTGTCATCTAAGAATGGTCAATATTATTGATCTTGGAATATAGGTGTGACTAACTACTGGCTTCCTGGTGACTGCATGTAACATGGACAATTGTTGCCCATGAATCCTCTGTAAAAACCCCTCTGGTCCATCTGGACAGGTGTGTTCATTGTACTGCAAGCAAAACATATCCATGCTGTTCCCACTCCTTTCTGTAATCTCCATTTTCCCTTTCTTTACATCTGTGTGTTGAACTTCTTTAAGATCGGACTCAAGTCTCAGCTGGAGACAGTAGGGACCGCTCCCTCTCTCTGTCTTTTGACCTTTAATACATTCTCTTCCGTGTAAATGGTCCACAACTAGATTGTCAGTTCCTAGAGGCAGGTGTTTCTGTAAGTGCCTAGGTCCTAGCACAGTGTTATCATATAATTAGCATTTAATATGTATGTATTGAATAAATGAATACAAAAAATTAGGATATTACATTTTTGTGTCAGTAGATAATATGTCCTCTAGCATCCTTAGGCTTAAAGCTCAAGATTTCAGGATAAATATGAAGACAGTTTTTCCCCTTCCCTTTCACATATTAAAGGGAAGCTATCTGCTTGGTCACTTGGAGTATGCTTTTTCTACTTGGACTGATTTCTGTTGCTAGGGGGATTCAGTTTTATGATTGGCTGGGTCTAGTGATCTGCCCATATATGTGACTGGGTGTGTGGGGTGTGGACTGAAGGGAGATCAATATCAGAAAAAAAATGGTAGGGGCAGCTTATTGGGAAAACATTACCTAGGTAGTATAGATTAAAAGGCCTGTTACAGTCTAAGTTCACTACTCCATAATTGACCTTGAAATTTATGAAAGTAGAGAATTTAAACAGAGTTGTAATGACTGAGGTTGTTCAGCCCAGACATCTGACTATATGCATTTTAATGTGGCCCTTACTGTTGTTGTAAAGTCTTTCTCTGAAAGGTCAAGGCTTATACATGGAGGAACTGTCTTACTTATTGGTAGTTGTGGTATTTCTGGTGGTGGTAAGTCAGAAATGTAGGAGGAATGAGAAGGAATATATCCAATTATTACCCCTTAAATAGGCAACGTGTAGTTTGTCTTAAAGCTCTTTCTATAGGACTGAAATCTACATACTCTAGATATTGTAGGGATTTGGCTGATGGTTTTAAATATATATATTTATTTTACCCTGAAAGCAAATGCAAGGTTTCTGGCTCAGAGAAAGAACATATTAATTACAGCAATAACCTTGCCAGTCCCCCATGCTTCCTCCTACTTCTCAAGGCATGTATGAGGGCAGATGAATTCTACGCACTCAAGGGAGGTCCCTACTATAGAAGAGGAGCCACCAAGTTATGAATCGGGCACTGGCACTCAGCTGCTTCTCTCTTCTCCTAAGGGGAGGAGAGAAACCTTTCCTCTTTAACATTAATAAACTGCCTCCAGGAAAGGTCCCTTGTTGATACAACCCTTTGGTATATAAATGAATGACTTCTGGTTTTTGAAATGTGAACACATTTCTCTGGGGGAGATAACCTGGAGATTTACTGGTTTAGTTTACTGTCTTAGGACTTTATTGAGTCATTCTTCGAACCAGGTTACTAGTCAGGAAGCCCTGGCCATGAAGAACCATGAAAATATTTTCTCTGCTTTGGCTTATTTGTAAGTAATATGTTTTGCTAGAATTCAGACGTGTCCAGCTCTCTCAGCACGAGGAGCCGAAGAACCACCTGAGAAAATACAACTTAAGAAGGAAAAGTAAGACACACAATAAAAGTTAGCCTGATAATAAACCTCTAATATGGAAGTGGAGGTGGGATAGGGTGGACATGGGAGGGCACACAGTTCCATAGTTACATGTCGTAAGGTTAGAGCAACTCTGGAAGAAACAGCACTGTTCTAGTGCCCAGCTGTCAATGTAAAACTAAAAGGAAGGTGAATCTCCAGTTCTGCATGAGTTACATCATGGATTTAGAATCCTGGGGACTACAAAGGACGTGGTGCTTTATCACTTCTAGGGCCCCAGGGACCGGCATCCATGGCAGTGCCAGTGGAGTGGAGGGAGGGCCTGCATAGTTCCTCTAGCGTATTTCATCATCCAGTAGATGCAGTAGACACCCAGTGGCCCACACTGATGGTGGCCACCGGATCAGAGGCCGGGGTGGATTAACTGCACGGCAGAGGCGGTAGTAAGTCCCCTTCACCTAGACCATCTGCCACAGCAGTAACAGGTGTGTGAACCCAAGAAGGGAAGAACGTGCTGACAGTCGCTTGTTCGGAAGCACACGTGACACATCACTAGTGTATTCCAGAAATAGTGTGATGAGGAAAATAAGAAGCTTTGCCTGTAGCTGGAGGCCCCGAAATAACAGATGGACATAAGGACAAGAGAACTGTTTATTCCGGTCCAAAGGTTCCCAAAATAACCTCCCCACCTGGTTTGTCTTTTTATATTTCACCTATTCTCGAGCAATGACTGGTTTAGTCCTTGGTGAATTTTCTCTCTGACCACACCGACCAATCCCACTCCTCTGTGCCCCCATTACTCCTACCTGTGTCGCTCATTAGGTGCCTACTGTATACTGCCCTGTGCTGCCCTTTTGTCTGTCTGAGTGTATATATCTGTGCTCTGTCCACCATTCTACCTGGGGGGGCGGGGGGTGTATTGCATCCTAATTAAATTTTAACCCCCTGATGTTTAAGACCACCTCTTCATTTCTTCTATCCTTGATTAGCATTGAAGCTTAAAATTTTTTATTAATATATGCCCGGCCAGGCGTGGCTCAGTGGTTGAGCATCGACCTAGGATCCAGGCGATCGGGGTTCGAATCCCGGTCGGGACACATGCCCAGGTTGCGGGCTTGATCAATGACTCTATCATCATTGATGTTTCTGTCTCTCTCCCTCTCCTTTCCTGTCTCTAAAATCAATAAAGATATATATTTTTTTAAAAGTTCATTAATATAAATGAAAAACATAACTGACAGAATACCTTATTTTGGTGGTTGTATCCTTTTTGAAAAATCACATGTTTAATGATCATCAGAATCTTGTAAAGGATGAGCAATAAATTTTTAGCAATTGTTACTACATCTTAATCCTTTAAACCTCAAAGATGCCAGATTTAACTGTATTTATCAAGCTTAGTGTTCAGTAAACTAAATAAGGCATGTTCGATTCTTTATTCCTTAAGTTTCAGAATTAAATGCGCCATCCTCTCTTTGTAACTTATAATCCACTTGTGATTATTTTTGAAGTGCTTATTTTAAGATATAAGAACTTCCCAAGCAAGCATTTTCTTTTCCCAGCAAAGGATTTTGTGTCTAGACAGGAGCAGATGGATGTTCCCCAATTCTCTTAGGACAGTTATTGTGTGTGGAATTTAGAGGAATTTTCCCCCCTTTTTCTAGGCAGTGCTTTTTCATCTTTCATCAAACAATTCAGCTCATGGGTTATGTATGGCCTTCTGGAACTTGAATTTGATTTTGATGTTTGAAATGTACATTGTAATTTTCCAAACATGAATTTATGAAAATGGAAGCCTTTAGGAACTCCCACAGTGGGAGCAGATGACTGACTGATGAAACAAGGTCCAAGAATACACACAGATGAAAGAATTAGAACCAGCCGGAATGATGCTGATGCTTGTCTGGAAAGGTCCAAAGAGTAGACAGTCACCAGGGAGTAAGGAACAGATTAAGCTGGGCTGCTTTTGTCCCTGTTCCTGGCTTCCGGTGCTCATCTTCTAACTTGATTAAGAGTTACTAAGAGAAAGCACCATAAAACCTAGTATATCATTGGTCTAGACCAGGGGTGGGGAACGTACAGCATGTGGGCCCTATATGGCTACAAAATCATTTGGTCTGGCCCTGCCAAGGCAACCATAGGCAGGACTCAAAATGCAATAAATCTAGGAGCTTTTTTCATAGCTAATTTTTAAGTTGATAGTTTGTATGACCCACAAATAATGTTATCAATATCCAAATGGCTCTTGGCAGAAAAAAAGGTTTCCCATCCCTGACCTAGACCTTAAACAGTACATTTTCAATTTAGAGAAAGTATTTAAGTATTATTTTAAACCATCTTACCACATTTCAAAAAGCATTTGAGGATACTCAAGATTCAAATCCAATAAATTAATGAATATACAATAAAGTAGTATAAGCTTGAGATGGAAGGGAAGTAGTTTCCCAAGAACATTAGAGTAAGCTGGGAGGTGTTTTGGAAAATATTTTATTTGACCTAGGGAAGCTAGATATTATCCTTAGTACTTTATTAATCTTTTAAAGATTCTCTTTGCTCATGGATTTGGTGATGCCATAATGGATTTAGCACTGACCTTGCTGGCAAATAGAGACAAAAAGGAAAATTCTAGGGGTAAGTTTATAAAATCTTGTTCCAATGACAGATATTGTAGGAAATTTATTAAAAACGCAAAGCCATCGGAAGGCTGATGTGGTCCTGCCAAGCAGAGAGATGGGCATAAAAGTAGGGATACTGTTATTAACGTAAATTATTCCAACTTCTCAATTTTCAGAAATTTCAGCACTGATTGGTATGCTATGCTCAATTGACTCCTGCAAGGTGCACTCTTTGGGGGTGAATCATGTAGTTGTACCTCCAAGTTCTATGCAAAGGAGATTCGATGATTTTGCCTGCTGTAAACAACGAAAACTGTGTGTGGCTGGAGAGGCACAGAGGGTCATGGCATGAAGACATTTACAAGACAGATTTACTGTGAATCTTTTATGTTCTAGGCACAATAGTGAGCATTGTACACGCATTCCATTTTTTTGTGCCTTGAAGATCATTTTTTTTTTTTTAATTTATTCCCAGTCCCTAAAGTAATGCCCATGTTTATATATAAAATTCTATAAAAATCTTGTCTAATGCATTATTTCTAAGCTTTATGTAAACCCGAAGGACCTCAGTCATTATCTGTTTATAACTGAGGAACTGAGGTTCAAATTGGTTAACTTGTACAGAATGAGATATTAAGATTCAATTATACTTCTGTCTTGACCCAACACAGATGAGAAACCTAGACCAATGATACTTGCTACAACTGAGCAGAAATGTTAATGTCCTGCTAACTATTTTTACTGGCATTTCTATTTATAGGATAGCATACTGTTATCTATTGTTGTGTAACAATTCACCCCAAATATTAATAGATTAATATTATTGTTTCATAGTTCCTATGGGCCAGAAAGCTGGGCAGGGCTTAGCTGAGTGCTACAGTCTTGATATCTCAAAAAGATACAGGAAAATCGCAGAGCTAGGTAGTGGGGAAGGAACAACTAAAACTGGCTGAAGGTGATTGGAGGGGAGTTGGAGGACAGATTTGGGGAATTGTACAGAGAAACAGGATGAAGTGGGTACATAATTCAAAGGGAAGAAAAAACATCACTAGGAAAATTTTCATTTGACTTGCGTTCAGAGATTCAAACATTAATCTCAATCTCTGAAGAAGCTGTCTAGTCAGTGGTGATGGAAATCAACCAGGATTTGAGTGAATGTGTAAAATCAGGGTGAGAAGTGTAAGGTTTGGATATTGCAGGAAATCCCAGCCAAGTGAGTCACCAAGATTCTGGCTACTCTTGGGCTTTGTAGGAAATCCTTTCCATTTAGTGGAAGTACAGGGGTCTCTATATTACATATAGAACTGAAATAGCCACTATCCACAGGGTAGACTTATAGATCCATTCAATTATTTACTTCTTGCCCAATAGTTAGCAACCCAAGAAGTCCTAACAAGATTCTGAACTCAGGATTTTGAAAGATCCCCTGTTCGAGAGTTAGGGGAACCCTAGAGCATGCTCTACTAACATAATCAAGTTCTTTACTAAAACAACTGAACGAAAAATAAAAGGATGGCTACCCTCTGGTTTTTCCTGCATTATTTTTGGGTAGCACCAAAGCAGCGAGTATGTCACAGCTTCCATTTGTATTAGTTCCTGCTTGTATGGGCAGGATCTCAAGGTATACACGAAGCCTTGTAAATGCCGGTCAGGCTGAGCTTTGGGCAAATTCAGGCCCCAAGTGGTTTAGATCAGACTCTCCTTACGCTCTCTCCTCCTCTTACCTAGCATCTCATCGGGGGCACTTGAGTAAAATGTGTTAGTAGTGTCTGATAAAAAACCATCTTGGGGAAGGAATGCATTACTTACAGAAACATCAAACAGTACTTCCCTGCCATAGGGGATACTGGATTTTCCCCCACAGTAACTCCAGATTAATACTTCTTGGCTCCAATTACTCTGATAATATCTAATTCTTACCTAACTCCACCTTCTGAAATGGGTTAATAAATACAGTATTTGCGATGGGAAGGGGAAGTATATAATGTACTCATTCCTGTGCTGGAATTGGCCACGATTCCTTCCTAGTCCTGATATTGTATTGTTTCTAGATTTTTTTCAAATGTTCTCATTCTTATTTTTCTATTTTCTATTAACACTTACTAGATTGGTTCTTTAGAACAGGGGCTTTGTCTATTTTCTCCTCTCTGTCTGCAGTAATAAAGTTTTATAAGGAACACCCTTAAGAGAGCATGTAGGTTGACTGCACCACCACCATGGGTGACTCCTATGCATACAGATATGCTAGCGTGGCCTTGGGGAACCAGTCAAGGATACAGTAATGAGCTTAGTGGGGAAGCTCCTACTTGAGCAGTTCTGAAAGGATTCTGAGCTCAGCTTTCTGAAAGGTCCCTAGAGACCGAACCTAGAATGCTCACTGATAACTTGGTTAATGACTCATGAAACTCTTTAATATGATTACTGGACTAATATAAAATGATGGGTAGAAAGGGAGAAACTTAGTATGTGAAATGTAATACAGCTCGTTTTGTCCCTGAAATACCTGACGGCAAATGAGTTTTCTCCCATCCAAAGAATGGAGGAGACAGAATCTCTGCCTAAAAAAAGGACTCCTTTATGAGATAGTTGACATACAGAAATGTCAACAGTCCTAATAGAGTGTTCTAAGCACTGCAGTAATGCAATGTGTAACTAGGATGCCATAAAACTAAAGCACTGCCAACTTTGGGGTGCTTATGGATTAAGGAAGGCTTCACAGTGTCCGTTGGTTCTAAACTGGATGTTGAAGGTTGAGGAATTGACCTGTGCCAAAGAGGAAGGAGTACACTTCAGTAGGAGAATAAATGGATCATGGACATGCTGGTATAGCATGGTATGCCTCCATGTCACAGTAGAGGGCCTAGGAGTAATTCAGTATAGTTGGAACATTTGAATATATGTGGGAATCGATGGGGAGATAGAGACAGGAGGAATTACAGGCACGTGTCACATGTTTGTATCTCAAAGGTTTTACAGTCTCTTCTAGATTAAAGAGAATCATTGGATCATTTCAGAAAGTCACTCAGGGGCAGTGGAGTTAGTTGGCGGTCACGTCCACGGCCTCAAGTTCACCTTGGTGTTGACCCTTATGACTGTCAGCAGTCCTATTTGCATCCTCAGCACAACTTTTCATTCATTTCACTGACTCGCCCTGTGCTCTGAAACTTCACCTTTGAAGCCTCTCAGGAGGATTCAGTCCAGATCTTTTCCACCTCTGGTTTAGGATCTCAGTCAACACTAGGATGAGACGACCTTGATTTTTATATGCGCACTTAACTCTGACTTCATTGCTCCTGGAATGTCATCTTTCCGTGGCCTGGCGTGCACTCTGCATATGAAAGTGTAGCGAGAATTCAAAAGTTTGTTTCTGACTTTGATCACCCATTCAGGACATAAGCTATTAAAAGCAGTCCAGGATTTTTGATAAATAACAGTAAAGTGGTGTCTAAATTTTTTGGATGTAAGTCAGAAAGTAGAAAGAAGCTTCTATTTATATAATCCTATATCAGGAAGTCTGTTAATATATAATGTGCGAATCACAAAGCCAGTGCTGTGTTTTGTCCTAATTAGTGGGAAGTGGAGTCAGCCTTATATTCGATGTAGTTTGAGACTTTTTCTAGCTCAGTTTCACTTTGGGGGTATTTAAATGTTCAGACCCTGTTAAAGTGTTATAAGAATTCATGAACTAAAGTCTTGGGTTCTGTCAAGATGGATTGCTGTTCTATAAACTTTTGTTTTTCTGCCTTACCACTTTTTAAAACAAAGATAAAACTAAAACAACAGCAAAAGTTCTGGAGAGCAAAAGTGTGTTGGTTAAAGAGCATTAGCCATTGACCAAGCCCTAAATAAATAAGTATTGAATGCACTTTGGAAGCAAGCATAGGTCAGATCCAGAAAAACCCTGACTTGTAGTAAGAAAAATAGATGTCTTGTCAGTTACAGTAAATCAAGTCAAATTAAATTGAGTTCAAGTTCTAGGTTTTAGCAGCTTGTGGAGTATAATAAGGTCATTGGAATATTAATGCTAAGTTGTACTCTGAGCCCCCATTTGGAAAGTAAGGATTTTGAACCCCCTTTTCTGCCATTTTTCCTGTGGGAAGGTTGATGGTATTTTTCTGTTCCTCTTTATAAAAGGGTCTTGTTTCTGCCTCTTCTGACAATGAAATACCAACACTGTTATTCATACCAAGACCGTGGCCTCCTAAACCTCCCAAGAGCATTCTGCACCCCATGCTGGAGCAAACAGAATGCCCTTCTTCAAACTTAGTGCTTCAGAGCAGCACTGGGCATGGTTCGGGCCCTGGAGCATCCCTTCTGAAAACTGCCCCTTTGGATTTTACCTTTCTTCTCTCTCCCTTGGGCAGAATCAGACCTAGAGGCAGGTGGAAAAGATAGCACATCACCTCCTGCATTTTCCTCCTCCCTAACTCTTCTTCAGGGTGACCTTGCACTAAAAAACCCAAGTAACACACAACCCTGCTCTCCCCTTTAGACTCTAGCAAAGGTCTTCACGCAAATGAAGACATGCGTGGGAGCCGAGGTCTAGGGGGTGAGTTCTCCTTAACTCAGCTTTCCAGCTGCCAGTTATGAAGGTTGAATACTAAGTGTTTGATCACAGTCACAAGTTCTGAGGGAATTCCTTAATACTGTTATCAAATTGATTTTTATTATGTTCTGAGCCATGAGCTGGAACTTTATTTGCCCAGAGCCTTATTATATAAGAAGTACAGCCTTGGGGGTAATACGTTGATCTCTCTTTAAGTATTTGAATTATGAAAAGATTCAAAGATACAAAAGGAACAGAGACTAATAAAACTGACATCCTCCTTCCAATTGTTAGTGAAGCCAAGCATCTTATTATATATTTAATAAGGTGTAACAAATATTAATATTTTTCCAAATCTGATTCCCATTATTTTTTTAGAGTTAGGATACACTTGAGGCCTCTTTAAGACCTTACTTAATCCCTTGTCTCTCCTTTCCCTCTCAAAGGTAACCACTACACTTAAGGTGGTATATATCCTTTCAAAACATGCATAATAAAAATGCATATTGGTTTAAATTATACATAGTACTTTGTGTATTTTATAATTTGGGGTAAATGATATCTCCTTTCAGGTTGCTTTTCCCAGTTGAGACATTGACCTCTGGACCCACTCACTTTAATATATTGGTTGTTCCAGTTCTAAGTCTATTTTGACCCACCCAGGTGTATTGCCCTTGAACCTAGACTGAGCAGTTCACAGCGGTTGCCTCCTGAGTTTGGGGACTCAGAATAGAGCTTGGATGGAACCTGTTGAAAGAGCTCTTGTTATTTTTATTCTCAGGTTTTATGTAACTCTTCTTATTAACTCTTAGAATATACAACCAATAAAGAAGAAACAACTGTAACCAGAGAGACACAAATACTCCTGTTACTCCAATGTACTCTACCATCCTAATCAGTATCTCTTTATAAGTCAACATTTGGCTATGCTCTAGATAAGGTCCCAACTCACTGGTTGAGACCAGATTGCTTTATTAGATTTTGTCAAAGTGCTTGCCAAAATGTTTACCTGTTGTCACTTCATCTACAGTAGCAGATGTCTACATGATCAATAAAGTGGATATTACTAGGTTTTTAATGTTTGCCACTCCCAACAGGTATGAAATAATATCTCCTTGTTTACATTGTTATTTTTCCAATTACTAGTGAACTCAAGCATCTTATTACATACTTATTTGTAATATAGGATTTCTTTCTCTCTGAATTGCCTGTTCTAAACTTTTGTCCATTTTTCTACTGTTTTCCTTATTGATTTGTAGGAGTGTTTATCTTATGTACATGTAGGATTACTAATCCTTTATTAGTTATACAACAGGGAAAAAAATTTATGCAGCTAAATGCTACTGATGGTATCATATAAATATGTAAAAGTGTTGATGGTCATGATGGCAGCTTAGACATAAAATAGAGTGGAATTAATATTACTCAGAATCATCAGTTTAAAAAAGAAGGGAATTTGTAATTCATTTAAGGAAAGTACTTATATGAAAATGCCAAATACCTACAAAAAGTGTTTTCATTTTTAAGGAGGTTAGTTTTAATTATCTAGATTATTTAGTGTGAAAGAGTTTGTTCCCAACACAAAAGGATGGCTGAAGTGGCCCGAGTTGAATGTGGTGGTTTTTAGAAATATATTTTTATTGGATTCATATTTGAGGCAATAGAGTTCAAAATCCCCTCTTATATAAAAAGCAGTTCAAAAGCCCAAATAAAAAATTCAAATAGTGTAGAGAACCAGGTCACTCACAGAAGGAAATTCACCCAGTGAGTGCTTTGGTTTTGATAATTTCTATTGAAAGAATGATTACTCTATTTTCCTCTAACCCTCCTTTAAAAAAAAAAAAAAAGTTTGACTTTTCCTAGTAGAAATACATTTTTCTAGGAATGTTCTGTCTTGAATACTCTGACCCTAGAGAGTAAAGTGATTTATCAGAGTGTCTCACCCTGGGGATTAAAGTGGATGTTAAAATGTCCACACAGGATGAAAATGAATATAAAGACGAATCAGGCATGAAAGTTCAGAAGTGGAAAGAGATGAATTATGTTTCTGTTTTATTGTCCTTGTAAATAAAATGAATTGTGCTCCTGGCTTTCTTTTGCCACTTGAATTGATTGTTACAAGATAACAACTGAGCAAATCGAATTACAAGTTTTGAGAATCAGTGAATCAACATCATTTTCTTAAATATTCCAGACATTCCACCAAGCTGACTTTCCACAAACTTCTGGTGTATGTGCAGGTGTCCTAGTTTAAAGAAAGCAGTGCCAGCATTTTAGAAATGAGCATCTGCATCTTTCACACGGTGGGCCTGGTAAAATGGAATGATCGAACTTCTCTGCGAGTCCACTAGTCTCTTTCTGCTGGTCTCTTGGGATTTCCCTCGCTCCTCTTACACAGTCCTCCCACAAGCCCCCTTCCAGAGCCATCCCTCCCACCTTCAACATCTCCGGTTCTGCATTTCAGATAAAAGTACGAAGGACTGGATCACTTTATTCACACTTGACTATGATATCATATAAGTTAAGGTCTGCTACTCACCAGTTATGACTTTAGCATCTGAAATTAGTTATATATTTGTGGAGGTTTTCTAAGGACCAGATGTCATCTAATACATTTGTATGCATTATCCTATTAAATCCTAAGGAAAGATCTTATATTTTTTAGACAGAGGTTTAGGAGGGTTAAGGAAACTGGGCCAAGGTTTCACAGCTAGTAACTAGCAGGAGTGGAACTCAGCTCAGGTTAGGTTAACATGAAATCTGTGCTCTGCACGTTCTAACACATTACCTGGGGCAGGTTTCAAAACTTGCTCTGTTGAATACCATCACCATTCATGGAGCAATGGTTTTCTTTCCTTGTTGCAAGTAAGTAGAACAAAGATCACTAAATTGGGTTCACCCCAAACTGGGCAGGTGGACATGGGGCTCCACTGGACTGTTGGAAAGCTCAGAGCCTGCTACCTCACCCAGGGGCTGGAACAAGGGATCCTGAGAAAGATCACCTAATGCCTCGCTTTTCATTTGTTTCACCCAGTGATGCCACGCTTTGCTGAACAAGTAGAGGTTGCCATCGAAGCCCTGAGTGCCAACGTCCCTCAGCCGTTTGAGGAGAATGAGTTCATCGACGCCTCGCGCCTGGTGTATGACGGCGTTCGGGACATCAGGAAGGCCGTGCTGATGATCCGGGTACGTGAGGCCTCGGAGCTCAGAGCTAATCGGACCACCTGGGGGGGACTCCAGAGAATTGACTATTTGATTTTCAATTACTTGGTTTAACCTGGCAAGCTGTATGGCTCCTCGTTTACTCAGACATTGGCAACTTTTTACTTATAAAGGAATGAATGGACCCAGTGACCCTGGGTGAGAGATGGAAGTCCTGCCTGCTCCTTTCATGCATAAATTTGTTTCCAACTTAGAGCTGCTTCTGCAGTTCTCCATGGGTTCCTCTTGCTAACTTTATTTTCTCATCAGGATCATGAGGCCATAGGAAGGAAAGAAATGAAAATTACCTAATATAGGAATATTAATAATGATAATAGTGGCAATTAAGTGATGCATAACTACATTCTCCTTGCAACAAATAATTAAGACATTGTCAATAATCCTATGTAACCTTTCAGTAAACCTCCCCCTATCATACATCCCGCTGTCTTCCCATCCGCAGTCTGCTGTTGTCAGGTTGGTGTGAGCCTTCCAAACTACTGTCCAGGTAATTATATATAGACACAGGATAGAAGACACCCAGGGTGGGGCAAAATTAGGTTTGCAGTTGTTTGTATGGAAAACAATATAATAATTAATAAACAATTATACAACAATAAACTGTTTCGCATACTCACAACTGTAAACCTACCTTTGCCCCACTCTGTATAAATACAGTAGATTTTGAACCTCATAAGTATCATTTGCAGCTGGCTTTGTTGGCCCACAATGGGTCTTCATCTATCTCTATTAAGACACATCACTTACCTCATTCTGTTTAACTGCTGCAACATACTCCATTGTAAGATGAGACCTTTTTTCTCCTTACCTCATTAACAGGTGTAGTAGTTTTAAAACACTTGAGCCACAGAACTCGTTCTTAAAATAAACAACTATGCAAAAACAGAAATGGTGCGCACGTTGCCCAAAAGAAATAAAATGCAAGCCACGTTTGTAATTTAAAATTTTCTAATAGACACATTGAAAAAGTAAAAGTAAATCTTTAAAATTAATTTTAGTAATCTATTTTACTCTGCCAAATGTATCTAAAACTTTATCATTTCAACATGCGACACTAGCCACACTTGAAGTGCTTAGCAGCCCCAACATGTTGGACAAGTAGCCCTCGACTGTGTCCTCCCGTGCAACCTCTAGAGTCGACTCCGAGGCTGCGCAGTGGAACCATAAGCTATCTGCTGTATGCATTTTGAAAATCCTTGTCAGGGCGACCAGTGAGCATCGAAACCAACATTCCCTCAAACACTGCACAACGATGGCAACCAAATAGTTCCTTTTCTGTATGTGGTCGCTCAGATAGTTCACGAAGCACCTGCAATGTATTATTCTTTCTGTGGCCAATAATACCTAGTCCTTTGAGGACTTCATACATGGCATTAATTGTCCCCCAAATTCTGGTATATTTGAAGTCATTACATCTATGTGTGGCCCATCCTCATGTATCCAGAGGACAACATGGTGCTTCCAGGGTGGCCTGAGCAGGTGGAGTGGACCATCACCGAAGGCTCTCTCCTCCCTCTATTGACATCCATGCTTCTCCTAAAACATCTACCAAACTTCACTTGGGAGCACAAATAGCATCTTCTGACCTTTTCATCTTTAAGTAAGCTTGCCCGTTCTTATGTTATATATGTCTTTTTAAACTAATAATGCCATGATCAATTCAGAGCGCTCAGAGCGTTGCATAAGTTGTATGAGACAATACTAATTATACTTAACAATGTAGAGTTCAAGTTTGGAACTTGGAGATTGTCAGATACATTTCCTGTTCTTCTAACATGCCCATTTTTGGTCTCTCAAATCCTTACCATCTTTTTTTTTTTTTCTTTATTTTTTTCTCCTTTATTTTTTTCTTAAGGTATTTACAGTCTGGCTTTATTTTTTTTAAATGGGGGTGACACTGGTTAATAAAATTATATAGGTGTCAGGTATATAATTCTACAGTACAGCATCTGCATAGTATATTGTATGTTCACCACCCCAAGTCGAGTCTCCTTCCCTCACCATTTTACCCTCTCCTATCCTCCCTCCGCTCCCCCTTCCCTCTGACAATCACCATACTATTGTCTGTGTCTATGACTCTTTTTTTTCCTTTGCTTAATCCCTTCACCCATCTCACTCAGCCCCCACCCTCCCTCCTGATAGCTGTCAAGTCTCTTCTCTGTATCCAAGAGTCTGTCTCCACTTTGTTAATTTTGTTCATTAGATTCCACACATAAGTGAAGTCATATGGTGCTTGTCTTTCTCTGACTGGCTTACACTTAGCGTAATAATCTCCAGGTCCATCAATGCTGTCACACAAGGTAAGATTTCCTTCTTTTATACAACTGAGTATAAATGTACCACAGCTTTTTATCTACTCATGTAGTGATGGAAACTTGGAAGGCTTCTAAATCTTGGCTGTTGTAAATAACACTGTAATAAACATAGGGGTTTCAGGTTTCTTTGGATAAATTCCCAAAAGTGGAATCACTGGGTCATAAGGCAGCTCCACCTTACCGTAGTCTTTTAAGACCTCGCTCAAATCTTCTTTCCCCAAATTTTCTCCCTCAAAAATACTGACCCTATCCTTGAACTACCTCTAACTGTTTTGCTTGTGATAGTATTTACTATGCTATTTCCTCGTAGGTCTCTTACCTTCTTAAGACTGTGAAAGTTTGGAAAGCAACAGCTGTCCTTTTATTTTCCCTTCACTGTGGTGCATTGCCTGGCATGGGGCTTAATACTATGTATGTGGGGGGCAGGGGACAGGTACCTCAGCAGAGAGGAAGGTGACAGAGAAAATATAGGAGAATTGGAGGAGAAGGGAAGATAGCCTTTTAAGATGGCAACAAATTAGATCATTTTTCTCATTACATACTAACATGTAAAATAAACTAACAGACCGTGAGTTATGTTTTCAGTGCATTTGGCACTAAATCCTACTATAATCCTCAAGACATATTCCCTCTTTTGCCATTTTTCTGCTTTGTTACCCTTTACATTTCTGTGACAACCATTCATCTGCGAGGCCGAGGAAATTTATAGCCATCATTCATTTATTCATTGATGATCTGTAAGAAAACATAATTTTCGATAAAATGCCGTGTCCCCTTTGCATGAAGTGTCTGTCATTCCTCCATCTCGACATTTCCAGTGATTTGATCAGATGGATTTCACACCACGTAAAACTGAGGAAGAGTGAAATGTACAGCATGTACAAATTGTTATTTTTAAACTCCTTCTCCATTTAGCACCCAAATGGCTTCGTTTTGTACTTAATTTCTTGGTTTGCTTTTGAGTGTAATGATTAAGTGTACTGGGAGGAAACTATTTCATTGTACTGAATCAGGAAGAAAGGCAGGAAGACAAGTAGAGCTGCTCTTTTCCCAGAAAAACTGGCTGTGCCTCCATCTCACCCAAAGCATTGGTTATACTTTGGGGGGGAAAATCTTTTCCCCCCAAAAAAAACTAAATGCAGAAAGGGCCTTGAAGGGTAAATTCTCCATACTTTGCCTTTCAGCAATCAATACATATTTCATGGTGATTAGCGCCCCAGACCAGCTCCAGACAGCAGCCTGAAGTAAAGAAAACTTGCCCTTCCTGAATTACAACCTCGCCATCTGCGACCTTACTTCTCTCTTGTAAAAGTCTACTCTGCCTCTCTTCCATGAGGTTATTTTTCTGTTTGCTTCTTGCTGAGACTTCCTGGTGATCTATCAGCTACATAGGAATTTTCTCATGACTTCAGCATGGTAGTTTCAAACACTAATATGAAAATCTGGCACGCCAACATGCATTTGATTCTTACCCTTTGCAGCAGTTACAGTCTATAATGGTGCTGTGAATGCTGGGTTAGAGAATATGGAAATGTCTGTGAATAACTAAAGAAGTGCTTACTTTGGGGATGCAAAGAAACTTTGGAAAAATTCACAAGTAAGTCATCTACAAATAGTGAAGAGCCCATGTATATTTAAGACAGAAGGAGTTAAACACTTAATATTGGGAGTTAAAATAAGTGACTAGGAGTAGACAGTGATGATGATATCTTGGAGTCAGGATATCTGTATTTAACAGTAGTTGCTTCTCATAAGAATGAACATGAAAATAATCTCTAATGATAGCTATACACTAAGCTAATTGGAACCCATTAATTTGGTTATGTGTGAAACAACAGGGCCTAGGACAGGGTTCAGATAAAGGTCTGTAACTTTGTATTTCCCAAACTGTGCATGAGTGGACCCTAGAGCATTGCAAGATATTTAAATGTCCAGGGAAACACACAGAAATCTCTTCAATACTGTGTGAAATATTAGCTGAAGATACTTCTCAGTTTAAATGCCAGATTTGTTCATTCCTTTGGGTGACGTCATATATTCGTGATACTGGGTTTCTGGTAGTTGGGGATAAAAATCGAGTTCAATGGATGTAGCTGTATTCCTAGGTTTGGGAAGTCATACAATGTGTAACAGACTTGAAATTGTTAGGTCCAATTAACTTAATCCATTTTTTATTGCTTAATCAACAGAACTATTAGGTTTGTGGGGTTGTTTTGGTGGTGTTTTACTTATTTAGCCTAAAGTTGCCATGAAAAGTTACTGAGGCAATGAGAGTGCTTGAAGCAATAAAGTTTGGGAATCTATTGCTTAAATATTTGGGGATTACTGTTACGCTAATTTCCTTCTCTACCCCTCAGTTTCCTTATGTGCAAATGGGGACAAATATTAGCACAACTGTAGAGCACTTGCATAGATCTGGCCCTTAGTAGGTGCCCCAAAAATATTTTCTTCACCCTGCTGGATGAGTTTATCTTTATACAATTAATTAATACAAATAGAACTCATTGAAGAAGTCAACAATACTATCAAAATTTCAGGCATTGGAGTCAGAGTATTTTTCATAGATGGAAAATAAAGGATTGAAAAGACTATAGAAATAATTTACGAGACAAAATTGATCTACCTATTACAGATTGCTATTATTGAGTTAATCAACCCATAAGTTAACCTAGTATTGTTTTCTTAATTAGAAATAATTTAGTATGATTTATTTTAAATGGTTAGTTGCTCTTGGCCCCACTGTTGGAGGTACCCTGAATATAGAGAGCAGCAGAAGTTCCTATCCTCCAAGAATTCACATTCCTTTGGTGGGCGACAGATAACAAACAGATGTGATATGCCAGTTAATGTGTCATGAAGAAAACCAAGGCAGTATAAAGGAGATAGAGCATAGGATGGGTGTGGGTTTTATGAAGAGTGGTCACTGGGTAACATTTGAGAAGAAAATAAGCCATGAAGGCATTAAAGAAAGTGTGTTCCAGGCAGAGGGGATGGCACATGTGTGGCCTGAGGACCACATTGCATGAGATGGGAACCATTGAAGGGTTCTGAGCAGGAGAATGACGTGACCTGACTTAGACCTTAGAGGAATCACCCTGGCTATACTGGTGAGAATAGAAAGTGTAGGGCAAGGGCAGAGAAAAGGAGATCTGTTAGGAGGCCTCCATAGTAATACAGGATAGAGATGCCAGTGGCCAGTTGTGCTTGACTGGGCTGGGGAGATCCTGTTCTATATTGGTTTTAGGGAATCTTTAATTCTGATTTTGAGCTTCCAATCCATTCCAGTGTTATAGAGCTCTGTTGGGAAATCTTTCTTCATGCATCGCTCAAGCTTTCCTGTTATAGTTGCCAACCTATGTCCTCATCATCCTGCTCCAATGAAACTCATATACATCTGAGCCTTTTCTTTAAATGGTCCTTAATACATTTTTCACATGTACTCTAAATCCTTCAGCCTTTTTCTCATTTTGCTTCTCTACAAAAGCTGTTGTGGAGGAGAGTGGGCATTTGATTGAGGACCAGTGGCAGGTAGAGTGATCCTGTTCTGTAACCGATGTGTGGTGTGATCATGGGCAAGTCAGATGAGCTTCTTGGGCCTTTGTAATAGGCACAAGTCTATCTCACAGACTCTTAGAGGGGAGAGGTTTTAGAGGCCAAATACTTGAATTGTGCCATTTTACGGGCAAGACCCACTTTCACAATAATGATATAAGTCTGATTATCTCTGGACCCATTTGTAGTTCCTCAGTATTTTCAATGTCTCTTTTAATTTGTGAAGGTCCTTAACCAACCAAAAATAACACTCATATGTTTAAAAAATAATAATTAAAAAATAACCTCATGAGTAGGCTATTTAGCAAACTGCACATGCACAGAACTATTTATATGGGTGGTTTGGATAGGTTTGCTGCATGGTTATGGTACAAAAATATATTTTAATTTCATCCATTTGCCTGGTGGTATTTGTGATGGTTAAAAGCATGGGCTCGGGAACCCTCAACTTGCTAGGTGTGACACCTTGGAAAGCTGACTCAAATGTGAGCCTGCTTACCCATAAACCTATAAAATAGGGATTGATTTATTTTAATAGGTTGTTGTAAGGAATAAATCCTTTAGCCTATCCCATATGGGTGGTAAAAAAAAAAAGCTAATATCATTGTTGTTGTTCTTAGCTGTATATTTTATTAAACATAATAATTATCACTTATTACTTTTGTTCACTTTTATAATTTACAAAGCATTGTTATATATATTTGATTCTAGAATCCTGTGAGTCAGGCAGGACAATTGGCCATTAATTTATTTTATGCATGAGGAGACAGGGGCAGAAATGCTCTAAGTGACTTGCCAAAAGCACACAGTCTATGAGTGGTAGAGTTAGGACTAAAGCACCTAGCTGTCCTGGGTCCACATCCAAGGGATTTCTTTCTTCATGTTCTAGCTCTCTATTTTGGTTCCTGAGCCATAGCCACTTAAATAAAAGCTCATGATTAGCCTTCGGCTGGCAGGCTGTGTTTGTCATTGATTTATCTACTAAACACATAGATCACTGAAATGCTTGCACATAATACTACAGACACTGTCTCATTCTTTTTCTGTTCATTGAGGTTTTCCATTTTACTTTGCTCTCTCCTTTTCAAAAACAACTGATGAGAAGTGCGTGCAGTCTTGTGATCTCATCTGTCAGCAGAATTTACCAACTCGCTGTAATTGTTCCGAGGTGCATTCCAGAAGAGTGAGAATGACCAGAGATTACAGCCTCTGTCCACAACGTTGACACCCTGCTCTTTGAACCAGGTTTTGCCCACCTGACCCCTGCTTCAGTTAATAGAACATGGAAACAGAACTTCTCTCTTCCCTCTTCCTTTTACTGTTCCTGTAAAAGAGCTTTGGGCATCCATAGGTGACTAACTATGAACAAGGCTGATGGTGAGGGAAGGAAAATGGGAGGGGTGTGCCAAAGCTTGGGAAAGCACATGGCATGATGTGATTTGGGCATGAAGGACCCTATTTTATGCCTGTCCGACCAATCTCAAGGCTTCATCAATAACCACACCTGATTAATTACATGGAGGTAGCCAGAGAAACCCGCAGAATAAAAATGTGCCCTTATGGATGGGGAATGACAACTGCATCAGTACTGCTTGTGGTCCATGCCTTCCTTTTGAAGAACAGGGCCCTGGGAGGCAGTGCTGCTGTGTGCCAAGAGGCAGTTTGTGGGTGACATCACCTCTAAGGCTAGTGCCGCCTGAGCTAGGAACCTCACACTACTGCATTGTTTTCCTCCCATGCACCATCCTTGCCAGCTCTTGAGTTCATCCTCTTAGAATGAACAGAGCATGACAGTTTAGTCAACATGCTTCCAACTGCCAGACTTAGAAGCCTTATAGAAGGTATAACCTTTCACACCTCAGTTTTGTTATCTGTAAAATGAAGAAAATTGTGTCTACAATGTAGGGCTGTTAAGAAAACTGAGTGTAAAGCACTTAGGGCTTTCTATGTGCCTATCACAGTTTTCTCTAAGTGCATGTCACCTATTATTGTCATTCAAGATGGGAGGGTCTTTTATTTCTGGATTTATGAATTCATCTGTACCTTTTCTCTTGACTTTACATATTGAACAGAATGTCATCTAACTCTACTCACTTTAAAGCCATTCCATGCTTTCACTTCTTGCCTGACTTGTAATGTGAAAAAACACAAAAAAACAAAACAACTTATGAAGAGCAGTATGTTTGGAGTTAGACACTTTTGGGTGTTTGGGTCTAGATGCTAGTTCTGTTATTAGCTGTTCATAGGCATTTGGGCATGTTGCTTAACTTCTCAGAATCATAGTTTTCTCATCTCTGAGTGGACATGAGATCTCTCTATCACTTGAAACATAGCAGCCACATCAAAGCAAATACATATATAATGGACTTTGTTGGGATTTGGTATTATGATTAGATGGTTCAACAGCCAGGGGACACAGAATGCCTAGATCTTGCTTTGGCACAGAGACGATGGTTCTGCTTGGAGTCTCCAAGCTTATTTTATTGTGCTATACTGAGCTAAAGGGATACTATGTATGGAAGAGTTATTTAATCCTCAGTGGGAATGCAGTAGTTGGCTGCTTCATTATAGAAAATGTTTGAATTAGTTTCAAAATCCTAGGTAATAATGATGCAAACCTTTTTTAAATGCTCGCTATGTACCAGACACTCTACACAGAGTCTATTACTTAATCTGCACAACAATCATAGGTAGCTACTGTTACCAACACCAATTCACAGACTTGGAAACCAAAGCTAAGAGGATTTTCCAGGGTCACATAGGGGTTCATATTTAGGCATTCTTGACTCTAGAGTCTATAGTCATAACCTGTGTACTAAAGAGCTTAGTGACCTCATCAGGCCTGGAAATGATCAATCCTTTTTGGGCTTGTTGAGACTAAAAGAGAGCTGGAATACAGCATAAGAGACATTACAGAAGAAACATAAATTTAACTTTTGTTGTTGATGGTGATTTTCCATTTTAGAATATATTTGAATGGGTGGAGATAACACAAATATATTCTTAAAAAAGCGTGTCAGCCCTAGTGGGTTTGGCTCAGTGGTTAGAGCGTCGGCCAGCGGACTGAAGGGTCCCGGGTTCGATTTCAGCCAAGGGCATGTACCTTGGTTACAGGCTCGATCCCTGGCCCCATTTGGGGTGAGTGCAGGAGGCAACCAATTGATGTGTCTCTCTCACATCAATGTCTCTCTCTCCCCCCTCCCGCCTACATACACACTCTCTGAAAAGCAATGGAAAAAATATTTTCGGGTGGGGATTTAAAAAACACACAAAACGTGTCATGTAAAGAATTAGACATGCTTCACCTACAGAAGAGAGTAATAAACAAAATGTAGTTTCAAAAAAGAGAGAAATTAGGGCAGCTTTATTTTTCTGACTCCATTCTAGCCAATACCTGCCCACATAACCCCTATATATAACCCCCTGCAAACTCTCTTTTTTGAGGGCTACTTAGCTTTTGCAGTGATGAAGTGTATGGATGGTGGAAAAGGTTATCAATTTTAAAATGAGTTTTCTCTTTCCTCTGTATCTCTAGACTCCAGAAGAACTAGAGGACGATTCTGACTTTGAGCAAGAGGATTATGACGTGCGCAGTAGGACAAGTGTTCAGACGGAGGACGACCAGCTCATCGCAGGGCAGAGTGCACGGGTGAGTAGACACTCAGGACTTTGGTTCCTTGCACAGAGACTGAATTCACCAAATTGGTTTGAAGGAATTTCCAATTTCCAGGGACTTGGAGCCCCAGATTCATGGCTCCAAAGTTGGTGCTCTCACCTGGGGTTGTTTATAGCGACTCTAATTTTACACAATTGAAATTACCGCCACTGCATCTGAGTCCTTTTAACTCAGTTCTCTCTCCATCACTTGAAAAATAGCAAACACTTATGTGTATAGTGGGTTTGGTTGGGCATGAGGGTTATGATTAGATGATCCAACAGCCAGGGGACCCAAGGTGTCCAGATCTTGCATTGGCACAGACACCCTGGTTCTATGTGAAGTCTCCGAGCTTGTTAACCACCCAAGAGGCAATGAAAAATGGAGAATCAGAGTACTATTTGTTATTGGCTGGGCTGGCATTGCTTCATACTCTGGCTGAGGATATCAAATAAGACTACACCTTTTGAAATTGGTTCGAGACCATCAGAAAAGAGAGCTTTTTTACCCCAGTACCTACCTATGGCCAGGGCAGTGGCCCCTAGGTCTGTCTGCCATGTGATAGAAAAATAAATTACAGAGGCATACTAGAAATATGCCAGTTTATTGCATGGAGGAAGCAAAGAAAGATGACTTCTTTGGCTCACATTTGAACACTCCTCAACGCTTTGTGACACTGTCCACCAACGCGAGTGTTTCAGAGAGGATCCTGGAATCTGACCAATCTGAGTAGCTGTATCTCCTTGAGGGTAGATGCAAGTAGTCAAGACAGGTGGCAGGAGATGAAATACCTGGGGTTTGCAGAGGAGGATATGTTCTCCTACCTTTCCATAGGGTAAAAACAAGTTATTATAATACAGCTGAGAATTAGATATTATAGTTTTCTGTTAGATGTAACTTAAAAAGTATCAGTCAGAAGCATGAGGTTGAGAAAGAGGTGATGATTTAGGATACGGGTTAGGAAACCCCAGAAAGCTGACACTGGCTTAGGAATTGGGATGAAGGAAGAAATAGAATTTGGTGTTATGATGAATCATAAAATCTTTGCACATAAAACCCAAGTTCTCTTTTGTGCTTCATGTCCTAATAGTCTCATCCAACAACTAAATAATCCAGAAGATATAGATGGATATTTTCACACTGATAGGGGAAATGAGAGGGTCAAAGCCAGAATGTTAAGGATGCATTGGCTTTCATTTCAGACAGACTTGGTTTTGAATTTAAAGGTTAGAGTGAGGAACATGCTTTGTTACATGTTGCTTAATTTCTCTGAGCTTCAGTCCTGTCATCTGTAAAATGTGAATAATAAACTTGTTAGAATTCTTTTAGGGTTTTAATTAATGTTTGTAAAATAATAAGGATAATACCTGATATGTATGAAGTGCTCAGTAAAGGATGACCCTGAAAAATGTTATCCTTTGGAAGAGAGAGGTCTTCTGATCACAGGCTGGTGACAGTAGAAAAGCACACAAAACAGTAGGAAGCCCCCTACTTTGAAAATTTCTTGTAGACTATTTAATCCTGCCTCAAATGTTGAAACTTGGGAAGATCATTAGCTGAGAGTCTTTTTGAGCCTAGTTGGCATGACACTAAACTAATTCATCAACCAAGTCATTCATCTTCAAAATTAAGTAAAACCAGCATTTTCACATCAATGACAAAGGGCAAGTTTGAGTAATTCATCCAAACTCTAATCAATTCAAAGTCAATTTGATTGATTGCAACTCAGTATTGATACATCCTGGTAACCATTGACTTGTTTTCTTAAAGACCAAGGCATACTGTACAACTCTTCTAATCACCATCTGTCAAAATAACATGATCAGTCCGACATTTTACAAGGAAGAACAAAGTCCCATTGTACTTCCATTTCATGCATCTTACTTACATTAGACATCAAGTCAGTTATGGGTAGAAACAAAAGTCAGATTGTGCCTATCTACATCAGTTATTTCTTCACCCAACAGATGAAAAGACAACAGACTTTTTTGAAAGAATTTTCATCATGAATTCTGAACATGGTCCTGGATAGTAAGAGCAAAGTAGTGCCATAATCCAGCACTTGCCCATTTGTCTTTGAGATCCATCTTGTGCTCTGTGTGATTAACTTGCAGCAGAGAGCGTTAGTTATTGAGTCAGCCTACTTTAGCCTGTAATTAAATGATGACAAATCAGAGACATAGAATTAAGGCTGTAAGTTGGAAATAAGAAGGCACATTGAATTGCTGAGATGACAGATGGTTGAACTTTTGACCAGAGAAGTGTGTTAACTTGGTCAAAATTGTGAAGGAGGCAGAAGTTGTTTTTGACAGAGGCAGTTGCTCTTTCCAGCAGCCAGCCCTCCCCTGGTAATGGCTTTATTTTGTGTTCTCATTCAGACATTCTTCTCTGAAATGTTAAATTAATCTAAAAGGAGGTCAAGGTGGAAAAAAGGCTTTTAGTACCCACTCCAACATTGCTCTCAACTTCTGAAATTAGAGTATTTATTTCGTTTATGAGTCTGATGCTTCCCTACAACATTTTATGAAAGGGAGAGAGAGAGAGAGAATGAAAGAATGAGAAAGATCATACCCTAGTCTAGTTAAATATAGAAGTGAGCAGACCTTGACATGACATCTTAGAAACTCTTTTTTAATAGGTTGTTATAACTAACATTGGTCAGCAACAACTCTTGGGCATTTAACCATGGTGATAGAATATATTATTTGGAGTCACGCAGACTTGATTTTAAATATGAGCTTGACCATGCTTTGTGACTTAGGGGCTACTTTCTTAACCTCTTCATGCCTCATCCCTTTGCTTATATAGAGCATCCTACCTTGTAATGTCATTAGGAGAACTGCGTGATAAAATGTATCACAAGGCTTGTCATATAATGTTAAGTTGATGAGATGATGATGATGCTTGTAACTTGAGGTAGTCATTCTTTAGAAGGTTGACCAGATAGTTTACCCTGAAAGCTAGCTGATTTAGGCAATCACGAAAATTTTTACTTGAATTAATGGGACAATTGCTTCTATTTTTCAATTAATTTTACAGCCTGACACTGGTAAAAGTCAGAGGACCCACTCCTAACTCATTATAGTTATTGTCCGCTTTCAATCCAAGTGTATAGAAATGGGTGCATTGAGTTTTAGCCCTTTTACTCATTATTTACATACATTCTTCTACTTGAAGTCTTAACGTTAGACTCTTGCTCTGTGTTTAAGAAACCAATTCTTGTCAGTTTGGAGGCCCATAGACTTCAAAAGTCTTTTTTTTTTTTTTTTTTTTTTGAGATTGGAAAAATAAGTATATGAAAAGCTCCTTGAGATTTAGATTGAAGAAAAAGTCCTGGGATGAGTGGTTGTTGGCTTGGATCAGTGATTTGTACTTTTATTTAAAAAGTAGAGTTTAGCCCAGCAGGCATGGCTCAGTGGTTGAGCGTTGACGTATGAATCAGGAGGTAACAGTTCAATTCCCGGTCAGGGCACATGCCCAGGTTTTGAGCTCCATCCCCAGTAGGGGGCATGCAAGAGGCAGATGACTCTCATCATTGATGTTTCTATCTCTCCCTCTCCCTTCCTTTCTCTGAAATCAATAAAAACATATTTTTTAAAATGAGTAGAGTTTGGCCCAGCTGTAGTGGCTCAGTTAGTTGGCTGAGCATCATTCTGTGAACTGAAAGGTTACTGGTTCAGTTTCCAGTCAGAGTACATACCTGGGTTGCAGGTTGGATCCCTGGTTGGGGCGCATATGAAAGGCAACTGATCAATGTTTATTTCTCTCTCTCTCTCTCTCAGCATATCCCCAGGTAAGAATTAAAAATATATATATATATATAAAAAGTAGAGTTTATAACAATCACAAAAATGATGGTTGGCTATTCAGACAAAAAGCTGGGAACCTGAGATGAGGGGGCTGGAAACTTTGTGGATTCAAATTTCTGATGCCACAGATATGCCCCTCCCTGACCCCCCCCCTCCCAATCAACCACATCAACAATATGGAGACATGTGCTTGGCTACTGTGAACAGAAGCAGCAGAAACACAGCCCGCCCCATTCCTTTAGTTTGAGGGAATGAACAATTGCATGTTATTTATTTTGTTTTTAATTCAATTTCAGTATAACCAGCCTCTAATTATTTTTTCTAGCCAGAATGGCCTTTAATGTGTTAACATTTCAAACTGCTGAGTTACATTGATAAGACCTAATTAAAACTGATATGTTGAATTTTAATCTGATTAACTTGCAAATTTTATAGTTTGTGATCTACTGTTTATAGATAACCTTTTTTTAAATTCCAGTTTCAGAAAAGGTCAATTATGAATTTTTAAAAGCAAGAGCATTTTTTAAATATTTAGGAAAAGACTTTGACTCATCAATAGCTACATGTACAGAAGCTTATATAATGATCCTTGCACCCAAGTCACACAACATTAAGTGTATTATTCGGGTTAAGCACCCCAGAGTCAAAGTAACATTTCCTTTGCAGATCTGCTCTGAAGGGGCCAGTTTTTCTTCAGAATCACACCCTTAGAAAATGTTCCGGCAACTTCTGTTGATCTATGTTGATGCAGTAAGTGGAAAAATGTTTAGGCAGTCAATCAAAAGATATTTATTGAGTTTCTGTATTGAATATTGGGGCCTCTACCCTAAGGAAGCTTAGAGAGAAGTCAGAGGTAGGGCATTAATATGAATTAGAGAGACGAGCAAGGCAATTGATATTCAAATGCTAAACTGCACAGTTGAAACTCAAGTGATACAGTTCACAGAAGTGTAAACCATTCAGAACACAAATTAACCCTTTGGGGATAGCAGGAGATCCATTGCTGTGCATCTGGGGATTAAATGTAGAGTCTGGGTGTCTGTGGGGTAGGTTTACAGATTCTTTTACAGAGAAGTATGTAGTGAATGCTTGTATGATACTGGTTGGGACTTGTGAGATCCCAGTAAAATATGATTATCGATTTTGTGTATGGAGGACAAGTTAATCTAGGACAGCTTTAGATCATCCAAACCTATCTCAAATGCATCCTAATAGCTCTCTCGTCATCAGTACAATATTGCATATGTGAGTTTATGATGAGCTCTTGTGTTTATTAAACACTGTTTTAAATAATTTTTAAAAACTTTCAATGTATTTTAAAATACTTTAACGATAATATTTGTACCTATAATATAAATATAAATATATAATGTAAATATTAACTATAATATTTGTAACTATAATACTTGTAACTATAAATAATCTGACTATTTAAATATGGATTATAACTTGTATATATACACATATACTCTCATACCTATACACATACATACATAATGTACACACTCAGACATGTACTATTCATATAATCACATACGTGCGTGCATGGATGTTAGCAAATTTGGCTGGATGTTAGTAAGGTGTAGCATCCAGGCAGCTGCTACATTTATGCAAATCAGACAAAGACACCCCTTACCGTGGGCAGATGAACCCTCATCTGTAAGATGCTCAGCCTGGTGGACAGTGCTAGTGATTTCAGTGACGCTTGTCCCATTGAGCTGTGCAGTGTCAAACCTGTGTGGTCATGCATGGTGGTTCAGTTAAGTACGGTGTTAGCTGACTTGGGTTTGAATCCTATTTATACAGCCTTTTAGTTGTATAATATTGAGAATTTAACTTCTATGGGCCTTGGTATCATCATTAATAATATAGGGGTAATAATAGCAGGAATCTTGTAGAATGATTAAGTAGATTAAGGGTTTTTTTGACATGTAAGCTTCTCAGCACAGTGCCCAGTACGTGTATGCCTGGGTTTCATGTCAATCTTCTATTTATAGACAGTCATGCCAGACTCTGGGCCCATTCCTTCCCTTTGAAGGTAACTAAGTAATAAGTTATAGGGGTAGCTGGCAAGGAAAATTGATACAGAAATGATAAGTTAATGTTAACAATAATCTCACACATGCTTAATTTAATTTTTGTCATATAAAACACTTAACATATTTATTTGATTTTCTGTCCACCATACCATTTTGTGGTCATTGTTTACTATTCTTATGCTATATCTGAAGATGTTAAAGATATAACCCAGTAGCAATGAGGTCTTAATCCAAGTCAGGGACAGAGCCTGGTTGACACCAGTTTTTCTGAGTTTATGTCCACTGATATTTCCATTAGACATCGGCTACCTCTCCTTCAAACAATTCACTCTCATTGGGGGGAGCTTTACAATTTAGGAAGCAGTTGTTCCTGTTTGTTTACTTATCCTTTGCAAAAGTTGTAGGTCCCTCAAATCATGCTTGCTTGGCCTCTCTTCTGGAGAAGGCTTGTATCCCAGGACTAGAAGGATCCTAGGGCTGATATTCAGACACTCCTTCGGTGAAGCAGGTTGCTCACGGTTCTTTGAGGATGCAATGAGGTGATGTCAGACATTTCACTGAGGGCCTGCTACATAAATAGTGCTTCACAAATACAGGCGATTCTCTTTATTGGTGGTACTTATGTTCTATAGTTGCCGCGAACACTTAATTAGCAATACTGAATTATTGTTCCTAGAGGAAATACAGGATTAGGTTCCTGAGAGTTGCTAGTCTCAACACTTTCTTCAATCATATATAATCTTGTTTAATGAATGTTTCTATTTAGATATTTTATCATTATGATTCATTATGAACTCACATGGCCAAGAGCTCTATAACTCAGGCCTGATTGAAGCTCATCTAATACACATGCCTTCTCCATAGGGCACATCGCAAACTTCTATTTTTTTAATTGATTTTAGAGAGGAAGGAGGAGAGAGAGAGAAATATTAGTTGGTTGCCTCCCGCATGTGCACCAACCGAGGATCAAACCCACAGCCTGGTCATGTACCCTGATAGGAATCAAACCTGCCACCCTTTGGTGTACGGGACCATGCTCCAACCAACTGAGCCACACCGGCCAGGGTACATCACAATCTTCTTGTGCTTAGGGATACTAGGCCGCACTCACACTATGCTTGGGGGCCACGTTATGCATCAAAATCACCAACAAAAAGTACAAAGTTGTGGAAAATGTGGAACTAAATAATATAGGGCAGAAGGGACACTTGTTTATAGTATAAATGCTGAAACAGGAAGACCGAGAATCCCTTCTTCAGCCTCATCTGGGAACATGCACATCAAGAGCTTTGTTTTATTTTATTAGCTCTGGGCATGTCTATGAATGGCTGTGAAAGCACAAGTACTGATTTGGGGTTGTAAATAAATTTTAGATAGGTAAATTTGAAAATAAAGAATCCATGAAAAATTAGAACTCACGCTAGTTGTTTCTCTTCTATGTTCCCTTACCGAGCAACTATTAAAATCAACCTTTGCTTCCTAATCCTGTATTTTAACCCATCCCAATGTCTTTATCTACACACTCATAGGCTCTACAGGGAGCCTTGGTCATACCAGGATTTCCATAGAGGTGGTGGAGCAGGCCTGGGAATACGTGTGCCACCCCTGAAATGCCCCAGGGAGGGGATTTTTATTTGGCATCTAACCACAGATTTCTTAATTAACACACAGAAAGTCTCCCACCCCACTTAGATGCTCCGATGGTGTTTAAAATTCCTTAGTGACAGAAGGCCTATTTCCTTTTTTCCCTTCTCAGAACAGATTTCAGTGTTGAAAGAGGTACATTCTTTTATCTGGTAAAAGTTTCCTGAGACCAAATATAAAAATTGTCAAGAATAGATTCTTTTGAACAAACATATGTCATCAAAGCGACAGAAGTTCTGTTGCTGTGGATGTATGTGTACCTTTGGATCTCTGTATTTTTTGTATGTGGGAGGGGGGCTGGGGAATTTGGGGACCTCATCAGATGTCTGTGCTTTGCCTTCCCTGGGATGGAGGAAACGTACTTTCCAGAATGGAGGGACAGCCTATAGGCTGTGACATTAACTGGAGGCAGAGACAACCGGCTGTCTGTACGTCCTTTGTCACCATTAGTCACGCTTCTCTGTAACCCACACAGGCCATCATGGCGCAACTGCCGCAGGAGGAAAAGGCAAAGATAGCCGAGCAGGTGGAGATATTCCACCAAGAGAAAAGCAAGCTGGATGCCGAGGTGGCCAAGTGGGATGACAGCGGCAATGATATCATTGTGCTGGCCAAGCAGATGTGCATGATCATGATGGAAATGACAGACTTCACAAGGTGAGGCCCAGAGACAGACGGGTGAAGGTTTCCTCATCAGTCCCAGAAGCAGAACGGTGTATTAGCTGGCAAAAGCTTGCTGAAAAATTAAAATATTACATAAAAACTGGGTACGGATATTGCACAACTTACATGTGTAAGGCAAAATGATTTGAACCTAATTCTTAGCAGGAAGGTCCTTTTGGTTAAGGAGAACAGATTCATTTTTGTAATTATTATTTTAATTATCTATCCTAAGTCAGTCATTAAATCAAACCCCTGGGGAGTGGCTGATTCATTTTTTGGTCTGTGCTATTTTGCAATGTATTTAAATATTCTGAAGATAAGGTGAGTAATTTGTTAATACCCCCTTGGGGAAAAAAAATATTTATACATATGTGTGGGCGTATGTGTGTACATGTAATACGTTTTAATGCTAGCCCCTGGTCTAGCATAAACTTCAGCTCATTTTTACCCTTATAGTAAAAAAATCAGGTTCAGCAACCTGATTTCATAATTTTGACAGGTTAATTAAAAATTGTGTATGTTTTATTCCCTTTTGCCCTATGCAATGCTTTTAAAATATCAAGAGACCAGTCAGAATTTTGTCGGGAGCCTTTTCTTCATCCAGGTCATTGCTGTTTCTGCCACTGCATTTTTAGTCTCTTTGGAGAGAGGTGACGTTTCTGTCCTTCCTCCCACACACAGGTCAAACTAAGGCAAAGCAAACCTCAAGGAAAAGTTCCCTGGGTTTTGAATCCAAATAACAGGTGATTTTGGAGCAGTTCCTTATTGTCTATTTATTTGCAAAATGGGGAAATTCAATACTTCCCTATAAACTTCACAGGAGGGTTTAAAATCCAGAGAGGTAATGCATTTGTAAATTTTGCTGCCATAGAAATGAAAGCTATTATTATACTGTAGATTTTTTTTCTGGGAACACAGACACACAGAGACACATGCAAGCAAAGATATTTTAATGGTTCCACATGGTATTTGTTATCAAAACTATGTAAGGATATATGGCAATGTCAAAACATCACCATGTGGGTGACTCTCTCTTAATGATTTCTCACTGTTTCTAATAAGACACAGCTGCAGTTGATTATAAGTTATAATAAAATATGCACCATCTCTACCCCTACCCTTTGCCTCTGGCCAATATGCATGAACATTACTTGGTCCTTTCTCCAAATGTTTTAAAAGTGTTTTGTACTTCAGCAGAATGATTTTACTGTTATGAGGGTGACCTTTGAGACTTTTAAATGTCATTGTATTCATTAGAAGTTCAAATTTGTAAATTTAGTCTCTGTCAGCTTCACAAATTTATTATACATGCACACACACAAATAATGGTAGGGAAAAAAACAGTCTGAGCTATTATTTAAGCCTTAATTTTCTACAAATCATACCATCATGGCAGCTTCAGTCATTGCTTTTTAAGGCCTATGATGACTTAATTTGCTTGCTTTTAACATTGTATTAGTACTTTATCTGATGGGTATTATGCAATCCATTAATAACATCACTTGAACAAATATTCCCATTAGTTTAAAGTGAATTATGAGTCCAGTCATGTTGCTAGTTATAATGCTCTGCGTTATATATAACTATGGTCCAGGAAGAGAGATTTGAGGTCTTATTAGATGTTAAATAAGACAGACTTTCTATTAGTCAAAGTGTAGTTTTAAAAGCGAAAAGAAGGCCACTTCAATTTCCTAGGGATTTCATGTAATCATTTTATGCTGATTTGAATAATGAAATGTCTAGAATGCTACTGGTGATCATTTTTCCCCCTGCCCGATGAGCAGTTTTGTGCCCATTTGTGAGGGCACAGGGAGGAGTTCGGTAATTAATGACCAGAGACAAGACAAGGACGTGAATTGGGAATGGAACCCTTGAAGCTGAGGTTTGGCGGCTGCCTCCATCTGCAGCGCCCCTTCCCTAACGAAGAGGGAGCTGACTTGGGACTTTCTTATGGCCTCTCTCCTGCGCTCACTGAGCTTGATCATATGCATTATCATTATTGCCCTTGCATTTTTCCACTGCAAGGGGGAATAGTTTCAGCTCTATGCCTCTAATAACTCCTATGCACTATTATGTCTTATTTAAAGGAATGAAAACTTAACTACTCTTGCCCGGCAGGGTGTGGCTCAGTGGTTGAGCATCGATCTGGGATCCAGGTGATCGGGCTTCGATTCCTGGTCAGGGCACATGCCCGGATTGTGGGCTCGATCCCCAGTCGGGGGCATGCAGGAGGCGGCCTATCAATGACTCTCTCATCATTGATGTTTCTATCTCTCTCTCTCCCTCTCCTTTCCTCTCTCTGAAACCAATAAAGATATATAAAACAAACAAAAAACTTGACGACTATTGAGAAATCATATGTTTAAAGGGCATTTGGATGCAAAAAACACCCTTGCATTTAGTGGCTTGTTATTTTATTCTTATCAGTAGCTGATTTATTAATTTGATTCAGTAATGTCAGTGCTACCCATTCCATTATTATTAAAATCGGAGAGGTTCTGCCTCATTATTTGTGTAATAACTTCTCCATGGAGGATGAAACTGATTATGCCTCCAGTCTCTTTCCTGTTCAGTTCTTGACTTCTAGCTCATGGGAAATGGTGGAAGCGGTGCAATGCGCGGGTAAACCATACTCATGTCATTTTTGGAAAGAAATAGCATGTGCTAGTCTTGTGTTCCAATAATAAGAGGTATGGAGATGGCAACAGCTCAGTAGAGAAACCCAAGTTTAATTGTATAGCAAGGGCCACATCGTCTTTTGAGATTAACCGTAAGTTCTGATCTTGAAAGGAATGGATTCAGGCTAAGAAAATAATTTTTAGGGTACATCCAACTGTAAAATCCTGAGTACAAGACTAAAAATCATGTAATCACCCCTCTCTTCTCAAACTCTATTCCTCCCTAGCTCAGACACTCAGTACCTCAGCCTAGGTATCACTAGACTGATCTTCCAGTTACAATTCTTTACTCATCAGTTCATGCCACACCGTATCTGGTGATTAAAGGGCAGCCATTCAGCTTTCTTTGCAACAAGACTTTTATTACCTCTTTTCATAAAATAAAAATCTTGAGTTTGCTAACTAAGGTCTACAGGTGTTGACCCTTAGACTTCTTTATCAATTTTGTACATATTTTTACTTCAACAAGGCCCCTGCAGTCACATTCCACTCATTAATCCCCAGATTCATTCTGCTTTCCTACTGTGTTGTCTTCATACTGCTTCAGCTGATTGGTGAAAGTGATATTTCCCAAGAATGTTTTTGGAACCCTGGTTCTTAAAAGGGGGAGTCTGTTGATTCAGTGCATTTGCAAATACACTCCTTACATACTATATCCTCATTATTAGAAAGTCACATTATATATTGACAAGTGAGAGGATTTGAGAAAGCTATAGCAAATAAATCTTTTAAATTTGGATTAACTCCAAATTTAAGAATTCTCAGTATTGAGCACATGAATTCAGAATGTACTTACACATTGATTTTCCATGTTAATACTTATTACCTTTTCATGAAATGTGAATTGTTGGTCAATGTTAGATAGCAATGATATAGTAATAGTTTTCCATGACTTCTTTTTTGGGAGGGAGGTTACTACTTCCTGGGAAATCGTCTAAATATTGACATTGACCCTTGTATAAGTATTACATATTACCAAAAGAAAGAAAGTTACACAAATCTATATAGTAGGCCCAATTCTATGGCTTAATCTTCATTCTAAGAAAACAAAAAATGTTTCAGATGGAACAATATGATGGCCTCTGAATCTTTAAGGTCACAAGGTTGCTCAAAGCCCCTTTTAAAACACCCAAAAGAGAATCTGGTCTAATTTACATGTGTAAGTCAAAGTTAGGGAAACACAAAGAGTGTAAGCCCTCATTTTGAGACAGAGCTACAGCCAATGAGGACATTTGCTTTATCAACATTGTCTTCCACAGACAGACTGAAATTTCTGATCTTGTCTTTCCTGGGCCTGATACGGCTAGCTATCTAGATACATATTTTTTTCTGTTGTCCATTTGTTTCTTGTTTCTGTGCCCACTTCACATTATCCATATGACTGTGGCTCATTTAGACTATGATGTCTAATAGTGTAGTCACTAGCCACATGTGGCTATTTAATTGTTTTTTATTGTTTTTAAAAATATATGCTATAAAATTAACTATTTTGACCATTTTTTAAAAACATGTTTTTATTGATTTCAGAGAGAGAAAGAGAAACATCAACGATGAGAGAGAGTCATTGATCAGTTGCCTCCTGCAGTCCCGTACTAGGGATCAAGCCTACAACCCAGGCACATGCCTTGACTGGTAATTGAACCCATGACCTCCTGGTTCATAGGTTGATACTCAACCACTGAGCCATGCTGGCTGGACTATTTTAACCATTTTTAAGTGTATAGTGCTGTGACATTAAGTACCTTCACATTGCTGTGCAACCATCACCACCATCTATCTCTAGAAAATTTTCATCTTTTGCAGCAGAAACTCTGTACCATTGAATATTAACTCCCTACTGCCCTCTTCACTCAACCTCTGGGAACTACCATTCTTCTTTCTGTCTCTGTGAAGTTGACTATAAGTATCTCATACAAGTGGAAGCATAGTATTTGTCTTTTTCTGAAACTATGCTTTCACTTAGTTCAGTGTCCTCAAGGTGTATTCATGTTATAGCTTGTGTCAGACTTTCATTCCTTTTCAAAACTAAATATTTTATTGCAGGTATGTACCATATTTTGCTTATCCATTTGTCCATTGTTGGACATCTGGGCTGATTCTACCTTTAGGCTATTGTGAATAATACTGTGATGAACACTGGTGGACAAATATCTCTTTGAGATTATGCTTTCAATACTTTGGAGTATATACTCAGAAGTGGAATTGCTAGATCATATAGTAATTGTATGTTTAATTTTTTGAGGAACTACTGTACTGTTTTGCATCATAGCTGCATCATTTTACTTTCCCATCAATAGTGCACAAAGGTTCCAAATGCATCACATCCTTGTCAACACTATTTATTTTTTTAAATTATTGTTTGTTTTAATAGTAGCCATCTTAATGTTTGTGAGATGGTATCTCATTGTGGTTATTTCTTTATATTGTTAACAGTATTATAGATGTCCCGCATTTCCCCCTGCCCTTTGCCCCCGCCACCCAGCCCCTATCCCACCCCAGGCCTTCACATTATTGTCTGTATCCATGGGTTATGCATATATGCATATATGATCTTTAGTTAATCTTCCATTCCCCCCATCCCTTCCCCTCTGCCATCTGTCACTTATTCCATGTATCCATGCCTCTGGACCTATTTTGTTCATCAATTTATTTTGTTCATTAGATTCCACATATAAGTGAGAACATGTTATTTGCATTTTCCTAATGATTAGTGATGTTAAACAGCTTTTCATATGTTGATTAGCCATTGTGTATCTTCTTCAGAAAAATGTTCAAGTCCTTTGCTTATTTTTTAATGAGGTTGATTAAGTTTTAGTGTTGAATTTTAGGAGCTTTTCTATGTTCTGGACATTAACCCCTTGTTAGATACACGGCTTGCAAATCTTTTCTCCAATTCTGTGGGATGCCGTTTTACTCTGTTGATTGTGTTTTTTGATGCACAGAATTTTTACAAATTCGATAGTCAGATATACCTAGTTTTCTTTTGTTGCTTGTGCTCTTGGTGTCATACCTAAGACAACATTGCAAAATCCAATGTCATGAAGTTGTTCCCCTATAAATTCTTGCAAGACTTTTCTATTTTAGCTCTCATATTAAGGCCTTTTATGCACTTCAAGTTAAATTTTGTATGTGGTATAAGATAAAGGTCCCATTTCATTCTTTTGCACATGGATATCCCGCTTTTCCCAGAATCATTCATTGTAAACACTGTCCTTTTCCTGTTGAATGGTCTTCACCCTCTTGTTGAAAACAATTTTACCATGTGCATGAAAGTTTATTTCTGGGCTCTCTGTTCTGTTCCATTTGGTTATATGTCTGTCTTAATGCAAACACTGCAGTGTATGATTAGGGGTGCTTGGAAGTAAGTCTTGAAATCAAAGAGTGTGAAGCCCCAAACTGTGTTCTTTTCCAAGGTTGTTTTGGCTATTTAGGGTGCCTTGAGAATCTATATAAAATTTAGGATGGATTTTTCTATTTTGGCACAAAATGCTACTGGGATTCTGATAAGGATTACATTAATTGCTTTGGATAGTATTGACATCTTAAAATTAAGTATTGACATCTCGATAATATTAAGTCTTCTATATACATTGGGTGTTATTACATTTATTTGTGTGTTTATTTCAGCATCATTTTGTAGTTTTCAGTGTACACCCCTTTTGCCCCCTTGGTTAAGTTACTAAGTACTTTACTTTTTGATGTGATTACAAATGGGACTTCTTAATTTCTCTTTCAGATAGTTCTTTGTGTATAGAAATGCAACCGATTTTTGTATGTTGATTTTTGCATTCTATAACTGTTAAATTCGTACATTCTATTTTTTTGGTAGAAGCTTTAGGGTTTCTGCATCTAAGATCATGTTGCTTCTTCGTTTCCAATATGGATGCCTCTTATTTCTTTCTCTTGCTTAATTTCTCTGGCTAAAACTTCCAATGCTATGTTCAATAGAAGTGGTAAAAGAGACACCCTGTCTTTTTCCTGATCTTAGAAGAGAAGCTTTCAGTCTTTCACCAATTGAGTGTGAAGCTAGCTCTAGGTTTTTAAAACTTTATTTAAGATGAAATAAAATTGAAAAAATTATTCAACAGTTTCTTTTATAACTACAAGTGGATTTATCATAGGATCCAGTAATTTCATTCTTGGGCATTTATCCCAGAGAAATGAAAACTTACATTCACGCAAAATCCCGTAGACACATATTTATACTTGCTTTGTTTGTAAAAGCCTAAAACTGAAAATTATCCAAATAGCCTTAATTTGGGTAAATGGTTAAACTAACTTTGGTACAACTGTATAATAGAATACTACTCAGCAATAATAGATGCAGCAGCTTGGATAAATCTCAAGGAAAATATGCTGAGTGAAAAACATCTGTGTTGTTGTCTACTGTATGATTCTATTGATATAACACTCTTGAAATAAAAAAAGTTATAGTGATGGAGAACAGATTAGTGATGACTATCTAGGGGTCAATCTATGGTTGATTGGTTAGGAATAGGGTGAGTGATATAGAGTTAATACAAGAGAACCTTGTGTTCTGTGCCTCAGTTGGGGTAGTAGTGACATGAAGTTACACATGTGATTTCATTTCCTATAGCTTACACACAAGTGCATGCATAACTGCTGAAATCTGAGTAATCCCTGTGGATTTTACCAGTGTCAGTTTCCTGATTTTTATTGTACTAAATTATGCAAGGAGTTAGCATTGGGGGAGGCTGGATTAATGGTGCATAGACATCTCTATATATATAGGGTGTCCCCCAAAATGTATACATGTACTTTGAATAATTATAAAGGCAGTGTTTATTAAAATACATTTCATTTTCAAAATTGAGCTATCAGCTGCTAAAGTGTATATACATTTTTTGGGACACCCTGTATGTGTGTATATATTGCAGGTTCCTGGGAATATATAAATATTTCCAAATGCAAAGTTAAAAATAGGCAAACTTGAATAAAATTAAACTGAGTTTCTCAGTCACATGAGCCACATTTTAAATGTCCTGTAGTCACATGGGACTAGGGGCTACTATATTGGACAGTGCAGAATTATATATAGAATATGTCCATCATTATAAAAATTCTCTTGGACAGCACCGCTGTAGACACTCTGATGTCCAAACAAGTTTTAGAATTTTCTCCCAACCTACACAATAGCATGAAAAGTAAATGCTGCCCTTGTTATGTAAGCTGAATTCAGGGTCTTCTCTTTTAAAGATCCTGCTTACTACTCCATAGTTGTTACCCAGCTACTAGTAAGGAGTCCTACACAACCTGGCATGTAAACAGGAGGACATGAGTTAATGCGATCCCCCACCCCACCAATTCACACAGCTGCCTTTTCTATCCCTTTTCTCTCCTGCTCACAACGTGGGGGAATGTGGGCCATGTCACTGATTCTGTACCTAAAAAAATGTGGGTCTTGAAACTTCCTTAACAGCATTGTGCAGGATGCTTAGAACCATGTACTAGATAATCAGGGCTTCTGAGATGATTCAAAGAAGTTTCTTAATTCTGACTCATTAGGCAATGAGTGAGGGTACACATAGCTTTAAATACTGATGAATGTCTAGACTAATCTATTTAGCAGTCAGCAATTTTTCTTTTCTTTTTCTATATAATAAAAATGCTTTCTGTTTTCGTATTTACATTGTAGCTTTTATTTGATATTTGTATATTTTGTGAGATGATTATTACAATAAGTCAAGTTAACATCCATCACCATACATAATATGGACATTTTTGCTTATGATGAAAATTTTGAAGATCTAGTCTCTTTGCAACCTTTAAATATATAATACAATAGTATTATATCCTAATGACTTATTTTATAGCTGGGGGTTTTTATTTTTTGACTCCCTTCTCTTATGTCACCAACAACCCTCACTTCAGATTATCATCAATCTGTTCTCTGTATCCAGGAGCTCAGGTGTTTTTGTGGAGGGAGGGGGTGCTGTTTTAGTGTTTTTTTTAAATTAAGTTTATTGGGGTGACACTGGTTAAGAAATGATACAAGTTTCAGTTACACAATTCTACAACACATCATCTGTACACTGTATTGCATGTTCACCACCCCTGTTTGGTGTTTGTTTTGTTTTAGTGAAATCATATGGTATTTGTTTTTCTCTGTCTAATTTCACTTAGCATAATGCCCTCAGGGTCCATCCATGTTGTTACCTAAATAAGGATTCTTAAACAAATTGGTTATATTAGCTGCTTCTGATAATGTCAGCATTATGTTATGTAATGACTTGTTTTTAACGTCTTTCTTCCTTTCCAATATTCTGGATGAGTTAAATAGCATCGGGATTATAATCTTTTTCAAGGGTTAGTGAATTCCTCTGAGAAACCATCTGGATTTACTGTTTGTTTTGGTTTGGTTTTTTATCAGCTTTCTTTCTGACAGTCTTATTTGTTTCCTCCATGGAAATGAGACTCTAGTTTTCAATTTCTTTTTCCTAGCCAGTGTTGGTAAATTATATATTCCTAGAAAGTTATTTCATCTAGGTTTCAAATTTATTTGCATGTATTTAAGACAAGTACTTTTATGATACTTTTAATTCTCTTTTTTCTAAAGTTATTTCACTCATCTCTTTTAGGGATATTTGTTTTCTTCTATTTTTCCTAATAGCAATCTAAGTATATTTTCTACATCAGTTTTGCTCTTTTTTTGGAGCTAGTTTTAGATTTATTTATTACTCATGTTTTATTATTTTCTAATCATTTATCCCCTTTTGTAATTTGATTAATTTCTCGCTACTTCTCCTTAAATTTTGAGATATTATGGTTTTCATTAAGATGATTTGTTTGTCTCTGAGATCACTGCTTTAGCGGTTCTCATAAGAATTAAATGTATATAGCAAATGATAATACCAAGTTGTGATTCAGGACACAGAAGTTCCAGTCCTAATTCTCTGTGAGTGGCATTCTCTCTGCAGTATCATCTTGGACATGTCACTTAACTTTTCCTCCTTGTGTTTCAGGAAGTATTTGATGTTCTCTAAACTTCTAGTTTGCTCTCTAGTTTTGTGAAATACTTGCTTATTACCAGCTTGTGACCCCAATAACTTGAGCCTACAATGTGAACTCTAAAGTTTGTTAATAACAATCCACTAGTGAGTCTATGAACCGCAGCCTCTGGTGTCATCGCAGAGGACGTGTTTCTAATCATTCTCTCGGCCACGAGACGGGAGCCTGAGCCTCAAGCAAATTCAGTTCTCTCTAGAAATGTTCTGGACTCAGTACACTTCATCAGAATCAAGCAGCTATTGAAAGTTATAATGTAAGGTTTATGAAGATGTTTTCCTCAAACCCTTGGGAATTCTTGATGTAAATAAACACACATGATGGTTAGTCATGGAAAATCAAGCAGAGTGCAGCTAGTTTCTTGTGCCTGGGTTAAGGTAGAGGTAAAAAGGAGCAAGTTTGAGAGAGTAAATGTAAAATAAAGAGATCTTCTAAGGTCTAAAAGAGAAATATGTAATAATGAGAACATTATTAAATGACAGATTCCACACCTAAAATTCCCTTTAAAAATGTCAAACAAAAACATGAAAACATTTCTTTAGAGATAATTTTAAAAATAGCTTGGAGAGTAAAAGCCAGATTATCACAGAATCTTTAACTCATGCATATTACATAAATTTTACGTGTGAAATCCTGTCCATATTCAAATATCTAAATAGCAATTGAAAAAAAAAAAAAAAATCAGTGTCCTTTGTGGAAGAGTTAATGTTATCACAGCAAAATAAAATATCTTAAGTTCTCAATTTCCCTATGTGTGTGTTTAAGCTTTGACATGAACATAATATATTTTAATTTTAGCTACTAATGTAAAAAAATTACAGTATAGAAATTAGGAGAGAACTGAACAAAATGCCCTTCATTTACATTAATTTTCTGAAGCCATTTTAAATTTTCTATTTTATAAAACATTATGTAACAATGGCAGTCATTGCTCACTCTATATATTCTTATGTGTTCTAAATAAGTCACTTCTGAGTACTTTTTGTCCACATTTCATCACATTTCTAACTCTAAGAATCTAATTTTGTAGCCTTTAAAAAAAGCATTGATTTTTAGATGCACCTAAGGAGAACAGACTAAGTAAGAAGGCTTTGAAAAAAAAAGATAAATTAATTTAACCTATTTATCTCTCACGAAAAGAGAAAGAGAGGTTATATGCTATATTTTGTTTAAAGATTCCTGGCACAGCATAGTTTTCTCTTTTTTTTATATAATAGTTAAAAGACATGTAATATTCAACAGTTTACCTAATTGAAATCCTTGTGTGAAAATATTGGGACAATGGTTTGGAAGCATAAAGACATCTACTGTCACACAGCATTTTGTCTGTTTTTTCATAAATCAGTACTAGGAGCACATAAGCCAATGAGAGTAAGAGCCGGACAGAATTCTGAAATACTGGCTGAACAGCTCCCCATGTGTACAAGAGACAATTGCTTCTTAAAATGCCAAGTGGACTTAAAAATAGTGTTGGACATGGTATGAAAGACAACTCAAGGGCTTTTATTTTAGCTTGACTCTCATTCAAATGGAGATTTTATTATAACTTGCATGAACATAGATGAGTTCATGATTTTTGTCTATTTTTCTCATTTCTAAAATGGGATCGATGATACCTACAAGGGTTGTTATATAAGGTAGCACATCTAACACATAGGCACATGGTAAATATTTCAATATTAAATGCCCATTGCCTGTGGTGAGCACCCTTTTTAATGGAACACCATCTAAAAATATGTAAATTGAGGTAAAGAATTAAATGTGAGCACACACATCAATTAGGGAAAAATATTTCCTGAAGATGAATGGAAGTAAAGTGGATTATTAACTTGGAAATTGAAATGAATCAAGAAAACATTCAAAATTCTTCTAACATGACCAGAGCCAAATACAAAAGTAGAGACCTGGACAAACAATATGGTTGGTTTGTCTATTTCTGCTCATAAAATGGATTTCTAATTATGTTGTATATGTTGTTTCAGAGGCAAAGGCCCATTGAAAAATACATCTGATGTCATTAATGCTGCCAAGAAAATTGCTGAAGCAGGTTCTCGAATGGACAAATTAGCCCGCGCCGTGGCCGATCAGGTACTTCAAGAGGGAAGAATCATTCGTTAGCTCTTGGGTTCTGCAATGGGTTTTATACATCCTATAAAATGCCTCTGAAGAATGAATTGTAGAAAATCACTAACATTTTATAAACTGGCCTCTAACTCTGCTGAGACTGAGCTGATGGAGAAGGTGCGTTCAGTTCAGAAGGGACTCCTAAGGCTTATGACCAAAATTTCTTAAGAAGAGCACACATTATGTAGGAGACATAACCCCCAGAGAGCCATGGGGTATCCCAGCCATCTTCATTCAGAATTTCACTCACGCTGAATGAGAGAGAAGAAAAAGAAGAAGACTGTACATGTTGTTACATAATATTGATCTCACGTAATGATGCTCTTCATAATTCATAAGGATTTCTGCTCTACTATAAATGGGATTAATGCACATAACGGAGAACCTCCAGATTCCAGCTGCATTTTCATCCAGACTCAGTCTCATCAGAGATCAGTGGAATTCTCAGAGTATCTTTTGTGCTTTCAGACCGAACAAAGATACAGATTAGAATGGTTCTTAATCTCAGCTTGAATGTTTCAGTTGATTTCCTTTTCATATTTTTCATTTTATTTGGCTGGAATTGGAACTCTAAAATTCTGTTGTAAATATGACGTGTTGCAATAATGTTCCATTTCCCATAAGGGTACTTTAGGCAGTAGACGTTTCCAGGTAGCAGATCCTTATTTCTTTAAGTAACAGCGGTTTACAGTTTGAACCATTTTAAAAGGAAAATGTCCTAAAATATAAGATTCTGAAATAGAAATATTATATAAATTATTATTTACATGGAGACATTATGAGCATGAAATTGCTTACTAGACTAGAACACAGGGATGCTCTCTAGAGACATGAGAAGATATAGAATTGCTTCCTCCTTCATAGATGGCCTTTGTCTTCTATTATTTTGGGGTTGATTATTAGAGTTTTCCTCCCCCATTCCTTAATATTAGGCTCTTCCTCTAAATACTCATAATCTCCAACATCCCAGATTCTTCAATATTTTAAGAAAAATACATTATTAAACTATTAAGATTATACTTCTAAAAAGCCAATATATTCTCATTTTAATTATATATATTATATATGTTTAAATATATGTAGGCTAATTCAAGGGAATGTTTTTTGCTTGCTTTTGAATTTTTTAAAAACATTTAATATCAAAGATAATTCATTATTATATTTGGAGACCATCCCCACCCCCATATTTGTAGGGTTTGAGGACCAAACCATTACTAAATTGCTAATTTCAGGGCAATATCAACTGCCAAGCTTTCTGAAGTTTGCAGCATAATTTGGGCTTCTTTCTACAGAGTTCTATATGTATCCCAGGAAGTTCATGCACAAGAGAGGAGAGACAGTGAGCTTACTTGAAAATATGCATGCATACAAACAAACAAAAATGCACCAACCAAGAAAGGCAACCACTCCTCCCTCCCCCCTCCTGGCAAATGCTAAGGGATTTAGGATGAGTAGAGTGAGCAGAGATTGGTGGGTGTTTCTGAAAAGAGTTTTTGTTGGGATAGACTTTTTCCTAGGAGTGAAAGTGAATGAAGTTTGGATGGTTTTCCATTATATTCTGAATCTCAGTGGCTAAACTATTTCTCAATCCATTTAGGAAAATTGAGTTCAGTATTTTTTATTATGATTCTTGTTTTTGATTTTGCATTTTTGCAACTTGAAGCATAGCCCCAAACAGTTTTGATGTCTGGAAAACAACACACAAATCCCAGGATTCTAGATGCCTTTTGAGATTGTGACAAAGCACTTAAATGCTATTTAATGGTGACTTTCAAACAGACAGATGAAGGTAAACATAACCCTCTATTTGAGGCACTCTTACTGTCATCAGTGGGGAAGCAGCTTGCAGTTTTTTTCTGTTTTGTCTGAATGGGACATTTCTTTGTCAAATTCTGCTCCTATTTCCACGATGTAAGAATTATTCATTTTGCCTTTATTTGTACTTTAAATGCTTCAGTTTAAATAATAGAATAGAAAGAGCATCACGGAGGAGTGGACTGATTGCCTTTATTTTGCCTGAAAGTATTTTTATGGAGATTTGAGATACGCATGCAATATAAACTTTTTCCGGACTGTTGCATTTTTAATTATTGTTCCATTGAGATAGAACTTCCAGTTTAATTTGCTGCAAGGTATTTGTATCAAAAGACTAGTGAGCCTCTAGGGAGATATCATTTTAAAGTTAATTCCTTTCAGTATATGGGTCTCTGGAGTAGGATAAATATTACAGTATTAAATACTTGTAGAAAGCTAAAAACAGTCTCTGTGGGAGATTATTCTTGATAAATGCAGTTAGTGAAAAAAAATACCACAATGGTAAGTGTTAAGTATAAAAAGGACCCCTTTGTCATTTATTAAATAAATGGTTATGTTGAAATTACTAGCTTCACAGTATTAATGAAAGAATTCTTTTCTTAGAGCTTGAAGGAAACAGCTGGAGTGTTTTTCTCATGCTCTTATTCTAAATAAGATACTTCACTGTGGCCTGTAGGTGCTTATTTCTTGCAGTGTTTCATCAAAGATCTGGTGATTATATGTTTTCTACAAGTGCCAAATTGGGCCAGAACAATAGAATGGCCTGGAGAATCTCGAGCTGAATTTTCAATAGCAATAGGAATAGATTTCAATTACTGGATAGCCATTGGCTTTGAAGCCTCAGAAATGCTTTAGGGAGTCATGTAAGTTTCTGTAGGAGTGTTCATCTAAGCTCAGTGTGTATTCGATGGACATCTACCTGTTTAAGTCACAAAGAGAATTCAGAAATCCCTGGTTATCATTGGTTCTGGCACATCCAGAGTCTGGGGTCTGTTGCTACTCTTAACAAGTATTTCAATTGGCATCCAATTCATTCTCTTTCTCGCATCTGTTTCTTTTACAGTGGCATGATTCTTCTCAATCTTTTGTTTAAAGGAAGTTTATCGTGTTGCTCATATTTTGATAAATACAAAATCCAAAAAGTATAATAGACTTTCTTTAGTGATGACGCATTTCTTAGAAAGCCAAAGGAAACAAATGACTTTTATCCCCCAACTAACTGAATTGAAACTCTACCCTCTTCTATGGCAGAGAGATTGCCTTCTAGCAGGCGTTACTTTGGCTGTCTGTATTAAAATACCTTTGTATGTAGTGAACATTGAGTGAGTCACTTGGAAAAAATATATAAAATATTTAGTTTCCTAACAGGATACCTAGAAAAGGTACAGAAGTCCCAATAAGACATGAAGGTATATGACACTGAAACCTTTTCTTCACACAGCTTTTATATAGCAAGTGTGAGAAACTGAAGAGGACCCACTAACTGAGATCACTTTTTAAAATGTCTTATAGTGTCCTGATTCAGCGTGCAAACAGGATTTATTAGCCTACCTTCAACGAATTGCCTTGTATTGCCATCAGCTTAATATCTGCAGCAAGGTGAAGGCCGAAGTACAGAATCTTGGAGGAGAGCTCATTGTGTCAGGGGTAAGCTGGGACATGGGCTTCACGATTTAAGCTCCCACTGTTGTACCTCAAGGCAAGAATTCTTGGCAACAGTACTGTTAAAAAACACCAAACTGCAGTGATTCATAGGGAGGTAGTTTTAAAATAAATGTTATCACCATTATTCCAGACCTTACAATAAGTCACAGAGAGCAATTTGATTTTCCAATTACCCTGTGTTTATACTGGCCTTGTAAAATCTCCATTCTTTATAAGGAAACTTATTTCATAGTCTGCAAACTCATTGCCAAGCTGCGCCTATTATAATTATTTGGGGCTTTTGTATATTTACTCATTGTGAGTCTACATCCCTTGGTTAGCCCTAGTAATTTTCATTCTCTGTTCAGAAGCCAGCCTCTACATGTGGATTGTATTCACACGTTAGAGCTGATAAAAACAATGGAAATTGAATTCATCAGGTTCCAATGCATACTAGGTTACCAGTAACCCTTAAAAGCCAGAATGTTTGAATTTAATACAGGTTGATGTGCTGTTGCCAAAAACTAACATAGTTTTCAAACACTAACAATTATATATTTTTTACTCAATCACTCCAGTGTTTCCCTTCTCATGAAAATTTAAGTACCTGGCTCATTTCATCAAATGCAAAGACATAAGAAGTTTAGTGACTAGAAGGATCATGATTTCTTGGCAAGATTTTCAAATATATGTGTTGAGGTTCTTCATCTTGGCCTCTTCTCCTCCCTCACTCAGTCCCTCTCTTTTAACAAAATTTGCCATCTGTTATTGGAAACTATTTGCAATCCTGAAGTGTGGCTCTACCACCTATAGTTCTTTTCCCAGTCAACCCGGATGCTGCCTTTGGAAGTGTGGCATTACATTACCAGGACCATAACCTTATCAACATAGGGAATGTCTTACGAAAATTACACTGGTCACGAAGCTAATTTTCCCCCAAGCCATTTCTTAAAAATTCATCAATTTGACCATCTGATAAAAACATGTGGAAAATCCTTCTTGAATCCAAAGGTTTCAGTACCTATATTGCTTGGCTTGCAGAAAACATAGCTGGGAAAAGAGCTGATCTGGCTTGCATGGAGATGCCATCTGGAAAGCCTGGTCCATGCAATCCCACCTAGAGCCCAATAAATTGGCTATTTTGTGCCTCTTTCCAAAGCATTGTCACCTCTCTGCATTTCCAAAATGATCCTGCTTCAACATTCTTCAATAACCAAGTGTAATCTGTCTTACGATGTATCCTTCCTGCCAAGTTGGTAACTACCAAGATTCTCTCTGCCAAGAAGTAATCAAAACATTGCATCTCCCTTGCTTCCTTTCTTATCTTCAGCCTCGATGGTATAGTTTCCCATACCATTCAGCTTTCATGTCCATCTGTATATAGCACCTGTGGAACTGAGTGCTTTTTTGTTTAGCTTGCCTTGTGTGCTTTCATTTGTCACTTTCCAAATCTTATTTACATGGATGCGCAAAGCATCTTTGTGGATCTCAGACTCCACAGCTTCATCTGGACAGTATTTCCCTGGCACAGTTGCTCCCCATCATCCTCTCAGTACCCATTGTTCATCACCGCCTCCAGAGCTTCATTTCCATTGTCTCTTCCTCATTGAGATGTAGTCCAAACCATCATTGGCTTTTATCACTTGCACTATTGGCATTTGCAGAGGTGTTTGAGACTGAGAACACCATCAAGAAGCCTGTTTCCTTCTTTGAGTCTTACTGGCAAAGAACATAAATCCTTGCATGGGAGAAGGCTTCTTTTAGAGGAATGGTATGCAACTTTATAATAATTCTGAGTCAAATGCATTATAAAGGTTTGCTGTATATTGCTCGGCTATGGGCCTGCTCTTGGCCTCCTCATGATTTTTTTCAAGCTTGGTTGCTATTTGGTGCCATACCTGCATCCCTAGTTTGCTGTCTTCGCCACTTCTGCCTCCACCTTCTATTCTTCATCCCCTCCTTCACTGGTGGCTAATGGAGAAACAATGTCAATATGTTTATTTTGCAAAATAGCCACAAATGACTGCCTTCAAAGTTTTGAAAGCGTCAAGATTGTGAGACCCCATACACACAAGCTATCAGTGATTTTGCCAAGAAAGTGTGCCCATGCTTTGGGCTCCATTTATTTTGTTGTCTGGCATGACACAGTTGCTATATTTTTAAGGAGAAGCAACTATAGTATAACACATAATCAAAAAAAATAGAAATACTTAATTTTTTTGTGCTTTTTCCTGTGTTTCTGTACATGGGATCAAAGCTGTGGCTCCTCTGAAATTTATTTGTTAGAAGTCAAACTTTCTCATAAAACAGAAGAGATTTGGATAGAGTATTTCCATTTTGCCAAGAAAAATGAGCTGAATTTCAAAACTCAGAGCCATTTTTTACAGTCTTGTGCTGGCATGATGAACATATGTTAAAAAAATGTACATGTGCACAATTTTATAGCATGTCAGCATGTGATGTTTTCTGTGATTGTATGTGGAAGCACTGGGAAAGGCCTCTTCTGTTGTATCTTTTGTGTGAGAGGTGGCTCTAGGAAACTCAATAGGTCATGGGGGACAATGGAGCTAATGCTCTTCATGAGTCATGATGGGGAACTAAAGAAATAAAGCAATTTAGGATGTATGCCGACATATGCTCGCTCACACAACTGCTGTCTAAGAAGCACCATTAGTTTTCTGGCTGGCAACCAATTTTTCTATGCTCATTGGCTTAAACCTTTCTCAACAGCCAAATGGTGCCATTCTTATTAAATCTCAAAGTGGAAGGTGCATTTGGGAGCCAATTCGGCACAACTGGGTTGCTAAGGGGGTCATGGAAAAGAGGGAAAAGTCATTTAAAAATGAGTAGAGTGATATAAATGTTAAAGTGAAATTAAAGGACATTAAAGTCCAGAAGATGAAATAGTCTCTTAGTTTATAAACTGTCTTTGTTTGCCTAGTTTGGTGGTTGCTTCTTAAATCTCTTAAGACAGTTTATATGCATTTGGGGAAGAGAAATGTTGAAAGGAGAGGGAAGGAGGGGAAGGCAGGAGGGAAGAGTCATGAAAGAGGGAAGAAGAGAAAACAAAGAGAAACTTAACCATAGCATAGCATGAATTTGTAATAGCTATTAAGTATGACAGCGTAATATTCATCATGGGAGAAAAGTTGAGCCAAAATTTTTCAAGTTCCAATGCCGTGATATGGAAAGTATACCTGTATATTTGATTGTCATGTTTTTAATTAGTTTTTGTTCACTAGGTTTCAGAGGATTTAATGGGTTCTTTTAAGTTTAAAAACAGATTTACACAGAGTTCTGGGGAAATAAAACCCATTCTAAAACCTTCGATTATCTTTAGCTACCTAAAGATTTATACTTTGTTCATTATTTCGAACAAGAATAGAAACACTGATGTAGGGTTTTAGAATATAGAATGCTGAACATCAAGCATCCTGATAAAACCAAAAAATTCCACTTTTTTTAAGTCCAAATACAACATAAGCCCCATTATGACCATGAAGCCAGAACACAAGAGCAATAACCCTGGTCCTGGCAGGAATTTGATGTTCAGGTCAGAGATGGAGGGACATTGATGTGACTTAGAGCTGTCTCCACAAGAAAATGCTAGAAATTTAATAAAAATGTTTTGCATATGCATGTCTTTTTCCCCCCCAAACAAAATGTTTTTGATTTTTTAGAGAGAGAGGAAGGGGGAAGAAGAGAGAGAGAAACCTTGATGTGAGAGAAACATCAATTGGTTGCTCCTGTATGCACCCCAACTGGGGACTGAACCCACAGCCTGGGTGTGTGTCCTCACCAGGAATTGAACTGGTAACATTTTGGTGCACAGGATGATGCTCAGCCAACTGACCCACACTGGCCAGAGCTACATGCCTTTTTTTTTTTTTTTTCCCCCCATACTAACAAAATATAACACAGTTTGGAGGTGAGGAATGTTAGTTCCCTAAGACCTCAAGCTGATTGAGTGGGCCCTAACCTATTCCTGAGGCATTGAGTAACTTGCCCTAATGTGCACTTTTGTTCTTTGCCTTTTAAATCTCTCCTTTCCAAATCTAAATCCATTTCAATTGAGTTACGGAGAGAAGTTTGACAAGGTGAGCAAGTATAATTTGTGACATTGGTAGGATTTGAATTGGTAAAGAGAAAATTGGAGAGTAGGGGGTCAATTACAGTTATTCTTACTGCCTGTGTTTCACATCACTTAAAAAAATTAGACTGTTAAACTCAACATGAATATTTATGATGATAAATGAAAAACATTCAGAAAAATACTGAAACCGATAATATTCCAATCAGTCTTACCGAACATTGGTGTGCAATCAAAGATGCCTGTGTGGATCTGCACACACACACCCCAGATACCCTTGATTTGATGTTTACTCCCTTACCCCCTGAATAAGCAATTATCAGGAACCAGACAAACGGATGACAACTATGACACGTCTCATCCAATACAATTCAGGAAAAAGAAAATGTGGGGTTTATTTGTATACTTTCTTATATATCTTTTTGTAAAAAATGTGCTTTGTTCAGATGAGAATTGCATTTTGCTTGAAAAGTTCTGTTTTTCCTCTATAAAATGTGTATTTTAAAGGGGGATGAAACAGTCATTTGAAATAAGCATTGTACCTAGTTATCTAGACCCGTACTTTAAGCAACTCTCTTTTGAGTCTTTGTTTTACATCTTCTGGTTCTGTCTGTCAATTTTTGATCATCTCTACTGATCAAAGTATAGTAGTAATGGAAAAAAATCTAAATTTCTAGCTATTTCAGCCTGGGTTCGGAATGCATTTTTGTGCTTCATTTGAACAGAAGGCTGTGTGTTTAGGAGATTTACAACAGTTCAGTTAGAAAGAATTGTATCCAGATCTTTCAGAGGGTAGGCCATTAAGTATTTGGGTTAAAGGACTTTTCCTGATCTAGGGAGAGTAGGCGAGTCCAGATCTAAAGAGAGTAAGATAAAAACAAAGTTCATCTGAAATCAATAAAGATATATTTAAAAAAAAAAAAAAAAAGTTCAGATTACAAATGTGATTAGAGAGATAGTGGAGATACTCTATAACCATAAGAAAATCAAATAGTTCTTTATGGTTTGAGTGACACAGATTTTGCTAGTAAGATGGGTTGTTGCATAATTCCTTCTGTCTCCCAAAAATGTACCCCTGTTCTGTTAGGATAGTAAAACTATAACCATTTAAATTCTGATTCCTGCATAGAGTCTTCCTTAATTACATTCATATCAGTGTACATGTCTTTGATTTTTGCACAATCCAAATTACACAAACCTTCAGAAAAAATAACCTTTAATTGTTTTTTTGGTGCAAATTCATTTTCCCGGTGTTCTAAAAATGACATTTAACAAACACAAGGCATTATTTTTGGAAAGAAATGGGAAATAGCAAATTTTATAAGAAAAGTAAAAATCACCTGTGTAAGTGTCTCCCTGAATAGTCTTGAGCAAGGGGGGATGGTATATTGCTCTAAGATGTGGCTTTTCAATTACATACTCTATGATAGTGACACTACACTTACCAGTATGATCCATTCTTTTCATTGAAAAAAAGTCAGTTATTCACTGATGGAATCAAACCAGTTGGTTATCTTACTGAATTGTTTTATGAAGAGAAAAAGACTTTATATTCTAATGCTCTCATTCCAAAAATAAGAAAACAGACTCTGTTTTGGCAGAACTGGGACTTGAACCAAGCATATAACTTTTTCCATGAACTGGAGAGAGAAATGAATTAACTTAACTTGGATCTACTCAGTGGATTGACTGGATTGCATCTCCTGAACTTAAGGGCTGAGGAGTTTTTTAGTTTGAGGGCATTATTACTTGTAAGAGTAGAAAGAACTGGTGGCTTTAGGAAGACATTTTTTGCCTTGGATATTTCTGCCTCCGAAATGTCAGTGCCATTATATGTCATTCAATCAATGAACTTTCATTCCCTTGGGTTTTAGAAGTTTTTTAAAGCTTTGAAAAGCCTCTAATTAGAAGAAGGCAGGCAAGGAATTCACACCTTAATCTATTCTCAATTAATGCCTTAGATTTCAGTTAATATTCTGAGAGTTATTTGGCAGCCAATGAAAATATTTTGTGAAAACTTGAAAATTAGACACATGGGAGATATGTTACGTAGATGAAGGGCAGTGATTGCATATAGTTTAATATCTGTGAAATACAGGCAACCCTATTTAAGAAGTACTGCTTTATAACATTTTCCCATGAGACAGTATTCTAATTTTGAGGTACTGTCTGCATATGATAATTGTTGGATCTTATTTGAAGATGTTTATTAATGTTTTAAATAATAAATATCTCTAGTAGTGTCTTAAGAGCTTCCTACTCCCATTTTTTAACTAGTTTTGAATATGTGAGAGCAAATCCAGTATACCTGTTCCCTTCCATTGAAGCAATTATGAGAATCTAAAGTGTTGAGTGAATGCCATTATTTAGAAACAGTATTTGTAATTCAGTTCTTGCTTCCTGGTTTTCCTATGTTCCTTTGGATTTGTCAGCTCTAGAAAAGAAATACATTATTTTGAATTGGTTACATAAGTCCATTGTGATTTCTTTTTTGGTCCTATTTGGATATGCCTCAAGAATTCCTGGACCAAAGGCATTTGAAGGAAAGAAGATAATATATGAACAAGTTGATATAAAAATGAGGAAGAAAGAAGACAAACTTTAAAGCCCTATACCAGATATTATCTGGGGACGTCATTATTGATTTTGCACAATTTTTCATTACCTCAGATAATGAAACCTAAAAGAAAGAAACCCCCATAGCAAAGCAGAAACAGAATTTTTTGTTCTGTACTGGATTCTATAAAATGTTGACCATATTTTTCTACAGAAAGATTGGCGTTTCCATATGTTGTTCCTATTTTCTAATGACAGACTAACAATTAGAACTTCAAAGAGTTGTATTTATTTCTTGTTTATATGAGGATGTTTTCAGATTCATTGAATTCAACATTTCTATTGCATCCCAACTACTTAAAAGGCATAGTGCTAAATATCGGTTGGGCACGGGCATTCAAAGTCCTTTATCTCTAATAGCAAGTAGTTTTCCTGAAAAGTATTTTTCTGTCCATTGTGTTTTTATTGGATTGTGTAGTCTATTGTTGGTTTTATTTATTTTTTTTTATCTTACTGTTCAGTATTCTCAGCCAGAAGAGCACGGTATCTGTTGATGGCTATCTCTGTGTTCACTGTGTTTCTTGATTTAGTATATTCTACAGATAAAACTGTGTTTAACTTACTATCATCTACATTCTGCCCCTACTGATTATTTTGTCAAAACTTTCTTCAGCTTAATTTAAATGATTTATGAAATATGGCTTTGATCACAGCCCTTAGAAAAGAAATATGTGCCATGTTATGGCCCATGTATCTTACAAATAGGATTGACTTCTGGATGGGCACTGTGGAATATTCTCAGTTCAGATTTCTTTTACTGCTTAAGAACACATTGTCTTACTCAATTTTGAACAGTCATTTTTCTTCTGGCTAATAAATGCATTTCAAATATTTTATACTTATCCTATTTTCTTGAAGGCAAGCTTTCTTCATTTAACTTTAATCTTTCCTTTCATTATTAATACTCTATCTTATTTGATTGCTTTTCTCTGAAGACCTTGATCTGTGCAGATGCCTTTGCTAATAATGAACTTGACTTCCTGGAACTCTGGCTAGATGTTCTGTCAAATCTGCACAACGTGTCTCTTGACCCCTTTCATCCATTTCCTTTTGCAAATCTGTTTTGCAACTGAGAGAGAATTCTATCCTGGAGAAGTTCCAGTCAGCAGCATCTTCTAAGAACCATGTACTCTGTTCAGCCTAAGGGTCTGAATCTGAGACAGCATCATAAAACACACTCAAGACATCATCTTTTTTATCTAAGAACTCCTGATTCAAATCTGTTGCTATCAAAATCAGATTCTCTCTTGCAATCTCTCTTCAATAACATTTTGGTCAAATCACATGCCAACTGCCTGGTTATATCTTCCATGGTGAATTACTTCGTAAATGCATCTGCAGGTCATTCTTTCAGAGTGTATAAATTATTCCACCTGATTTTTCTCAATCCTTTGCACTCAGAAGTTAAATAAAAACTTTTTTCCCAACAAACAAAAATTTGAAACCAACCCTACATCTCTGTGGTTAGAGTTAAATTATAATCATGACTTCAGGAATGGAGTCTCTTGACTGAAATCTTATAATTCATATCTTGTCTTGAAGGGCTAAGTGATCCATTGATGTAATGCCATAAAAAGTATACATCAAATCCATAATTGCAGTAAGACTCGGTTTTCATAAAAAATTTCAAGAAACTAGATCCTAAGAATAGTTTGGAATGATCTGATCCTGGCATTGCATTGTGTGTCAAGGAAAGCTTTATTTTCACTAATATAACTAAAGACATCACATTCAATCCTACTAAGAAGTCAGCACAGTTCACCACTCTGCATCCTTTTGATGCAGCCTAGTTTTGCATTGGGTTCCTGAAGTCACACTCCATTTCCAAATAAACAACAGATAAGAAATAACTATAGATTATAATCTAATTCCAGTTTGTTTTGTTTTAATATTTAAAAAATGTTTAACTCCATTTTTAATTCTAATATTTTAACATAGGGGGGAGTGTACCTTTGTTAGATAGTAAAAATCTTAAGGCATTTGTTGTAAGAATGGACAAGGGCATCATTATTCTTGAAATAATGAGCTTTAAATTTTGTATAAAAGGTATTATGATACAAATAATTTTCTAATATGTAATAATTTTGAAATTGAGAAATAATAATAAATGAATTCTATACAAGGCAAAATCAAGAAATGGCTAGTTTTTAAAACCAAATGGGTTGTTAGAAAGCATAAAAATGCAAGGATAAGCCAACTAGTCAATATTGCAATATGTAAAAATTGGAAGACAATAAGACATTATAGGGCCATTAATTGGGAAACCTCCTGCAACAAAAACTGTCAAATATAGAATTTGAATTTAGGCTTTGAATTATTGAAAATGGAAATAAGGAATACATAAACAGGGTATTATTGCTTCCTCTAATAAGTACAGAAAAAGTCAAATATAGGGAGATTTTTGTTCTTATATGCCAGATATTTTTTCTTTTCCATTGTCTTTAATTCTCTTAGGATATTCTTTAAGTGTCTTTAACATTCATTTTGAAGTAAAAGATGAGAGTAATGTTGCCAAATCTGTCATTAGTTTGAATTTAGAAACTTCAAAATACCCCCTAATCTGTCAATTTTGCTTAATTTTAAATTTTGATTGCCTAATACATTTATGTATTTAGTGAGCTAAGTGACAGAACTAGAAATAGAACTGTATTGCCTTAAAACATAAGGAAATAATTCCAAATTGGGAATTTTGTTTATCTGCATACAGAAACAGCCATTTAGGCTTTGCCCACTTATTACGCCATGAATTACACCTATTATTTGGAATCTTTACTTTTACTAAAATATTTTCTATGGAAAGAGAGATCTGGCTTTCATACGGATGATTTCTGGACCTGCCTGCTCTTCAATATCGCACCTTCCTTTCGTTTTATCATTACCAAATTGGCAACTTTGAATAGTTCGCATTTTAAACTTCTAAATCTTCATATGAAAAATGCAATGTAGTTCTCTCTACATTATTCTTCCATCTTAACTGATTTGCAAAAAAAAAAAAAAAAAAATGGACTCAGAGGTTAAACAAAGCTGTAACTAGATGACTATAGCAGAACTGCATGTGACAAAAATGTTTGGTCACTTAGCATCACTGAGTCACTTCAACTTGACCTCTGAGAGCAGAAGTGCAAGAGACCTTATGACTGTAGAAATCTTGCTGTTTGATTTTCTCCAGTTTTGAAAAATCAAAATTTTTCATATGCCTCTTTCTCCCGATCCCCTTTAGATGTATGTTATATTCAGCATACATGGAAATATTTAGTCAAGACTGTCAGTAATATTTTATGTCAAAGGTGACACTTTAAGAGGTAGAATTCTATAGAACTAGGCATTGGTTATTGGCTTATCTTTTAAATTGTGCTTGTCACACAATCCACCCTTGGGTGCAATGAAGGAAGAGCAAAAAGAGTTGCAGTTCTAGCAATAATGAATGCCTTAGTTCCCCAGTGACTCCAACGGAAGAGGTAAGTATCTCTTTAGTGTCACTACTGGCTGGAGGTGCTGAGGCCTGAGGGCTTGACGAAGGTCACACAGCAGGGCAATGGAACCTCTAAGAAAGACATCTGAGACTCCCCACTACCGTTCCAGGCTTTAAGAGCTTCAGCCCTTGCTTCCTGTCTTGGTGATCTTCAGTGCTTTAAATAGGGGATTCACCCCTTCGAAGCCACTCCAGCTGTCCCCTCAGTGCCTGACAAGGCAGGGTGCTGCTTCATCCTACTCCTCCCGGGTGTCCGTTTACCCGGTCAAGGGAACCAATGAGGAATCCTAATGGCTGGGCCGCTTAGTGTCGCAGAGGCCACCATCTCTTTCAGCACCTAATTCCTTCATATGCCTCTTTCTCCCGATTCCCTGCTCCCTCTTCCACCCCCCAATCCCTTCCCAATAGGGTACGTTTTATTGTTTCTCTTGCTCTCTCTCTCACGCTCTCTTTTCTGTATCTCTCGGAAATCAGACAGGAGTTCAGAGCACTTTCACTACCTTTTATGAGGTAGATTGTGATGTCATAGATGGGGGCAGGGCTAGTCAACTTTCTACCCACCTCCCAACCTGTGCTGAGGGAGCTCCGATCGGGAGTGGAAGCAGTGATTCCTCCATGGTGAGTAACTTTGCCTTATCTAATCTAATCTGTCTCATTGTAAACATTACTTTTGAAGCAGGAAGGGGGGAGGGGGTTCAAGGAGGTGCAGAAGTGACCGCTTAAGCCCCTCTTTGCTTCCTATTGACCAACTTTGGACAATAGGTGAAGAATTCTCCAGCACAGATACACGCTTGAAGTGTGATCCCAACTTGAGAAATGAAAATGGTATTTTCATTCCTCTATTTCTCAGCCTTTCATCCCATTGGGACTGAAAGTCATTGTATATGAGTTCATTCTGTAGTCCTCCAGTGAGCTGTTTAAAGGAAGGGTAGTTCTTCATTTGAAAGATTTCTGGATCACAGACTATCCGTTATTGATGTTTGCCCAGAGAATCAGTCTCCTCTCCTAAAATTGTGGGGTAAAACTGTGAAAGAAGCTGATACAGAAGAGTTGCCAACAATTTGGGTTTTGATATAAATAAGTGAAAATGTTTCTAATGCAAAGACTAAAATATTTATTTTTTAAAAAGTCACTATTCTAGCAAGATTAAGGGTGCAGACATTTCAAGGTGTCACAACCAAATTTGCTACTTTTTTTGTTGTTGCATGTAATAATATTGATGCTATTTTGTAGGATTTCTTGGTAGTTAAGAGCTGTGAAAAGCTGTTGTCCTTTGTCTCATTGGAGTATCTCTTACTGATTATTTCTCTTATATGCCTTAGTATTTAGAAAGCAAAGAGTGAGCATTTTCCTCCACCTTCCTTGTTCGCTCCTGGGTACCTGTCAAGATGTCAGCTTCTATATAAAAGGGCAGAGGAGGTTCATAGAGGTGGTTCTATCTGTAAGGGCTGTTCACCATCAGGGTGGGTGCTTTTGAAAGGATTTGCACATCAATGTTAGGCCCTGTTACTTTTTATGAGGTAGGATAAAGCATCCTCATGTGGATCATGAGTATTATGAAATGTGTTAAGAAGGTTGTTTTTTTTTAAGTATACAAACATCCTGAGTTAATTGGCAAAGTATGGATATTTGTGTTGAATTGGGGGCAATTTAAAGGAGTCTTTTCTCATCAATAGCTTTTCTATTACATGTAGATCTTCTCGCCCCTCCCCAACTCATGCACTTTAACACCTCAAGCATTAGTCCAAAAATAGACTAGATACTGCCCTTTTTGTCACCTGAGGTGGAGGAGTTTGGCGATTTCTGAAGTAATTTTCCCCACCTAAGCTTTCTAACTTGACATGACTGTAATGGTGGTGATTTCAGGTACAATAAGGAAAAATAGAGCCATGACTGGCCAATAGGAAGATTTGGGTGATAACCACCTGCAGTCAGCTTAGTACTGCAGTGTGGGTAAAGTCATATGTATTGGGCGATCCCTCTCAAATCTCTGGCCTACCTTCTATTAAACACCAGTATAAGCCAACTTTCAGTGCCAGAAAAATCTGATGTCTAATCATAGCTCAAGTTTTTAATGTCTTTTATCAACCCTCATACAGCTGCCAGGTAAGAAATGCTTATATTTTACAAATCGTTGGAATACAATCATCTTTAAACTTCGTGAGTTAAGAACAGTTGTGTTGTATGCTTGTGCAAATTTAGAGTCTCTCATGGAATGCGTTGTGTATGTACTTGTTTATCCTCATGTGCATGTGTCATTTATAGTGGTGTTCAGTGTTTTTTTAAGTTCATTTTATATGTATTAAAGTTATAATTGTGCTCTAAGTGAAACAGTGAAGTATAACAGAAGTTGCATTAATTTGGGATCTGAACACTGGTCCTATTTCTGTCTTTGACTAATTAGATTAACAAGGGAAATCACTTAGGTCTTTTAGGCCTCTGTTTCGTCATCTGGAAAATGATGATAGATGATCTAATGGATATATCCTAAAGCATTCCTGCTTTAAAAATCTATGGTTTTATAATATATTTTTGAAGAATGGTTTATGGGGGGGGGGGGCGGAATTGAATAGTTGATGAGACATGTGTTTTTTTTTAGGTCCCAGAATTATTTAAACCGAAAGAAAACTGTTTTTAAAGTATACCCTATATCTGATGTATTATTTGGTTAATAATATAAGTGGGTCATATTCTTTTAAATGTATAATATCAAGCCCATGATAGTTACCTATGTATTGATTTAGAAAACTGATTTAACTCTATAATTTTCTGTTATTCAGATTTTTGAGATTCTAACATTGAAAATTACTTAGGCAACATTGCAAGAATTCTCTTGTGGTGTTGGGGTACTAAGCTATGGGGGATAGAAGCATGTATAGCCTAGCTCCTACTCTTGAGTGTATAACCTTTTTGAGAGTCCAGGTATATGTCAAGTGTCAAAGAACCAAGAAATACCCTTGTGGCCCGGGGTGCGCTGGATTGCATGGGGAAGGCTTTTTGCGAAGGTGAGGCCCTCAGCTAACTTTGAACAAAGTGGTTTAGATTTGTGTTGTCATACAAAGGATGGTAGGGAAGCGTCTCAGGTCAGTGAGAGGAGAGAATTGTAAATGTTGCAAAGGATATCTTGTGTTTAGATGTGCCACGTATCCAAACAAAGCCATTCCTTATAGCCCAGCCCCATACTTTTCCCAAGCCCCTTCCACCTTAATTGTGTGCTGACTTTACAATATGTGATACATGTTTAGAAGAGTCAGGGACGCTACAAGGGAGTGAACTGCAATGATTATTTATTAAGATATAATCAAGTGGCTGTTTTCTTAGTTACGCCAAAGTTCATATGGTCACTCATGGCCACAAATGTGTAAGAGAAATGGATTAAATGAAGGAATTAGAGACAGAAGAAAACTCGAGCTGAGACTTTTTGGTTTTCTGATGAAGGTGGAAAGGGATTATCATACAGGTTTAGAAATGTCGATGGTCATGGAAAATGCCTGTTAGCTAAGGAGAATCCATGTAACCAGGATGGTTTTCCAAAGCAAAAGGAGGTTTCTGTGCACTGGGCAGGAATCATGTCAGATTCTGCTCTCAAACAGCCAGTGTTGAGGAAGTTTAAACATTAAGTAAAACTGCACATGATTATGCAAGTCTTTCCCTGTATGGAAAGAAGTTATTGATTTGGGCGTGATTTGCCCACACTGACAAAGGAGAATGCTTACATTTGAAAGCCTCTCTGTTGCTATAGATGATTTTCAGTGTATACTTTGCATCATATGGGGGGGCACTGCTTTTTGTATTTCTTGCGATCCAAGTTCCTTCTAAGTTATTACTTTGGCCTTTCTAATAGACTGGAATTCCATGAAGAAAACTGCTTTACCCCCTATCCCAGATTATAAGGGCTTGGTTTACATCATCCAGTGAAATGTTTCTTAGTTTCCTATCATGACCTAAAAACTCATTTTTAGAATATATTATCTCAGAAAATCACTTTTAAAAGCTAAACTTGTCAAGATGGGAATGATGAAGTACCATGCTCAACATGATTTACAAAGAAAGGAAGACTCTCCCCAAAAAGTCCAAATAGGACTTATGTAGAATTTTGTGGAATAATAAAGATTAGAAAAGAAAGTTAGAAATTTTAGAATTATGTTTGTCTCAAGAGAACAATGACAAGGATGGCAACTGTCCCCTCCTTCCCTTAAATGTCTCAAAGAGGTAGTTTTAGAAATAGAAGATCAGTTAGATTTACAATTCAACAAACATTGAGTCAATAACATGTGGTAGTCACTCTATGGATGGACAGTGCATCAATATGGAAAAGAGACAGGATCAGTAACTAATAGATTATAATAATCACTCGAACTGAAATATATACAAAATGATGGGGGCATTCCATAGAGAGGGTGAAGAGGAAGCTTTATAAAGGGGGGGATATATTTTTAAGCCTTCATATATAAGTGGATAGGTGTTCACAGGTATAGGAGGAAAGCATTAGTCCAGAAGAGAAACAGAATGCTCCCAGTATTGCCGGAGCCCACCGGCAGAGTCGAACGGTCCTGAGGATGGAGAAAACACAGACACAAAAAAAGATGGGATCGGGAGGGCTGCAGTTTGTGACTGCTGCCAGCTGCCAGCCCCGAGTTTATTTTTCCAGCTCAATATATACAGGCACTGTTGATTTTGCTGAATAGCACCCCTCCCCACATTCCTACAAGGCCATTTGAATGCTCTTTCAGAGTAAACACTCTGCCACCTGCATGAGCTCAGACCTTGGTAACTATCTTTATCTCGGCTTCTAATGGGAACTTTTAGGGAGGATTGAGTCCTTGGCTGCAGAGCCTCAGGCTACGTGGACCATGCCCAGACACATAGCGGGCTCTCAATATCAAGGGTCATTGTGGGGAGGGTCGAGTCCCTGACTCCAGACCCTCAGGTGGCGTGGACCATGTCCAGACACGGCACCGGCTCCCAACACAGTATTGAGCTATAGATGTATTCTGAGCTGACTGGACCTGCAGATGTCAGAGATGAGTAGGAAGACGGAGAAAAAAGATGAAATTAGAATGCTGCGGGGGGGGGGGGGGATATCAAATAAATGGTCAGAGGATCAGCTCCATGCTAAGCCGAGCAAGGGGTGGAAGGAGACTGTTAACATGCAGAGGCCTGGGCCATGCGGCAGACCTCCAGAATCCAGCATTCTAGGGAGTAGGCTCTTGGAACCTGTAATTAAGTGCCCCATCTGACCCTCAACCCATACCTAGTGATTCATTTTCACACCCAAGTTTTGGAACCTCTACAAGGCAACAAAACTGACTCATTATATTTCTATGTTCTTGGAAGAATGTTCAATAAAAAAAAGTATTAAAATGTTAAAATTAAAGACTTGGGGAAAATAGGATTTAAAGTGTAATAGGATGTTCTTGAGAAAACTGGTTTGAATTTTGGTTAAGCATAAAGAAAGAACTTTCAAGGATGATGGTTATTAAGAATTGCTAAGTGATGCTATTAAATCTCCTTGAAGGAAAGGCATGAAACTACATCCTTCTAAGGGACCATCTTGCATATTTCATTGTCCTGCTCCAACACAAGGAGTTAGGGAAGTTCAGAGCGAAGTTGTTTCTCGGCTCTCAAGTTGTGCCGAGATCTGGGGTAGGGGCACCAGTCTAGGACAGTATTTGTTTCTGAAGGCTATGGTTTGGTAGAGCCATTTGGCTGCTTTTTCATTTTAATTAGGTGAAGTTCATTGAAAAAAGAAATGTATGTGATAACATTCCTATCATGATTGGAAAAAATCAGGCTGTTGTCTAGGACCTGACCTATAAGGTCTATGTTGAAAAGTATATTAATTACAAACTATATGTTTGAATCTATCATCATTTAGAAGTGCTTTTTTCTCATTGTTTTTCATGCTAACAGTTGTTACCCTATGCCTGTCAGTCTGCGTAGAAAGTTACACAGTTGTTCAAAGATGTGAGAAGAGAGGGAATAGAAAGGTATTTTACATTTGCCTAAGATGCGAGAATAAGCCCTGCTCTGGAAGAAGGTGGGTCTCATATTATAGCAATGAGGCCGTTCTGGATTTAACCTCCTACTCAAGAAATTATAGGGAACCTTGCTTTTCTCCATATTTATCTGTTTGTGCACATAATTGAAGTAACTTCTTGGGCAGAGATGGTGATACTGTCAGATTCTAGAAGCAGTTGACAAGTAGGATGCCAGTGCCTGCCATTAACTGAGCTACTGAAATTTGGCGTTTTGGCATGATGGCCTAAAGATCTTTCTTTAGTTTTCTTACCAATGATGTGTAGCTCTGTCATTGCCTTTATCACACTGACCCAGGCAAATGTAACCTTAGGTGACTAAGAATATGTGCCAGGCTAAAGTGTTTACCTCAAGGTCTAGCATTTTACCTGAATAAAAGCCAAGCAGAGAACAGTAACAGCCACGTGGTTTACATGTCAGAGATCTGCAAAGCAAGTTAGAGGATACCCTACTCTCTCAAGGTAGATGTTACAATCCTGAGCAAAGTGTTGCTGTTAGATGTGAATTTGGAAACCAGCTGTGTGTTTTACAATCTAGGTGATATTGGGCAATGTTATTAACCTCTGTGCTCTCACTTCTGACTTAGAAATTGGAATAGTAATGCCACTTGAACCATAGTAAATAACAATTATTAACATACTAGGTAAGATACATACTAGGTAAGGAGGCTTAATATGTTCCAGGCACTGTGCTAGGCATTTTAACTGCATTGTACGGTCTGTTTTTAGTCATTCTTAAAAATATTATAAAGATGAGGTTTAGGGAATTTAACTCCCTAGAGGCTGCACAGTGGTTGGTACATGGTAAGGCTTCCAGAGTCTGATATTTGAGCCCAGCATGATGAGCCCTGTCTGTCATTCTTGGTATGACACTGAAATGTAATGACATTTAATTTAATGTCTCCCAATTAGTCTGTAAGCTCCATAAAGATAGGAAATGTAGCTGAATGTTCATTTACCCTGGTTCTTTGCACAATGAGCACATAATGTGTGCTTCATACATTAGCTTCTTTGTCATTCTAATGTTATCACACTGAAAAAATCCCAATAAATGATGCTGAAGTCTATCATTCGTTTGTTCCTACATGAAAGCACCTGACTTTATTTTAAATATTTCAAAGTGTAGTAAGATTGAGGGCCAAAGATCAAGTAATATTTTTTCTAGCTAACTAATTTCTTTGTAATTTACTTTAAATTTTTTGGTACATGAAATTAGAATTCTTTTTTAAGATTATGGTATGAAAATATACATAATTTCTGGCAAAAGAACTGAATTAATCAAATTAGGAATTTTAAAAAGGAATTTGAAAGTAAGGGCCATGGTGACATGGTTGATTTGAGTTGCCCTCCTGCATAAAGGTTGTGGTATATTAAAATGCTAATTATATGTAGATGTGAATTTTTTTAAATTAAGTATCCTAAATTATTAACGACCAATAATAGTATTAGTAATTTTATAAAGCCTTGCACATGGTTTAATTAGGTTTAATTACAATTGCATCTGATAAGTCATCCAAATAGAGCTGTTTCTCTCTCACATAGGTCTATATGTAGTTCGGGCCCAGGAGAGGAAGCCCAGAGTCTAGCATCAAGGACTCAGACCCCTTCTGGATTTATGGTCTGCTCTAGTTAATATGGGGCTTCTATTCTCAAGTTCACTTTTTAGTCCAAGATGACTGCTAATTCTCCACCTTACCATTTTTCATACAGGAAAAAGAAAAGAGGTGACAGGACAAAACAGTGCTGCTTAGCTGTGTTAGCCCCCTTTAAGGAGATTTCCCAGGAATGTCTATTTTCCAACTTCAACACTTTCCTACATCATATGAGGAATCTGAAAAAAAGCCTGGGGAGATTTAGGCATGGGTTCGCAGTTCTTGCCCATGTATAACCTCCATGGAATGGAACATTAATTGAATTCTGAGTCCCAATAGTTACTGTGTGACCTTGGGCAAGTTTCTGGACCCAAGTCCCATTTTTCATCTGTAAAGTAATGATGATATTCATTTTTAATGCATTGTTATTCAAAGTAAATATGTTAGCACAGTACCCAGAATGTAGAAATACTAACTAAATGGATAGCTAATGTTTTTCCATAATCTTCTTTCCCAATAAAAGATAGTCTTTGGGGTGATGTAGGTACCCACTTGTTTTCTTTTATCATGTCAACTCCAGTTGAGCCATTGGACATACAGAGGTAAACAACAGCTAAGTCCCTGGCCTTATAGAGATTACATTCTTTTGTCACGGGGAGTCCTAGAAAAGTTGCTTATGGATAGGTGCTTATTGGAAATACAGAAGGGAATGAACTTAACAGAGAAGCGAAGTAATGGTCCTCATATTTTAATGTGTTGAAGACTCACATGGGTAGCAGATTAAGATGGAGATTCCTGGGCTCTGCCTCCACAGTTCTGAAACTCATGCCAGAGATCAGGGGGAAAAAACGTTTCTGATTCATCTGCCTCATGGATCACACTTTGAAAAATACCGGTCTAGCAAATGGATGGAGGAAAGCCCTACGAACTATGGTGAGAGTTTTCTAGAGTTTGACATCAGATTCAGCTCTTTCCTAGGAAACCTCTTGACTTGTTCCATTAGATTATTTTAGCCCACCCTAGTCTGGATAATTCCTAGTTTTGAGGGTTTGTTGTGGTTGTCCATTGTAGGGCATTTAGCAACATCTCTGTTGTCTCCCTTCCCCAGTAGTAATAATCAAATATCCTCAGACATTGCCAAGTGTTTTCCGGGGTGGGGAGACAAAATTGCCCTAGATGAGAACCATAGGTCTGGTTGAAATCTTGACCTTTTACTTAGAACATACAGACCATCTGAAGTGGAGGCACTTACCCCTTCCCTCTGTAAGGGTGAAGATGCAGATACAATGATTCCAGTGTTGGGCCAAATACTCAGAGCCTGGCATCAGGGTGTGGTCAAGAACTTTCCTAGAGCAAGACTCCTCAGAAACCATCACAATTATCCTCTGACTATCATCTTTATGTCCCTTTTAAAGGTCTTGACCTTCCATTCTTAGCTATCCCAAATCTTCCTTTCTTAAAGACAGGCAATTCATGGCTTTGGCAAGAATGTTATTTAAACCTTAAAATAAGGTAAAATGACTTCAGTTTCTTGCTTTTTACAAACACAAGGGTATTGAGGTTAAAACAGTTTAATTGTTTTTATAGCATTTTTTCTAAAAAACAAATCCTTTTCACAGATCGTTGCATATCACCTTAGCCATTCTGACTACAAATAAAGTAAGAAAAAGAGCAGTAATAGATTATATTTTAAAAGAAATGCAGCAGGCTGGTCTCCTTGAGATGCAGGTATTTTTAAGATGATATTTAGCTCTGCAGTGCTGAAATGAATGTGCGTGAGCCCCTGAAATCAAGCAAGTTCTAGTTAGAAATAGAATGTTTCACACCTAAGTATTAATTTTTTAAAGAGAAAGTTGGAGAGCTGTAACAGGTGGAGAGTCCAAATGGAACAGAAATTACTTTCAAAGAGGTAGCTGTATTACCTCAGCATATTTTAGTGTATCTGGTAAAGAAATAATGAGGTGGCCTTTACATCTTATTATAAACATAGAGATGATTTAACTTTGTCAAAGAGTCCCTGTGAATCTAGCCTAAGATCAGTATAATCCCTTGAGAAAACTTTCATTTTAATATCAAGCATGATTTTTAGAAAGGGCAAGATAAGGTCCCAGACTCTCTCCGACCCTTTAATGTTTATCTTTCTACACTGGTTAAAAGTTGATTTCCTTGGAAGTTCTTTTTTTCCCCCAAATAAAATTTTCAGTTCCATAGATTTGAGGCTTTTTCAGAGGGATCACTACTATTTTTCTATGATTTTAGGTAATACTGTTATGCATTTTCAGTTTTTTGAGGAGATTCTGACTTTTAATCTGTGGCTTTGAAAGTTCCTTGTATAGCTCAGCCTTTTTTGCAAAAGAACCAGACAATATGTTGTCCAGCTATAGAGGCTCTTTGTTGGACCAAAGAAATACTATTTCCAGTTTTAGATCGAATGGAACGGTCTGGTGCTTTTGCTGCATTTCCCCTAAAAGTACAGTCACACTGGGAGAAACAGACTGTGAGGTTCCAAACCAGGCCAAGCCCAGCAGGCATCTCTATGGAGAAGTAGCCTGGCTTCTCAGGGGAACCACCTTAAACGCCCTTAATTTCTTATTTTATTCCAAAGCCTTCAACAGCTGAGTATATAGCTAAATACCCTGTACCTGGGAACAGAACTCATGCATTTAAATCCCTGATAATTGTCTTATTAGCTAGCAAGTTACTTCTCTTTAAGCCTCACTTCACCTATTGAATAGTGAAGATAGTGATGGATTTATTTTTTTTGGTGAGGATTATGTGATATAACATATAGGAAAGATATAATTGCTTGGAATGCTCAATATATACTGAATCTAGAAAACATCAACTTTTATCAGTTGGCTGGTCTTACAGGTCAATTGAAGAGGCAGTCTAAACTGAGAATTCATCACCTAACTACACAGTGGGGATGTGTACACCCAAACCCATATGCTTATGTGGAGAACATGCCAGTAAAGGGCTAGGAAATACTCGTTTATAAGCAGCCAGAAGTCTTGAAGACAAGACTTTTACAAAGTTTTTGAAGAGAGAGCAACAAATAAGCAACTAATCATTTGATTCTAGCAGGAAATGCAACGAGAATCGGTCTGAAATCAAGAACGATTCCATGAATGAGCTGGTACTTTATATTGCAAGAATGGTTTACCTTCATTTTTGGTTGACTTTCTACATCTCTTTGGGCTGCACTCCACAGCCAGTTTTTAGGTCTCTAATAGGAAGGTTCCTGTGCTCTATTTCTTTTGAGAATCACATTTCTTGACCATTCTCCGAAAATGGGAGAGATGAGATTGTAGCTAGACCACCCCACCCATACTTCATCCTTAGTCATGCCTGCTGTCAGGTGGAGGGAGAAAGCTTGCCCCCGGTTGCAAGCACCTTCTTGTTTGCTAGGGCATGCAGTACCCTCATTCTGCCCTGTCACCTACTGGAATACCCTTCCCTGTGCAGAATTTTTGGGGCCTGAGTTTCCCAGATGACCCAATAAATTATAATGAAGATTCTAAAAGGACTTCCAAAGGTACCATAAGTTATGCAATAATATTTTATAGTGACATATTTAATATTTAAAAGGTGTTTTAGATTTGCCTTCTCCCTTGGATTTCAAAACGATTGGTGAAATATATTGGTATTAATAACCCCATTTTACAGGTAAAGAAGTAAAAGCTCAGAGGGGTTACTAGAGTGTTTCTAACTTTCACAGTCCAACTGGCATAGCCAAGATTAGAGCCCGTTTCTCTAATGGGTAATCTTGTGCAATGTAAGGATGTTGCTGAACTCTGTCTTCCATAGACTAGGAATTGAACTGGAAATAGCTGTTACCATTATCTATGTATCCTGACACATACTAATATATATGTATATAAACTGGGTTTTTAACAACTAAACCGACCTTACATTATATTATAGTGCCCACCGTATGGCGGACTAAAAGGCAATGTTGTAGAAATTTAGAATTGATCTTTCTCATGTGGGGTTAAATAGGAAGTAGTATATATGGTGGCTAGAGAAATAATTAGATGTTATTTAATCAAGTTTTCTTTATACATGGAGATGACATTTTTCAGTTGCTGGCAAGAAAATGAGTAAGTAGAAGGTAATGTCCCTGGTTCTTGCCTAGTTCGTATCTCATATGAATCATTGCAAGATTGGAAATTGGTGTTATATTTTTCCCTTTGTGCCATAAAGAAATCCACCTTCTTACAAGTGCTGGTTACATGACTCAATTGTGTGAACAGGTAATACCCACCATGAGTCATGCTTAGCTCCAGATAAATGGCACCAATAGCCAGAGATAAAGAGTTCAGAGCAGACAAACGCCACAGTAAAATCTTGCTCAGGGAAGATGGTGTCACAGTGGACTGATGGTAGTATGAACTTTGTGAACCCAAGTTTAGAAAAATATTAACTTTAGTTTTCTCACATGCAAAAAGGGAATGATAGTATGCACCTATATATCTTTTGAAGATTGGAGATCATTTCTTAAGACAGCAAACACAGCTCAGTGTCTCAGAGGTGCTGATATTAATAAGAAAAATGGCCTTTAAAGAAAGCTCAGACTTTTAAACAAAGGATAAAATTGTGGACATTTTCTGAGCAAAGCCTAGTCCTGAAGCTCTATGACTGAAAGCACAGTAAGAGGAAGAAGTAAGGTTTGTATTACAATTTGGCTAAAGTTTACTTTCTCTATTGCGTCCCTAAATTCCACACTCTTGTCAATACCATTCCTTTCAGTCATCTTCCATGGAATGAACAAGTAGAAGGCATGAGGGAGTAGTTGGGTATGGGACTAGGCATTACGCCCTCTTTGTGTCTTTGGACAATTCTGTCATTTCCTCAATCATAAAGTTGCAATTATTTAATAACGTAGCAAATATTTATGGAAGACCTATATGCTGGATGCTGTTTTAGGTTTTTGACATATAAAGAGGGGGGGAATCTAAGAAGAAAATATTTGTTTGGGTGGTGATCTGTTTATAAAAGAAATATTAAAACCGAAAGAGGAGAGCACATTGAGGAGGTAAAGGTAGGAGTGGAGTTGCAGTTTGAAAAGTGAAGTTTTCACTAAGATGTCGATATTTAGTTAAAGACTCAATGATGGTGAGGGACCAAGACTTACAGATATTTGAGGGAAGAACATTCTAGACAGAGGAAAAAACACAAAGGTCCTGAAGTGTGGGCATGACTGGTCTGTCTGGTTAATAGCTAAGGGACCAGTATTTAGGAGTGGAGTGAACAAGGGAGGGACCAGAACATATGACCTTGAAGACCATTTTGGTGGCTTAGGACTCAGTCTGAGATGGGAGATCCACTGGACAGTGTTAAGAAAAATGACATTGAGTTTATTTAACAGGATTGTTTAAAAATATACTTCAGGGGCTAAAAGGAAATGAGCTAGGGAGAGAGATTCTGATGGCTTTGCCATGGTAGTAAGAGTAGAGAAGGTGAAAGGAGGTCCAACAATGGGTGTATTTCAAAGATGCTGTTGATAGGATATGATGGCAGATCAGATGCTGGGTCAGAGAGAACAAGGTATAACAAGATTTTGAGATTTTTAACCTGAACAGTTGGAAGCCTTGTGTTGCCAACAACAGAGTAAGACAACTGTAGGAGGAGCCAGTTTTGGGTAGAGGTGTGGAGTTAACATTCTGGGCCCAGGCAAGATCTCTAAGAGTCAGTAGGAAACCTCTGCAGAAGTTTAGATCACTCCCTAAATGTCAAGAGGTCTTATTTGTAAAAGTAACTTTTGCAAGAACCTGAAGTGTCATCTAGATGGGAGTTAAAGACTTGATGCTTACAACTCATTGAATTGTCTCCTAAACTGAAGATAGAAAAACCTCTACCTGAAATTGTGACATTATATACACTGACAGTGTGAGTGCTTAAAAATTACTTGAATATGTGATAAAATTGGTAGATGGTGCATATCTTAGAATGGGAAAAGCAGTGATGAGGAAGAAAAACATTTCAAAGGTATTATTCTGTTTAAAAGTAGGCAGAAAAATGTGTTTAATTATTAAAAGCTATGGATCAACTGTTCAAATTTAAAACTAATTAAAATTACTAGTTTTAAACTATCCATTATATTGAAGACTTCTTATTAACCCTTGAATAATGGTATCTATTTCTTGTCGAAATTCTCATTTCTATAATGAAAGAAGAGTTGAAATTTTGTTAGTGATTTTGTTACATATGTTCCTGTAATTTTACTGCATTATATTTAAAAGATCGTTCTTTATGAATTATGTGAGAAAATTATGATAATGAGGAAGAAATAATGTTAACATGCTATGCTTAATCAAAGCATCGCCTTTGGGGGGAGGGATAGAATAGAGGGAATGATGAATGGGTTTTATCTTGATTTCTACTTTTCTGGGAGCATTTCTAGGATCAGTAGAACAAAGTACAGTTATTGACTGAGCATGCCTGCTAAAGGTACCAATGAAAAAATGACAGCAGCTGGGCACACGTCAACCATCCTTGCTTTATTAGTTCTGAAAGAGGCCTGGAGCATTGACAAGTATGGCTTGTCTTAATGTTTTCCACTGTGGGTTTTTTGGATCTGTCCTGTTTGCTTTCTCTTGGCCTATCCAGCTCATAGCCTGGGCAATGCCCTTCCTTAGATTTTGACTTTTATTCATCTTGGATTTTTTTCTTTAGGATGTCTTTGCTAAATTATTTGCACAGCATGGCCAAAGGTATAAGACTGGTATACTCATGTTCTGGGGAGCTGGTCAGATAAGCATTTCACCAACCTCTAAAGAGTACATAGATTCAGTACCTCAAGTCTATTGATGGATTAAATGACACAGGCTAACCTTAGCTGGAGATGGCAGGTGCTCAGTTCAAGGCTGAGGTAAAGATTAAAAATAGTCCATCTTATAGAGAAATAGATTTAAGACTTTATGAAACAAGTCTAGGGAACATAAATGTTTAAAGCACAGGTCTAGGGAGGTCAATCTTCAGTGTTTGATGAGACTTCTAGGCCAGAAGGGGCTCCATTTTTGCGGTAGCTGACTCTCAACTGGGTCCTGACAACAATACAAAATTTTAATGAATTAAGATGTTACACTTCCCAGGTAGCATCATAAGAAATATCTTAATCAAAATGAACAGCCTTTATTTTTTGGAATTAGGCCCTATAATTGATTGGATACAATATTTAATACTATTTATTTTTATGCCTCTTAAATTAGACCTTTAAACATCACTTTCCCAGGCTAAATTGTCTTCCCTGTATCTCCTATGAGAGTTATTTTGACTTTCTAATATTAGTCTTCCTCCAACCCTTATAAGCACACAAAACCCTCCTTTCCTTCAGCTAAAGAATATAGTAGAACTAGAAAAGATACAAATGTTTGGTGCTTTTCTATTCCCCTTGTAAACCTCTTCATGTCTTTATCCCTAACACATTAACACTGGAATAATATTCAGGCACTGAGAGCAAGCCAGTCGTAGTAGATTCAGTAACAAGAGGGTTAAAGAGAACCCAAAATGCTGGATGGGGAGAACCTTGAAAGGAGAAAATAAAGAGGAAGACTTGGAAATGGAGAAATATAATTTTATATATATATATGTATATATATATATATGTGTGTGTGTGTGTGTATAATTACTGAAATGGCAATTTAAGGAAAGATAAACCACAGTAATAATAAACACTAAAATTTACTAAGGGCCTACCATATGCCAGGCACTCAGTTTTCAGGGCATTATCTCATTTAATGCCTAAATACTTGAAAATAAAAACACACATTTATGTACTTTGAAGTGGAGCTAGACTAAGTAGCTTGCTCAAGATCACATAGCCAGAGATCAGTCCAATCAGGGCTTGAACTAGGGCTTTGAGTCCAGCACTCGGGTTTTGCTTTACTATAAGGGAGGGAGCAGGAGGCAGAGCATAAAGTGTGAGACTATCTTGCCAGAGGAAAGAAAATGGACAGGACTTGGAAGAAAAGAGTGAGAAAGAGGGAACTAGAATCCTGAGGAGAGGCAGCAAACAGTCCCTGGGGGAAGGGGGGCTCTTCTTTACTCCTTTCATTCAGGACCCAGGTAGCAATGGAGGCTTCAACCAGCTCTTTCCACAACCTGAGGAGGAGAGGGGCATGGACTGGACGGGAGTTGATTCTCCCTTCTTTTCCTTCTCTTCACAGCCAACCACAAGAAATTGTGTCATATGGTGGGGGAAATCATCATGCAGGGTTCTCAGATTATGCTTACTTCCTAGGCACAGTCCTCCACCAACCAGCACCCGAAGATGGTCCTTGACTCATGTGGCTTGTTCACTTATCAGTTGCACTTTGCATGCTGGAGCCTAGGAGACATTTCATAAGGTGTTAAATAGCTGGCATCAGCACACTCCTACAAAGTCGGGGCCCTTGAGTGGCTAGTGCATCCATCTTATGAAGACTTACATCTCTTTGATTCTTGGACAATGGCTTGTCCTAGATTTGTTTTCCAGTCATGCTGCTATTGCTCAGGGAGGGAGAATGGGGGAAATAGAGGAACCAAAGGTGTTGATCTTCTGCTAGCTGGGTTCTCCTAGAGGGAAGGCAAAAAAAGCTTTAGCCTTTAAAGTGTTACTACAAGGTGTGAACCGTGTCTGGTGGTGACACAAAAATTGTCTTCTGGTCCAGGATTATGGTGGGTGACTAAAACTCCATGGGCAATTCTCCCTTTGGATTTATTTCTCTTGATTCTGTTTTGTGGGGAAAGGAAGGGTGCAGGGATGAAGAAATGTAAAGGAGGTGGTGGGACCTGCCTAGATAAACAAGTATCTGTTCATAACTTTCCAAGGGCCAGCACATCTTAATACTCCTCCTTGGGATTCCAAGTTTAGTGAGAACGACATGTATGGGTTGAGCAAAAACTGTTCTGCCTTTAATGGTGAGAAAAATGGCCCTAAGCCATATTTAGGAAATTTGTTGACTGTAATTAAGCCTTCATGGGAGTCCCCAAGGTTTACTTACCTATAATTGAAAAAATGCAAATGAAGACAGTTAATCAGCGGACTGGCTGATGATGAAGCGCTACTACCCACCTAAATGAATTAAGAAAGAAGACACAGAGATGTCCAGTTGAGAAAGTTACCCAAGAGCCAACTGGCAAATTTCTCAGCAACTCTGTGGAGATTTTTTTTCTTAGCCTGGCTGAGATTACAGTGCTTTTCTGTTAAGGCCTTTGCCAGCTTAATGTTGAGCCATTGCACACAGGCTTCCTAACTACTGGCCTTCAGTGTTGGTGGAGCACCAGCTGCCACCCTGGCATCACTGAAGGAAGCCCTGCAGAAAAATCACAGACCTCTTGTCCTCCTTCCTGTCATGATTGACCAGCTACTTAAAGTTGTAAAATATTTACTTTTCAAGACCCCACAATCAAATGGGGGAAGACCCTGGGATTAATCCAACTCTACTGCAATAATCCCACAGTATTTTCTCTAGCTGTCATCAAGGACTGGTAAATGTTCCCATATTAATAGCTTTAATGCACTTTGTGATTACTGTTTAAGTCTACCTCTGATGGTCATTTTTCTCTTCAGACACCATACTTAATATATTCAGCTAATTTTTATCACCTGATTTTAAATCACCGCCCACATGCTTTGCACTTCTGTTAATGCTTATGTCTTCTGCTTAATGATTTCATTAATTAGCAACTATGGTGTCAGTAATGAGTGTAAAAAGAGTATCTGCAGCATTTAGATAAAAGTATTTGTCAGTGATCTGATTACTAGTAACAAAAATGAGAAGTGTTAATTTAAATTTAGAAGTAGAGGCACAATTGATAACACATCAAGTTGTTTTTGACAACTCTGTCAAAATGTGACCTCTGGGAGGAGGGAGGTAGAGAAGTTTTATTACCCATGCCAGCCAGCAGATTCTGAGGGAGCAGAGTGCCATGACCACCCCAGGGGTGAGGGGCAGATTGATGCTTTGTGTTCACCACTCTTACTGTCTTGCTCACTCACTTCGTTGTTGATGAAGAGGGAGGGGGCTTGCCACAAAGGAATTGCCTTTTCGCAAGTGAGAAAACATGTGATTAAGTTGAATTCTTTATTACACTGCACTTGCTAGAGTTTTTTTAAAAAGTTATTGATATAGACTCTGGGAAAAGTAGGCAGATATTTCAAATGTATCAGTTTCTAAGGAGATCAAACATCTCTTCAAAGCTTCATGGATTTTTTAAACATGAAATGTTCTCCTTGGCAGGTAATAGGCCAATGCTCAGGGTTTCTAACCTCCCATTCATTAACAAAGCTGGCTTGTTGCAAAGTCTTTGTTTTTTCCTTCCCTGCAAGCAATTTGTGACTCATTTTAACTAGATGACTGTTTAAATAAATGACCAGCTCTGGTGGAAAGATTCCAATTTTCTCAAGGTATTTGCTTTCAATTGATTGTCAATTCTCCCATCACAACTTCCTCCCCCAAAACACTACCCCCAGGCCTGAATTGCATAGCATGGTTCCATTAAAAGTGTTTAACATAGAAACAAGAAGTTATTACCATTAAAAGATCTGTGAAGTAGCAAAAATGGAGCCTGCCCATATTTGCAGAACAGTTTTAGCATTCTCAAAATTGGGGGCACTACTCATTCTGACTTGAGAAAATAGGCTACGCCCAAATAGGAATGGGTACCCTCTCCCAGGCACATCGAAGCTTTTTGAGGTAATCAAGGCAAACTTATAATATTTCAAAATCACCTTCAAATGGATTTGGTTTATTTTATTCTGTTTACTTTAGCCAGTTGTCTCTCATGGCACTTGCATTATTTTTAACCCAAGGACAGATTGCTTTGTACCTGGAATTTCCATTTGTGGTTTATTGTTTTTTGAAAATAGATTCATTTCCAGGTTGTATTTCTAGCTCGACATGCATATTTTGAATTGATTAATGTTTAACTGTTCTGTAATTATATGCCTGGCCTTCTCAAATTTAATATGCTAAGCCATTTACTATGTTATGTTGTTAATCCAATGTATTTTCCTCCACTTTTACATTTTCTCCACTTTTGACTATGCTATGGTTTTTTTTATGTGTTTTTCAAACCAGCTGTTAAAATCTAAATTGCATTTGTTTTATTGCTGGTTCGCCCCAGGAAGTTCACCGTTATTATCAAGAGTGATTGCTAATCACTTAAAGTAGCCTTGGCTGTCAAGGAAATAGTTAAGATATTTCTTGATGATGTTATAGCTTCGATTATGAAAAGAATATTGAATTTGATGTTGAAATCATAATGCTGAGAGAATTTTTAGTACATTTTGTGGACTTTCTGACCTGGTAAAAGAATATAGATTTACTATTTCATTCACATTCTATTATCTTTCTGTATAAATACTAAATTATTTGAAGGAAACAAGAAATTAGAGTTGACATAAATTATATGCCCATAGTATGCAGAACACTGTTCATAAAATTGTGGGGGAGATTAATACAAGCAAATATGTGGTTTCTTATATCTAGCTTCCTGGGTTGCACTTCCATAATTTCAACTGTCCCTTTCATAACTACGTGTAACACAGACACCTGACACCCAGTAGGTCCAGAGTTAAACTTAGCATTGGAGCACCTGTCTTCCCTCTTATTTCTATCATCTGGGCTACGAGCATCACTATATCCAGTGGTACAAGCTAGAACTCTGAGAACTGTCCTTCGCTACTCAACCATTCAGTCACCAATAACCTTCTATTTCAATCCTTAGGGCGAGTTTATCATGACCACAGTGAGGCTTTATTTTCTTACCCTGTCCCTACCTGACTCAAGGTAGATCCCCCATTCTCTCTGTTCCTTTAGCACGTATCTCAGAGCATTAAACCTTTTAGTTTATGTGTCTATGTTTGTGCACTCAACACTAAAGCCCAGTGTTTGGCAGAAGATAGGCACGCACTAGGTGTCTGAAGAAATGTTTTGATGAATAAGTACATACAAAGATGGAGGGACAGACTTAAGAGCGAAGAGTAAATGGGAATTCAGCATTTCAAGAAATATAGTTACACTTTCATGTAAAAGAGTGTGATAGTCATGCAGTCACAGTTGTTTCTATGGAAACTGAACACCTCTTGTGGCATAAATCTCTTGTTAATGAAATAGCGTGGAACCTAAGATGTGCAGTTTTAGAACTCTTCAGCTGATCCTGTAAATTTTTAATTAAGCCCTTTTCATGACAGTCTTCATCTTTTGACATGAGGACTTTTACGCAGCACAAATATCAATTAATGACAATCACAATTCATGCAAATCTCCCCTCTAGTATTTTCTTTCCATTCAAGACACAAAATGAGAATGGTATCAGGAAAGAGGGCTCTATTAGTTGAGTGGGGTGAAGTTAAGAGTGGTAACAGAGACAGAAAGAGAGCCAGGAAAAAAACTAGGAACAGCTGTAAAAGAGCTCTCACCCCTTTATTTGCTTTTCATGGACTGCAATAGAACAAGATGTGAGGAAACATCTGCTGCCTTTTTAAAATAGTACTTTGGTATTTTAAAAGAATAGTGACAGAATTGTGAGGAGCCTAATTTCTGTGGTTAGGGACTGCAGACACCTACAACTTGGAACAGAGAGAATGATTCTACCACAGCCTGCTAGGGTTGGGGGCTGTGGATTCTTCTGTCATATGTGGCTCTGGGAAGCAGCATGGAGCAATAGCTAGCTCATGGGCTCTGGAGTTAGGCTGCCCAGATCTAATCTTAGCCTCTTATTTGTATGGCTCTCAAAATCCTAATGGAGCATAAGAGTATTTCCTGCGTCAGGAGTGATCATGAGATTGAATGAGAAAGGAGCCTCGGGGAGCTAACCAGAGACTGGCTTGTGGACATGTTTGCTAAATGTAGGCTCTTATTTTTTAAAGTAAGTGAAAATTAGCTTCTCTTAGACTAGGTATAAGAACTGAATGGGGCATCTAGCAGGAATATAAAGGCCCTTAAGCAGGAAAAATATGAGTCTCCTTTAGCTGAAAAGTCCAGTGTAGAAGAGGACTAACTTGAGGACTAGCTGTGATTGGCCCACTTTTGAGGCTGTCATAGAGCTAGCACAGGTAAATGCATAGCACACCAGTTAGAGTAGGTGAGCCCCAGCCAGGGGTATAACCAGTCATTAACGGCCGTGTAGTGAACGTGCTTCAGAGAAGCTAACCAAGTGCAAGAGAAATCTGCAGGCCTCAGATTCCAGGCACTGCCACCAAGAGGGAGAATGCAAGGCAGGAAGACACCGGAAAGGTCGCGGAGGGATGAGCCCAGCTCAGGAGCCCATCGGGGGCCTGGAGATCCAGTTAAGGCCCTGAGGGTGAGACTAAAAGTCACAGACCAGGTGAGATAAGGGCTGGCTTCCACCCAGAGAGGTCATAACTGAGGCTCATGTTGAATGACAGGTAGTCCCTGGGAAAACAAAACCCCAGAGGTTCAAGGATGCTTCAGAGAAGTAGTGTGCTGGGTGAGATGGGGGGCTTCAGAGAAAGGATACTGGTAATTTCTGCTTTGCCAGTTCCTGCGGGGCCACACTGGATTACCTTGCTAAGCTCCAGTTTGCTCACTTGTAAAATGAGGGTAATGAAAGTTGCTACTTCAAGGTTTTTTGAAATTTAAATCATGCAATTTAATTAAAAGGACCAAGGCAAAGCCAAGCACCTGCTAATTGCTCAGTTAATGTTGGTTATTATTATTAAAACTTTATACAGACTCATTTGCATGTCGTGTTTGAAAACACCATGGTTACAGTATAAATCACAAAATAGAATGCAATTATGTTAAATTAGTTTTCCAAAACCTTGAATTAAAGGCTACAGGTGGCCATGTAGCGTTACTCTTTTTAATGTATTTTTTTTTAGGAAGTGAAATTTTCAGCAAAATGTGCCACTTGGAAACCAGGTTGCAGTGCTCTTTTGGAAGAGCATAAAGGAGACCCATTTTTAAATAAGACAAATTATTGTACTGATAATTATCTCAATCATTCAGTGGGTATAGGATATATGGAAAAATTTTCCCTTGGTAATTCAAATTTTAATTTTGCATGGGGCTTATTATCTACATGGTATATTTGTTCAAGTTTAGCCGGCCAGGTCCTTCCCCTCCTTGCTTTGCCACCCATCCGGACCTGCCCTACCAGGTGGCTTGAATGAAAAAATTGGCTTTACGTTTCAGAGCTGCCTCACCCTTGACCAGTGTATTAGGTTCATTCACAGAATTCCTGCTTCAGGCTGGGAGAGCAAAGGGGGTCTGAAGAGACAGGCTATCATTTTTGCTGCAGAATTAGGCACCATCCATCTGAAAATGCTTTTGGGGAATTGTTTAGTACAATAAGAATGTCTTCTACTAATTATATTGCTCTGAAGCAAATCAGCAGAACTGTCTGTACTATTATAGCATTTCACCCTCTTTTTACCCATAGCACACAGTAGAATTAACTTTATAAATATTTTTTTGAAACCTGACAGACGTATAGGAAACCGGTCAATTGGCCACGGGGTATAGTATCTAAGAAACAATGACCGATCCTCTGATTGTCTCAGCATTCTACTAATCTCTTTCCTTCATTATTTACACTTCTACCTGGGGCTATAATGGAAAAGATGGAAAAGATGAAAAAGTGAAACGGTCATAACTGTCTATGAGGTTACGAAATTCACGTATGGTGAAAGTCCTGAACTCATTGGGTGAAATTAGCCTTCCCGTAGTCTTTGGGTTTCATTACTTCAGTGGTTCTCAACTTTTTTCATGCATCAGAAGCCCCTGGGTTGGAAGTGTTTAATTCAGTGTGTTGGATGGGCCTGAAAAATTGCATTTCAAACAGGTTCCCAGGTGATGCTGATACTGCTGGTTCAGAGAATGTTTGAGAATCATGACACTAATTCATGCTAAACTTCTCTTGTATTAACATGAATAATCTAGAATATGCTTTTCCTTAGCTAGTTGTAGAAGCGTAGGCTGTATAAACAGTCTGGGTCAAGCAGTTACTTTGGTATGTGTGTACCTTGTACAGTGTAATAGAAGTGGTTGATTTAATTCACAAAGCAGTCAGCAATAATATTTGCTGACTCATGGCTCTAATCCACAAATCACTTTGCTTCTCAGGTCAATGTAATACTGATGTTTAATCTTATTTTTCTTAGTGGTGAAACCTCAGTTCTATGATGTTGCAAGTAATTCACACATAGCAAGCATCTTTAATTAATCCCCAGTTATCTGACTGCATGGGGGCGTTTTTTGGTGGTGGAAGAATTCAGTTCATTTGTCAAAAAATATTTTTCTTAACTCGGCATAATTTTATTTAATGGATCGGGAACAGAACAGCATGTTCCTGGTCATTGCTTACATGTTTTGGTCTCAAGAAATGACAAGAAGCTAAAGTGAATGCAGGTTGCATCACACAGGGAAGCTGCAGGGTTGGGGTTCCTGAGCTTAAACCCTTTGTTAACCACCTAGTACCCAGAAGGTTGTGGGCCTAGCTCCCAATTCTCTAATGTAGTTATAGTCCATCAATTACAGGTTATACAATAAATCATCTCAACAACTAGGAACTACATTACTTAGGAACATCCTTGGATCCCTCATCTAACTGTAGTGGATACATTTCCTTAGGCTGTATTATAAGAAGTTGGATGAATGATCAAACTATGCTCAAGCGTCCGAGGCTGGAGTAATATATTCGGTCCAGTTGTTAGTTCTTTCCCTTGACTAGCTTACATGTGGAATTCTGGCTGAAAGGGAGTCTGGGAAATGCAGTTTTGATCTTTCCCAGTATTTATGGTTCAGGAAGTGAAGGAAAAAGACTGTTGAAACATAGTTAATGGTCTAGTATACAGTATGTACCACACTGTCCAGTCAAAAGCAGAAAAAAGATAACGTAAAAAAAAAAATCCCTGGCCTGAGCCTTGGGATGAGCTCCTAAACCTCCTGTGCTCTGAGTTGTGACTTGTCATAGTGTTTTTGAAATTATCCTGCCCAAGAGCATGGCAGTATGGTACAGTAATACCATCTGTAAGGACTTCATTACTTATGCTGTGTAAAACTGTGGAGGTTACCAGACCTCTGCATGCATCAGTCCCCTCATCATAAAATAACAGCGACAATAACCGCCACTTCATAGGTTGTTGTGAGTTAAAGGGGAAGTACAGAGCTCTGACAGTTGTGCTTGGCACATGGTGCCAAATCAATATTTCATTAACACATGGACACAGGCATCTCGCTGGATGCTCTCTGACCTACAACAGCCTGGCACAATCATTGATATTCTTATAGGAGGTATATTTAAGACCTGGGAATAAATAGGTAAATGGATACTCAAGCTTAATAAACATGAACACCTATGGATGTTCCTCTGCTTAGCTGCCTGCATCCCTGACAATCCTAAACTTGGGATGGAGAAGTAATCTCTAGCTAGAGAGACACTTCCACTGGGGGGGCGGGACATACAATTACAATGTAGCCCATTATACCTTTTTATTCTTCAGTGCCTGCCAAATGCTTTTCAAACATTTGAATGAATATGCCCATTACCAATCAGCTTAATGTAATAGCACGAGATATTCTATTTTGAAAAACTCGTTGACATTGGAATTCGTACATGTTCAAAAGAGGGCTTTACTTTAGAGGTACTGGGACTTTAATAAACTATGCATCGTGAAGCATCCTTTGTTTTGTTTCTACCTTAGGAGCAGGGATGAGAGAAGATAGGTGACTGCTTCTTAGCTTATTTGTCTTACCATGTAATCATTTGCTCCTTTGGGGCAGTACTGATATTTGCACAAAGTGTTGTTTTAACTGTACAATTGCACCACCGTCTTGAGAATGTTGTGCCTTGACTAACCCAGGTGTGTCTCACTCTAGCTGGACAGTGCTACATCGCTCATCCAGGCAGCTAAAAACCTGATGAATGCCGTTGTCCTCACGGTAAAAGCATCCTACGTGGCCTCCACCAAATACCAGAAAGTCTATGGGACAGCAGCTGTCAACTCACCTGTTGTGTCTTGGAAGATGAAGGCTCCAGAGAAGAAGCCCCTTGTGAAGAGAGAGAAGCCCGAAGAATTCCAGACTCGAGTTAGACGAGGGTCTCAGAAGAAACATATTTCGCCTGTACAGGCCTTAAGTGAATTCAAAGCAATGGATTCCTTCTAGGACGTTAGGCTTTTAACAAGAAAGCTTTTTCTTTTTTCTATCCATTTCTTTTGTATGCATACCTGCCGACTTGTATGCCTCTGGCATGGGAAATTATGGGAGCAGAGTCTGTTTGCATGTCAGAAGAGATGCGATCACTACTACTACTGATCCATCTGTAAGCCTGGAGAGGCACAGGGAAGTCCTGTCCTGAGGTGGCACAGAGCTGTTCTTTGCAACATTCTCATGAAATTTGGTGAAGAGTTTGTACTGCAATGTTTACGGGCGTGGGAGGGATGGGGAAATACTTAACTCTACAAGAGCAAATTCTAATGCATGCAAGAATCATTAGGTTGGCAGGTATATTAAGTGAAAAATCTGGAAGTGTAATGGTAGAGCATAAAGCTTGTATTGCTTCTGTTTCAATGCAAAAATGTACTAGCCAATACGCTTAAGTGTGTGGCCCACCAATGGAACAACTGAGCTTTGAAGTCTTATCCATGATATGTGGATTTTTTAACTAAGGGGAAACTAACTCCTCCAGCCTAAAATGCTTCTTTTAACCTGTATTCTGTTCTTTCTCTTCTAGTAGTGCCATTACTAGTGCTTATGCTATCAATTTTTCCCCTTCACTGAAAACAGCAAACATTTATTTGAGACAATTATAATCCTTCTGGGGGCACTGGAAGCACAATATAGTGTTCAATCTTGCTTTTACTTTTTTTTTAAAAAAAAAACTAAACTCTGGTTTTGCTAGAAATAGAAGGCCCAGTGGTGGAGTGTTAGAGAAATGGAAACTGACAATGTGTGAAGGTTTAGAGGAAAATCCATAGGTGTAGCTTGGAGTGCCGGTATCTAATATGCCATTGTATCCACTAACTCAAAATAAACACATTTAATCTTGACATTGGAAGAATGTTTTCTTTCTTTAAATGCATACTTAATAAAAGATCAGGATGTCGTCTTGAAAAGTGGTCAAAATGTTTTTGTTTTTAAAAGTTGGGGATAAAATAGGTGATATATAAAAGAAATGTCTGAGTCATCCTTAGAGTCCAGGAATTGCTTTTGTTTACTTTCAAACTGAATCTAAAATGAGAGAGTCATGTGTTAGGTTTTTGAGAGCCATGTTCAGCCCTCGGCTAAATTTAAGAAATTTAATGGGTTCTCAGAGAAATGAAATCCAATATATACCTGTTACTTTCAAAATATTTTAATCTAAATGGTAAAAATAGGGGCCTCTGACTCATTACTAAGAAGGAGTGGGTAGTATAGTCTTTCAGCTATGGCATGAGGATTGAGAAAGGGACTCCAAATAGTCATCTAAGTGCCCCAAATCCTCCCACTTAAATGATCCCTACAGGTTAGCAAGTTACAATATGTCTCCCAAAGGCTCCTGGTAATATACGTATGTCTTAGCAATGTGCTTTCACATTGCAACAATGCTTGTATTGGCTTAGGTGTGAGGTCTCAAAGAGAAGAACTGAGAACATCTGGAAGGAGAAAAGAATAGTCCAAAATCTTTAGACATGGTTCTGCTCAAACCGTTGCCAACCACCACTGAGTGGTGAAAATCCCACCCAGGCTGAGGACAATCAGGTGGAGAAGCCACAATAAAAGCCAGAAGCTGATTTTTAACACTAATCATTAGAGTACTATTTCCACTATCCTGCCCCCTTAATGTGTGTAGACCTAATAAAATCCATATATGACAAGCACACAGCTAACATCAAACTCAATGGTGAAAAGCTTGTCCTCTAAAATCAGGAATAAGACAAGGATGCCTACCTAACCTTGCTACTTTTACTCAGCACATTATTGGAAGCCCTAACCAGAGCAATTAGGCAAAAAAAGGCATCCAAAACAGAAAAGAAGAAATGACATTTTTTTAAAACCCTGAAAATGCTTCCAAAAAAACTGTTAGGACTAATAAATTCAGTAATGTTGCAGTATACAAAATCAATATGCAAAAATCACCTGTGTTTCTCTACACTGGTTTATTAATTTATTTTCCTTATAGTTCATTAATAAGCTTATGTGCAATGTCATCAAAAAGAATAAAATACCTAGGAATATAATGAGATGAAATAAAACTATAAGATGCTGAAAGAGATTGAAAATAAATGGAAAGATATATTGTATGCTCATGAATTGGAAGAATATTGTTAAATTGTCTTTGCTACCCAAAGCAATCTGCATATTCAGTATAATCACTATTGAATTTTCCAATGTAATTTTTCCCAGAAAAAAAACAATCCTAAAAATTTATATGAAACCACAAAGGACCTCATAGAGCCAAATCAATCTTGAGAACAAAGCTGGAGACATCACACTCCCTGATTTCAAACTACTAGTTACAAAGCTATAGTAATCAAAATGGTATGGTATTGGCTTAAAAGCAGACACACAGATTAATGGTCCAGAAATAAACCTACACACACATGATCAATTTATGACAAGTGAGCCAAGAATATATAATGGGTAAAGGACAGACTTTTCAATAAATAGTGTGGGGAAAACTGGACAGCCACATACAAAAGAATAATTATTTTACACTGTACACAAAAAATAATTCAAAATGGAGTAAAGACTTGGATGTAAACCTGAAACTAGAAAACTCCTGGAAATAAAAATAGCAGTAAGCTCCTTATTATCCGTCTTGGTGATGACTTTTTGAATCTGAAACCGAGAGCAAGGGCAATAAAAAAATAAAATGCTTCTGCACAGCGAAGGAAAACAACAAAATAAGAACAACCTACCGAATAGGAGAAAACATTTTCAACCTTATGTTGAGGTGCATTCTATCTATACCACTTTGCTGAGAGCTTTTATCACAAATGGATGTTGAATTTTTACATCTTTTTTTTGCATGTACATTTTAGAACCCGCCCTATCAAATTTATTGATACCTTTCATTTAGAATGTAATTATCATTTACTGCTTTCCAATCCTACCTCTTCATTAACACCCATACCAAAATACTTTAGTCCTCAATATGTTCTGACTTCCCTAGTCCTACACAGTTATTTATGATTTCTTAGAATACTTATAAAAATACAAATGGATTGCCAAGCAAAATAAGCATTAAAAAATACTGGGATTTTATAAATTGTAGTCCCTATATTTGCTGGTAATAGATCATAAGTCATTCAATTTTTCTTGCTGTGTTATTACATTTTAACCAAATCAAAGAGGTCAATACTTTTCAGTTGAAGATTATGACATTTTTATTTATTTTTTAATATCTCTGTATTGATTTCAGAGAGAGAGGAAGGGAGAGGGTTGAAACATCAATAGTGAGAGAGTTGTCATTGATCGGCTGCCTCCTGCACGCCCCAACTGGGGATCCAGCCACAACCCAGGCATGTGCCCGGACCAGGAATCAAACCCCGATCTCCTGGATCCTAGGTTGATGCTCAACCATGCCCAGCTGGGCAATTATGGCATCTTTAAAGGTAATGAAAGGAAGCAAATTGGCTTCAAAAGGCTGTTAATAATAATTTTAAATAATACTATTGCTGAGGAGTGTCATTAGCAAGATGGTGAACTAGGATGCTCCAGGCACTTCTTCCCCCATAGAAACATGAATAGCAGTGTCCAAGTAGCCTTGTTAAAATTCTAGAAATCAGTTAAGGACTTGCAACAGCCAAGTGAATGTCTACCTAAAAAGAACCACCAAAAAAACCCACCTCTGAATATGAAAGGAAATTTTGAAATTTGGGGGGCGTTTGCTTACCTATGTCCTTCCCTTTCTCTGTCATAGCATGTCCAATTACTGTTTCTTCCCATGTAATGGAAGGAAAAGAATGGAGCTTTTTTGCTTTGTCCTGATCTCTCAGGGGACACCGAAGGGACTGCTTTCTATCTTGCCTAATTTGGAGCACTGGTGGAAATGGCGGCATAGTTTGGATACCAGGTTGGAGGCCAGTGAAAGGAGCTACAGGCACCATGGCACGTAAGAGCTGAAGGGAGTGCTACTAACTTGTGGGCTCCTGCAGGCAAGAGCTTTTGGACAGAGGAATACAACAGAGCATCTGAGACCTTGAGAAGAAACGATGGTGAGTCTCTTAGGGGGCATAAGACATTTCAAGGCAGCCGTGAATATGGGGATTTGAGAAAAAGGCACACAGGCCCAGAGATCAGGCGTGCTCAGGAAGGCCTGAGAAGACCGTAAGCCTTCATGCCAGGGTGATTCGTAAAGGTTTTTCCCTTCACAGAGCCAGCCCATAAAGCCTGGGAGAAGTGACTGTTTCTTCAAATAACCAACAATATGTTGTCTGCAAGTGACATTAGATTAAGGAAATGCATAGGTAGGAAGTGAAAGGATGGAAAAAATATTTGATGCAAATAATAACCAAGGGTGGCTATCCTACTACCAGAAAGATAGTCAAAACTGTTACTACAAAGAAGGGCACTATATAATAATAAAAAGGTCAGTGCACCAAAAAGATATAATAATTAGAAACATCTATATACCAAACATCGCACTTCCTAAATGTATAAAGCAAGCATGGACAAAATCAAAGTGAGAAATAGCTCTAGATTAAGAGTAGGAAATATCAATACCTTACTTTTAATAATGGGTAGAACACTTAGATCAGTAAGGAAATAGAAAACTTGAACAACGTGATAGATGAATTGGACCTAATAGACATATGCAGAGCACTCCATTCAAAACACAAAATAGACATTTTTCTAGAGTGCACATAGAATATTCTCCAGGATAGATCATATCTTAGGCCACAAAACACAATTTTAAAAGATTGGAATTATATAAAGTATCTTTTCTGATCACAGTGGAATGAAACTAGCTTCAATAGCAGAAGCAACAATGGAAAATCTTGAAATATTAAAAAACCAAAGAGATCAATACTTTTCAATTGAAGATTATGGCATTTTTAAAGGTAATGAAAGGAAGCAAATTGGCTTCAAAAGGCTGTTAATAATTTTAAATAATACTAGTGGAAATTAAACAATTCTCTTAACCACTGGGTCAAAGAAAAAAGTCACAAAAGAAATCTGAAAATATATTGAGATAAATGAAAATAAAAGCATGAAATACCAAAACTGATGGGATGCAGCAAAAACAGTGCTGGGGGGTAGGGGACGAGGAGCTTATCATTGTAAATACTTATAGTAAAAAATAAAGGAAGAAAGTCTTACATCAATAAGTTAATTTTACAGCTCCAGGAACTAGAAAGAAAACAACCAAACCCATAATAACAACAGAAAATAGAAAAACAATAGAGAAAAATTAACAAAACCAAGATTTGGTTCTTTGAAATAAATCAACAAATTGAAACTTTTAGCTAGATTGTCTAAAAAAAGAACCAAATAACTAAAATTTTAAATGAAATAAGGAACATTTCTAGTGTTTCACAGTAGAAAGGATAAGAGAAAACTATGAACAATTGTGCACCAGTAAATTGGGTAACTTAGATGAAATGGATAAATTCCTAGAAACACAAACCTAACACTGACTCATGAAGAAACAAAATCTAAACAGACCCATAGTTAGTAGGAGGTATAATCAGTCATCAGAAACCTCCCAACAAATAAAGGCCCAGGGTCAGATAGCTTCACTCATGAGTTCTACCAAACATTTTATGAAGAATGAACTCCAATCCTCCTGAAAGTCTTCCAAACAATGTAAAAAGAAGGGAACACTTCCAGTCTCCATCTATGAGGCCAGCATTACCCGATACTAAAGCCAGAAAACGCACTATAAGAAAACTACAGAGTAATATCCCTGGTGAATGTTGATGCAAACATTATCAACAAATCAACAAACTTCTAGAAGCAGAACTGAGCAGCATATTAAAAGAAATGCATACCATGATGAAGTGGGATATATTCTAGAGGTGCAGGTATTTTCCAACATATAAATATTGATCGATGTGATACACCACATTCACAGAATGAAGGAAAAAGCATGACCATCTCAATTAATAAAGACATTTAATAAAATTCAACCTTCTTTTATAATGAAACACCCAACAAGCTAGGAATAGAAGGAATTTCCCTCAGAATATTAAACACCACCAAGGGGCATGTTCTGGCATGCTTAGACTACTGAACTCATAACCATTTTACCAATATGGCCATCTTCTAAATTTGTGTAGGGTTCATTTCACCATTTCTGACCCTCCTGTGTTTTGTTAGGGCATCTAAAGTACTTGTCATTTCCTGTTCACCAAGTCATGATATAATTAATATAGTGGACCAGGATTATGTTTTGTGGATGTCAAAAAAAAATTAAGGTCTTTATAGGCTCTATTTTCTCAGAGATTAAGACACTAATTATAGCCTTAATATGAATAAATAGGTTCTGCTATTATACCCACATGAATGTAACTTGCCTTCTCTCCTCCCTACTCATTGGTATTGAAAATAATTTTATGTCCAGATCAATAGCCTCATAGCAAGTGTCAGCAATCTGGTAACCCTTCGCAGTAAAAGTGGAACATTCAACTTGGGAATTTTCAGGGAACACACTGATTAATTAAATAGGGGCAGGACAGATATGACTTCCTCTGCATCTTTTAAGCCTTGGAGGGTTATACTAAGCTCTGTAATTCCACCTGGAATGTGATATTGCTTCTGATTTACTATCATGGATGGAGGAGTAATTTCAGGAATTTCACTTGGTGATTTCTACCTTCATGACATCTACCCCACAGGTCACAGAACAAATGTGATCGGCCTCTAAAAATATCCATCCCAATCATTCACTGTAGGAACAGGAAAATAACCCTATGGTGTTGTACAGACTCACTGGGCACACTTACTGAGGCTTGAAAGAGGGCTACAAGTCTTCTACAGCCTTCATAAATCTCCACTCTAGCCAGGCTGGGAACATGATTACGTTTGAGTCCCTGGGCATCAGTGCCATTTCAGTAGTTCTCATGTATTTCTGTTCACTAGTCAAGTTTCTAGTAAGTGGATATAGTTCCCTTGAGGAAGAAATGAGGAATATTTATTATCTACATTATATCTGCATTAGGGCTCCTCCTCAAGTGAATTTGCTCCTGGGACTGAAAACTGACTCCATCTAGAAATTGGATGAAGGATCATAATTTCCCATTATGGTGCTGACCTGAATCTTCTATTCTCCTGTTCTTAATTTTGTTGAATACATAAATCAAACAATACTGTTGTTTGCTGGCCACACACCTTGTCTCTATTAACATTATTTATCAGGCATTGACACACATCTCTGTAGTTGGGGCTCTTTAGTTACCATTCCAGCTGTTTATTACAGAAAATACATTATGTCTTGTCTCTGGTGCTTACATGGTTCAACCTGGCTTTTGGTATTCTATAATCCTATCATTGGTGTTGATTTTAGGGAACCCAGTTACAGCAGAAGCATCTCCCACCATCAGATTTGGCCTACAGAGTACAGTCATTACTGAGTTGATCAAAGATGTCAGTGTTCTCTGCTTCCTCACCTCCATTTATTACTTTAGTAAATATAACATCAGCAATATTCCAGAAATGAATAAAAAAACATTATTTCTTAGCAAATTGTCCACCAGAAGTCCAGGGGCTTGAACAAACCCAAGGGGCATGAACTATCCTGCATTTCTGGCTTGAGCTGGTATATTAAGCTAGTAAAGCTTCAGAGGAATTGGAGAAAGTCCTAGTGAGAAAGACCATAGGTGCATTGCACAACTTGAGGTAGGATCTGTAAGCATGAAGTGAGTCTGAACTCATATAAAACTACCACTGCTATGGATTTAATCAGACAAAGGTTGAAGGGATCCAAAGATGTCTGCTCTGAAGGCTATGTCATAGGCGTGGACATGTTGTTATTGCCCAAGGAATGGCATATAAAGGTGTCTAGATACCAACAGAGAGGAAGAAAACCTACAGGGGCACAGAACCACCAATGGGTAAAAGCTTGTCATCAAAGAAATGCGATCAGAGAGAAAAGAGGTTTGATTTATACTCTTTCCAAACAACTAAAACTTACAGGTATACAAATGAGTGAAACCCAGGAATTTGAGTGTCTGGCCTAGAACATGGATGTAGTAGAATTAACTGTGGGTCTTGTTCAAGAACCAAGCTTGAGATCACAAGCATGAGAAGAATCAGGAGCTTAGGGACACATATGTGACAGATCAGAGAGGGGGACCCACTCCCCACAGACACCCCTTTCTCTGTCATGGAGAGTGGGACAATAGACACCCCATAATTTGGGATTTGGTGGCATAGGGAAGATAACCTTGTCTAACCTCCTATATACCTGATTAAATTTTGATCACATGTTGGTTACTGTTAATTAGAATTATTTGGAGGAGGTGGTTAAATAACTGTCAGTTACACAAACCATATATAAATTATTTCTTTAAAAAACATATTTAGGTCAATTTAAAGCTCAAACTCTCCTCCCTTTTACTCCTGATCTGATCGGTGTCTGGTTTTTTTCCCCTCCACAAAGGTACTGTTACTCACTAATGTGAGTTTATAATGAGTAATGCATTTTTTTCTTTACAATTTATACACATTCCAAGCCCACAAGAAATATATAGTATTTTAGGAATTTTTACAAGCATGCTTTCCAAATGGCTGTTGTAAGAGTCTAAGCAAGAAGCTTAGGCAGATGATGCCTCCTCTTTTGAGTAGTGATCATCCAGGAGTGCCCACTGGTGAAGACAAGAATCCTGAAAGACTAAATTACCTGGAGTACTTGTAGAAAGGAACAGAAAAAATGTGTTTATGTAATAGATTTGGGGGAAATGTGAGGTTCAACCCTGGACCTGGAAATTATCATGCTGAGGTTGTAAAAAAAGTGTTCACAGTGTGAAGTAAGCCAGACCCAGAAAGACAAATACTGTATGATCTTACTTATGTGTGTCATCTAAAAGAGTCAAAGTCATAGAGCAGAGAGTAGAATGGTAGTTTTTAGAGGCTGGGAGGGGATGGAGTGGGGAGGTGATGGTCAAATGGTACAAAGTTTTAGTTATGAAAGGCAAATAAGTTCCAGAGACCTACTATACAGAATAGTGTCATAGCTATAAACACACAAGTAATGTAATACATATGTTATATCATATACATACATACAATGAAATACTACTCAGCCATAAAAAATGAACTCTTACCATTTATGACAGCATGGAAAAACCTAGAGGGTATTATGCTAACTGAAATATGTAAGAAAAAAAACAAATACTGTGTGATCTCATTTATATTGAAATCTAAACAAAATAAACAAACAAAAACAGACTCATAGTCACAGGGAACAAACTTTTGGGGGCAGGGAGGGGAGTTGGACTGGGTAAAAAAGGTGAAGGGATTAAGAAGTGCACATTGGTAGTTACAAAATAGTCACAGGAATGTAAAGTTCAGCATTGGGAAGAAAATCAATAATACTGTAATAAATATGTATGTACCACATGGGTACTTGAATTATCAGGGGATCACTTTGTAAATTACATAATTGTCTAACAACTATTCTGTACACCTGAAACTAATATAAAACAATATTGAATGTCAACTGTAATTGAAAAATAAAATTGGAAAATAGATGTCAACTCAACCAATTCAACTAAGATTATAAGATCAAATCTGGCTCTTACTTCTAACTGTATCAACCATGTGTCTATACAAAAAATACTTTTGGGCCTTCATAGAATAAAACCAGTTCTGTGTCTTCAATTGAGAATTTAGGACTCTGAGCCTGTCATTCCTTTCTGTCATCTCTCTAAATGTAGTAAGAAATATCCAGCTACTCACATGGTTTTTACTGTAATCATTACTGTAATGGTCAAATGCATTAGCATTTACTCTCCTAATGCCTTACCTTTATTTTATTTGTATTTTATATTCTAATTTGTTTCCAGCTTTATTGAGGTATAATTGGCTATATATATACACACATACACATATACACATATATATATGGAGTTTTAAAATAACGATTATTACAATTAACATATATATATATATACAATGTGATAGTTTGATATATATATACATTGTGAAATAATTACAGTAATTCACACATCCATCACTTCATTTTTGTGTATGTATGTGTGAGAATACTTACAATTATTTTCTTATCTTTAAAATATGCTTCAAGCTTCCACTGGTGATAGTCTTTAGAATGCCACTACTTTCCATGGATTATCTAAGTCCCATTTACCGAGGTCAATGAAGTTACCTCTCCTTACAAATCCAATGAGATAAGTAACCCCAGTTTCCAATATTTGAGAGTCAGTTAACTGAGATGACTCCTGTTTCAGTTTAGTCCAATTAGGAAAAGATACCCATATTGGTTAAATCTAAGAGAGGATCTTTTATATCAACAATTGTTTACAAATATGTTCGAAGGACTAGAGGTGCAAAATGAGGTGTTAGAAGAGACAAAAAAGATCTATGTCACTCCTAGATCAAAGGGGTACAGTCCCTGGGCTGTGGCCATAAGCCTCCATTTTTGGAGCTGCTATTGCTTGTTACCTACAAGATTTGCTGAAATGTTGCTGTTTAGTTCTGGCTTCCTGGAATTCCCAGACACCTTGCCCCTCCTTCTGTAATAGGATAAGACCACAAGATTGTATAATAGCCAGGGGCAGAGGTCTTCTCCCTTCCTCTTGCATTTTAATAGAACTTAACAAGAAGCTAGGAGTTAAAGGAGTCCGTGAAATGGAGTTTTCAATGCCCCAGTCCCACCAGTTCAGAGCAGGGGAGTAGGGTAGAAGGGTATTTATGGGGCTGAACAACAATCACTTAAATCGCTTACTTAAGGTATAAAGTTTTCAGCTATTAATACCTTAGAGTTTATTATAAGATGTATATTATAATGAAAAATCTATTAATGTGATTCATATTGGACATACTGATTAAGAATATTGGCTCTCAGATAGACATGGGTTAAAAAATTTTATTATGTGTCTAGTTTTATAGCTTCCAACTTGGTATTTTTCCTTTAAAAAGCTTAGTTTTTACACTTGTAGAATGGAGGATATTTACCTTATTGAGCTGCTATAGTGTAAAATTATGTCAACTACTATGGAACGTAGTAATTCCCTGTTAATGCTGATGCTCACATGGTCATGAAGATGGTACCAGTGAAGATGGCAGCATTGGTGGTGGCAGTGACGTTGAATGCTGAATTGATGACTTTTTGCTCCCATTTTGAAAATGACCACACCCTCCAGATGTTAATTATCACTGGTAGGGACAATTTAAGAGTTTTGAGAAGGTAAGTGACACAGCCAAAACTCCCGAGATGATGAACCTGATCTTGGCATTTTGGGAAAACGATGGGTGGGTGGTAAAGAGAATGGCACAGAGGAATTAGTGTTCATTTATTGACACTTACTTGTTAGGTATGGAACAAGTTATAAAATTTACAGTTTTAATCTAAGCTATTTCTTCCTCTGAAGAAGCGTTCTGCCTAATTAGGATGTCAATGAAACTGTTCATTGATGATGATGAAGTATAAGCAACAGCCCTTGATTCCAGGTGTGAAGAACGAAGCAGAGCCTCCAACATGTGATCATTGGTACAGTTGTCACAGCCAAGGCTGGGATTGATGCCTAAGGAGCCACACCAAAGATGACAATGATCCAAATTTTGTCACTGTAAGTGACCACTTCCTTCCTTTGAAGGGAGTGTGATATCATAAAGACGGTGTATTCCAAATGTGAACTTTCTCAAGAAATGTAAAGACTCCACTCCCTAAAAATTCAGCATCAGAAACAGAAAGAATGCCCTTGGCAGAGAATATGCTGGGTTCATTTTGATCCAGACACTCCTGCTCTGCTGTCTTTCACTGGATTTTTATTTCATTTGGCCCTTAAAGCATCTTTCGAAGTCATATTTGCTCTGCTCATGGATCCTGCATAACAATGCTTGATCATTAGTGGCCTTTTTATTGTTGCCATACAACAATGTGGGTCTTTGAACTTGTCTGTTTCCATCTGTAAGTCAAGTCCTGCCTTCATATCAGTCAACAGGTAATTTTTTTCCTACACAGAGCCTATAGGGAAAAAAGGAACCGCAGCATTGCCAGCACTTAAAATAGAGTAGTCAGGCAGAAAAAATAGAACACAATTTCACTTAGTCTCTTTCACCTTAACCAAAGCCAAGCGGGAAATTCAGCTCTGATTGAAATTATTTAGGTGAAACAACAATAACAGAAACAGAACTATGTACTGCACGTACATACATACACACAAACACAACACAGATATATGCATTTTAAATCCCCAATGATCTTGCCAATGAAGAAATTTATGTGGCTACATCAGCCATGAATACTATGTAATACTCTCCCTTAAAACTGTATGTGTGTATAAAATGATATATAGAGTAACTTCTTGAAGTTAAAAATATAAAGAATTTTCCCCCCTTTGTGGGTTCTTGTACTTATAACTTTACGTGGAATTCATCTGTTCTCTTTTAAACAAACAAACAAGCCCATTTATTATACCCTTGATGGCTTCCAAATCATTGAAAAAAATGGATTTTTAAATCAATATATCAATTTCCTAAAATAAAATTTTACAAGCCTGTTCATATTACAGTAAGCTTGAATCTTGGGGCATAAAGCACAGTAATTCTTCCCACTCCCACCTTGGTACAACTGTCAAGCATAAAGATATCTCATGGTTTTACTATCTAAGGAAGCATTCAAGAAATGGAAACTTAGAAAATTCTGACTCTTCTGAGAGGAAAATATTACAGAGAAATTTTCAAAAGAAATTATACACTGAGTAAGGTGTTCATCTGGATGGGTAGATTGGGCATTGAAGTATGTCTAGAAACATACATTGTACCTGGTGACCTGCTGTCTAATTCTTGTAAGATGAGTCTACATCCCCAACATCATTTCTGCCAGGCTTTGCTAATGGCAATGGATTGCAGTGATGGGGCAAAGGACTCATATAGTTTACGTTGATGACCAAAAGAAAGTGATCCTTGGATGTGGTATGCTAGTAAATGTTTAATAACTGTCTGGAATAAGACAAAAATGTGGTTTATAGTGTGTACCCATTTCCTTGGTACAAACACTCTCATTATGGCTGATTTTAAGCTACATCACATCACATCCCCGAACAGAGTTGAAACAAGCAGCACATAATTGGCTCTTGCAAGCCAATATGAGTCACTGGTAGCATGCCACAGAAGGTTGGTGAGAAAGGGATGGCGCTAAGCTGAATATCAACTTGAAAGACAAAAAATTATTTTGATGTTATCTCTGCCCTAACTCTCCTGTACAGAGTTGAAGCCACTTTCCTCTTTTAGCACAGGGGCTTTTCTTTGTTCTGATTGGTGCTATAGATTGAATGTGATGATTGAAAATTCTTATGTTCAGTCCTAACGCCAAATGTAATGGAATCAGGATGCAGGGCCTTTGGGAAGTGATTAGTTCATGAGGGTGGAGCCCTAATTAATAGAATATGTGTCCTTATGAAGGAGACCTAGAGAGTTCCCTAGGAATCCTTTCCACCAGGTGAGGACACAGCAAAAAGATGGCCATCTGTAAACAAGGAAGTGGGCCCTCGCCAGACACCAAATCATCTGCCAGCACCTTGATCTTAACTTCCCACCTTCCAGAACTGTAAGAAGTGAATTTCTGTTGTTTATATGCCATGCACGTTATAGTATTTTCGTTATGGTAGCCCAAACAAAGAGAACTGGATACAATTCATTTAGTGCTTAGACAGTCATCAAGATGATGTGTGAAACATAGGAACAGTACCGTAATAAGTGATGCCTACAGGTCATAAAAATTCAAATTAAAAAAACAAACACTAGAACTTTTGGATCCTGCTCTTTTAGATAGAGGATACAAGACTCTGTTAATACAGTTGGGGGAGAAAATTGGAAGGAGATTGGTCAAGACCTTGATCATAAAATATTATAAGAGTTTTTTTCTCTACATAGAATTTGGTCAGGACATTGCTTGCCTGGCCTGGTGCTAGGCAAAATAAGAACACTAGAATCTCCCAGAAGTTTTGAAGACATGAGACACAGATGGATCAGTGTAGTCATTCCATCCTTAGTGCTGGCGGGCATATGTATTGCCAACATTTATCAGGGATATGAGGCAGTTCAATACACATAATAGGGTTTCTTGCCTTTAGGACACAGACTTGAATATATACTATGTTCACAATTTCGTAACACATATATCCATAGAAAAAAGACTGGAAGGAAATATGTCAAAATCCTAACAATGTTTATCTCAAGGTAGTGGAATTTTATTTTCTTCTTTATAAATATTTTGCAAATTTTCTAGAAAAGGTTGTATGTTAAAAATTTTTTTAAAGAGAGAAAGAATATAAAAAGAGAAATCCTCCGAGATTCTTTAAATGTGCAATCAAGGGTTAGTTTTATTATTTATTCTATTTCCACTCTTACATGGCAAATTTTTATTATTGTAGGAAATATTTGTAAGTACTAGTTTAGCATATTAGTATCTGTTTTTGTCCCAGATGAACTGCCATCCCCATATCAGAAAATATCTTTGACACGTTGTCCGGAAATAAGTAGGTGCTCAATAAATTGTTACTGAGTGAGTGAAAGTCAAGGAGGGGCAGGTGAGATGATTCAGGGTAGTTAACAAGGGCCAAATATTAAATGTAAAGTTAGTGAAATAAAATTTTACAACTCTAATTTCTCCTTTTTGAAGTGCTCATATATCCCCAACTTATTTACCTATTTTGACTTCTCTCAATTCTTTCTCTCCTTTTCCTCCCTATCTTCTCTCATATAGATATGAACCTTAGATATACAGTTTAGATAAGTCATAGTGCTAGCTTCATGACATATTCCCATCATGATTTCTTTCCTATAAACATTTTTTAATTCACTGGTTTACTTTTAGTAATATACGTAACACTGTGTACACATTCTCTAATAAGAATATTGTCAATAATATACATAGATCTCTGTGCTCCTCTGTCCCTGTTCCCACCCTACTATGCTTAATTTTATGTTTGTTCCATTCCTATTTTTAAATTATTTATATATATGTATATATATGTGTGTGTGTGTGTGTGTGTGTGTGTATATATAATGTTAATTTTCTTATTATTGAACTTCATGCAAAGGGCACCACGCTCTACATAGTTCACAGAACTTACATGATACCATGTGGAAACAAAGTAATTAGGTTTCAGCCATGTGGTTGCATGTAGATGCCTTTATTTTTATTGCAGTGTATCTGACTCAAACTGTATCTTTAGAATCAGACAAATCCTAATGAAAATGTCCCTGGCAAAGCCTAATAAGTAATTTGTTTCCTTTTCTAAGAATTATGCTAGCAAGATTTGATCCGCCAACTGTAAAAATGTTGAGATCTCTAGTAAACACATTTTTGTAATATAAAGCATAAGGGGATATAAACTATTTTTTAAATTGTATGATTTTATTTTTAATGCCTGAAATAACACTAGATATTAGATAACCATAAATACTGAACTAATTGAGGAGACAGATTTCTGATTTTGATATTCTTTGGCATCACATATGGGACAGTTAAGGGAGGGTAAAACTCTCCCTCTGTTCAGACTAAACTCTATGTGACTGCAACTTACTTCTTCAAAGAGCTTAGTGTGTAGAAATTTTAAACTTGTCCTAAGCCCCAAATATATGTTTCTATTTTATTTAAATTAAGTTAACCAAAGCATTCTTTTATTATAATTCCTGATATAGTTCAATTCCCCAGAAGAATATATAAAAGGGAAATAAAATGTTATTTACCCTTGAGATAAAATAGCAGCATGGCCAGAATACCTGAACCAGACTCTAATAAACACAACTGTGGTAGGAACTTTTTGTCTGTGATAAAATTTCAGTTACTTGAAATTGTAATAAAGATGGCTTTACTCTTCATTCCCTCTGCTACTCTTATGATGAAAAAAGAAGAAAGGTGCCCAAACAAGCTAAGGATATAGATTTTTGACTGAAAATAAAGTTCAGTGACATGTTCCGTGCTTGGTCCATATTAACCCTGTCTCCTAGAAGACATGTCGTAAATGCTTTCTGGACTTTAATTTCCTTCTCTGCACTGTTTTTTAATCCCTTCCAGCCACTGATATGGAGATTTTCCACACTCTTCCCTCTCGTCAGTCATAGGGAATGAGGAATGAGACTGAAACTGATGAACACTAACCCTGTGGAGTTTCAGGCCTTCAAGAGCCCCCAGTTCTCCCCAGAATGTTCTCAAACTTAGGGGGGAAACATTTTCATAACAATTTTAACAAATGCTTGTTTTTGCTGTTGAACTCTTTTTACATTTCTCAATAGACATACTGAGTCATTGTGTGTTCTTGTAAAAATAAATTCCTAATGTCAGAAATTCAGGTAGAGAGGAGCAGAGGAATAATTTTTAATCTGGAAGGAAATGAGTGATGGCCTGGGTTGAAGTCTTGTTTCTACCACAAATGAGCATTGTGATTTGGGGCAAGGGACTTTACCTTCAAATGTCATTTCTCATAAAATGTAGGAATAATAATAGGTGCCTCGGAGTGCTGTTGTGAAAATTAAATAGATAATGCTTGTGCGAAATCCTAGCCTAGCAGGCACTCAAGGTATATGGATTCTGAGGTAGGCCAGTGGAGATTTGTGGAGAACTTTTAGGTATAAGTTTCCAAACACAATAAGGAGCTGCATCTGAATTCGGTGCCAGGCAAAGCTGGCTTCATTTTTATGAAGATGCTGGTCTAGCTTCCCTGTTCTTATCTAGAGAAAGATTTAAATAGATGGGAAGAAAGGGACCCCTAGCCACAGAAATCCTCACCCCGTAGGGATTATCTAGACAAGGATCTATGAATTTCCCCAGGCACCATATCTCTAATTAAAGATATGTAAATAGGACAGCTAAGTAGTTTGTTGAAGGAAAATTTGCATTAGTGTACATTTTATGAATTCCTTTAAACATGGAGAAATGTGAGCATTTAAGTAAAATCATTTGCGAGACTCACTACCAAATGGGCCATAGAGAAAAAACAGGGACCCACGAGGCTTCGGCATGAGCGGGTGGGGCTCAGCTCCTCCTCTTGGGCCAGGTCCATCTTGTGAATTAACATTTATAAGTAGGTTTTAAGACTGATACAGATGTCTGGGCCTAGACTCAGTCTCTACCTATGGTTAAGAGTCTATCAAGTGAGCTACAGGGATAGTTCTCATGCCCTTCAAAGGTTCAGCTTCATTTTCTCAGGGCAAGAGAGCCCAGCCCTCAGGGTCTACGGCAGCCTTCAACCCACGCTCCCTCCAGGCAGAGTTTGGCAACATGGCCTGCGAATGTTTCAAGAAGAGTCTGCCCCAAATCCCTTACCACATCTCCCACAGCCATCTTTCTATGGCCACATACAATAGAATCTACAAAAAACAAAAAAACAAAAAAACAAAAGCCTTCCTCCCTGTTCTTTCAGTTAGACGTGTCAGGACAAAAGCACAGGGTATCTCATCTCTGCTCTAGATCAGTTATCGTGTGCTGCCTGTTACTGTCTTCAAAATATGTATACTTCTCTAATTCCTCCTTTTTTACCCCAAGATATGTTGGTCAAGGGGCCTATATACTTTTTAAAATATTTCTCGGATGTGTGTATGTACACCAAAGTTTGAGAACCACTGCCACACTTGATGCCCTACAGGAAAAACAACTTTCAGGTAAGATACATATAGAGATTGATGATAGAAGATAAATACACACCCGTGTAAACACACATATCAAAAACTGAGAACCATTGCTGATGTTAAACAAAAAAATCATTGAAACATTTTTTGTGCTTTGGGGTTTTTCCTTTGTGATGTGTGTTTTATTTTTAAAATTTCCCCCAATTCACTGAGATTTAATTGACATAACATTGTGTAAGTTTAAGGTGTGCAATGCGATGGTTGGTTACATGTATCTATTGCTAAATGATTACCACAATAAGTTATGTGCCTCAGTTTCTTTATCTGAAAAATAGGTTAAATGAAGGAATATTGTGAGCATTAGAGTATGAGAAGGTCCTGGCCCAACGCAATCTTTGCCGGTATGAGAAATGTTGATTACACAGGCCAAACGAAGGGAAGTTTCTCTCAGATATTCGAAGGACAAGATGTTTCAGGCGCAAATTTCGAGTTGTCCTGGATACAGAATCTGTCTGAGGGTTGGCTTATTTCTAGACCAAGACATTTATAGATGGGAAAACTGCCTTAATTACAAGAACTTTGGAACTCATCTAACTTCCTTTCTCATGCAGGAATCTCCTTTTAAGCTTTTCTTCTTTGGACCCTATGCTGGTGGGCCTCCCTCGGTGACCACCTGCAGATCTTGCTCACTATTAGCAGCTCAGTAAAATATGGCATGATTGTTTCAGCAGGGGTATGCCAAACACACCGCAGGGATATGAAAAAGTGAACGGTCATTTTTAATGTTAGGATTTGCTCCTGGTAAATGTTACCAAGGAAAACAAATTTGGGTACTCCCAAGGTATATCTTATGGCAGTGTCCCCTTCCCCAGTCACAAAACCATAGCCTATGAGGTTTATAAATTCCTCATTTTTTTCTACAATAAATGATGACCTCTAGACAGAATCTGGTTCGTTATTTGCTCACAGGTGTACATGTCTAATAGAAGCTTAGCTCAGTTGCTTTCTAAAGTAACTGCAAGGAATTCCCAATTTGAAACTATGCAATAAAAGTAAGATTTCTCTTGTGCCAAAGGCCTATGTAGGAGGCTCTTTTTGCCACCATACAAGGGAAGGAACAGAGGGTGCCTTTAATTCTGGCTTTGATTAAATCCTGGCTCCACCATTACAAACCCTGAGACACTGAGATAGCTGTTAATCTACCGTAAACCTCAGTTTTCTCATCTGTAAAATGATAATAGTAGCTTCCTCACAGCAAGGTAGAATGAAATGGGATAATATATACAGGCCCACTTTGTTCATTGTGCTTCACTGTGTTGTTTTGCAGATACTGAATTTTTTTTTTTTTTTTTACAAATTGAAGGCAAGACCCTTCACCAGAAAAAAGATTATGACTTGCTGAAGGCTCAGACAATGGTTGGTATTTCTTAGCAATAAAATATTTTTAACATATGTTATTGTTTTCTTTAGATATGCTACTGCACACTTAATAGACTATGTATAGTATAATCACATATTTTATGTGCATCGCTGAGAAACCAAAAAATTCATGTGACTCACTTTATTGCAATATTTGCTTTATTACCATTCTCTGGAATAGAATCTACAATATTTTTGAGGTGTGCCTGTATATTAGTATAGTTTCTGCCCCCAAATAATGAATAAACTTTGTATTAAAATATACCCACTAAGTAAATGAGTATATTATTATTATTAGTCTCCCTCTCCTTGGCTATTTTTTGGCCACATACACTCTGTGAGGACATGAAGGGCTGCTTTCTGTCTGTCATGCTGCAAAAGCCCAAACAGCACAAGCCCAGGGAGCCTGAAAGGAGTAGCAAGACAAATTCAAGAGACTGCCAGAGGATTTCACTGAACTGAGCCTGGAATTACATGAAAAGAAATCTTTTAAGAGTTATTTCCTATTCAAAAAGTACTTACTGCATTATTAAATTCCACCATACTGGGAGCTTTGCTGCTTCACATTTGTGCTTTCAAATCTTACTTATTACTGCACCAGTCTAGATGGGCTGAAGGAAGCTGGGAAGGAAAATGCTGGGCAGTGGATCAGAAATGAGGTATTTGTAAGGATGAGAATAGATCTAGCTTTCTACCTACATTTCGGGGTTGCTTTTAACTTCTCAAAACACTTTTATTCCTATATTCTCTATTGAGGGTAGGTAGCAAGCAGTTTAGCTAATGGTGAAGTTAGGACCCTAAAATACAAAGCTCCTACATAATAAGACATTTATGTCTCTGCCTATTTGTCCCCACTCTTAAAAACCTTCAGGATAATACGAACAATGTGACTATTTTACAACAGTGTATTTACTTATTGAGTACCCACTGTGTGCATAATATGTCAAATATCTTACATACATTGCCTACCCAATTTTTATTTTTTAAGTTTATCTTTATTGTTGAAAGTATTACAGATGTCTCCCCTTTTCCCCACATTGATCCCCTCCACCCAGCATCTGCCCCTCCCCCCAGGCCTTCGCCACACTATTGTCTGTGTCCATGGGTTAAAGAACTTGGTTTGTTTCATGTCAGTGACTGGCTCAAGGTCGGGTGACACTAAGTAGCAGATTTTGGATTTGAATACAGAAATTTAACACCAAAGCTTGTGCTTAACTATTCTACTAAAATGTAGAAAACTTAGTCCTATGCTTGGAAACAGATAAAGGGTACAGAAACCAGTGGAAGTTCCTGTCCTGAGCTAAAAGAGAGCAGAGCCTCAGGAGCAGAATGACATTTCACCACCAGTGTGTTTAAATGGCTAATGTCAATTTCAAGAGCAAGAGAGAGCATAGAAGCTGGGGAAAGGGTGATTTTAAAGGACCCAGAGGCGGAGAAGAAATACAGCTGAGCATGGAGGACAGGGAGACTATCAGTCAGGGTGCCAGCCAGCTGTGTGGTCAGGGACGGTTGTATAAAAGGACGGACCTCAGTTAGATGTAATTCATGATCTATTTCTGTAACCCCATATCTTGCTAAATTAAATAAATCTCATCCATGACAGCCGGCATTCATTTGGAAAAACATACAAGTAATGACCCTTAATGAATCACTAAATCTGTGGAGTCCTACAACATGAAGAAATTTCAGGGTAGTAGGAGGAAACAGCAGGAGAAGTGAGGAACACAGAAATACTGACTCGCCCAAGATTAAAATTTGGGTGGGGATTAGCTCAGATTACCTGGTGTATTGCTTCTTTTCCCAAGTGTTCTAGAATTAACCAAAGGTTTAAGTTCTCTGAATTTAAAACTCCTTGTTTACTTATAAACATTTCACTTATTGGCTCAGAACAATGGGAATCACTCATTGGAAATGGGCATGGCTTGGTACATGTGCCCCACTCAAATCACCAGGAATCACCCATAATGCTTTCTCAGATGCTCTGATGTTATGTGCCCTATGAGAGGAGGCATTTTGATATTGTCTGCCCTCTTATCTATACCTGATGCAGATACAAATAAGAACCTGCCTTTTCTTCTCTTGAGTCTCTTCCTAAACTGTACTTCTCTCAAGGTTGTACTCCAATCCTACCCATCCTGTGCCCCCTTAGCTGCACTCAGCAAGCCTTCTCTATGCTGTGTTCAGCCTGTCTAGCAGAGTATCCCTTCTTCACAGTAATGATGAAAGTCTCATCCCCCTAATAAGACCATCACATCCTTGGAGTTTAAGCAGCCAGTCTATGGCTCTCCTATACTTTCCAACAGCATGTGCTCAGTAAACTTTTGCTGAGTGGCTACAGCATTAGCATTTTCTTAGCCACAAATTACTAGAAAATTTTAAAGGTGTACCCAAGCATAGCATTTTTTGCATTAATTTGGTTTTCTAGTAGGAAAAGATTTAGTTCCGCAGAAAATCACTCAACTGTTGGGTCAGTCATTAGGGTTGTGGGAGATTGTTGCTGTTATGTGGGGACTCTAACAATGCAGGCTAGATATACTCAACCAATGATGCAGAGTCTGTGGCAGCTGAGCTTATGTGGAAGCACCCTCTGCCACTATTCGCCACCTTCCCCAGTACAAATGCTACTATAGTACCCATACCATTTCTTCTTAACCCTAACAGATGACCTAGAAATAGAATGCTTTATTTTGAAGCATACTGAAAGACACAGTAGATTCTCATTTTTAATGGTAGTTATATTCTAATGTAATCAAGAACACTTAATTAGTAAATGTTGAATCATTGCTCTTAGGAGAGATATAAGGTTATATTTCTAAGAGCTGCTAGTCACATTTTCTTCAACTGATTAATATATAACCTCTTTAATAGTTAATGTGGATTCATGAACACTGGACTCATGGCCAACAGCAGTGTAACTCATGCCTGAATTAAATTCTTCTAACGTGTTTTCCCCATAAGCAGTATTAAAGTCTTCTTGTGCTTAGGATCGATCACTAGACATCACTTTAGCACTACACTGTGGACCATGCATGCTAAAGCACTAAAATATGAAAAATGTTAATACCCCCTCAGATGAGAGGATTCTCTCAGCTGAAGAGAGCCATGTCACCCAAGGTCATGCTCTCTTTCTGAAATGGCCTGCATCCAATGACTGATTAATTTGGGAGTATAAAGAACAGCTCTCTCAACCCAACTTGTGGTAACTGTTCAAGGGCCATTCCAGCTCTATAGCAGCCTAGGGGGTAGTAGACACTTTTGCCTCAGCTTATCCTTCTGTCCAGTCTAGCTTGCTCTACCCTCTGTTCTTCAGGAGTTAATCTCAAGAGCATTCCATCATAAAATTCCTGCATCCAAACTTCCAGCTCAGAATAGGCTTCCAGAGGAACTGGGCCTGCAGCAGAATCCAGCTTAAGTCCTCTCAGTTCAATTTTACCTTTTGAGACAATAGCAGTTCTTATATCAAATATGCATTTCGAGGGTTGCATACCCATTGCCTGCCAGGTGCATCTGGCCCTCATATTTGTTGTGATGAACTTGAACATCATTTTATGGCATTTAGATAATTTGGGTGTGGTATGTATTTCCCAGTCATGACTCTCACTACTCCATATTGTCTTGTACTCACTAGCTTCATTAGGTTTTAATTGTTTGCACCACTCTGAAGGTATGTCAGTCTGGACCCCCTTACTTACTCTGTGCCATTTTGTACTGATATTTCATTTGGGGTGTCTATAGATAGAATGTAGGTTCCTAGAAAGCATGTGATTAGTTAGTACCTAGATAAAATGAGTGGTTTTCTCCCACCCCAGCCTGCATGTGACCCTTTTCCTAATGCACCAGAGCATGTGGTTTGTGTGAGACCAGTTACATGCTTGGCATCCATTTTCTGTTGTATATGATTAGATATCTGGTAGATACTCAAAAAAGATTTATTGGCAAATCAACTATTCGGTTCACACATCAAATGAATTCACCACCGTGGATTCCATGCTATATCCCATCGGAGTTCCATGTTATACGTTTGTCTGAAAAAGAATCGGCCGAGATACCTGAATCTAGGAAGTATATTTATCTAGCTATAAAAGCATTAACTAGCCTACAAATACAATCAATATTTATTAACAGTTCTAGTTTGTAACCTAAAAACCGTAACTTGGTTAGTATGACACAGAAATAGGAGGTGGGAGGGTCCAATAGGGAGTGTAGGAGGGGATAGAATTAAATTCTGCTTATAATTTATTGATATATCTTGTTCTATATTTCAATTTCCTCATTTTTAAAAAATATGTCTTTATTGATTTCAGAGAGATGTAGAGAGGGAGAAAGAAATATCAATGATGAGAGAGTCATTGATAGGCTGCTTCCTGCACTTCCCCAACTAGGGATCAAGCCCGAAACCCGGGCATGTGCCCTGACTGGGAATTGAACCCCAATCTCCTGGATCCTAGGTCTATGCTCAAGCTCTGAGCCATGCTGGCGGGGCAGTTTCCTCACTCTTAAATGAGATTATTGATACAAGAGAAAAGCAGGTATTATCACTGGGCTTCAATTTAACAATCAGGAGTTGATAGTTTCTAATGCAAATTCTAGCTCTAGAAAAGCCTACTGATAAAGTGTTTGTGTCATAAAAGAACATATGTCTATGTGCTGAACCAAGCTCCTATTTAATACAAAATTACAAGATAACAAGATATTGTGCAAATGTAGAAATGTTTTTAAGAAGTTCATAATGCACAAAATATTCCTTTCCCTCTGTTATATACAGTAGGGAAAACAAACCAGTAAAAATTCCCAATCTAGGGAAAGAAAAATTATAGTACATCAACTGGGTAGAACTTTATGTAGCTATTAAAATACATATGAGAGATATGTAAAACAATGCAACATATTGTTTAGGACAAGGCGTCAATGAAAAACAGTAAGCAAAATTGTCTGCTAGGATTACTGTTATGAAAAACTGGCATTCATCCGGACAAGATATTCATGGAAATCATAATAGTTATTTCAGGGTGATACGATTATGGATAATTTTTTGCTTCAAAATGTTCTTTAATGTTATATTGTTTTGTCAATGCAAATACTATATGTATGAAAATAATTATAATGAATAAGGCAATTAGAGATTGTCTTGAAATGAAGCAGTAACATGAATTCTAGACAGCCTGGAAGAGAGATGTATTACATCTTTTGATTTACATCAAGCAAAGAACATTTTCCAAAAGCCCAAGGTGGTGGCTTAATCAATGACTGCTGACAAGATAGTGGGGAGAGAGACAGAAAAGGGGGTATGAGGGTGGCAGGCCTACCCCATTTTTTTCAAGACTGTTAGCCTTTTTCCATCTCTTCTGACTTCAACGTTGACTCATGTAACTTTGCACATTGTTAGCAAATTTTTCCAGGTCTGTGCTACCACCATCTCCTCTGTTCCATACAGAAAATTAATACGGAGCTTCCCAAGAATCCCGTAAGGATAATCAGTTACACTAGGGAGAAATGACAGGAAGGAGGCCCCCCATCCAGCTCTTTAGAGCAGTTTTGTATTATGATGTATGGAAAAGTGTGGAGAGCTATCAGCAGGGGAACAGGAGATAGGGAGAATATCTCTGGTTGGGTCTGCAGCTACAGATATTTGTCAGGCTCAGTTTCCAGATAGTTCTATTCCAGCAATCTATTTCATATTTTCACACACATTCTTTTAAAATTATATTTGTCTAAAATATTTTAAGTTATAAAATATTTTAAAATGTGGGTCTTTGTCCTATAGTAGGGTATTGCAGTGATTTAAATTCTACTTCCATGGACATATTTCATTGAATATAATTTAAAATACAGGCTCTTAGGCATAAACTGTTTAGTTATATCATAGCAATGACCTATCAGTTTTAAACTGGATCAAGTATTTCACTTTGAAACTAACATACACATTGACTCTAGCTACCAGTTAGTACTTCACCCTAGAATTTTCATGGGTGTATTTTCCAGGCCCTGTAAAGATAAAGTATTCATATTCTGTATCTCCCTTCCCCAATGATTTTAACTTTTAAGGCAGGGTTCTTCATCATAGTTTTACTATCTCATGGTGTATTTCCTAGAAATGTTACTTGAATTTCACAAGATTGACAGTGGTTCATATACAGTGTGTATTATTGCCAGTGTCTGGATACTGATGGAGAAAGTGAAAAATATTTGGTGCCCAGCAGGGTGGACTGTGAGAATCATTAATGCTCTTCACCAAATACTTGTGGCACTTTACCTTATAGTCGCATGCAATGTTTATTCATAGGCATTCTTTTAATGTGGATGTGGCCATGTGATTTTCTTTGACCAATGAGATATACGCAGAAGTGACCTGTATCATTTCCATGCAGAAACAAAAGCCAGTGCACAAGTTCTCTGTTTCCCTTCCCACTGTTTCAGTGATTCAAAAACACTTGGCAGAATGAATCCTTGGTCACTTTGGGAATGTGAGAAATCAACATGAGCAGAGCCGCCCACAGCTCTACATGGAACATGTAGAATCAATAAGAAATAAACATCTGCTTTGTTAAGCCACAGAGATTTTTGGAGTTGTTTGTTACCACAGAATAATAGAGCTATCCGAACTGAATTGCAATGAGTAACAAATCTGAAACATTTTTCAAATTTTATTCATAGCCTTTAGAAAAATATATTACTTAGCATTTGACACCAAAGAAATATATATGAATTGTGTGTGTAAGTTACTAAGCATAAAAATCAAGAAAATACCCATAAACTTACCATTTGACTTAAGAACTAGAACATTCTTATACTGTTCAAAATTCTATGCTCCTCCTATATCCCAACATCTAGCCTCCTCCACTGTTCTGAATTAATTCTGTTTACCATTTTTTTGATTCTTAATCAAGGTGTGTGTTTATATGTATAAAATGTTAGAAGCAAGACAGGATGCAGGAATACATTTTTGTGAAGTACTCATTTCTTTTTTAATTACATTCTTTGTGTAAATGGAGAGTTACTACTACTATACTCATAGTTGACACAACACTTCCTGTTTGCCTAATATTGTTTTAATAGCTTTGATATGTATGAAGCATAGTTCCCCTTCCTGTTATGCAGGAACTATGCTTATTTCCATTTTAAAGATGAAGCTGGTGTGTAAATTAAATTCCTTACTCAAGGTCAGATATATAATAAATGACAGAGCTAGAATACAGACTCTGACCATTCGGCTTCTGTATTAGATTTCTGTTGTGGCTATAACAAATTACCACACATTTGGTGGCTTAAAACAACAGAAAGTCGTTATCTTATAGTTCTGGAAGTCAGAAGTCCAAATTGGGTCTTATTGGCCTAAAATCAAAGTGTTGGCAGGGCTGAAATCTTTCTAGATGTTTGGTGGGAGAATCCATTTCCTTGCCCTTTCCAGCTTTTAGAGGCCATCTGCACTCCTTGGCTTGTTGCCTCTTCCTCTATCTTCAAAGCCAGCAGCCCAGCATCTCCAGATTTCTCTGACTCTGACACTTCTTCCTCACCCTTGTACTATAAGGACCCTTGGAAGTACACTGGTCAGTCGAATAATTCAGAATCACCTCCTCACCTCAAGATCTTTAACTTAAATATACCTGTAAAGTCTCTTTTGGTCCATAAGGTAACATTTTCACAGATTCCAGGCATTAGGATGTAGACAACTTTTCATGGCCATTCTGCCTACCACAGCTCCAAAGTCCACAGTGTTAGTCACTAAGCTATACTGCCTCTCAAGGGGATGATAACCTTAGAACAACTCTACTGTACTATGTAATGATTAAAATCAATAACACCTGCATTCACAATAAGAACTGCATTCTAAAACTCTTAAACTAAATTAGCCATATGAAGAATACTTGGACCTCCTACTTTGGATCCCATCTGTCAGTTCTTCGAGATGTCTTATTATAGAGTTTTACATTTAGGCATGGGTAAAGTCCTATTGCTGCCACTTACTGGTTGTTATTTTCAATATTTTACAGATGAAGAACATGAGACTTGGCTAAGTAGTTTGATCAATATAGCATAGTTAGTAAGTAGTCTTACTTCCACCGCTGCATGCTATATCTCATCACACATAGGTTTTGTTGAACAAGCAGAATAGGAATTAAGTATTGTGATTTTGAGGGGGGATACACCACAGTGGGTTTGAGTATTTGGGGAAGTCTTTATTTAATTGTAGGGAATGAATTGTGCCCGGAATAATATCAGGATATATAGTTGCAGTATTCATTTAAATCCAAATACTGGTTTTCCTAATTGTACACTGATGCCTCACTCTGGGCTGGGGGAATTATGCTAGATATTTTCACATGCTTATTAAAACAAAAACTTGATGGGACAACTAAAAACCCAAGCATGTTCAATGTTGAGTTCTTGGTTTTTCTTTTTGTCTTTTATATCCCAAACTGGAGCTGAAGAAGCTGACAAACCAGAAATGCAATGGGCAAATGGGCATAGAAGAAAAAAAAAGAGCCTAGATAAAAGCTAGCTCTACAAAAATGGCAGCCTAACAAATATGAAACTTTTAGACAACAATTGCTTACTCCAACCAAATGCCACAAATATAATTGTAGCCCCATCCATACCCATACCAGAAGCCTAGACTTCTACCTGAGCTATAATGAGGTGCCTCAACACCTACACGGAGGAGCTGGCAGAGAAGGTTGAGTAAGAACTCAGCACCTTCATCCCCGCCAGGCAGAAACAAGGCATTCCTGGTGTCAGTGGAGATCACACGTGACTCTAGACTTCCACCCCAAAACATTAGTAATGAGGCAACTCCTCTCCACTCCTAGAGTTAGAGGTAATAGGAAGCCTAATGAATAGTCAGGACTTTGACCACTACCAGTGGTATCCAGGCATACCACCTCCCCGCTGCCATGGGGTCAGTGGATAACATGAGGGGGGCAGTAAAGACACACCCCAGCCTTTCTCAGCCAGGAGATGTAAGCAGAGGTCTCCAGGGAAGCCAGAACTCCAAGCCCAACTGAGCAATAATGAGGAGCCCCTCCCTTGGGTGTCAATAGATTCACAGGTTACAGACTGTAATTTCATTTACACACCATTCTTGAAATCCCAACATTGTAGAAATGAAGAACAGATTAACACTTACCAAGGGTTAAGGAAGGAGTGGGGATGAGAGCATGTGTGGCTATAAAAGGGCAACAAGAGGATTCTTGTGGTAATGGGAATATTCTGTATCTTGATTGAATCTACTTCAGTATCCCACTGATATTATTGAGATTGAGGGGAACTATTAAAGGGTAAACCAGATCTCTCTATTATTTCTTACAACTGCTTGTGAATCTGTTATCTAAAATATTTTATTAAAAAAATATCTAATGAGGCATAGCTGTTACACTTTGAAAGCCATGATACTGAGGGTGATATTTATTGTTTCTGAGTAGGAGACCCTGGTACAGGTTTGGTCCTGAGGGAACTAGACCCACATGCTCCAAATATAAAGAATATACACAAATGAATATTGCTCTGTGGTCTGTCTCATGTCAACCAAAATCAAAGACTCTAAAAAAAATTAGTTTGAAATTCAAGCTGTTAACTTAGTATATGAAATAAAACTGCCAAAAGGCCTAAAATATTCAAGGCTAATGATCACTGTTATCATTCCTTAGAGAAGATCTACATAGAAAGCAAAATTATAAGAAAATTCATGTGCAGTAAACATATAATCAGAGTATGTGATAGGATGCTTGTCAAATGATTTTGGTTATAATAGCCCAAGACCCATAAGACACTGCAGATGTCCTCTTTAAGGCTGTTGAAAAAACATTCACAACTTTCTCCTCTCGCCATTCAATTTCAAGTATCACATTCTACTGACATATTAATACCAATGTGTACTGCTGATGTCTTAACACTTCATGCTTTCCTAGGACTACTAGACAGGAAGGGAGAGAATGGAACTGAGCTTAGTTGAGCATCTAAAGAACCAGGCTCTGGGAAGAATAAAGTCATTCAGCCCACAGGAAACCTACCCACTGATATATTGACATTATTATGTATGAATATATAAGAGATTTAATGTTTGCCACACAATCTATCAAAAATTATTTGGGTCTGGCTTCTGCTGCTTCCTTACTACATCCTCAGATGATGAACTCATCTTTGAGCTCTGGTGAGAGTCCCACTGTTACCTATCATATCAAATCAATAATGTGGACTGCCTTTACTAGTATCATATTACTAGCATCACACTCTACAATTTAGGAAACTGAAACTGAAATAAGTTACACTTAATTGTTTACATTTAAATTCCAGTAAGTCACACAGTGCAATATACAGATCTTGTAACATAGAAATCCACACCTGAAACCTGTATGATCCTATTAAACAATGTCACTCCAATAGATTAAAAAAATAAAATTGCACTGAAACTTAAATTATAAATATCAATTCCAGTAAGTGATAGAACTAGATTTAGATGTTCTATCATTGAATCTATCACCTTCTCTGATTATTTGTCCACCTAAGTAATCAGATGTAACAGTAGATCATTTTCTCTTTAATTTCCGGCATTTTCTGAAATGTAGCTAGAAACAAAATGGGCTATTCTCACATGTAATGTTGACTGCTCTCTTAATTTCCTCTACAAATATTCTATTTATTTTTCTGTGTCCAGTGTCTTCTGGGAAAGATGAGGTTAGGGCAACAACTTTTTTGAAGAAAAAGTATAATGAGAGGATATGGATAATAGGCTTTTTATTCTGGCCTAAGACAAATAGAGAAGAGTCATCCCACAATCCTGTAAAAAAAAAATGTTCTTTCTGGTAGATTGTTTATTTTCTGTAACATATCCTGACTCAGAGAGTCTGGCACTCTACAGCTGGCCTATAAAAATACAAAGAATTAGGACAACTGTTCTGTTCAACTGAGACCTTCGCTGCTATACCCATAGGAACTTCCTAATTGATACATTTTTAAATTATTCTGGAATTGAGAGAGAGAAAATACCAACTTCTTTGAAATAATGAGAAAGTTCCCCAGCTTAATACACTAACCAGAACCTGAGCCACTGCCTAGAGTATTGTTAGTCCCTCATGAGAAGAACTGGCCCAAATCATTATCCAACACTTGGAGCAACAGAAATAAGATTTCTTGGACTTCTGTTTTCAGCAAATGAGACATGCATGTGGAAGGGAAGGAGAGAAAGAGGAAAACACATTTAGCAGTTATAAGTTATTTAAAAATTATGTTTAACCTCCTTTCTTAGTAAAATAGTGAAGTAAAATTTCTGAAACTCTTTAACCCATTTAACAACATACCTGCCCACATCCAAATGACCAATAAATGCCTCTTCTTGGTCCCATTTTTTAAAAAAAGTAAATTTTTCATTCAGAGGATTGTGAACTAAAGTATTAAATATCATTTGAGGTATTAGCCAATGAAGGTAAATTCCACTTCAGAAGTACTTGTATATAAACTGGGACTCTTAAAAGCCTTAAGACCTTAAATCAGGACTCTGTAATATAGTGCATGCCGAGTTTTATTGGTTTGGAAGGAAACTTGGTTTTGAATGTGAGGGTTGAGCTTGTCTGCTGGAGGGGGTGGCGTGGGGCACAATATCATGATGTCAGATTGAAATTTTGCATTCATGACTCACCATAGGTAAAGCTGCCCTGATGGGATATAAATCCAAACTCCTTTAATATGAAACAGCCTTTTTTTACTTCCTTGTATTTGCTGCCTTAGAGAGAAAAACATAAATGTTTTTCCCACTTCTGATATTTTTGAAGATAAGCCATCTATATACAATGTTGAGGGAAAGATAAGCTGTTTTCCAATTGCTAATTATTTGGGTGCTGTGTTTAATGGGTTTCCAAAGTTTATTTTGAAAGACCACGGAGAATTATATTGGGAATTGGTGGAGAAGAGAGGGAAAGAAGAGAAAGAAGGGCAAGAACCCAGGAGGGGAGAGAAACAAGTCTGTGGGGGTCACCAGATGGGGCCCAGAAAGCTGGCTGCTGGCTGCTGGTGTGAGTCCAACAGAGAGGAGTCCATTTCTCTGTAAGAAAGAGGTGTATAGGCCTATCAAAGGGGCATGTGAGGGGAACCGTATGAATGTCCAGGAGTCTTACGAGAGGGCTCTGCCAATTGGTTTGCCAGATTTTACACAAAAGAGAACTTTTCATGTTCTGTACACAAGGTTGCCATCAGTTTGTGCTCTTCTCAATGCAAAACTTTGCTCCCACTGAGACAGCACCTCATCTGTTATCTACTCCAAAAGAGCGTCACCTAACTCATCACAGAGCTCTTCCACGACTCTTTCTGACCACTGTTTGTGTTACATATGAGGATATCACTTAATCCATAGGAGGAAATTTTTTCAGGCACCAGATAGAGGGTGGCATATCAAGCCAGTCACCTATCATTCATTTAGTAAATATGTTGGGAGACTGTCCATGTTCCAGACTCTGATATATTCAGGCAATACAAAGACAAGAGAAGCCATGTTCCCACCTTAAACACTATTTATCGGGGAGAAGTGGTTGTAGCTTATAGGTGTAGGCCCAAAACAGATATTAGGGCAAAGGGCTTTTTCTCCTGGAGCACAGAAGAGAGAGGGACTGATTCTTCCTGGGAAGAGGCAAAGCAGACCTGACAGATTACAACACAGTTGAGCTGGGTCTGGAGGGACAGAATAGTGCATTAAGCAGAAAGGGAACAAAAACAATTTGACAGAGCTGGAAAGTATTTTCCCATCTTAGCGGCATGATCATGCTTAGAGAGTTCAAAATAGTGTGGCTGAACGCGGGGTGTGGGAGAAAAGAGCAGAAGATAAGGGTAGAAAACTCAGCAGGTACTAGACTAAGAAAAGTCTCTGCATGGTGTTTATCCTGTGGGGAAAAAAGAGCTATCAGATCATTTTAGGTGGAAAAATGTCATGACTAAGGTTGTGTCTTAGGAGGATGAGCCTGGTTAGCATGATGGAAGACGTAGTCTAGATTCCTCAAGAGGCGTGTCAGAGTGTGTGCCATGCAAATGGAGAGGAAGAGCCAAAGGGTGGGTGCAAAATGGATGGGGATTCCCAGGAAAAAGACATGCAGGTATGATAGAAATAAGCCAAAGTACAGCAAAAAAAACAGGAACAAGGAGTTTCACAGGGTCCAGGTGGAGAGGTAATATAGGTAAAGCGATATGTAGAAGTGATATGTAGAGCCCTGAGATGAGAACATTGAGTTTGAAGATGAGGAGTTGATTTTTTGCAGGTAGAATTCCAATGGAATGTTCAGGTGAAATATGCCTGGTGCCTTGATTCAAACCCCCCTTTTCACCTTCGTTCTTCACTGGCATTTTGCCTTACAAAGCTGATGCCTGTATGTCATCAATGTGTTCCCTTACTGTGTGGCTTCTATTGCATTTATCCAGTGGGGAGCACCAAGATATTGGAAGGAGGGAGGAGACATGGGTCAGGGTATGTGTTTCCTTTCTCTCCCATTGTAAGGACTCTTTGGGCTATCAAAGTCCTGCAGTCACCTCTCCTCTTAAGGTGGCCTCTTTACGTGACTCTCTCCTCCTGGGTCCCATTAACTGTTCCCTCCCTTGGGCCTAGTGGTGACTCCCCTTAGTGCCTATAATATTAACCCCAGGTATTTGTACCATCTCTTGTAAATATTTTCTTTACAAATAATACTTCCTTAAATAATCCTAACTTGTGAGTTTATCTGTTTCTTATTGGAAATTGGTCAGGTGGAGCAAAAGAGGGATTTTAGGAGTCAATGGGACAGAGTGGAGAGCAAATATAGGTGACTCATTCAAGATATTTAGCTGTGAAAGAAAACTTGGAGGAAAAAAAAAAAGTGAGCTTAAGGGAGACCAGAATGGAAAGAAAATATTTAGGGTTAAGAGACATGATCATTTTTATATATTGAGACAAGGATACTTCCTCTCCTTTAAGTAACTAGGTTAATTATAATAAAAGAAGCAAATGGAATTACATCAAACTCAAAAGCTTGTTCACAGCAGAAGAAACAATCAGCAAAGTAAAAAGACAACCTGTGGAATGGGAAAAATTTGCAAGCCATATAAGAAGTTAATATCCAAAATTATAAGTAACTCATGCAATTCAATTAAATAATTCAATAAAAATGGGCTGAGGAACTGAATAGACATTTGTTAAAAAAAATAGGTATAGGCCAACAGGTACCTGAAAAGACCCTTAATATCACTAGTCATTAGGGAAATGCAAATCAGAAGCACAGTAAGATAGCATCTCACTCTTGTTAGAATGGCCAGGATGAAAAAGGAGAGATAACAAATGCTGGTGAGGAGGCAGATAAAAGGGAACCCTTGTGCACTGTTGGTGGGATTGTAAACTGATACAACCGCTATGGAAAACAGTATGAGGGATCCTCAAACATTAAAAATAAAACTACAATATGACCTAGACCCAACAATTCCACTTCTGGGAATATATCTAAAGAAAACAAAACACTAACTTGAAAAGATATCCCCACCCCCATGTTCATAGCAGTGTTATGCACAAAAGTTAAGATATGGAAAAAATGTAAGTATCCATTGACTGATGAATGGATAAGAGAGTGTGATATGATGGAATATTGTTCAACCTTATAAAACAAGGAAATCCTACCATTTGTGACAACATAGATAAAACCTTGAGGGATATATGCTAAGTCAAATAAGTCGGACAGAGAAAGACAAATACCATATAATCTCACTCCTATGTGGAATCTAAAGTAAAAAAATAAAAACAATAAAAAGGAGCAACTGTATAGTGGGTCTTTCACAAACCACCCATTTTGGCTAATTCTTACTTCTAATTCTAACTTTCCTTAATTGCTACATATGGGAAATTAAAAAAAAAAAAAAAAGTGGAGTCAACAATCTTGTTCTGAACTCAGAACCCAGAGAATGATTGTAGCACTGTTAGCTCTAAGTGCTAAGCTAAATGATACAGGTCACTGTGTGGTCTTGGTTCAGAGTCACTGTAAAACTACAAAATGGAAATGAAGAAACTGCCATGTAATAAACCCAAGCAGACACAGGAATGGAGTTATTCCAAGCCAGAAGGCGAGCTGCACGAGGAAGGAAGAAAAGGAGGAATGAGAGGGCATGGAGGGGATTACTGACAGTGTCTATGATTTGACTACTGCAGAATTTTGCCATCACTGTATGGTGCTCCCATCACAGTGGGCTGCATTAGTGGACAGACAACGTGTTTTGTTTTGTTTTTCCTTCCAAATTTAGCCTTCTGAATCAGGTACTGGCCTTCTTCATAGAATTTACTCTATAGGAAAGAAGCAATCAAGGCTTCATACTACAGCGTCTCAATGCACTTAGAATGCTTTTTTACCTAATGAATGGTGCCAGCTGTAAGTGCTATGAGTTCACACAGGGAGAGAGAGAGATCACTGAATAAACAGACATTTACAAATGACTTATCTGTATATGCAAATCCACTGGACGATCCATTGAGTCTGAGAAGGAGGCAATGTCCTACATTTGTATATAAAATTTATTAAGGTCTTGTGATCTCTCTTGGTTTGAAGGCTCCCACATATTGATACACAGACTCTGAAAATTACCAACAACCTTTTTATTAAACTACACAACCCTAATCAATTACCCAAAAGTGTTAGATGCTGAGCACAATATGAGGTAAAATACAGACGGTCTTGAAATTCTATGGTGTTTTTACATTGCAGATATTTCTAAAATGCTTCAAATGACTGTAATACACAGAGAAATAACCATAGGGCTGAGCTAGGAAGATGTTAAAGAACAATTGCAAAATAAATGCCTTTTCTCAGTTTAAGTGAATTTACCTTCAATCCCCCAAAAGAAAAAAAGAAATTCAGAAAGCATAACAGAACATTGGAGAATATAACATATTACTTAGTACTACCCCTCAATTTTGAATGACACATTTGAAGCCTGAGTATTTATTGGAAAAGTTAAGAGAATATCTGGAATAAAAGACTAAATGTAAGTGAATGCTGCAATTTGCTCCACGGGTGTAAGGGTATCTGCATACTCACATCTCTATTTCAAATAAACTGTTCAGCTCCGGCAGGTTTGCTCAGTGGTTAGAACTTGCCAGTGCATCCAAGGGTCATGGGTTTGACTCCAGGTCAAGGGCATGTACCTGGGTTGCAGGTTCAATCCCTGTCCCTCGTCTGGGAATGTGTGGGAGGCAACCAATCAATGTGTCTCACATCAATGTTTCTCTCTGTCTTTCTTCCCTTCTCTCTCTCCCTTCTACTCTCTTAAAAATTAATGGAAAAAATATCCTTGGGTGATGATTAACCAAAAAATAAAATAAAAAATAAATTCTTCCGTCTCTCACCTGTTTTATATCAGGAATTTTTGTATTTTCTTCCTTTTATATTATCCTAGAATCCTAGGAAATGTTTCAGTCCAAAAGAGTTTTAGCATGATTGAGTCCAGGTTGCCAGGTTGTTGCTGCTATAGTGGTTAATTGAGTCTGAGGGGTCATATCAAGCCAGCCTCTCTGGTAGTGTTTGTTTCTGCTACTTCAGATCTCTGTGCAGGTCACAGTATTTTTTTTTAATATATCTTTATTGATTTCAGAGAGAGGAAGGGAGAGGGAGAGAGAGAGCTAGAAACATCAGTGATGAGAGAGTCATTGATCGGCTGCAGCCCACAACCCGGGCATGTGCCCTGACCAGGAATCGAACCCTGATCACCTGGATCCTAGGTCGACACTTAATCGCTGAGCCACGCCTGGCCAGGTGGTCACAGTAGTTTTTAAAAAAGAATGATCTCCCATCCCTCCATCTCCTAGGGCAAGGTCATCTTTCCTCGGATCCTCAGGATCACATCACAGCTCTTAATCAACTACTTATGTTCATATACCCAGCCACAGGCCCAGCCCCAAAGAACTAGATCAGGATTCATGCATGTGTTTGCTGCCTTTCACACCTGGAAAAAAATCATATGCTTTTCTTTCTAGTGACTACCTCTCCCAGGGGGATGGTACATTTTCTTTAAATTCTCACCAATCAAAAGGACTTTTTTACACTCCTCTCTATAAACAATGAGATAGTTTAAGATTTACTCAAAACCTACCAGTTCAGGGTGGCACCTCTCAATAATTCCAAGCATTTTATCTTAGATTATCATATGAAAAATACAGCCTTTCTCTAGTATAAGAGGGAAAAAGAAATAAAATCTAAAACAAAAAAATTATTCTTTAGCAGTGCATTCTCTGGTGGAGAACTTAATTGTGTAACATTTTGTAATTTCTATAACTGTACTATTTGCTTTAAAATTATTTAAAGTTCTGTACAGAGAACAGAACCTAAAATCAGGGGAGTGAGTACTTACTCAAGATGACACATTTGCTAACAGATGTGTCAGGATTTCAATTTAGATAATTGAGGTCAGAGCTATGGTCCTCCTTTCATGTTGCTGAATGTTTCCTCAAGAGTCTTATGGGGCATAAAAGAAGTCTACCACATAGTCCTTAAAGAGCATGTATTAGTTGAAGGAAAATACCAGAGTTACACAAATAAAAGTGTTGGAAACTAACAAAAGATAACACATAGACCAGCCATAAATTTAATTTAACCAAATGTCTATGCCATTGGGAGGATTACTTAAAGGAGCTCAGTTCAACTCAATAACATTCATTAATATTAATATAGCTATGATTGACAGATTCCTGTCTGTCAAACACTTGGCCTATATCATGCAGATTAGGCCTCAATGGCAACTCTCCTTTTCAGTATATATTCCTACTCTTTAGGCACTAGAAAGCCAAAAATTTTCAACATGGCTTCTGCGTGTCCCCTAAATTCCACCAAGCAAATGTACCATATAAGGCTTGGCAAAAGGTAGTTGATGTGAGGGGACAGAGCACAAATATGGAGACTGACTCTTCTGAGACAATTAGATGACGTGAGTTTCATCATAGCACAGGAGTTACTAGATTTTTGTGAAGAATGCTGTCTTCCTAAAAGTCTTTTCCCCCCTGCCTCTATCATCTAGTATCTGAACAACTAGAAATTATATAAGATACTTGTACTAAAACACTTTCTGCCCAAAAGAGCTAGAGCTGCAGGAGATTATGGCATTTGCTGCTAAGAACTTTAGAAGATACAGTACTTGATGGCAGAATGGTTTCAGGCAAGAGACATTATAAAAACAGTAGTTGGGTTTGTTTATCTCACTTTGTTGGGTTGCAGGTAGAGGTGATCTAGTCGGCAGTAGAGATTAGAACCCTGGTAATCTATAAAGCTTAATGGTGAAATTATGGCCTTTTGTCCAGGAAAAGATATACCTATTAAAGGCAAAGGTCATGCTTACGTAGGCCACATTGAGAGGTATAAAGAATATAATGCCAGTGGTATGCGCTGCTGCTTTCAACTGAACTAGAAAGCATAAAGCAAGAAAATGATAGAGCCCAAGTTATAAAATCCTAGTTCAAGTCCAGGCCAAAGAACCAGGAAGTTGCTATGACTCCTCTCAAAAGAATCTTATATTTTTCAGTGCTGAGTATATAGATTTAAAAGTCAAATTCAGAGACTGGTGGTGAGATTTGATGAAACACAGGCAGCATTCAGATTCTTTCCATATCTTGATAAAAATATAAGGGTATTGACTGGGGAAAAGTTAAATCTTAAAAAATTCTAATATTAGTATTTGAGATGAGTTAGTTCACTTTGAGTATTCTGACCCCCCCAAACATTACTGAATGTATCCAGACAGCACTAGAAGCCACGTTCTCCCCACCTGAGCTAATGAGGTTCTTCTTGTCTTATTTAAAGATCATGTATTCATTTATTTTGCAAGGGAATACCTACTGTCACCTTACCATTTCTATAACTACAGTCATATTCCAGTTTGACACAAAGCACCAGAGAGATTCAAGTCTAGGAGGAGAAACTATTTCTAATTTAGACTGGCAAATGCCAGAAATGATACTGAAAACTAGAATGGCTTATGTTAAATGAAGTTGAGATGCCCCAAATTCCTTAGTTGTGAAGAAAACATAAAATCAAACAGAGCTTTAAAAGATGGCATGGGCTTATCAAGTGCCACTGGTTCGTCCTTTGTTTAAACATATCCACATAAATAATACTGAAAACATTTATTTACTGTGACATTGAGGAATGTCATGTTAGGGATGCATTAACATGTTTGTAACACTCTGTAGTGAAAATACTTCTCAGCAAGGCAAGGGAATAGATAGAAAGTGTTGCCATTGAACTCGGCTCTCTAGTGGCAATGGGATTGATGGTATTCTGGAGTGACAGAGGCCAAGAAACAAGATAAGGAGTAGTTACTAAATAAGCAACAAGCCGGGAATAATCAATGGTTTGTCAAACGGGTAGCTTTGGCAGTGGTTACTGATCAAGGTGTCCCTGAGACTGAATCAGTTTGACAATACATGAAAGTTCCACTCAAACATTATCATGATGGAAACTCTGCACCTGAACATGATGACCAGCTATAAAGCAACCCTACTGTAAACCATGGCTCTTTACCCAATTCTTGAGTACTGGGAACCCTCGGAAGAAAAGCAGGCTGGATATCTGAGAAAAAATGAGAGAGCAAATAATATCACATGTAAATTATACAAAACTTCTATCCTTTCACAAAGCAATAGGCTTGTGTTCGTGTTATATATGTGTGCATATGCATATATGTGTGTATACATATGTGTATTATTCTACCTCTATTCTGCCATTTCATGTATGTACACATATGTATATATGGGTGCGTGTATGTTCATATATGTGCACGGGCATACATGTACATGCATGCATATATATACATAAGTCCTACTAGCTTCGCTTCTGATCGAACTCTGGCTGATACATCAGTCACCTTACTTCCTCCACCACTATCATACTCTTGTATGCCACAAAGCTGAGGGTGATCAGCAGAACATCATCAATAGGAAACAACATAGAGGATTGGGTCTAAGTATGTCTAAAAGGCCCCAGAAGGTTACATGATCAGGTGACTGACATTCCCAATGTGTCCACTCCTGTGGCTGTACGGTCACTTCTTCTAAACAAACTATGACCTCATAAAGAGTCCTCCTATTAGAGACTGACTGAAAGAAAAACAACTTTATCTACAGATGATTAAGTCTGATATGTTGGCATCAGCCAAAGATGAATTGTTTCACTCGTATAGTCCCACTCAGGGATACCCCAGGACAATAGTAGAGAAACTAATTCTTTTACTGGGAAAATTTAAGTGCTAAATATAATTATCACCTTCCTTTGAAAGAAGAGACTCTTGTCATACGGATATACATCACTTCCATGGGTGAGATGGACAATGGTTTGGAGATATGGTCAGAGACTTGGAATTAAAGAAAATATTGAAAGATATTGACAAGAAGGTATTGGTAAGAGAAGTCATGGATGCAATTCTTAAAGCTGTGCAGAATACAAGGATATCTGTACCTCAAGTGGATGCTTCCAACGACTAACACGACTCTCAGTAATCATGTGAACAAGGTAACTGTCTCCATTGCTACATTCAGCCTCTATTCTCTGCCACTCCACATTTGCCCAATGAACTTATGAACAAAGGTGGCTGTGATGACAATGAGGAAAGTTAAGCATAGCCTCAAAAACATGATTTCTCACTAGGCTGATCAGGTAACTGCCACTCTGAGTGCTCCATCTGCCAACAGCAAAAATTAATGTTATATCACAATCGAGTCTCATATCCCAAGGCACTAACTGGCAGCTCATGGCAGGTCATTTATATGAGACCTCTTTTTTTCATGGAATTGAAAGTGATTTATTTTCACTAGAAGAGATATTAAATTTTGCACTATGCAAGAATATGGATTTCTGCATGCTTTACATATTGGCTCTGTCTGTGGATTCAACGGGTATTTCATTCACTGTCAGGGAATTCCCCACAACCTTGTTTTTAACCAACAAACCACTTACAACCAGGATTACCAGGAATATTGGGATCTTCTCTTACTGAACCTGGAAAGACAGAGCTAGAGTTCAATAGGGTAGGAGAGATAATGTGGTATAGTGGAGAGAACTTGAATCCCAGAGCTCAAGAATGTGAGCTTGTGTCTGATTTTTACAACTTCCTTAGTCTTTAATCATTGGCAAATTCCATAAACTTCATGAGCTTGAGCTAACCTCTCTGTAAACTATGTAAATAAGTAAGTCACGGGATTGTTGTGAGGGTTAAACAAAATACAAAAGCACATAGAAATCAATTTTAATAATCTAAAACAGAGAAAGTTATATGAAGTCACCTCAATACTCTAGAAACAGCAGAGATAATTTTTTCTATATGAGTCTTTGTTGTTAATGCATATTAATCAGGTATTTAATATGATAAAGGCACTGTAATTTTATCCAGAACCAGAAAACTAAACAGTCTACATATTTGGTTACATATATATATATATATATATATATATATATATATACACACACACACACACGTATGTTTATGTGCATGTATATATATTTCTCTACTTTCCCCCTTTTCTTGTAAATAATGTGCATTTGTAGAACTAAAATATTTCACCACACTATGAATACAAATGAATTTGCACCAATAGTAACAATTTAAATTTCATTGCCTTTTTGCCCCAACTGCATATTGCAAGACTTCAGTGCCCCTTCAGGTGTTAGACTCTTCAAACTCAAAAAGCCTGGAGACTTCAAATGCTTTTCCTCTTTGTGAGTTTCAAGTATCTATTTTGTAACTTCATGAGTGAAGATTTAATTTTGTTCTCTTGCTTTGTTTTGTGTCCTTTCTCCTGAGATATTTAGTTGGAAAACTCTGGCAAATAAATGGGAAAAGACAAAAAAGTAGCAAAAAATGGGGAGAAAATATACATAAAAATACATACTCTCATAAAGTTTGTATTCTGCCCTGCTATGTGGAGAAAGAGAGATGTCAAACATGGATGCATAAATAGAAATATGTATTCATATACAGTAAGTATGTATTATGCAGTAAGGTATTTAGAAATAGGTTTTTTAAAATGACTAAATTTAAATGTTTCTAGTAGTTTCTTTGGATAAAGAAAGCAAGTCACTTTAAAATGTTTTTTGTTAGGCTTTCTTTTGGAATAACTACCAGAATAACTGTATAGTCATTCAAGTGTAGGACAAGTATTTTAACTGTTCATAGTAAAGACTCTACATTGTGGATTGATGCAAAGTATAAATCCTTCAACTGGAACGTTAATTATTCTTTTTATAAATAACTTTGATGATGAAAGCTGAACTCCTATGTATGGGCAAAGGGCTTTTTGATTCTGTATATGGGTGCTGGAGAGCAGGGCTTCTACCTCTCCTGTGGAGGCAATTTGACAGCAAAGCAGAGGCCTCAAGTATAAGGCTGAGTGCCTTTGTGTTATTAACTATGGAGAAATCTTACAGTTAAATCAGGTAGACGGGCAACACTGTTCTTTAGCCAAGCCACAAGGGAATGAACAATATGCAAGAGGCTCAGAGAAAGTAGCAGTTTAGGATAGAATCAGCTGATGAAGGTGCCAAGATGCTGGGTGGACATAAGGAGCATTTAAGCATCCCTTTCGGTAAGTCTCAGAAATAACAGGGAAACGTTTTGTGAACGGCTCAGGTCTATCTCTCATTAATTTGCTCAAGACTTATCCAATTGTAGCACTAAAACTCCCGTGTCCCAGGAAAACCCTCAATGCTTGGAAGAGATGGGTGGTTGGCCCCTCTATCTCTTGTAGATATGCTGATATACTTCTTCTGGACTGAGGCTTCCACATGACTAATAGGCATCAAGAGGTGAGGGTCATTTATGTACAGATGGGAAAAGCTAGATGGGTAGTCTCTGGGTTGAATTGTGGAGGCTCTTAAATTTTAGGCAAAAATAGTCTGTATATTGGTTGATGGGCTCTTAGATCTATTTTAGAACAGTACGTTATTATGTGGTCAACCCAAATATGATGGGGGCATGGGTGGGAAATGTCGGGCCATATACAGCCCGAGAAATCATTTGGTCTGGCTCTGCCAAGGTAACCATAGGTGGGACTCAAAATTCAATAAATCTAAGTTTTTTCATAGCTAATTTTTAAGTTGATAATTTTGTATAGCCCACAAATTATGTTATAAATATCCAAATGGCCCTTGGCAAAAAAAAGTTTCCCCACTGCTGGATTAGAGGGAAGTTGGAAGAAAGGGAGGCTACTAAGGAGTCAGAGGCAGATAAAGTGGACCTAAATTAGGGTGGTGGTGGGAATATAAACATCTTCAATGGGGAAGAATTAAATGAAAGAATTTATACAAAGAATAATAAACATAATGTAAATTATATTTTCCCTTTTTTTTCCCCCAAAATGGGACCTGGGGCAGGTGAGCATCATCATATAATATTCTCTAACTTCATGTTATGTGACAGGCAGTGCAGCTTGAGATAGAGGAAGGCCTGTGATGTTTCATGGCATGACCTTGCATTGCAAAAATAAATGTATACATACCAACACTACCCTCCCATGACTTTCCTTGGCCAACAATCCCTTAGAAGACAAATATTTGATTTGCATGTGTACATTGGCGGTGGTTGGCAGGTAAGCATATTTGGAAAAAATGTGGCTGTATAAAATATAAGGGAGCAACAGGACATTTGTGGTATATTTTTGGGCCAGAAGATATGTTTACACACTCATAAACACATTATTCTTCATTTACACACAACAATACACACACACGCTCTTATAGTCATACACTCACAAACATGGTCATACACACACCCCGATGCCTTTCAAAAAAATCAAGCTAGCTACGAGCCAAGAAGATTTGAAAAGAAAAAAATAAAAGAAAAAGTCACCTTTGCTTTGTTGAATTTATAAGAAATCCTTTTGCGAAGGGTATTGATTTATCATCAGTTAAATAGTTTCATCTCCCATGAAATCCTATCGACCCTATAGCAATTACTGAGGAAACTGTTATCTAATGGTCCCTTGGAGGTGGCAGGTAGCAAGATATCAAAGCCCGTAATCACAAAGGGACACCTAACCCTTTGATAGCTAATCACATCGTAAGACAACTGACTAGTTTCCTCTGCTAAAGAGAAAATTATCAGTTTACGCCTTGGGCAGACACTGTCCTGCCTTTAAGGAAGGGACAAAAGGTTGGGAACAGGGAACAGAGGAAGATATTTAGTTAAATGGGCCCGGCAAATCAATGATTCTGGTGTGAGTGTGAAAACAAAGAATTTATATACAAATACACACACACACAAAAGTTCTCTCTCTCTCTCTCACTCACACATACACACACACGTATCTACGAAAGGAGGGAAGGCAGGAAGGCAGTAAGACCACAGGTGGAGGTCTGGGGCAGGTTTACTGTGTTTTGAGGATAAAACGTATGTTTTATTTGGGAGTTTTGAGAGTGAATAGTCATAAGTGAATTCTAAAACAATTGAACTGAAAGGGACGTTGGAGATTGATACACCATCATTAGTGCTCTAACCACTAATCCAATAATCTACCACAATAATCTGTCTACTCAAGAAAATGTAGAAAGCCACACACAAAGCTATTCCTAGAGACTTGTAATTTATAACCAAAGTATAAACAAACTGACTCAGGAAAGTGGCTGAGAGGATTGGGGAAAGAGACAGGAGGAAGATTTGTTTCATCCACAGTCACTTGGAAAAAAATGAGCAAAGACTTTAGGGCATACTTTTAGCTCATGCACTTTTCATCATCAATGCTCTATCCCCCTTTCCTGCCATGGCTTTCCCTAGTGGAGTAGACTGAATGACACAAGGTGGGAGAACTGCTGGATTGTCTTTTTTCTGTACTGCTATTATTGCTTTCTGCCTTCTTCTGATCAGAGACAGTTGTGTGTTGACACCTTGTATGAATTTGCATGACTCACCTCTTCCTGGAATTTGTCTTGGGGCCTGAAACTTTGAGGGAGGTATGTAAGCACAGTATGATTGTTGAAATTGGTGTAAATGACAGGGTTCTGGGAAGGTCACAGCTCTGAGGGAGGGTAATACAATCATCCCGCAGTGGCCAGGGAGCTCCAGTTCATCTTCCTGTGGCTTCTTCCAATCTACAAACCATTGCGGTGTCTCCACCTTCCTGTTTATTGCCTCCAAGGCCAGTTTTTGTAAATAGACTCATTGTTCCCTGGCATTTCTCCTTTCAACATTCTATCTCATCTGACTGACATCCAAGGTGTTATGGCCATGAGTCTCTTCCACACTTCCTCTCTCCCCTAAACCCGTTCATTTGACATCATCATTCTGATTTTGAGGTTTATCGGTAACTTGAAAGAAGTTTTAATAACTAATAGTATTCACCAGTGTTCTAGGCATAATTATAATATCCATTTCTCCCCCATCTGCACCCAGCTAGGGAACTTGCATGCTACCTATTTTAAACCAAATGACTGACTCTCTAAAGATAGAATTTTAGGCAGCATTTCATTCTGGTAAAGGAGGTATTTTCAGGCAAGAAGACATCCACGAACTCTGTCAAGTATACCAATTTTGATGATTTCTACCATGATTATTTACCTTAAGTGTCTTAAATAAGCAATTCCTATGCATGCCTGTCCTCATATCATGGCAGACACAAGGTTGGCATGTGTGACTGGTGGACCTTTAGAAGTCTGCTGCACTACAACATGAACACAGCAGTTCCTCTTCCTGCAAAGAGGGCTAGCTTCTTTCCTATTCTCCAAAAGGTGGCTCCAGGAAAGGAGATACCCAGCACTGGAGGAGATCCTCAGAACAAGGCAAGGAGGAGAAAAGTGACCCCAGCCCATTAGCTCCCTCTGCTGATGCAAAATGGTAACTTGTCCATGGTCACACAGAACAAGAGGGGCAGCGTGAGACCAAAGATGCCCTGTGGCTGCTGTCAGCCACTGGCCTCTCCACTACACTTCTGTGCTCTGCACCATGTTAGATGTAATTTTGGGTTGACATGATAGAAAAGGATATTTTGTTCCACTTGTGTCTTTTTGGAATGTGGTTCATGAGGTTTGACATTCCAGTCAATAGTGTCATCAAAATAAGCCCTAGGCACAGATGACATAGATGCCCAAATGGAATAATTCCTGAGAGTGCACTCAGGGTAATAGCAATGATAATAAAAATTCTTACATATTAAACACTTTATATATATAATATATACATGTATCTCTGTGTATATAAACACATTATATATGTATCCATACATATATAATATATACATATATACTATATGTACATATTAACTATAATATATATATTATATATTAAAATATGTTATATTTTAAATATATAAAACATAAATTTAATCTCTAGGAAAATTGTGAATGGTGAGTTATATTATCCTCATTTTACAGGGAAAGATCTTAGGATAGTGGTCTGTTCAGGGTCACTACATGATCATTAGAGCTAGCCTTTGAACTCAAGTCTGTCACATTCCAATTCCATGACTTTCCTTTTCTATATTCCCTCAAACAGATTCTGTGATCACAAGCTGATCTGAAGACCACTCATTAACTGCAGCTAAAGTTAAGTGAAGCCTCTGCACAGAGAGAAATGAATAACTTCTGTGGCAGACAACACACTGGGAAATTTTACATGTCTTATTTAATCATCAGAGCAAGCAGTCAGGAACTTGTTACTAACCTTCTTTTATACATGTAGGACTGGAAGTCTAAATTGTTTCCAAGTTAATTAACCTGGTAAGAATAGAAGTAATAAACATTTTATGATTACTTAATATGTAGTAGGTCTTCATATTATCAGTCCAGTTAGAGGGCTGAGATCTGAACCATCCTTGGTAGGTAAGTTAGAGCATTGTTCTCTGAAAGCCCATGTGAAAATCCAAATATTTTATTCATTAGAAAAAGTCCATGCTAACACATTATTAGCAGTGATCAGTTTACCAAAATGCTCAACAGAGAGGAGGGCCATATGGGACATAGATGTGATTGAGGGAGAAGTCAATTAAGAGGAAATTATTACAACATGAAGAAGAAATAAATACTATAAAGTAACATTTGCTCATTTAAATATTTGAATAAACTATATAGTTATTCAGTTTTTATATCTTTAGAAGGCCCATGTAAAAATTATGTGTATCTATATTATATTGTGCATATATCTATATATATAGATCTATAGGTATGTCTCTCTATCTCTCTCTCTCTCTCTATCTCTATATCATCTATCTATCATCTGTCATCTTCCCCAAGTCCCAAGTTCCTGGTATAGAGCTCCTAAAACCCTTTCAGTTTCCTAAGTGGTAAGAACACGAGGAACATTTCTGTTCTAATATTTGTCTTGACCCCATCCCTGACACAAGGTTTCTAAAACCCTTGTAAACTTTTCAGCACTAGGAACACCTTTTATTCTATTGAAGTGACTGAATGGGCTTCTGAGTATCTGTTTGGGGGCTGATTACCAGAAAGACCTACCATAATTAGAAGCTTGACATTTTTAGCCCCACCCATCTTCCTCCAGGAAGGGGAGAGGAGGTAGAAATGGAATTAATAATTGATTATGCCTATGTGAAAAAGCCTCCATAAAATCCTAGTAAGGTATTCAGGGAGCTTCCAGGCTGGTGAGCACATCCATATCAGGAGGGTGATACACCACAAATCCATGGGAACAGAAACTTTTGTACTTGAAACCTCCTATGTATTGCCCTATGTATCTCTTCATGTGGCTATTCATCTGTATTTTTCATTATATTCTTTAACAAACTGGTAAAGAGTGTTTCCCTGAGTTCTATGAGCTACTGTAGAAAATTCAACTTAAAAAGGGGGATCATCAGAACCTTTGTTCAATAGCTGGTTGGTCAGAGGCAAAGGTGAAAACCTGGGCTTACAACTGGCCTCTGAACTGTGTGTTTATGCAGGGGTTGAGGGGAAGAGTCTTGTGAGACTGATGCTCACATCAGTAGGATATGTGGGATATGATGCTATCTCCATGTAGAAAATATTATAATTTAATTAAGTTGTAAGACACCCAGCTTGTGTCACTGAAAATTGTTGGGCAATACCTTCCACGTATTTGGTGATCAGAAATGTCAGAAGTGAAATGTTCAGTGTGAGTAGCAAGGAGACACAGGGAAGAGAAATACAATAGGTAATAATGTTTTTTCTACTCAGAAGAATAACCAAGTTTTTTTGTTTGCTTGTGTGTGTGTTTTTTTTTTTTTTTTACAGTTGGTGTCAGAACTGGGATTTGCTAGACTGAGCCTGGCTCATGGAAAAATTTGGTTTGGGAAAAGAAAGGATAGACAGATGGTTATAATGTGAAGAGGTTGTTTCATTTGGTAGATCAACGTCATCAGGTTCATAAAGAACTTTCACTGGGACATTGTGAGAGTAACTAATTTGAGTGTTTTTCTGTGGTTTTGAATGCTGCAGAATAGAAGAACATATTTGGGTTCATTCAGCACACAAGCCACTGTGAAACAATCACAGAGGGCTCTATGTGGTCTAGACACAGAGGAGGCAGTTTCAGAGGGAATGGCCAGCTTGATGGATTGAATAAAAGCGACTGCAAGGTCTGTTTACCTTGCGAAGGGGCACTGTTCATTGCCCGCTATGAATGCCAAGTGGATCACACCAGGTGAAGTAACTAGTATGCTTTGTATGCAAGCCATGTGAAGCTTGTCTTATGGTGGGCAGGATGTTCCCCTATTGAATATGCCTGTTACCCAGGCCATGGTAAATGCTATGGTTAAGGAAACCCCTTTCACGTTGGCTCCCCATATACCCTTACTGTTGCAAACCTGAAGGATAATCCAGAAAACCTTATCAAATTTGCTATCTCAGCTTTTCTCATGGTTATTACGGATCCTGATAAAAATATTAGAATAATTAATAAGAGAATGGGGAAAGATAGGTGAAAGAATTCAGAGACTGGGCTTAATGGGATAGACATTTTTAGACCATTATAAAGAACAAGGTGACTAAAGCAAATATTAATAGAGGAAAAATAAAGAGGAAACAGAAAGGGGAGAGTTACAGGACTTATCCCAACAGGTGAGAAATCTTTAGATGGTTATTAAAAAATGTGATGAACAAAACAGACATTCATGAGGTTAAAACAAAGGTTTTAACACAATGCTACCAAAGGTTGGGTGAACCAAAGGAACCGCCTGCTGGCTCCCACTATTACAAAGCTTAATCAAGTTGAGTTTATTTCTCTCCGTTTGGAAAAAATCTTAAAGCCTGAAAGCAGAGATTACGATAAGAAACGTTATCAACAATTGCTCTCACTTGTGACTGTGGTCACATAGATTAATCAGGTTAAATACTGGCCAAAGGGCCGGAGTCCCTTGGCTCAACATCTCACTGGGGAGCCAAAGCATTTTGCACAAGAATGGATAAAATGGCCACTTTTGGGGGAAAAAAAAAAAGTTTCTAGCACCCCTTGACACAGGAGGCCCACAAACTGTGGTACCAAACCCAGCTTGGTAACATGAGCTACAATTAGGTTAAAAAATGTAAGGGTTGTCAAGATTATAAAATTTGAAATGTCTAAGAAGGCTTTATGTAAAGAAGTTGTTTCTCCTTTATATGAGTGTTTTAATAGGTATTATATCATCCCGGGAACATTTTTCCTTCTAGTCTTATTAAACAAAAACCTTTTGATGAAGTCCTGATAGAGGCTATAGTTAGGAACATAGGAGTTAATAGAATCACAGGAAAAGCTTGTAGGAGATTTGCTATGTTTAAACAGGCTTTATGTGAAGTGGTTGTACCTCTTTTCCCTTTGTATTATGGGGATAAAAATTATATCTGATTGGGGAACATTTCCACTACTTACTATTATAAGACAGAAGTTATGTAAGTTCACCCTTTAAGCAATATCAATTGAACATGCTTAATGGGAATCAGTATGATTGCCTGAGTCCACACGGTGTGGCTTAGAAACTTCAATGCTGGTAGGGCCCAGTTCTTTGTGCAATAGCCTCATGTGGATTGTAGACTGGGGCTTATATTAAAAAAAAAATCTGAGTGCCTTCCAGTGACAAATACTGGGATGTTAGACTACAGAGTTTCCATTTGAGGGTGATTTACTACCTTGCTCTCTGACATTAATTGAAGCTACCCTGATGACTGAATATAACATGATCTTAAAACCTGAAATACCCATAATGTCTGGGATGATGTCATATAAAGGCTCCAACGGGGATGGCAGTGCCCAGGAGAGTTCCAGAGTAAAAGAAATCATTTGTATAGGATAATGCTGCCTGGGGAATGCAAGGAAGCAGATTCTCATGAGCATGGGGCCCTGTTTTCCCCTAGAACTGACTTTGTACCTGTGTGAGAAGCTGGATTCTATTGTCACTCGAACAGTGCCCTACCAACAGCTCTTGTCTGGTCAACAAAGAGCTGCTTGGTTTTTGGAAAGCAGTTCTAAAGTAATGAAAAATATTCTTTTTGGAAAGCTGTTGCATTTAGACCAGTGGATGGAAAGACTCTAATTAAGATGGTAAAAACAGATCAGTCTGGTGGGTGAAATTGCACACCATTTTCCTAGCAGTGAAGGAAGAGCCAAAGAGTTAAAAAAAAAAACAAAAAACTATGTTGTGGCTTTTTCTGACTCATTGGCAGTGGGCAGTGGCCTGGTCATGTGGTCAAATGAAAAGGAGACAGAAACTGTACTATTAAAGGAATGCCTGTGTGGGGCACGACCCTGTGGAAATTTGAAGGGTACATTCATGTAGGACATGTTGATATCCCTCATAAGAATTCTCTTCCAGGTTTAGAAGGTGATTGGAATTGATAAGCAGATATTCCCATGGGCTCCTTTGCGATGGTCACGTGGGTCCATGAAATGGGTGGACAGGGGCTATTTCAACAAAGCAGAAATGGGCTAAATCTAGACATGATCCTCTTACACCCTCTGAGGTACAAAATGCCAATAAAATGGTTCTGTCTGCCAGCAAAAGAGACAAAGACTGAGGCGGCTATATGGCAGATTTTCTGGTAGGAGGCACTGATCATAGTTGGCAAGTGATACTGATGCTGGTGGTCCTGGGGGCACACCTGTGTATCCTGACAGGGAGTAGACACTGACTCTGGTCTAGGCTTTGCTTACCGAGTGGTATACAAGAACCAGAACAGAAGAGAGTGTACCAATTTGAATTTCTGGCTATCATTTCTTTAGACTAAGGGACATATTTTACAGCCTGTAATGTCCAACAATAGGCAGACAGAGATGATCTTCAGAGTACTAGTTTGACAGAGAATTGGCACTGAAAGCTGAATCATTGATTTTCTAAAATGGGGAGGAAAAGCATGAAAGGTCTGGCTTACACACATTCACGAGGAGGTGCTCACACTAGATGTGAACTGGGTTAGAGAAATGTATTAGATAGACTTGTCTGGTTTTTGTTTTTTTTTAAATCCTCCCCCAAGGATATTTTTCCCATTATTTTTCAGAGAGAGAGAGAGAGAGAGTGTGTGTGTGTGAGGGGGAGAGGGAGAGAAACATCAATGTGCGAGACATACATGAATTGGTTGCCTCCTGCATGTGCCCCGACCGTGGCCAGAGGTAGAGCCTGCAACCAAGGAATGTGCCCTTGACAGCCATTGAACTTGGGACAACTTCAGTCCATGGGCTGACACTCTGACCACTGAGTCAAACATGCTAGGACAAGACTTGTCTCTCTTAATGATGGATCTGGGGAAGAAGGGTTGGGAAAAGATGCCGATATGACCATCTACTTGTGAAGGAAGGATGCTGGCATAAGGACTATACTTATTTTTTCTTTCTTCCCCACATCACTTTTCTTTTTCTACCTCATGCAGTGGTCACAGGACCAGGGCTGCAACTATAGCAGTTGGAAGCATGGATGATTCCTAAGCAAGAAACTACTTAGAATGTGCCTTCTCCCCATTTGATAAAATTGGGGCTACCAACAAATGCAGCCACATTGCTTAGTGATAATCTCATTAATTCTACACCTGAGTACCTTACTCTATGTGAACAGAATGGACTAAAGAGGAATCACTTACTAGAGTAGTATTGCTGCCTGAAATCTAGACCAGCATGGCAGCTGAACCTAATGTTCCTTCCAAAAGAGGAAAAGTTCGGGTATAAATGAAGAGAAAAAAGAATAGTGACTATATATTAAGTAACAGATTATATAATAAGGGAGATCCCAGGTTACATTAACACCTCAAAAGATGCTCAGAGCAAGAGATGATATTATCTCTTAGCTCAATTATATCTGATGCCTGAAATGGTAAAGCCATATGTTGGCCAAGATCATTGCTATCTTTGGAATCTGACAAGACTGAATAGAATCCTGTTAATCTAGGTGGCCTTGTCCAGGGAGACATTTTCCTATGATGTAATGATGGATTGGGGTGACTATTAATGACTACATGGGATTCTAGTAACTAGCCAGTATCTTTTTACTTATTTGTCATTTTGCTATAAGATGTCAATGGCCAGAGACCAGAGGGTAGACTGTGAGATAATAGAAAAAAAATGTATGTTGGTCTCTGCCCTCAGTTCCTGGCATAGAGCTCCTAAAACCCTTGTTATTTCTTAGGTGATAAGAACACCAGGAGCATCTTCTGTTCTACTGAGTGACTGCATGAGTGACATTCAGTAGGCTGTTGGATGGATCTTGAATGAAGGTCATTAACCAGAAAGACCAAGCCATGATTAAAAGCTCAAAATCTTAAGCCATATTCCTCCTCCTCCAGAGAGGGTAAAAGGACTGGAAATGGAATTATTAATTAATCATCCTTGTGTAAGAAAGTTTCCATAAAATCCAAATAGTAGGGTGTTCATGGAGGTTCCAGTCTGGCAAATACATCCAAAGTGGGAGAGTGACATGCACCAGCTCCACGGGGACAGAACCTGTACCCAGGACCCTCCTAGACTGTGCTCTGTGTACCTCTTCATTTGGCTGTTCATCTGTATTCTTTATCATATTCTTTATAAACTGGTAAACATAAGTGAATGTTTCCCTGAGTTCTGTGAGCTGCTCTATCAAATTAATTGAACCTAAGGAAGGGTCATGGGAACCTTTTATCTATATGTCGTTGGTCAGAAACAGGTGACAACCTGGGCTTGCAAGTGGGGGGGGGGAGAGAGAGAGTGTGTGTATGTGTGTGTGTAGGAGGGATAGTATTGTGAAACTGAGCCCTTAACCTGTGGGAACTGATGCTACACAGTATTATAAGTACACAGGATAATAGAATTATGGGATACCCAGCTGGTGTCATAGGAATTGCTTATTGTAGTGAAAACACTCCACATATTGGTGATCAGAAATGTCAGGAGTAAAGTTTTCTGTGTGCATAACAAAGGAGACACACAGGGATGAGAAACACAGTAGGGAAGAACTAGGGTTTTCTGTGAACAGAAAGAAGAAGAGAGTTTGTTTTTTTCCTTATAGCCTAGTTACTGGTAAATAGAAACTACATGGTGCCAAAATGGTCTTTTTCATGGGGAGCTTCCTCAGGAAGATTATGTTTTTATGGGGCTTTCAACAACATGATTTCCTTCTCTAGTTTTATCTCAAGGTGGTATCAGTGCATTTTTTTATGACAACTCACTGGGGTTCCTGACTGGCCTCTGAATTTTTCTAGGCAAGTATTTAATGGTGTGATAAACCCATGGCATACTTCAAAGAAACACACACCGAAATGGAATACCTATATAAGTAATTTGGTAAAGCACTGTACGTCATTTGTATTCTCTTTCCTAGGGATTTATAATGTTTATTATCTTACTAAAAGTTTTGAGAATGACTGTACTAGAGAAACTAAGTTCCCAAACTTATTTGATCTTAGGATCCTTTGGGTGGTCCCACTAGGAGAAAATCCCCTAGTTTATGTATTATCAAGGCCCTATGAGTTCAGAGGATTCCAAACCAACTTTTCTCTTTAAGAAGTTATTGCTTTAACCAAATTCAGCAATACATTTAAAAAATCATACACCATGATCAAGTAGGATTTATTCCTGGGAGGCAAGGTTGGTTCAATCTCTGCAAATCATTCAACATAATACACCACATAAACAAAATGAAGAAGAAAAATTATTTGCTCATATCAATAGATGCAGAAAAAGCATTTGACAAAATTCAATATCCATTTATAATAAAAAGTCGGTAAAGTTGGGATAGAGGAAATATAACTCAACATAACAAAGGCCAGATATGAGAAACACATGGCTATAACATCATAATGATAAAAAGCTAGAACTATTTCTCTAAGATCAGGAACAAGGCAAGGATGCCTACTTTTACCATTTTTATTAAACATAATATTGGAAGTCATAGCCACAGCAATCAGTATCCACATTGATAAAAGAGCAAAACTGTCACTATTTGTATATGACTTGGTGCTATATATAGAAAACCCTAAAGATTCCACCAAAAAGCCATTAAAACTAATAAATCTAGTAAAGTTGAAGGATACAAAATTAATATCCAGAAACTGGTTGCATTTTTATATACTAATAACAAACTGCCAGAAAGAGAAATAAAGAAAATCCCATTTACAACTTCATCAAAAACAATAAAATAACTATAAATAAATTTAAGCAAGGAGGTAAAAAACCTGAACAATGAAAATAAATGAAAAGCTATACTGTGTTTACAGGTTGGAAGAGATAATATGGCTAAATGTTTGTATTACCCAAAGCAATATATAGATTCAATGCAATTCCTATCAAAATATCAATGGCACTTTTCACAGAACTAGAACAAATAATCCTAAAATTTATATGGAATCATGAAAGACCTCAAATAGCCAAAGCAATACAGTGAAGAACAAAGTGGGGGTTATTATGCTACCTGATACCAAGACTGTGGTAACCCAAATAGCATGGAACTTGCACAGAAACACCACATAGGTCAGTGGAAGTGAACAGAATGACCAGAAATAAACTTACATGGTCAAGCTTACATGCTCAATTAATCCACAACAGAGGAGGCAAAAATACACAATGGGACTAAGATAATCTCTTTAATAAATTGTTTTGGGAAAACAAGACAGATAGATGCACAAAAACAAAACTAGACCACTTATACATATTCAGCCATAAACTCAAAATGGATTAAATACTTAAATGTAAGACCTGAGATGATAAACCACCTAAAAGAAAACATGAGCAATAAACTCTTTGATATTAGTGCTAGTACAGTATTTTCAGATGTTTCCTGGGGCAGAAACAAACCAATGGGACTATAGAGAACTAAAAGTATTTTGCACCCCAAAGGAAATAACAAAAAGACCATCTGCTAAATGGGAGAAGATATTTGCAAATGATATATTTGATAAAGGGTTAATATCCAAAGTATATAAAGAACTCATACAACTAAACATCAAAAAAATCCAATTAAAAAGTGGGCAGAGAACCTGGGCTGACATTTCTTTCTTTTTTGAATCTTCAACCAAGAATATTTTTTCCATTGCTTTTCACTGAGAGTGGAAGGGAGAGAGAGAAACAGCGATGTGAGAGAGACACATCAATTGGTTGCCTCCTGCATGTGACCAACTGGGGCTAAGGATGGAGCCTCCAACCATACCCTTGGCTGGAAACAAACCCAGGACCCTTAAGTCCTTGGGCAGATGCTCTAACCACTGAGAAAAACTGGCTAGGGTTGGGCTGACATTGAGATTCCTTTAAGCACCATGTGGCAGGCAGGACTCTTAGAAAATTACATATAATGCTCTTTATTTTCTCTTTCTCTACATTTGGTCTGTATCACTATGTGATTCCCACCCCCCCCCCCCCATTGAAGCCAGCTTATATTATAAAGTTCACCAATAAGTTACATGTCTTACAGCTCTAGACTCTATCTATATAATGCCTTATCAAGACATTAACATTTTGGTAGATAAATGGCAAGACTAGCTTTACATAAATGTCATGCTAAAATTATGGTATATCCTATGACGCAAAGTTGCAGCTAAATCTATAATTTGCTTGTGTTGGGGTAGATCAGGACCTTTTGAGTCAAACCTTGGCTCTGAGTTTTGGCAAAGAAGGTGTCAAGGATCTAAGGTTTCTTGCTAATCTATTTGGTGGGTGCTAGTGGTGGTTGGATTCAGTCTGGCTATACATCAGTGGAATGTTTGTGTTGCGATAATTGACAAGTAGTTTTATATATAATTTAGAGTTCAGGAGAAAGATGTCAGACTGAACTCATAGACTTGAAAATTCTTTGTCTACAGAAGCAATATTAGTTTCCTATTGCTACTGTAACAAACCACCACAAATTTAGTGCCTTAAAACTACATGAATTTATTATCTTACAGTTCTGGAGGTCAGAAGTTTAAAACCAGTTTCACTGTACAAAAATCAAGGGGTTGCCCAGCCGGGCGTGGCTCAGCGGTTGAGCATCAACCTATGGTCCAGATCGCGGTTCAGTTCCTGGTCAGGGTACATGCCCAGTTTGGTCCCTAGCAAGGAGAGTGCAGGAGGCAGCTGATCAATGACTCTCTCATCATTGATGTTTCTATCTCTCTCTCTCTCTCTCTCCCTTTCTCTGAAATCAATAAAGGTATATATAAAAAAATAAAAAATAATAAAATAAAATAAAAATTCCCTTTCCAGCTTCTAGAGGCTCCCTACATTCCTTAGTTTGTGGCTCCCTTTTCTGTCTTCAAAGACTGTAGCATAGCATCTACTCTTTTTTCTGGTCCCTGATTCTTTCCTTATTTCTTCCGTCTCTCTGAATCTCTTGCCTTCCATGAGGCTGCTGTGATTCCACTGGGCCCACCCACTTAATCCAGAATGATCTCCCCATATCAAGATCCTTAATTCACTTATAAAAGTCTTTTTTTTTTTTTTTTTTTTCCTGCTATGGAAGGTAACACATTAACAGGTTCTGGGAACTATTATATGATCATCTTTGGGTGGTAATTATTCAGCCCAACGCGGGGGAGATTGAAACTATGAGACTATAAAATTAAACAAGGAGTGATTGTAGACTAATGAGAGAAGAGGGAGATGAAGATGATTTAGGGGGAACATAGGCCTTTAATGAAAAATAGAAAAGAAACTTCAATAGAAAATCATGAGAAAGAGCAATAAGGAAAGTTAGAGGGAACCACGAGGTAAGGGCACACCCAAGGCTAAGGAAGGAGAGATTTTCAAAATGGAAAATGTAGTCAAGAAGGTCAAATTTCTCAAAAAAAGTAATAAATAAAAGCAGAAATAAAAAGCAAAGAGTGACTATTATTTGACTGTTTGCCCATTAAAAGCTTCCTGAGAGTTCATGAAGAAAAGGACTTTTATATTTGAAACTTGCTATCTGTGACTTTGTCTTCTGTAGCATCTTTTCAAAGAATTTTCTTAAAAATTTAGAGAGATCTGACCTTTACACACTTAGAGTTAGGAACCTGAACATCTGAGCTATTCAGCACCACTGGTTCCCTCAGGCAATGTGTCCTGATGGAAAGACTTCGGAATCTCAGGCACTCTGGTTTAAATTGTAGCTCCACTGCAAAAGAACCGTGTGTCTTGAGCAATATGCTTAACCTTTCTAAACATTTACTGTTTTCTCCCCTGTAAATTGGGGTAATAATATTTAATTGCCAAGTAATTGTTTGCATTGACTGAGAATAATTATGACATGCCTGACATGCAGTAACTCTTCAATAAGTGATACTTAATATCATTACTACCCTTTGGAAATACTTTCTAAGAAGTGTATATAAAGCACCACAAATAGGAACTATATTGTTTCTCAATTCATTCTGGATTTCAAATTAGAAGCGGGGCCAGTGAAATACATACATGCCCTAATGGACTTTCATTCAGGCCAATACTTTGTCCCACAACACATACACCATCCCTTTGGTAATATAAAATCAAATGAGATGTTTTTGTTTTCTCTGAGCACCAAAGACATTACCCATTGCCAGGATCCTGCCAGTTCAAGTTTCACAGCTGTTTTGTCTAATGATTATTTCCCTGATCTGCCTCTATCCACTAAAAAATATCAGTCTGGGATTCCCCCTTTGTAGCTCCATTCCTAATAGCTTCCGTCATTGTGAGATATTCTGGTCACAGTGAGAGGAATTCCCCCATATGTCAGGTTCTTCTACATTTCCGGACCTTTCTTTATAGCCTTGTGATTCCATGTGGCTTTAGTCGGGCTCAAATGCTGCTCTTCCATGAAGATTTCCCATCACCCCTACATAGAGCTGATGGATCATCCCTGCCGAAGTGTTTAGAACGCCAGCCTGCTATAACTCTGTTCAACACCAGCTTCCTTTGCCCTTGAATTTAAGCTGGTGGTTTCTATATTTTATTAGGCCACTATGATATTTATGACTTCTTTCTGGTCAGAAACTCACTTTTTCAGCAGTGCCTCTTTCCCTGACATGGCAGAGTGACAGCTCTACAGCAGGAACTCAGTAATGGTCCATTTCCTGATATCTGTTGTTCAACAAGTACTTGTTAAAACAGTAACTTTTCCTATAAATAAGAGCTGATGTGAGGGTGATAAGAGGCAGGGACTGCTCTTGTTCAGTTTTAAAAGAGGCAGCTCAGTAGCCTAGAGGGTTAACTCATCAGGAGGGTAATCAGAATGGTCTGCATACACAGATGCATTTTGCAAAAGGCAGAAATAGATCTGTCGTTTCATGATTTTCTCCAAGACTCAGTAGCATCGAAGAAAGCAGGTGAAACTAATTTAATGTTCTATTTAAATCTTTCAGGTATTTTTATTGGCCCAAATCAAAATATCTCATTCAACAAAGGCATGTCAGGCCCTCAGATGGATGGTAGCTAGGTGAAAAATTTTGCCTGAATAGATAATGAGGCTTGAAGTCCTGAGTTTCCTGGTGCACATCAGTACTGCATTCAAAGGAATAAGGGAGAAAGGGCTGGGTTTGGAAATCGTAGTAACATTCAGTTCTCTCACCCAGACACCGCTGGATCACAGAGCTCCTTGCAAATGAGTTCTCTCATTACAGATTTTCTGTTTGCATCTGAATGAGATGAACTGGAGGTCTAGGCAAACTCAATCTCGCAGAGGCTGACACTGGAGTATGAACAACATGGACTGTTAACTAGAGACCCAGTAGATTTGCAAGTGTAATGTTCTCTGGACTTATTCAAGAGGTGATTTTCATGAGATGTTGTGCTCACTTGGGTGGGAAACAGAACATTTTTAGCTCAGCAAAATGCTTTGGTTTGTCAGATTCAGATGACCCCAAAGGCATTTGCTCACAGGAATTAGGGAAGCATGGTGATTATTTAGTTCCCATGAACACTGAGGTCAACAAAGTGTGGTCTGGTGTCCTAATAATATGCACCTGAGCGTCAGATCCAAGGCCAATGCTCGAGGCAAAATGATGCATTTCAGATACAAGGTCAAGGGGAGGAAAAAAGATAAGTCAACCCTAGTAGGTTTTGCTCAGTGGTAAGAATGTTGGTCTGTGGACTGAAGGGTCCCGGGTTCCATTCCAGCATGCAGGAGGCAATCAACTGATGTCTCTCACATTGATGTTTCTCTCTCTCTCTCTCTCTCTTTCTCTCTCTCTTCCACTTTAAATAAAAAAATATCCTCAGGTGAGGATTAAAAAAAAGAAATCAGGAGTTGAAAAGACTAGAATATTTGCTAAGTATGGTACAATGCTAAATAATTCTGAATTATTTGGGAAATAAAAAAAAACCAAAGGGGTTACAGACTCGTTGTTTGCCACCATATATACAGTTAGTTTAACCAATTTAAAAGCAGATTTGGATTAAAAGTAGGAAAAAAAGGAACAAGGAAAGGTCCTCTCGATTTCCTGCAGAATCAAGTTTAAAACCTTGAGTGTGGCATCATGACCTCCTTCCAACTATCTCGGCAAGTTCATCTCCAACTTCTTTCCTTCATGGAACTTGTTTTCCCGCAAAAACAGGACATTTGCCCCTGTGCCATTCACACATGCCAACACCTCCTGAGGCCTCAAGTATTGTACTGCTTTTGTAAAGTCACTGAACATTTCTGAACATGTTTTAAATCTCTTTCCAGTTGGCCATCCTGGTGGAGGTGGGCAAGAAACAGTTGGAACTATGGATATGAAGCTCCATAAGGTGGCTTGGATTAAGCTATAGATTTTTGTGTCATTAATATGAGCCAGAGTAGAAACAATGCATGGATGAATTCAATGAGGAAGGGAATATATTAAGAGGAGAAAAAGACATCAGAACCACATATATATCTTTCGGTGGAAAGAGGAATGAAGTCAGGGGAAGAGCAATCAGAAAGCAGGCACAAGGAGAAAGTTTAAAAGAGTGGGTGATGATTCGTGTTAACTGCAACAGAGAAATCAAAGGAGATCAAGACTGAGGCAAGTCTCCTGGCCTGGGAGAACTACAAATTAAATTTTCATGGCCGAGGTTTGTTACTGTGGTGGGGGTAGGACTAGATTAGCACAAAGTGAGAAGGCAACGAGAAGGAGGCAGTGGAGGCAGCTGAGAAGAGAGGTTTGTGAGAATATTATTTAGAGAAAGGAGACAGATGGGACAGCAGCTAAAGGTAGAACTTAAGGTTCAATAACCAACTTTTATTATTATTATTATTATTATTTGTCATCAGTAAGAAATTTACTTGTTTTGAAAAAACCCAAATGCTGGTATTGCCCAGAAAAATTTAACAGGTTTATTTGTATTGTTATAAAGCTGAACTACGGAAACTTGTTCACTGAAACATTTTTGACCTGCATTAACGCTTTATGTCCTCTCATTTATATTTTAAAAACTCACACGTGAATGACAATAGAAAAACTGTCAATACCTGATTTCTGTTCCCTATTTTTTCCACTTGCAATCATACACTTAGGTAACTTTTGACCCCATGGGGAAAAATCTAACCTTCAGAACTACAATAACAGGAAGATACTTTTTTTTTCAAAGAATGAAATGTTTTCCATCAAAGTGGATTTTTTTAAGTATGTTTGTATTGGTTTTTAAACAATAAAGGAAGAAGAAAGAGAAACATCTATGTGAAAGCCTCTTGCACACCCCCTACTGAGGATGCAGCCAGAAATCCAGTCACATGCCCTGACTGGGAATTGTTCCAAGACCTTCTGGTGCTTGGGATGGTGCTCAATAAACTGAGCCACACCAGCCAGGGCCTATCAGAGTGGATTTTTAAGCATGTTCTCCACATATCTGGTTTGCTAGCTGGATGTCTTTTGGCATAATTGTTACAAGATTGGCATGGATAGCATACAGGTGGGTGTCTTTAAAGAAGCCAACCAGATAGGCCTCACTTGCCTGCTGCAAAGCACCAATAGCTGCACTTTGGAAGTGCCTATCTGCTTTGAAGTCCTGAGCAATTTCTCACACCAGACACTGGAAAGGAAGTTTGCAAATCAGAGGTTCAGTGGACTTCTGATAACATTTAATTTCTAATGTGCCAGGGTACCAGGGTACCAGGCCTGTAACAATGAGCTTTCTTCACCCCTCCAGTGGAGAGTGCACTCTTGCTATATCTACATTATATGTAGTTTAGGCCTAGAGAAAGACTTGAATTCTGGGCAAGTAAATAAATCTCCATATTTCTCATCTGAAAATAGGAATACCAATGATACATTTTTAAAATGTATTTCCTGGAATTTTTGCAACATATTTTAAATTGAAAACCTATATGAAATATGGTATTACTCTCATTATAATCAGTAAATTTTTAAAAGTCTAATATAAAACATTTGTAAGTATTCATATTTCAAAACATTTTAATACCAAGTAATTTTATAGGTAATAATTAGAAATTAAATTAATGAAATGGATATTTATAAAGTACTCACACTATATGCCAGACATAGAAATAGGTATTTAAATAAATTTTCTTTCTTCATTTTCTTTAGTACACAATGAGGTAAGTACAGTTTTGTTCCTTTTATAGATGGGTCAAGTTTTCCGAGATATTAACTAGTACTCTCAAATTTAACTAACTCATTAGTGAGAAGTTAGGATTCACAATTCAAGCTTAAGTTATAAAGTTAACATCCGTATTGATCAAATCTACACATCCATTTCCCAAAATGTTCATATAGTTATATATATATGTAAAATCTATATATAAAATCTAGTAAAATAGCTGTTATATTTGACTGAATATGTTAAAATAACTTCTATAATTATGAACTAAATTCAGAATTGGAGAAATCCTTAACAAATTCAAAACTTCCTAGGGTTTTTCTCAGTATAATTCTTTAGATTTACTGTGTGTTGTTTGCAGAATGAGCATCAGAAGTTTTAAATAAAAAATATTTTTAAAAATTGTATGGCAAACCTGTTTTTACTACCCAAGTCCCGTTTCTCAGAACTTATTGTTCTGCAACATGGGTGTGTTGAGGACTGGCATATCTAAATCAGCCAATGGGGTCTTATTCCCAAATCAAACCCTCAGTTATAGAGACAGTTGTAATTAGTAAGCATGTATTCATGTATATTTGAAAACACCATGTGAGGATGATTTTTCATTCTTTTGATAAGCATATAATAATTAAAATTCTACTTTTACTAGAGACAGATGATAGGATAGAAATATGAGGGTGAGTAGGATTTTATAATTATTAAGTGTAAAAGAATTATAATCGCTAGCACATAGAAAGCCTTATGTATTATCTATTTTAATATTAATATTTTATTTTGAGTTACTATGAAAGTCTATCTCTTGATTTTTTAAACAAATAGCCAAAGAAAATACTGTTATCCAGAAAAATTAGATTTTCAACTCTATTCAATACTAAAATAAGGCTCCTTGAGACAAGTATAAATTCAAGGAAAGAATACTAGATCTTTCCCTCGGTAGAAGAGTTCCTTTGCTGCAATCCATTCATTTATTTCTATTTATTCAGCATGTATTGAGGGTCTATTATGTGGTACCTCTTTCCCTGTATGTGTGAGAGGACAGCCATCAATTCCTTCTCATGCTACATGTGCATGCTGCTCCTCACATCAAAAACTGGGGTCTATTTCCTCTCCCCTTGACTCTGACTGAACTTCCTTTCACAAATAAAATGTAGCAGAGGAGATACTGTGCCAGTTTCTCCTCGCTTGTAAAACAATTGCCAGTTTCTGCTGTCTCTCTCGTGGAAGCCAGCTTGTATGTGAGATGTGTGGCTATGGTACCACTCTCCTCTGAGGAAGCCCAAGCTAGACATATAGGCAGGTCATACGAAGGTGATGCTCATCTAACCCCTAGTGGTTCTAACCACCCCAGACATGTGGATGCAGCAGCAGTCCTGGACTGCCAACCCTATCGGGTGCCATGTGGAGTAGAACTGCTCAACTAAGCCCATCCAGCCTGCAGATTGGTGAGAAATAATTAATTGTTGTTTTATGCCACTTAAATTTCGGGGTGGTTTGTTAAACAGCAGCAAGTAACCAAAACAATGCTAAGTAGCCCAGCAACAGTGGGACCTGAAGCTATGAAGACTGAGTTGCAGGAAAAGGGTGAGATGAGATGAAATCTATGGAAAACAAAGGGTAGTATATTAGTTTCATGCCTGGTTCTCATGAAGGCAGATCCAGACACTCAAATTTGTTAATATATCCAGAGATTAATAGTCTATATATATCAGAAAGCCAACCTACTAATACATTATGCCAAGTGACCTGATATATATTTTAGTTAGCACATTCACTCCTCTGTTCCACAAGCTACATGGACAGCCAATTTATCACCGAACACTGCATCATGGGCAGGAAATTCCATAGGAGTCAGCGGCTATGCTCTGAATAGCAGAAACCACAAAACTAGGATTATTTGAGGGGCCTACTTGGGATAAGCCTGATAACAAGGGGAGAATATGGGTATCAGCAACTCTGAAAATTCTCTGCCAGGACAGTGCTGGACAGGCACCGACAATTTCGAGTCATCTGGTTTCTTTTTCAAAAGCTTCAAGCTACCCACTCCCGTTAGTTAACAGCCTTCTTCCACTCAGGGTGTATAACAACTGGTTATGAATGGGTTCATTTCCCCACTCGGCAATGATTGGAATAGATTGATTAGCCCAAATACAATCTCTTGAAACAAAACCAAGAATGCTTAGTATACACTGGATGCTCCCCAAATTCCTCAGCTTCCTATTTCTGGCTAGTTCTTTGAATGACATGTTTTTTTGGCAGCATGTTTTACAATGGTATGTTTTACGCATAGAGGGTGTCCCCCCAAAATGTATACACATTTTAACAACTGATAACTCACTTAATTTTCACTCCTTTTTGGGTTTAAATGATTTGAAATAATGGGTGAAGCCAGACTAAGCTTTGAACAAAAAAAATTTACCCTAAAGTGCCTCTAGACCTTTTTTATGGGGATACATCAAAGATAAATTTTACTTTACAAAACAGGCAATAATCGATGAATTGAGGGCGCATAAATACAGAAGGAAATGATTCTTGATGTTTGCTATTCCATTGCTTCAAGTTAGCAGTGCCTGGACCAAAACAGTCAAAGTTTGAAAACAGGCATTGACAAAAATAATTATTCATTTCTGTGGATTCTTTTAAATTTTGAAAATGAACTGTAAGTTAATAAACACCGATTTTATAATCATTCAAAGTGTGTATGCTTTTGGGGGGGACACGCTGTATTTCTGAGAGTATTGTTATTTGTGCTAAGATTTCCTGAAATGTGACTTTCCAGCCTGGACACAAAAATACCCTAGTAATCCACATATTTCTTTGGTCTCTTCACTGTTTTTTCCCCACAGATGACTTTTTCTCAGAGTCATAACCCAAGATTCTTAGGTCTTGTCACTCTAACTCAATGGCATGTATCACACACAAATAACTTATGTAGGATACTTTCAGGTCTCTTTGTTCATCCTTAATTTCTCTCTCTATTCCAGACTTGCCAAAAACTTTCTTGGAGATTTTACCTGCACCTTAAAGTCAATGTGCCAAATATGGAATTCATCATAATTTCCCAACATCTCCACAAAGCTTTTCCTTTGGCTTCTTTTTCGTTTACTAGAATAGCTCCCCCCCCCCCCCTTTATGAGCATTCTAGGTTTGAAAAGAGCATTATTTTTTATTCTTTGTTTTCTTTCTTTTTAACATGCAAATTATAATCTAAGTCATGTAGATTTGGCCTCAGCATTGTTGCTAAATCTTTTTTCCATTTCCACCACCAGCACCCCAGGTAGGGCTCATGGACTCCTCACTGCCTCTTGCCTTCTCATACTCCAGTTGGATTCCATGTAAATGGCCAGAGTGCTCTTAACTTCTCTTCAAGTATTCACTGCTTAAAACCCACCAGGAGTCTTCTTAGCTTACCAAATGAAGGCCCCATTTTTCAGTTTGACTTTCCAGACCTTTTGTAAACATTTCATATCATTATGTCCGTAGGTATACCCTGTACTCTGAGCCAAGTGGAATCTGGTGGTGTTTACTGATACATCACATAGTTGTTTTCGGCTCTGTGTTTTCCTTTTTACCTACAGAGCTCCCTCCCTTCGTTGTCCTACCTAAAAAATATATACCTTTGAGGCATACTGCAAATACAGGCTATTTTATAAAAATTGTCATGATCCTTCCTACTCTCTCCTTTAATATTTCTAGCAATTTGTCTACATCTCTTATAAAGTCACTTGCAACCCTAGACATTTAGGCACCAAATTAATTCAGTCTTTCACCAGGGTCCAGGAGACTTGAAGAAAGTAGCTGTGTCTTATTCAAGTTCATAGTCTTAATGATGTGCACAGTGCCTGGCACACTGTGGAAGCTTCGCGATGCTTTTTAAACTTGGAATATACCAGAGCTAAGTGGCCCACAAGGGGATCAAATCCATGCCCCTTAGTCTCATTATCACTGAAGCCTGGCCACACGAAAAAATATGAGAAGTGGCAAACATTCTTGTTATATTTAAGCTTTCATTAAAATACAGTTAATTTTCAAGACAAGTTCCAGTTTAGTGACCCTGAAGAAGAATAGAGAACATCCTCTACTCATTAACTGAGCAGGGATATGTGCAAGTTCCTCTAGGAATTTCCATTTTAAAACAGTCAATATTGGCCCAAACTCAGACCAGAGATAAATGCCAGAGACAGAGACATGGGGAGTCCTGAACTTTTTTGAAGTTCAAAGCATTTGGCTAGCCAGGCATGTTGTTAGTTTCTATGTTCTTAGACTTGCGTAAGTTCAGAAAAGGATTTAAAAATAAAGAGTAAAACATAACATTACTAGTCTCAAAGAGCAGGTGTTTAATTCATGTATGAATATACAAATATGAATACATATTTTTATGTATGTACATATACAAACACACATGAATACATATACATGTGCATATGTAATAAAGGAAATACAAATATGTAGATATACGTATATAAATCCACATATGTGCATATCTGTATTGTTTACTGTTTATTTAAAATAGTTCATAGTCTGCTTGCCGTTTACTATTCATAACATGCTCATATTTGCCTGTCTGCCGTGAAGCTTCCATTCCTTTACACCTGGATTATTCCATTCCATTGATAACGATCTAGGTCAGGGATCAGCCAAAATTTTTTCCAGAGCTAAATATTCTAGTGGCCACATATGGTCTCTGTCAACATTATTCAACATTGTCACCACAGCAGGAGAGCAGCCACAGGCAAACCATAAGTATAAGGGTGTGGCTGTATTCACGGCTGCACAACACACAAAGCAGGATGGCTTTGGCCTCCACGCTGCAGTTTGCTGATCTAGATTTTCTGTGAGCTCCAAAGCCTTCTCCATCCAGGAGCACTTCCACGTTTGTCTCCACTTCTATTTTTGTCCCTACCTTACTTGAGTTCCTTACTGAGTTTTTAAAATTTGGTGCAAAGGCGTAAACTTCTTTGATATTACAAATGAAAGAGGCAGGAGAGAGATACTGGAGACTAAAGCACGTGAGGGAAAAGAGAGGTTTGATACCAGGCATTATGGCAAGACAGTTTTAACACCCCCAAAGGAGACCGCATCTGCCAAATGAAATCTACCTCTACTTCCTTGTTTGAAATCCAATGAGAGTTGTGCCAAACCCGGGTCCTTCCTAACACGATGGGACTTCCTTTTTCATCATGGACAAAGTAACCACTGACATAAAAAGGAAGTAAGAGAGCCAATACAATGTCCCCTGAACCTCTAGTGTTAAGAGGAAATTAAAACCCTCTGAGTAAGAGGAAAGGAGTCAGCTGAGAAAGCGCCTGTGGCATGTAACTTCCTTCCCATTTTTGTGAACTTCCTCCTCTGAGCTGGCTTGAACTTCCAGGATACTGAAGGTAGGAAAGCAATCCAGGAGGCAGACTGTCTAGACTGCTCTGAACCACGGGTAGACAGTGTAAGTCTCCCTGGTCAAGATTTCTACTGTAGGAAATTTCCACCTCAGTAGCGATGTCAGAACAGACTGGGCAACAAAAGGTAGATAAGCAGCTCTAGGTCATTCCCTAAGCATTTACCATGATCAAGTCAGCAGTAACGAAAATTCCCTGGAGTGCTTGATACTCATTGAACCTCTAGTAACCTTTAAACCTTGAGTTTTAATTTTCCTCATTATGAAACAGTCTTATTTTTTATTGTTGTTATTTTATTGTTGACATTATATATGTCCCCATTTCCCCTCCCCCTTTGTTCACTTCCAGCCAGCCCCTGTTTCCCCCTTCCCTCTGGCTATTACCACACTGTTGTGCATCTATGGGTTTTATTATTATCTTTTTTAATTTGTGGAATAAACTCTTAAATACTTATCTTTCTATCCAGAAGTCCTCTCAAGTGGAACTAACTAACTATCATTATGCCTTGTGACTAGTTAAATCATGCAAGCAAGTAAAAATTATTACAATATAAAATCAAAAGTTTTGAATAGATCTTCAATTGTAATTGATCAGATTTCTTCTGGGTTCTTGATAACCTTCATTCTGTAGTTAAGTTAAAAGAATGTACACCGCCCGACTGGCATGGCTCAGAGGTTGGGTATCAACCTAGGATCCAGGAGATCAAGGTTCAATTCCCTGTCAGGGCACATGCCTGGGTTTTGGGCTCGATCCCCAGCAGGGGTGTGCAGGAGGCAGCCGATCAATGACTATCATTGACGTTTCTCTCTTCATAGCATCTTTCTCTTAAGACCCCAACAACTAGCACAGATTTCCCTAATTTTACTAATTTAAATAATTGATGTTGGTAATTTCTCATACAACAAATTACGATGCTGAGCAGTTTTTACTACTTTTGGCAGAAATTAACTGCTTATTATACCTACTTCTCTTTCTACTTGGGCCTAGAGGTAGATTGTATTTCCTAGTTGCTCACCCTGTTTAGTGCAACCATATGACAGAGGCCACTGAAATGCCTTGGAAATGATGAGTGTCCCTTTCAGACCTGGCCTATAAAGAAAGAAAACTGGGTCCTTAAACCACCATGTGAAAGGCCACTGATTCAACTTGCTCTTTGGATTATTAAATGAGCAAGAAATTAATTTTTTTATGGTGAACCACTAAGATTTCTGGGGGTGTATCTCTAACAGCAGGCTGGCATTACCCTAATTTATATACCACTTAACACTATCACCTGTTACTCTCCATAATGTTTTCTACAATTTCATCATTCCCTTCTCTGTAACACTCTTTGTAGTTGGAATCACTTGACCTCAAATGAGAGGGATTTTTAAATACAAAGGAGTAAAATATTGCAATCACTTACATTCCCTATAATTTGATAACAAACCTGAAACTCAGTTACTGTTTATTCTTATTCTACAGACAAAGGAGGCTCAGAAAGAGAAGTGATTTTCAAATCACACAGTTAATGATGGAAAGACCAGTATTCAAGTACCATTTGGTCTTGTGCAGAGGCCCAGGCTTTTTACATTATGTCACTTTTTCTATCACGTTCCAAATTCTCTAAAGAGCCTATAATGTTACCACAATTCCAACAATCTCTTTCTCAACCTACAGTGAATACGAAGCTTCTGGGCAACCATTTATGCCTTGCAATGTCTGTAAGGCATTTAAGGATAATCAGAGGCCTGGAGGGCCAAGAAAAACATTTTTCAAAACTTTATTAATAACTCCCTTTGGGCAAAGTCCAAGAAGTGCTGCTGGCTATGCTGCTTTCTACACTTCAGAGGGCTTGTTGAAATTCTACCATGGTGCCTAAGCCAATGAGAACATCGTGAAACTCCTAAAACCAAAATTCACAAGTTAAGACAAAATTCCATTTATTTAAAAGAAGCTGTTAAATATTATTTTTAAATGTGAGAATGCCATAAATCATGAGCTCTAGGAGATGAAGTCACACTTGACATTGTGATCCACATCTCCTTTATATTTATAGATAGGACAAGAGTTACAATTATCTTCTTATAGGACACCCTTATGCTCTACCTAGCACCTTTCTTGTGAGCCCCACTATTGTTCTCACCTTCCATGTGTCTTGTGATGTTCAGTGAGGAAGCTGTTATTCCCTTTGCAGTGAGAGAGATTTAAGTCACTGAATTTCAACTAAACTAATGGCAAAGCTAATTGACAAAGAAGTAGTTCTGGGATTTAGACATTTGAGTTTCTAGTATGTGCTAGCTATAAATTTGATAAACATTTGATATTATCTTGACCTTTAAGTATTTACTGATCCTGCCTGGCTGTGTGTGGCTCAGCGGTTGAGTGTCGACCTAGGATCCAGGCAATGGGGGTTCGATTCCCGGTCAGGGCACATGCCCGGGTTGTGCGCTCGATCCCAGTCAGGGGCATGCAGGAGGCAGCCGATCAATGACTCTCTCATCATTGATGTTTCTATCTCTCTCTCTCCCTCTCCCTTCCTCTCTATGAATAAAGATATATTTTTTTAAAAAAAAAAGTATTTACTGATCCTTGACTATTTACCAAGTATTGTTCTTGGTGCATGCTGGTTTGGAGGACTGAACTAGATGGACAACGTTCTTGCTGTAAGGGTGCCTATAACACATCTTAAATATGTTTATCATCCTACTACAGATGATGACTGAGGCTTATAAAAATATTTTAAACTTATTCAAGCTCCCAGAGCTGAATTTAGACAAGCCATAATTCAACCTCATGATTGTTTCATATAAATTCAGTAATAAGCCTGTTACCCAAGACATGGTTAGGTACAAAATATAGGAAAGAAAATGAAAAATTTACTAATCTTGCGATAATAATATAATTTAGGGATATAATATTGTGATTTATAATGATATATATTTGGTCTTTTGTCCCCATTTCTGGCACAAAGCTACTAAAATCCTTGGAATTTAGTAAGTGATGAGTTACAAAGCTCACTCTTGTTATGTTAATGAGTGACTTTTGGACCTTACCTAAGTATGGGGACTGGTTGCCAGGAGAACCAACTGCATGATTGGAGGACTGGAGCTTTTAGTCCTACCCCCTGACCTCCTGGGATGGGACAGGGTCTAGAGGCTGAATCAATCAGCAATGGCCAATGATTTAATCAACTGTGCCTATATAATAAATCCTCCATTACAACCTAAAAGGACTGGGTTCAAAGAGTTCCCACATTGGTAAATACATGGAGATTTGGGGAGAAAGTGCACTTGGAGAGGGCATGGAAGCTCTGTGCCAATTTCCCATACCTTGTCCTATGCATCTCCTCCCATCTGGCTGTCCCTGAGTTATATCCTTTAATAATAAACTAGTGATCTAGTAAGCAAAGTATTTGAGTTTTATGAGCAGCTCTAGCAAATTAATCAAACTCAAGGAAACAGTTGTATGAACCTCTGATTTATAGCCAGTTAAAAGTACAGTTAATAACCTGACTTTGCAATTGGCATCTGAAGTGGCAGAAGGAAGGGTGCAGTCTTGTAGGGCTGAAACCTTAACTTGTGGGATCTAATGCTATCTCTGAGTAGATAGTGCCAGAATTAAATTGTGAAGAGTTGAATTGTGGAATACCCAGTTAGCCAGCTGGTGTCCCAATAATTGCTTGGTGTACTGTAGAATCCGGCCCCACCCCCACCCTCCACACCCATTGAAAATTTAGTCTTGGAATGATTTTAGGGGGGGGAACTGTACTAGTCAAAAATAAGTGTTTTAGTAGTTTCAAGTTGAAGTATAAAAAAGGGAGACAGAAAAGTTATGGAGAATTTCATTGGGTATAATATGGCTACAAGGAGGTGAAGAGAAAAAACTTTTCAAGAGAGATAAACCAATGGGTTAGAAAATGCAGAAAGAAAGAGATTATGTTTGGATCATAAGAAGTTAAGCACAAATCAAGTAGCTGGTTTAGAAAAACAAGTTTAGAGATGTGAGTGGGATCTATTAGAATACTACATTAAAGCCATGAGGGGAGTTCATAATTTTAGGGTGATATTAGAAAGCCAGTGCACTGATGATTGTACAAAATTCAAGCACAATTTGAAGGCAAAAAGGACCCAATTGGCAATAGAAGAGTCTCCTGAATTCTCTCCTCATAAATGCATCAAATGTACAGCTCCACTTGGAGCAATTCTCTCTGAAATAAATCCAGAGGCTAGCTGGATGACTCCTACACATCAGGCAGCTAAGAAAATCCCAGATTGAACTCCAGAAACTCCACCCCAAGTAGAGTGCCATACAATCAGGAAGGAATCCCCAATCCCAGTTTCTCCCTGAGGAGCAAAGGGTTTAGGCCACACATATAGAAGCTCCGTCATGAGGAATGGGCCCCCCAAAACACCTAGGTCTGAAAGCCAAAAGGGCTTGTGTCCATGAGACCCATAGGACCATAGCAAACTTACTGGGCATGTGCACAAGCACTTGCTATAGCTATCTCCCCATGGCTCAGCAGGCAAAAATACCCATCTCTCAGCCTTTCATTGAAAGGGGGGTTACTGCATACTGTACAAGCTGTTGCCTGAGAGCCCATCTTCTAATTCAGTACACATCTAGGTTCTGACTGCAATTCTCCTTGGAGACTGGGGAAACCAATGGGTACTTTCCTTGCCTCTGTTTTCAGCTCACTCTAGTAATTAAACCAGGTTGCCAGCAACTCTCTGGAGGGAGCGCATATGCACATAAGGCATCCCAGCTTCTGTGGCTTCTTCCCAAGGGATAGGCCCTTGGATTGCCTGGCTCTGATTCCAACAGGGCTTGCATTCGCAAGTACCACATGACTATAGCAAACAAAGAAGCAGTTTTTAAGGGAGCACAAGAGCACTCCTCAATGGACACACCCAGGCTCTGCACAGAAGGAGCAGGCAAAAATGCCCATCTCCCTGATTCTTCCTGGAAAGAGCTTAACTATATACTTCACAGCTGCTGCCTGATGGTCTGGTCTCAACAGCCTGTATATAGGAACTAATTGTGATCCTCCATTTTGGGACACTGATGGTTCTTCGTACACCCTCAACTACTAAACGCCACTAAGAAAAATACGGTGTCTTGGACAACCACAAAGATTTGAAAGACAACCAGAAGTTCAGGCCAAGCTGATTGCCAAGGCTTATCTCCTACACAAAACCAGCCTGCCAAGACAAGGAGAGGTAGCTGTTTTATGTAATGTGCAAAAGCCAACACAGAAAGTCAAAGAAAATAAAGAAATAAGGGAATATGTTCTAAACAAAGAATAAATTTCCACAAACCAGTCTTGGTAAGAAAAAGTTAATTATTCAATAGAGAGTTCAAAAATGGTCATAAAAATGCTCAATGAAGTCAGAAGAGCAATGGATGAAGAAAGATAATTTTAACAAAGAGATAGGAAATATAAAATAGTATCAAACAAATCATAGAGCTGAAGAATACAATAATTTAACTGAAAAACTCAGTAGAGGAGTTCAATAGATGACTAGATTAAGCAAAAGAAAGGACCCGTGACTTGAAGACAAGGCAGTAGAATTCATCCACTTAGTGTCCAGTGATTAATAGGACACAAATAGATCAATGTGCATTACAGGGGCCCCAGAAAAAAGAAGAAAGAAACAAGGAGCAGAAAGTTTATTCAAAGAAGCAATGGCTGAAAACATCTACACTGAAAACCAGAAATTGAGAATGGCCTGGGGCAGCACCTCTCCTTCCTACCCAGGCAAGGGAACTAAGATACAGCTCCACCTAACTGTTTTGTTTCCTTTCCCCATCTGACAAGAAGAGCTGATGCGAACACCTAGAAGCTGTGTGGCTCAGTGGTGCTCTAGGCAAGAGAAGATCAGGCAGAGATAATAATTGTAGAGCAAAGACAGTGGACCTGCTTTGCCAGGAAACTTGGAGTGCAGGTCATCTTGAGTTAAGACAACAAAGAGCTTTATTGGCCTGAAAGCTGCTTCTTCTACTATGCCCAGGGAAGGGAAACTAATAGCCCTGCTTATTACTGAGTACAGCCTCCACCCCACTTGACAAGGGAACCTAACGAAAGCACACAAGAAACTGCAAAGCTCATCCAACATCCCTGCGTATAGTGGCATTTGAACAGAAGGCACAGTTTGTGGCTTTCCCTACCTGCAGGGCAAAACTGTTGCCTCACCTGACCAGGGAATTTGCTGCACACTCAGGCCTGATTCAGTTTCTCAAAGTTCTGGCTCCTGTCTTAACAGCTCAGGTAGGAAAACTAACTCATAGCCCCATCTACAACTGAGTACAGTACCCTGACCTGACCATCTAATAAGCCTGAACCAAGAATACAGGCAACCACAGAGCTCATCTCACATCCTTATTTGTGAAGGAAAACAAGCCAGCAGTCCTATCCAACATTCTCAGCCAGTGACATACCCTCCACATCCCCAACCTCAGAACTCAAACAGTTGTCTCACCACAAAACAGACCAAAATAGCAGGCTCCACCTGCCCAAGGACATTACCAGAAAACATGCCCAGAAACCCAAACTGAGCTTACTGGTAAAGATCTCACACACACACACACACGGTAAAAAAATAACACAGTCAAAGGAAATTAATAAAGCTCTAATGACTGATCTCAGAGAAATGGAGATCTATAAACTATCAGACAAAGAATTTAAAATAATCTTAAAGAAGTTTGAACTGTAAGAACACACAGGCAACAAAACAAGTTAGGGAACCAATGCATGAACAAAACAAGATAAATAAACAATAAAAAACTAAATCTAGAGAAAAAAAAATACAATAACTGAAGAAGTCAATAGAGTATTTTAAAATCAGAGTCAGCCAATGCAGAAGAAAGAATCTGCAACCTGCAGGATAGAAAATTAGAAATTATACATTAAGAGGAGAAAAAGTAAAAAGTTAAGAAGAAAGCCCATGAGACTTATGAGACAAAATTATTCACATTATGGAAATTCCAGAAGAAAAACAGAAAGGGGAAGAAAGTATATTTAAAGCAATAATGACTGAAAACTTTCTAAATGTATGGTGAGAAATGGACTTCCAGATCCATGAGGTCCAAAGGACTCCAAATAGATTGAACTCAAATGGAGCTACACTGAAACATGTTATAATTGAATTGTCAAAAGTCAAAGACTAAAAAAAAAAATTAAAAGCAGCAAGAGAAAGGAGAGAAGTTACATACAAGGGAACCCTACCCCCACCTAAGACTATCAGCAGATTTCTCAACAGAAGATTTTCAAGATAGGAGTCAATGGGGTGATGTATTGAAAATATTGAAAGAAAGAAAAAAAAAGAAAACATTGAAAGAAAACACAGTTGACCAAAAATACTATAGCTGGCGAAGCTGCCTTTCATAAATAAAGGAAGGATAAATAATTTTCTTAAAAAAGAAAAGCTAAGGGATATCATTACTTCTAGACTGCCTTACAAGAAATACTAAAGGGAGTTGTTCGAATGAAAGTCAAAATTGCTAATGAACATAAAACATAAAAAGATACGATAAAATTCACTAGAAATGGTAAATAGACACCAAAAGTTAAATCCTGTAATTTGGAAATGGTGATGCAAATTCATTTATAACTCATTTAAACATTAAGTAAATAAACATTGTAAACAAAAGCATAACTATAACATGTTATTAGTTACACAATATATAATCTATATAAATTGTAATAGCAATAAGTTAAAATGTACGGAGTAATAAAAATTTAGAGTTTTGGAATTCTATTGAAGTTAATTTGTTATCAGCTTAAAATAGGGGGTTATAATTTTAAGACATTTTATGTAATAATTAGGGTAAACACAAGGGAAAAATCTGTAGCAATTACACAAAATAACATGATAAAGTTATCAAATATGACACTAAAAGATATTAAAACACAAAAAAGATCAGGATATAAAACAAGCAAACATGGATCTATAGAACAACCATAAAACAATTTAAAAATGGTAATAGTCCTGGCTGGTGTGACTCAGTGGTTAGTGTCAGCCTGCACACCAGAGGGTTTCAGGTTTGATTTCTGGTGAAGGGCACATACCTCGGTTGCAGGTTTGATCCCCAGTTTTGGATGCAGTGCGTGCGGGACGCAACCAATCAATCAATGATTCTCTCCCCCCCCCCCCGCCCTTTCTCCCTCCCTTCTACTCTAAGTCAATGAAAAAAATACCCAGGGGAGTATTAACATAACAAAACAAAACAGGAAAGGTAATAATACCTACCTATTAATAGTTACCTTAAATGTAAATAAATATATTAAATTTGCTAATCAAAAGACATAGAATATCTAAATGGATTAAAAAAACAAGATCCAATGATATGCTGTTTACAGGAGACACTGTCTCAAAGACACACACAGTCTGAAAGTGAAGGGACAAGTCAAGTCATTTCAAGCAAATGATAATCAAGAAAAAAAGCAGGAATTGATACATTTACATCAGACAAAATAAACTAAAAATGGTAAAAAGGTACAAAGAATGGCTTACATAATGATAAAGGGATCAATTTACCAAGAAGATATAACAATTACAAATATTAACCCAACATTGGAGCACCTAAATATATAAAGCAAACCTAAACAGAGCTCAAGGAGAAATAAGCTGTAATACAGTAAGAGTTGGGGACTTTAATAACACACTCTCAACATGGGTGGGTAATTCAGCAAGAGTATCAATAAAAAAACAGCTAACTGAACACTGTAAACCGTATCAACCTAACAAATATATACAGAGCATTCTATTCAACAGCTGAATATACATTTATCTCAAGTACACATGGAACATTTTATAAGATAAATCTTATGTTAGGCCACAAAACAAGTCTTAGCAAATTTAAGACTAAAATCATATCAAATATCTTCTCTGGCCACAAAGGCATAAAACTATAAACCAACAAGAGAAAGAAAATTTGTGAACACATGAAAATGAAACCACTCTCCTGAACAACCAATGGATCAAAGAAGGAATTAAAGCAGAAATAAAAACACTTCTTGAGATAAGTTAAAATGGAAACAACATAGCATAACTTATGGGATGATGCAAAACATTCATAGCAATAAATACCTACATTAAGAAGCAACAAAAAACAGATCCCCCACAACGACTTAAGTCTGTAACCTAAGGAATTAAAAAATAAACTGAGCTCAAAGTTGACAGGAAAAAGGAAATCACAAACATTAAAGAAATAAATAGGGAAAAGAAAAACAACATGAAGGATTAAACAAAATAGAGTTGTTTTTTAAATAAAATTGGCAAACCCTTAACTAGGCTAACCAAGGAAAAATAGGAGTCAAGTCAACAAAGTTATCAACAAAAAAGGAGACATTACAATTAATACCAGAGAAATACAAAAGATCATAAGAGGCTACTATGAACAATTATATTGCCACAAACTGGAAAACCTAGAAGAAATGGAAAAAAAAAAATCTTAGAAATATGCAACTTACCAAGACTGACAGGAAAGACAGAAAATTTTAATAGACCAATTACTAATAAAGAAATTGAATCAGTAATAAAAAAGCTCCTAGGAAAGAAAAGTCCAAGACCAGATGGCTTCACTGATGAATTTTACCAAATATCTAAAGAACTAAGTCCAATCCTTCTCAAACACTTCCGAAAACCAAAGAGAAGGGAACACCCCTAGTTCATTTTATGAGGCCGGCAGTGTTCAGATACCAAAACTAAAATAATACCGACATGATATTTTGTTCTGCTTTTAGCTCAAGAGTCCATGACTTTCTTTAACATATCTCCTAAATGATATCTTCCAAGACAAATAATGGTATCCCAAAGAATAAAACGATACTGAAATTAAATTTAAAAAATACTTTTGTTTAATAATAGTACAGTTAACCTAGTTACATGCATTAAATAGAGAATTAGCTTTGTAAGTTAAGTTTTTCTAGTTACAGTTCCTATTTAAGGGTGTTATTTTTGGTATGGCAATTATATTAGATGTTGCCCTATGACATATTTAAGAAGTTAGTTAGGAATATACATTTTGAACTCCAATAGCCTAGATTCACATTTTGGTTCAGCTACTTGCTATATGACCTTGGGCAAATTAAGTTCTCCAAGCTTCTGCTTATTTGTAAAGTGAAGATTAAATTGGAACATACCTTACAGAATTGCTGTGAGGATTAAGTTTTAAAAATTTATGTAAAGAACTGTGCACATACTAAGCTCTCAACAAATGTTAGCTATTATTATCACTAATATTAATGAGGTCAAAGCCATGTTTTCTCTTTAATTTATGAAGAATTTACAGCTCCTAGGGATCCTAGATGCCTGCCTCTGTTTCAACACAGTGACCATCTCCCTTTGTCCCAATTGCTTCTACCTTAGGTTCAGTGCCACCAGGCTCTTGTTCGTAAGTGACCCTAGTCCAGCCTTATGCTGCTTCTAGAGCAGCCTTGCTTTCCTGTATTAATTCTTGGATTTTGCCTCATTCTCATAACCCAGGTTCTTCTCAGAAATTCAGTCCTTTAATAGAAAGAGGAGCATGGCTTTTGAACACTTACAGATTCTGACCAAGACACCTGTCTGAAATCCTCTCCTCAATGGCAGAGTAGGATAGGAATTCCTGCCTACTTCTCCATCAATAGCCTTGGACATGACATAGCTTTCCCCTTCCTCAAGGCCAGGGGTCTCCCAACTTCTGATTAAAAGAAGGGCTGGGTAAATATTTTAATGTAAGAGCACTTATGGTCTCTGTCACATTATTCATCTCTATCGCTATATCACAAATGCAGCCGTGGAGATTAATGGGCATGGCTGTGTTCCAATAAAACTTTATTTACAAAAACAGGGGGTGTGCAAGATTTGCCTTTGTGCCTAGTTTCATTTCTGGACCCTGTTCTAGGCCACTGGTAGGCTCTTTTTTATTTTATTCTTGTGAGACTCCTACAATCTTGGGGGTAACCCACCCAAGGCCACTAATTGTGACAAAGGTGTGACATGGACCATAAGTAGGGGGGAAAAAAGATTTCATTTCACCTTTTTATCCCCTCCCCCCACCCCCCAAGAATCTAAGAAGCACTAGTTAGAATATATCTCAGCCTTGTTTTTCTCCATTCTCCATTATTAAGTAACCCAGGCTCCTGCTCTCAGAATAACGATATGTAAGCAATGTAACCATCTAGCTGTCAATGGTGATTAGGCACATTCCACATGGAATGTAGTGCACACTTTCAGGGTTGTCTCTAGTTTGCCTTCCTATCTGGCAGCAGGTGGGGTTTTCAGGTTTCTCATCACTGTAAAAATAATGTAATTCCCACCTCAAATTGGAAAAAAAGGCTCCCAGGAATGAAGCTCGAATACGCTGTTGATATTTCAGAGAGAGAGAAGCAGGCCTCATTGAGAGAATGAAATTACTGACCTCTGAGGCTCTCCTTAGGAGTCAGTGACAGAGCCAATAATTGGCCCTCCTCTAGTCTAGGGTCAATCCTTACATCAGATCTACTTTGGTCCCATCAATGCTAACCTACTCAGTGGCCATGCCCTACAGCTTAATCCTTTCCCTTTCTTTTGTATATACAACCACTTCCTCTCAGCTGAATTATTTTTAAGTATAGGCAAGTCTCTCCTAAGTAACAAAAACAAGAAGCCCAAACCTTTCTCCATTCACCCCGCCCTCCATAGCTTTTATTTCTCCTGTCTATATTATGTCTTCATTTTATGCTCATTACCCTTCAAGTTTCTGTCTTCATCTTTCCACTAAATCAAGTCTTGTTAAAGTCACCAGTGACATGTAAGTTGTTGAATTCAATGAGCATTTTTCTATCCTTAGTTCATTTAATTCTGAACATTTGATATAGCTGACCTCTCCATCTTTCTTAAAATACTCTACTTCCTGAGTTTCAGTGACAAAACCCTTCCTGCATTTCCTCTTCTTTGGCCACTCACACTGCCCGTTGAGTGCTACATTTTCTTACCTTTACTGCCTGAGTGTCACGAGGGTTTTATTCATGCTAAACACTAGGCAAATATTAGAATGTAATCAGGTGTGAAAGAAAGTCTATAATTTTAATGCATTAAGGAACTGGTATGTAGTGGCCCTGAATCCCGTATACCTTCCCACATTACAATTCTTAGAAACAGGAGCATATTGTTTTTAAATTCTGAGTCTTTGGTATTTATTCAATAGTAGCAAATACTAATATCAGAGGAGGCCAATGGGAACTTTACATTAAGTTAATCTTTAATCAACTCATCACCTAAAGCTTAAACCTCAGTTTATCTGTCTCTCTGATCCCTGAGAGAGACCATTTCTTGATCACATTTGTTGGGGCTAGTTTCAAATTATCTTGATTTTATGACACTTATCTAGCAGTAGAAGATTAATTTTAAGTCAAAAGACTTTCATGAGAGCAAGTCATGTTAATGGCTCTAATGAATTCAAGTGCTCAGAGAACAGAACTCATTAAACTGTTGACACTGGAGGAAAAGGGGCCCAAGGCCCCAGAATATGACCTGTGGGAGGGTAGTTTTGTATTGATGGTGGTGGGGCAAGTTAAGATAGATTAACACAAAGAAACCTGGAAACAAGGTATGGGATGATGCCGAAATTAATTGAAGTATAAGTCCAAGAGAGGGAGTTAGAGTTAAACTACTAAATATTTTTACTCCATCATTTTCTCCTAAGACTCTTCTTGGATTGTTCTCTGCGAGCCATTAATTCAATTTTAACTCTAGAATATATTCACCCTTTTTCTCCAGGGATACAATTTTGGCTTTTATTTTAGGATAATTGAATGTCTGATAATTTTGTGTCTTTGGGTCTCTGCTGTATTGTCTGGAAATTATCCCATGGATTTAGGATTATAAAATAAAAAAGACAAACAACTAGAAAGCTTCAATGGGACCCATCACAGTGCTCCAAGTGAATGGTGACATTTAAGATAGATGGCAAATGCAAACCTGAGGCACTTCTGTAAAAATTTTGTTTTCCTATTAGAAAAATAATACAGCTTCCATTTAATTTGCAAGTTTAAAATTACAAACCCAACTCGGGAGAAATTGGGTGAATCACCAGTGACTCTTAAGCTTAAGTTTCACATGAGTAAATATATTGGCCGTGTTGGTCTTAATCAACACTCAAAACCAGAAAATACATTTTTGTATGATTTTATTTGTAGAAGAATGACAATTATTTTCAGAATAATTAACTCCTCAGTTTAGTGACAATTATGTTCCATTATAATAATTAAAATCACACTCTGCTACTTGGATGAACTCAACAGGAATGATTTCTTAGGGGAAGATTTAATCAGATTATTTTTCTCCAGCATTAAAAATATCTGTAAATTATTTCAATTCACTGTATCATGGCTTAATTTTGAAATTTTCTGCTGTTCTTTGGAAAGAAATACTCAAGCAAGACAGAAACCTCAAGGCACCTTTGAACCATCTGTACAACATGATTGTTGTTGGCAGTATGTAGGATCTTGGCAAAATGCAGAGCACATGTCTGGTCACAGTAGCAGGGCTACAGATCATGACAGTACCTGAAATCAGGTAGGTGGAAGCCAGTGATGGGCTGATAGTGGTGTTTCAGGAGATACACCACTTTCAATGTATTCATTGAAAAGAATTCTAGTGAGTGAGAGAATATGAGGAAGGGTCAATACTTCTCCTGGGGATAAAGGTGGCAAGAGCTTGGAAGAGTATTAGAGCCTTAGGCAAATTAATTGAAGTTCAGGAAAGCACTCCTGCTTTTAGAATGAGCTAAAGCACACAGCAAAAAACCAAGGGAGAATATGTTAGACCAATAAGGCAAGGGCTGAGGAAGGGCTAAGGACTCTTGCACATTGTGTTTTTCTAGTTCATTCTGGAGCATATCGGATTCTGGAATCATAGCACTGAGATTATCAGCTCTACTTAGGCAGACAGTATATTGGTAAGTATTGCTACTGCTACATGTCTGCTACATGTTTAGCTCAGCTTGAATTATCTTATAGGGGATGCAGAAGGCAGGGAATTATTCAAGTGAACTGAAGTGGGTGTCGGAAATCTTAACAGGAAAAGCCTAAATTGTGGGCATTAAGACAAGAGTGTGAGAAGTAATAAACCCGAAGTGCGCTCATTCCTTAGATAATGGTAGGTTGCTCTGTGGTTCCCTGAATGTGAATAACTTAGGAATAAGACGTAGTTTGTAGTCAGATGGTCAGGGCCCGCTAAACTGAAAGGTCTACAGAGGCAGGAATCAAGAACCTAACAATGCCTGCTATATAGTAGGGACTTAATGCATATTTGTTGAATGAAGATCAATTAATAAAATGACTGCAAGTGAATTCTGTCACTTCCAGAGTTCCCAGGCTCTATAAACATGAGAATGGGGTCAGGGGTCATGATTCATTGGCTGGTTATTTCCTAATTATTTTTCTTACCACTTTTGTATAGTAAATGTGTATATCATGAGGCTCAACCTTTCTAGCTCCAACAGAGTGGCAAGGAAAGAAATTCTGGGAGAATAGCTTCTCCAAAGATAACAAAACAAGAAAAGAATGGGAAAAAATATTCTAAGGAAGACTAGAACGTATCTGGGGACTGGGGTGAGACAGGAGTTACTGTAAGAATTTCTAATTACATTAGAACAGAAAAAGGACCCGAGAGGGTGGATGTATACCTTTCCTGAGGAGAACCGGGTAGCTTGGACCCAGTTCCTTCACTCTATCTTCTTGATTCACCTGATCTCACCCCTAACAAAGGGACTTGATAGTAACTCAGCCTAAAAAGAGTTTCCTGATCTTCTTATTCTAGAGAAGGTATATAACCTGCTAATGGCTCAGAACTAGTAGATAACCAAGGGTTTTTGCTTATTTTAATGTACTCAGGATTGACAATATCTAGAGAGTCACCTTGTTGTTGGGAGAAAATTGCACCCCATAAGAAAGATACTGAAAATAAGAGACCAGTATCTCCCATAAGCAGTGAGGCCAAGTCTCACTGAAGTAGGGGACAGGAAAGATTGTCTAAGGATACCGTGTAGCAAGCCATCTGCTTGATTTTCAGAATTAGCACCACCTACATCCCACATTTCACTCCATTCATACCATCAAGTCATGCATGTCAGCAACTTTTTTTCATCATTTACCCTACATTCTTTTGCCCTGAACTCAACTCTTAATTCCTCTGACCACACTAGTCCCAGATACTTGCTTCTGCACCTGATTGGATCTGCATTAGAATCCTTATCTTGGTGGATCTGACTCTTGGAAACTGACTTTTGGGTCTTTGGCTTTCTGTAGTATCACCAATCTTATCTTCCTCAGTCATTGTATTGATCCATGGAACTTATTCTAGAATGATTTTTTTTTTTTTATCTACAAGATCTTGCAAAGTGACATTATGCTTCACTATAAGCTTCTTGGGGATATAAAGCATGATTCCTCACCACTGTATTCCCAGTCTCTACACAGTGGTTCATAGTGAGTACATTTTTATTATGTGAATGAATGCATCAATGAATGACAAGTTCATCTCTTCCTCATATTTTGAGCTCTGGGGGTTTATAAGAGGTTGTCCTTGTAAAATGAAAGCTGTGTTAGTTTTTCAAAGTTCTATATCCACTTCACATCCTTACCCTGGAGTTGCGGACATATAACCTTCCCTTGAATACCTCCCAGTCTAATGAAGAAACCAGATACATATCTGGTATGTCTAAGAGGTCACAATAAAGATATATACAAAGTGCTGTGGGGAACAACTGTGCAATACCTTAGGGTCAATAAAAGGAAATGGCACTTAATGTGATCTTTAAAAATTTCTAAGAGATGAGGAAGATTAGGGATTCCTTTCTGTGGGAGAGTTGGGTATGAAAAGATATAGTCTTGTTAGCAGTTGGGTTATTACAATAAAAGGCAAGAAGTATGATATAGGACAATTATCTTCTATTTAATTGTTAGTGTATCATAAAGTTCCAGGCAGAGAAAGGCCTGAATGAGGCAGGAGAAGCAGAAGGGACCAGATGCTAGAGGGCTATACATTTTGACAAGGATCTTAAGTGTTGTTCTGTGGGAATGACATAGATACTTTGCAATTTAGAAAATTCTGGAAGATGTGCTAAGGATTAATTTGAGATGGGAAAATCTGAAGGCAGGGAAAACAGTCCAAAGAACATAGGAGAGAAATATGGGAACTTGAACAAGGCAAAAATAGATGTGAAAATGAAGTGTCTAAACTTGGTGCTTGAATAGCAAGGGGTCTGAAAGTTATACTGGAGTCAAGAATAATTCCCAGGTTACTAATTAGGCTGAACTGTTGGATGGTGGTGACAAAAATTGAAAAAGAGGCTTCAAGGGATTAAAAGTGAGAACTGCTGCTCTGAGTCGGACTCTGCAGAACATCCATGAGTATGTCTCCTCTGCAACAGACTACATGAACTTCAAGTCTGAGGAGAAAGGGCTAACAATGTGAATTTGGAAATTATTAGCATATAGGCAGTTAAAACCATCAGAGTGTGAGCTTGCTCAGGGAAACTGGAGAACTTAAAGAATTGAGCACTGAACCTGGATAAATAACTACATCTAAGAAGTGTGAGGGGGGAAAAAAAGCCTATAAATTTAACCAATAAATACCACTCTTGCCTTAGGTGACCACATAATATTTCCCAATATTCAATTTCCTACACCATCTTAACTCTACAACCCACTGCAATCTAGCTTCTGCCTCTCAATGCACTTTGTGTTTTAATTATATTTTTCATTTAGAGATAATTATAGATTCACATGAGGTTGAATGAAACAATACAAATATGTCATGGGCGCTTTTCCATGTTTCTCTTAATGGTAAAATCCTGCAAGCTATATCACGATGAGGATATTGATATTAATGCTGTCAAAATACAGAGCATTTCCTTTACTACAAGAATTCCTCATGTTGTCATTGTGTAGCCAAATCATCTTCTCTTCAGCTCCCAAACCCTCCTTAACTGCGGCCAAGTACCAATATGGTCTTTTCTGTGATTTTGTCATTTGAAGAATGTCATGTCGGTAGAATCATACACATGTAACCTTTTGGGATTGGCTTGTTTTGCACAACATGATTTTCTGGAGATTCATTGAGCTCGTTGTGGGTATTGTAAATGGAAATTGCAGCAATGGAATCCTTTATGTCAAGGGGACTAAAATGGAGCCAGGAGTTCAGGAAAGTTTGATGTCCCACCTATGAACTCTGGAGCCAGCTGTGAGACCACACCTGCTTCCTACTCACCATGGCAACCAGACCATCTGTATTCTTCCTCCTGAAAGGGGCCAATCTGGTTCACCAGCCAGTACCTTTTATTTGCATAAATGACCTAAATAAGGTTCGACCTCTTGGACTTTTGTGCTTACTGTAGAGGCACATCTGGAAATGGCTTACGTCAGTCTCACCACTCAGAACTAACCAATCCCTGTTCATCCAGCCAGCAAGCCTTCATTTGCATGAAAGAACTACATTTTGTGGTTTTCGCCCTTATAAACCATGCCCTTTTTTTGTTCTCTTTAGAGCCCAGTTTGAGTGGCTGCCTCAATCTGTATCTCTTGGATTGCAATCCTTTGCTCAAATAAACGCTTTTAATTCTTTATTAACTAGTAGTATTAAGAAAGTCTTTACTTTTTAATCCAAAATTAAGATATATAGTTCACTAAGCAATAAAGTTAGGTGTGCAAGGACAGTTGTGCTGGTGAGAAAAATGGTCCAAATGATAAACCTTGTATTCAAGACAGGCGGAGAAAGAAGAAAGCCCTGGACAGTCCAGAGAAGTTACAAGAAAATGAATAATTATGAGAATCAATAAGATGCATGATATTAAAGAATGGCTTTAATAAGAGAAAGCAAGAGATAACAGGACAAGATAACTGAACAGATAATAGGGCATGGTAGAGGCGTCTACCTTCTCACAAAATGTTGAATCCTCATTTTGCAGTGGGGAAAAAATGATGTCCACATTTCTAAATGAATCCATAGAGCAGAGTACTATGTCTCCTCCTCTGTCTAGTCAACACAATTGCCAATTTCGAATTTTTCAAAAGTCAAAAACTAGTATTATATTAAGTAACTGAGATATGCAGGCATCTATTACAATAACTAACAAAATACCTTGAAGAGGATATTGGAGATAGCCAGCATTCAAATGAATTCTATTTCCATAGGTTGCAAAGATTTGAAAATATCTTACTCTCATTCTTTAAACCCTTGTTTCTTCCAATTGGTGTTTGGTAGAGGCTCTACATTGATCTCTTTCATTTTCTGTACACTGACTCTACTTTTAAACTGTGGGGTACATGTAAAAATTATCTTCCAGTCTTCCCAGAGAAACTCTTAAAGAATCTGAAGGGAATCACAGTGCATTTCCTGACTGGTAAAATAAGGTATTTTTAAATCTAAAGCTTCTAATTTTTCTAGTTATTCCAACTTACCTGAGTAAAAGACTAGACACCAACTCCAGGCCCTAATCTATATATAAAGGACATTGAAAAGACGCCAAATATATAAGGTGCCCCCCAAAATGTATACACACTTTAACAACTGATAACTTTTCACTCCTTTTCAGGTTTAATTGATTTGAAATAATGGGTGAAGCAAGACTAAGCTTTGAACAAAGCTTAGTCATAAAGTGCCACTGGACATTTTTTTTTTTTTTTTTTTTTTTACAGGAATACGTAATAGATAAAGTTTATGGTACAAAACTGGAAAAAATTGACAAATTAAGGATGTACAAATACTGAATGAAATGATTCTTGATGTTTGTGATTCTATTGCTTTGCTAACATTATCATCAATGCCTGGACCAGAACAGTCATTAGTTTGAAAACAGGCATTGACAAAAAAAATTCATTCATTTCTGTAGTTTCTTTTAAATTTTTAAAATGAACTGCATGTTAATAAACACAGATTTTATAATCATTCAAAGTGTGTATACATTTTTTGGGACACCCTGTATAACCAGATATGGACACTTTTATTTGCCAGCCTCTCTGTCATGAATGGTAATTATTATATCTGGTAGGATGCAATGCTTTGATAAGTGGCTTAGGATAGAGCAGTAAGGCAGTGAAAGACACTCTCCCAAGAAGAAACCTTGAGAAAAAAAATACAGTTATTCCTTCATAATCTTCTACGGGTCCTGGGTCTAGTTCTCCACATGACCTTTGTTTGGCTGAATGGTATATGCAGATCTGGGGCCATGCTTAGTTGCTTGAGAAAACAGGACACAGAGGTGTCACTAGAGGACTAGATTCGTTACTTCCTGTAGTGTTCAGACTATGCTCTGAATTAAGATCAAGCAACTATTTTATAAAAATTCCCTTCAGAAAGCCAGAAAATTATCCATTTCTGTTAATTGGTTCATGACCCAGTCTAGCCCTGATTACGAAACAGTTTCTAGATTATTCAACTTCCTGATCTGTCATCTGAAAAAAAAAAAAACACACACAAAACTTCAAATTCAATATATCCCTCTTTAAAAAGAATCACAGCCCAGCCAGGCGTGGCTCAGTGGTTGAGCATCGATCCAGGATCCAGGCAATCAGGGTTCGATTCCCAGTCAGGTCACATGCCCGGCTTGCGGGCTCAATCAATGACTCTCTCATCATTTATGTTTCTATCTCTCTCTCTCTCTCCCCCCTCCTTTCCTCTCTCTGAAATCAATAAAAGATATATATTAAAATGAATAAAATAAAAAGAGTCACAAAAATTGGATTATCTAGGTATGGTCCTGGCAAGAAAATAATAGAGTAGGGATATTGTTTGCTGTACTGTATCTATTTTATTTATATGATTCAGTCACAGTGTGTATTAGGGTTTTTTTGAGGTTTTTTTTTAAATGATCACATCCATAACATCTAGTCTGCTATGAAATCTATTTTTAAACTTTAGTTACATATATATCTGCATTAAGATTAATTTTTTCCTAACTTATGCTTAGGCAGTTAGTTTTGAAATTCCAGGATGTGATATTTTAAATTAAAATGTAACATGAAGACCTGTTCAAAATCATACAACACAGTGAAACTTTAAAAAAGGGTTCCCTACCTTGGCATACACTTAGAGCAACAAGATATAAAATTCTGGGCACAGTAGGTTTCTATTTTAGTATGCCTATGTTGTCACAAATTCTGCATCTGGGGGTCTCTGCATAAATAGATGACACAGTGATATATTGTATCCGTGGCTGTTGTTTGTTATGCCACTTGTGTAAATACTGGTCAAGCAAACCAATAAGCACAGAATACATTGACTACTGTATGAAGAATAGGAATCTTGCAGCTATATGTATAAAATCACTGATGCTTCTGGACTCACCTACTCCTCTCTTTCTCCCTTAAACACTTAATCCCATTTTATCTGCCCAAGACAGTACAGAAACTTTATAGTTTAGGCATAAACTGCAGTTAAATAAAACAATTCACTGAGTTTTCAGAAATACTTATTCTGAATGCAGTTCTACAGATAAAGATTCAAAAATAGCTCTCTCGCAAATGTAATTAGACATTAACAACAACAACAACAACAAAACCCAGAGAAGGTGGTACTTGGAAACAAATCTTGAACTTGATCTATAGAAATTTCTATTTCTGGCTATGGTAGAGTTACTAATATTGAACTTGCCCGCCTATTGAAAATAAGTAGAAAACTAAACAAAAAAGTCAAACAAATGAAGCAGACATTGGACAAGAGGAAGCTCAGTACCATGGTGCACAAGAGAAGGGAAACAAAAGGGGTGAGCCCTGGCTTCATGCCTGGATGCTCTTCCTTTATTTTGGTGCAGCGAGGAGAGACCCCAGCAGAGCATAGAATACCCTTAAACTGAGGGGGAAAGATCCAATTTTTGGTAGAATGACAGCTACCCAAGGCACAGTATTGAAGAAGAGATAACCTTACGGAGAAACAGTTTTAGAATTATGCATAAGATTCCCATTCAGTCTTTGCTGAATAATATACAAGAATAGGAGAATCTGTCACCAGTAATTCTGGACCATGCATATGTTTTAAAAACACTGGTTCCCATGTTGAAAATGTTAGCCTGTGGAAACTCAGATCCCCGTAAAGGAAGAAAGGACACCAGAAGTGGCATATAGGAGTAATTATGAGAATTTTTTCTTTGTTAATAAAATAAAATATAACTGACTATTTAAAACAAAATAGCAATGCATTCAGGTGTTTATAATATATAGAAAAGTAATATGTGACAAAAATAGGACTAAATAGGGGAAAATTTGAAATATACTTAATATGTTTCTTATATTAGAAAAGTAGAATAGTCAAAGTGACAGAGATAAGTTAAAAGTTTATTTTGTAAACTTAGAACAACTACTGGATGTTTTTTAAAGAGGAGACAAACGAAATATAAATGTGCTCAATTAATCAAAGAAGGCAAGAGAATATAGAACAAAATGAGACTAATAGAATGCAAATATAAAGATGGCAGGCCAGGATAAAAACATGTCAGTGATTACATTAAATATAGTCTATAGATTGTGAGTGAATGGTCAAAACTGTTAGACTGGAGAAAAAAAGCCAGACAACTAAATCCACTTTATTATAAATATAAATTTGCATGTATGTGAAAAGTAAAAGGATTAAAATTAACTAAAATGACATACAGGCATGCTCACACTAATTTTACAAAATCTGAATAGGCTATATTAACATCAGACAAAGAAGATTTCAAAATAAAGAACACTGCCAGAGAGTAAAAAAGAATATTTAGTAATAATAATTCAACAAGAGAAAGCAAACAAAAACACCTAAATGTCTTTTTTTTTTTTTAAATATGTCTTTATTGATTGCAGAGAGAGGAAAGGAGAGGGAGAGAGAGAGATAGAAACATCAATGATGAGAGAGTCATTGATCAAGCCCACAACCCGGGCATATGGCCTGACCGGAATCGAACCTCGATCACCTGGATCCCAGGTCAACACTCAACAGCTGAGCCACGCCCGGCCGGGCTAAATGTCTACGGTCTTATTTACACAGCTTCAAAATACATGAAACGAAAAACTGATAGAACTTAGAAGAAGTTCACAAACACAGTTATAGTTATTTCAAAACTTTGTTCAGTCTGTGATGGGGCAACATGGATCCTGAGATCAGTAAGGATGTAGAGGGTTTAACAATACTACCAATAAACATGACCTTATTGACCTTTATAGAACATTCCGCCAAACTGCAGAATACTCATCCTTTCCCAGTGCGCATGGAATACTCACCAAATTAGACCATGTTCTAGGTTATTAATAAAAGGTCCATAAAGTTAAGACAAATCATACAAAGTATTCTTCTTATCCCATGCAAATTAAACTATAAGCGAATAACGGAAAGATACCTTGGAAATTATTAAGTGTTTAGAACTTAGTACACTTTCAAATAACTTAGGGGCTAAAAAAAAAAAAAAAAAAAAAAAAACCTTACAAGGAATATTTTCTATTGAATGGTAATAAAAATTTGTATAATGCAGTTCAAGCACTGCAGAGAAGGAAATGTCTATTTACAAGGACATTTGAAAAGATTTGAAATCATTAATTTACCAAGTTAGAAAAAAAGAATATTAAAATTAAGGTAAGCAGGAGAAAAAAACAACAACATAGAATCAATGAAATTAAACACATACACAAATAGAGTAAAAAGAAACCCAAAACTAGATTTGAAAAAACAAAAAACAAACAAAAAACAATGGATTAAACTGTAGTTAGACTTATAAAGAGAATTAAAATAAATTACTAATGTCATAATGAAAGAAGGGAATTATTACAGATCTTACAAACATTAAAATAAAATTGCATTATAAGCAGCTTTATGTTAATCAGTAGCTTTGTTAAAAACAAACAAAAACAAAAAAAAGTTTCTTGAAAGACATCCATTTACTGAAGCTGACAAAAACTTTACAAAGATCAGAATACTGTTATATGACCTAAACAATTTGAATTTGTACTTGAATAAACAAAGTCACTTCCTTCAAAGAAGACTCCGAGTCCAGAAAGCTTCACTGGTGAATTCTATTAAACAATTTAGGATGAAATTACCAATCCTAAACAAGCCTCTTTAGAAAGATGAGAATGGGACACAGTCTAACTCATTTTAGGAGGCCAGCATTATACTAATACCGTAATATTTAAAAGACATCAAAGAAAACTGCAAATCAACATTCTTTTCCACTCAGACTCAAAAATCTTTAAAACTTAATCATATTGAGCAATATGTAAAAAAGGAAAATACATCATAAGCCAGGGTTTATTTTAAGAATGCAAGGTTTGATTAAAATTTGATAGAAATGTAATTTGTCATAAAATAAAACAAAGGAGGAAAACACCAAACACCATGTGATTATATGATAGACATTTAAGAGAAACTAGTATCTACTCATGATACAATCTTTCTGAAAATTAAGAATAGATGAATTCCTGAATGTGGTAATGGTTATCCACAAGACCTTAGAGCTACCATCACAGTTCATGGTGAAAAACAAAAATGTTTGTGTGTGTTTTTTTCTAAGAATTGGGGGAAATGCCAGGATTTCCATCTCATTGACTAGTGACATAAGGTGAGACAAAGAAATTATAGTCATACATTCAGTTTTGAATGCAAGAAGTAAAGCATTCTTTTTGCAGGTAACATGATTATGTATATAGAAAACTTTAAGCAATCTCCAAAAGGTACTCCACACAATAAGTAAATTTAATATATTAGAAGAACATAGCTTACAGACAAAAATAAGTTTCTGTGTTATAAATATTTGGAAAATGAGGTTTAAATGTCCCAAAATATAATACTTAGGAATAAATTAAAATGTGTAACACGTGTACAAAAAAATTCTTCAAGACAGTGTTTAACAAAACTTAAAGAAATTCTAAATAAACAGACACATTCATAGATAAGATTGAAGATTATAAAAATACCCCATTTTCTCATAGATTCAGCACAATTCCCATCAAAATTCCTGCTTTTTGGGGGTAAGAATTGAAAATATGATTCAAATATGTATATAGGAAAAGGGACCTAAAACAGACAAACTAATCCTGACAAAGATGTAAAAAGAACTTACAGGGCCTGGGTTTCAAGGCTTACCATAATGCTGCAGTAATCAAAGCAGTATTGTATAGTTACGCGGACAGACATGTAAACCAATGGAACAAATAGACAATCCAGAAATATCTTATATAGTTAATTGGTTAAGAAATCTGAAAAATTAAATGTGAAAACAATTTTTCCAATAAGTGAAGGGACAAATGGAACTCAGGGGAAAAAAGCAAAAAACAAACCAAAACCAAAACGAACCCTTGACATTTATCTTACCTTAATCACAAAATTAACTTGGAATACATCATAGAGCCAAATGTCAAAACTAAAGCTGTACAATTTTGATAAGTAAATACAGTTGAAAGTCCCTGCAACCTTGTCACAAGCAAACACTTCTTATAGCACAAAAAAGTATTAGCAATAAACAAAGAAACAAAAATAAGTGCTATCCATTTAAAAATAATCTGCTCATCAAGAACATTATTACAAAAACAAAGCAATGAAGCACCAGCTGGAAGACAATCCTTGCCATAGATATAACTGCCAAAGATTCTATTTTGAATATATCAGGAACTTCAACACCTCAACAAGGAGGGACAAACAAACCATTACAAACTGGCAAAAGGTTTGAACAGACATTATACAGAATAACACAAGAGCAGATATGCACCAAAAAAGCTACTCAGTATCATTAGTTATCGGGAAAGTATAAGTTAAAATCACTTATATTTTTTCTAATAGCCACTTGATAGTAAAACTAAAAATAAAATCAGCTATATTAGGTGTTGGCAAAGATAGAGATCAACTGGAACGCTCAACACATGGAGGGTGAGAGCGTCAAATGGTCCAACCATTGTGGAAATCAGCTTGGCACTTACTTGTAGGTTAACTGTATGACACAGCACTTCTACTCCTAGATATTTCCCCAGGAGATAGGATACACTTTCTGTCCCCAAAAAGGCTTCATTCAAAAAGAATAAGAAAGTGAGAACAGCCCAAATGTTCATCAACAGGTAACAACAGATACACAAGTTGTGATATAATGTAGTAGAATGCTACTCGGCAATGAAAATAAATGATTTACTGGTACATGTGATAAGTGATTTAAATAATGTTTAACAGTAGAAGATAAACACTAAAGATACATGCTTCACTGATATGAAATTCTGTTAAAATTAAAACTTACCCATAGCGACAAGAAGCAAAACCCTTGTTGCCTCAGGCCGGGGTGAATTGGAATTGTTAGCATGGGGCTTGAGGGACAGAGAAGCTTTCTGTATTGTATTAATTTGCTATAATTGCTGACGTAACACCTTACCACAGATTTAGCAAATATAAAAGCAGCACTTACAGTCTCAAAGTTCTGGAAGTCACAAGTCCAGGTACAAAGTGGCTCTCCTTTTTCTACTCCAGGTTTCACAAGGTTGAAATGAAGGTCTCAGCAGTTTGTGTTACTTTCTGCAGGCTCGGGATGAATCCACTTCCAAGCGCATTTAAGTTTTCGAAATTCAGTCCCAGGGGCCTATGGCAATGAAGTCTTGATTCCTTGTAGCTATAAACTCAGGACCACTCTCAGTGTATAGAAGCATTCCTTACCATAGCACCCCCGTCCTCCAACCTCAAGGAAACAAAGGTATGTTGATTCTGTCCCATACTCGGAATCGCTCTGACCTCCCATATGCCTCATATCTGGTCTCACTGTTCTGCCTGCCTCTTCTGCATTTATGAGCTTCGGTGACTGCATTGGGCCCACGTGGCAATCCAGGATAATCTCCTTCAGCTGATGAGTAACCTGAATTACATGTGCAAAGTCCCTTCACAGAAGTATCTAGTTAGTGTTTGACTGAACAACCAGGGACTGAAATCTTGGGGTAAGGGGACTCTCAGATTCTGTGGCACATACGGGCATACCTCATTTTATTGTGCTTTGCTTTATTGCACTCCACAGATGTTGCATTTCTTACAAATTGAAGGCAAGACCCTCCAGCAAAATGATTATGACTCATTTTATTGTAATACTCGCTTTATTGCCCTGGCCTGGTACTGAACTGAATTCCTGAGGTATACCTGTGTATCTTGATTGGGGTATTGCTTACACAGGTGTATTCACTTCCCAATGTGCTTTAAGTTGTTGTTCATGTAAATGGATTATTTTTATTAAATACAACAGCCCCTAATTCATTTGGTTTAAAATGTAAAAATAAAAATCTACAGAATATTTTTGTGAATAAAAATATAGAGAAAAGGCATAAGCCATGCTTTAGGAGGAATGAAAGAGTATATTCAGATAACTTTTTTAGTAAAGGGTAGTGTATTTAACGTTCAATACACACAGGTGCATACACACACACATATATTCAATTAACGGATTAAGAAGTTAACTTAGTTGTTTCTGGGATGACTCCTCAGAAAACCTTTTTACCCACATTGAGAAAAATAAATAAAATAAAACAACAGCAGCAGCAGCAAGAACAGCCAAATTACAGAAAAACTCTATTTCACATCTCCCTTGTGTAACTCATGCCAGTTCTCCATAAACCTGTATAAATAAATATAGATGCCATTCAAACTGACTGGGTGAGCATTGTATGAAATATGGGAGAGGTGAGACTTCACAGGCTGAGTACAGTGTCTAGAGTAGTGCTGTCTAACCCAAGTATAATATAAGCCCCACATAAGTGGTTTTAACTATGCTAGTAACCATACTACAAAGAAAATGAAGAAAAACAGATGAAATTAATTTCAGTAATATATTTTATTTAACCAATATATCCAAAATATTATAGTTTCAACATGTAATCAATGTAAAAATTAAGGCGCTATCTTATAGTCTTTAAAAAATGTGTTTGCAATTCTGTTTTTAAAACTGTAAGTTTAATGATTAATTTTATGTGTCAACTTGGAAGATGTTTTTGGATGAGATTAACATTTAAATCAGTGACCTTTGGGTAAAACAGATTTCCCTCCATAATGTGGGTGGGTCTTATTTACTTAGATAAAGGCCTGAAGAGAAGAAAAAATTAGCCACCTCAAGAGGGAATTCCACAGCACACTGTCTTCAGACTTCGTCTAGACCACCAGCTCTCCTGTATCACCAAGCTGCCAGCATTAGGACTGAAACTGCTTCGGTTCTCCTGGGCCTCCAGCCTGCCAGCCCACACTGCAGATTAGGATTTGTCAGCCTCCATAATCATGTGAACCAATTCCTTATATTATATCTCTCTCTTTCTCAGTTTTTTGTTTTACTTATAACGTATACTTATATAATATACAGTTGACCCTTGAACAATGCAGGGTTAGGGTGCTGACCCCCCGTGTAGTAGAAAATAGCCTTTTAATTAGCCAAAACTTAGTTGTCCTTTAGTATCCTCAGACGGACTGGTTCCAGGACATCCTGGCAGACAGCAAAACCTGTGGATGCTCAAGTCTTCTATATAAAATGGTGCAGATCAATGCATGCCATCAGCCCTCCACATCTGCAGACTCCCAACCTTGGATTGAAAATAGTACATGTATTTATTGAAAAAAAATCTGCATATAAGTGGACCCATGCAGTTCAAACTCATGTTGTTCAAGGCTTAACTGTATATCTCTATATTATGTATATTTATAACTATATAACTGTATCTTTATAATATATATCTAGATCTATCTGCCTATAACTATATAAATTTAAAATGAATCTTCAATATGAAGTTTCTCCAGAGAATCTTACTATTGGTTCTGTTTTTCTTTCTATGTACTTTCAGTACCCCTCCATTCAACTGTATCTTCAGTTCCTTAGTTGCATCAGCTACAGTTTAAGTGTTCAACACTCACAGGTGACTAGTAGCTACCATAATGGTCTAGAGCAAGTGTTGGCACAGTTTTTCTCAAAAGGGCCAGATAGTATTATTTTAAGCTATCTAAGTCATATGATTTCTGTGGCAACTACTCAACTCTACTGTTATAGCCAGAAAGCTGCCATAGACAATATATAAACAAATGGTTGTGGCTATGTTCCAATTAAAATTTATTTACAGCATCAGGCAGCAAACCAGATTTGTCCAGACAGCTGTCCTTTGCCAACCCATGCTCCAAAGGAATTGAAGAAATGTTCTGGCTCTATAGTACTAATGTTAAAGATAGCATATATATTTTGTTAAATGTATTTGAATGTAACCTTTCAAATCCAAGGCAGTATTATCAGTTTCACTTCTTTTTGTTGAATAGCCAATAGATCAGAAGTTTATAAAGACTAAAAAAGTTCACATATACATAAATAATTTGTAGTACTTAGAAGTATTAACGCAGTCATGATATAAGGAAAAAATGAGAACATTTTAATATATTCTACTTCCTTTTCGGTGAGTGTCCTATAAAGAATATTTATACCTAGCACATTCTCTTTCTTATTACTTTAGTTCTAACAGCCAAAGGATGTGACAGATGCAGGGCTTCCTATAATCATAAATGGTTCTAAATGGAAGGGCAGGGGGAGAGCAGACACAAATTACAGTGAACTTTGAAATCTACATGTCATCTGTAAGCATGTACTTTTTCACCTTTTGGCTTGAAGACAGAATGACATTTTGTTGTGCTCCCAGTGAAGGTGCGAATGGTCATGTGTGTATTAGAGGTAGTTCCAGATATATCAGCTCCTGCATCAGAACATTAATAGTTGTGCCCGGCTGGGTGTGGCTCAGTGGTTGAGCATCGACCTAGGATCCAGGAGATCGATCGCAATTTGATTTCTGGTCAGGGCCTGGGTTGTGGGATCAATCCCCAGTAGGGGGCGTGCAGGAGGCAGCTGATCAATGAAGCCTCTCTCATCATTGATGTTTCTATCTCTCTCTCCCCCTCTCCCTTCCTCTCTCTGAAATCAATAAAGATATATTTTTAAAAAAAAGAAAGAAAAGAAAATTAGTAGTTGGTAGTTGCTGTTGCAATGTTATATGTTCAACTTTACTTTGGAAACCTTGGCCAGGAATTGAGCCCAATGTCAATCGGGAAAGAATGTGCCAACTGAGAAAAGTCCAAGTGATTCTTTTATCTTCAGGGCCACTGTGACCTCTGCAATGTGCACTGGAAATTTCCTCTGGGATGACTTCCAGACATTGACCTTGACAAAACCGGGCAGTGTTTAGACAGAACTGTTACCATACTTATTTTGTCTGAATGGATGTGTAGGTCAAGTAATTAACCAATTAATTAGATATTCAGTCAATCTTTAAGTAATTTAGTTAATTAAATTCATACTTAAAATGTGAGATATAGATGCTCCTAAAAGTAAAACATAGTCATAAAATGTAGCTACTGCCCCTTAAGTGCTTTCTCTTATTTTCTGTTTGGCTTTCACCTCCCTCCCTCCCTCCTTCCCTCCCTCCCTCCCTCCCTCCCTCCCTCCCTCCCTCCCTCCCTCCCTCCCTCCCTCCCTTCCTTCCTTCCTTCCTTCCTTCCTTCCTTCCTTCCTTCCTTCCTTCCTTCCTTCCTTCCATGCCCATCTGTTTGTGAACTTTAATCCAGGGTGTGATTAAGGTTTGAACATCATCTTCGGTTATCATGTAAAACAGCCCACATTTTGGATGAGCCACTTTAGACTTGAGCCCTTTTACTCTGTCTTTGAGAAAGAATTCCTGCAGTTTTTTTCTCTAGACTTGAGACACTTTTCATAGTCTTCAGTTTTCATGCCCTTGGAAATGTAAATATTTTTGAACTAGTTCTCTTTCAGTTTTTTCGGAAACTTATGTGAAACATTTGGGAACCATTTCAGCTTCCCACCAACCCCCCACCTTGTCTTATTGCTGATCATCTGAAAGATGTCTGGTTCAACTTGTAACACAATTGGGAATATATACAAGTCTCTTGCTGTATAAAATCGTAAATTCTTGCAGATAGTTAGGAACTGCTAAGCTGTAATTTTCACTGAGCCAGCCAGCTTTGTTTCTGACAGACTTAAACTTCAGGCATTTAAGAGTGTTCTTTATTCTGTTCTTGTTCCCAGTGGGAACCTGGGCAAACCAAAGTCAATATAGCAGGAGCTCCCAGGTTCCACAGCCAAAATAATATTTCTTAATCTCACCATTCATTCCCAATCCTTGTGAGAACCTTTTTTTTTTTTTTTTGGTTAACTTCTTTGTGATTTACTGTGTTTTCTGTGATGCTGCTGCCTCCTATGTTTAAACAAGTCATATTTCCTGTAACAGAAGCTACAATGTCTCATGTACCCTTATCCCACCTCTTAAGTCACCTACAGGTGAGGTGACAGTGTCTGTACCTGTGGACAGCCTCCCTTTCAAGGCCTGTGTTTCTTTGAGGACTTGGCTCTAGGGCTGTGAATAAGACATGGTCAGCAGTCATGGCTGCCCAGGAGACTGGAGACCTCACACTTCCAGGAGCAATTGTCAACAAGTGAGAGGCTAGAAGCAGTGAATAAGTGTCCTAGCTTCCCATCCCTCATATAAAAATATTAAAACTCATTCTATAGACACCTGAGAGGGGCCTGACAGCAATGAGCCTTAATTGTCCACAGAAGGGACTTGTGCATTAACATACACTTTATTGACTTTTTTCCTTTCTTGGTTCACCGTCCCCACTTTCTTACTGGTGCTTCCTGGGATTGACATCCCAAATAAAATACTTAGCACACCAATCAAATCAGTAGGCTAGACTTGGGAGGAATCCTACCTAAGACCATTCCTTGGCATAATGGTGCAAGGGAAGGGTGAGGGCACTATCTGTGCACAGCTGATTAGGACTCAATGAGGTATCCATGAGAGCACCAGACTATGATGTAGCTGCGGCTCACTTGTCTTCTTACATTTCTAGCTGTGCAAGACATACAGGTACACAGTGAGAGACTTCAATTTTCTGAGGCAAGGTTGGAAATTACCTAACAGGATGATCTTTTGCAGTGGGCAAAATACATTTATATACTTATCTCATTGATTCTCCATAACATTGTGAAAGATCAGCATATTTAACCCCATTAATAGATGGAAATATTTTTTTTTTTTTACTTTATTGATTTGAGAGAGAGAGAGAGATTTGTTTTTCCATTTATTTATGCATTCATTGTTTGCTTCTTGTATGTGCTCTGACTGGGGATCAAACCCACAACCTTGATGTATCAGGACGATGCTCTAACCAACTGAGTACCTGACCATGACTAGATGGAAATATTGAGACTTGGATTACAGGACTGTAAATCTCAACAATGACATGGGGTACAAAAGACCATGAAAGTAAGAAAAGAAACAGTCCTAACTTCAAAATCAGTGGACACTACCAGGCACCATTCAAGGTATGAAGCAATTGCCTAGAAACTGAAGATCCTAGTGAACATCTAATTTTTATTTGTGTGACCACTCATGTCATCATGACAGAAGAAAACAAAAATAATTTTTAAATAATTTTCCTCCGGAAGTTTAATAGGGTGGTGATCACACAATGACCCTTACCCTCAATATTTAAAAGTGAGGGGTAGGTGGGAGGGGGTAAGGACCCTAATGTGTATCCAGTTGGTCAAGTTTCAAGTACCAAAAGTAGGCCTCCTTCCAAATATAAACAACTATTCTCTCACAACATTACTTCTGTCTTTAAGGCATTTTGGCAGTTTTTGCTTACTGCATTGGATCTTAACTGCTTTGCCTGGCCTTTAAGTTATCCTAAACATATTCTTTCCTACATGTAAGAACTTATTGTATTGCTATTTTTTTTTTAAATCTTTATTGTTGAAAGTATTACAGATGTCCCCTTTTTTTTCCCCATTGACCCCCTCCACCTCAACCCCCGCCCCTCAGGCATTCACCACACTATTGTCTGTGTCCATGGGCTGTGCATATATGCACATGAGTTCTTTGGTTAATCTCCCCCACTTCCCTCTGAGATTTGTCAGTGTGTTGCATCCTTCCATGTCTCTGGATCTGTTTTGTTCGGCAATTTATTTATTCCATTAGATTCCACATGTAAGTGAGATCATCTGATACTTGTCTTTCTCTAAATGGCTTATTTCACTTAGTATAATACTCTTCAGGTCCCTCCATGCTGTCTCAAAGAGTAGGAGATCCTTCTTTTTTACAGTTGTATAGTATTCCATTGATCTCAACACACACACACCCTTTATAGAGTCAGACCAGCCCTCTTACTCTCAAAATGAAATCCCTTCTATCTGCTCAACCAGTGCCTGCCTCTTTTTATTTAAATCTTAGTCATACTTCATGGGCCACGTGTCATTCCCTTTGCTCTCCTCCAAAAGATGCCCACTTCTCCCACCCTCAGAGCCATCATCCTGTCCTAAAACATTTCCCATGTGCACTGGTTCTCAATTAGTTTACAAAAGCAAACAGGTTTCCCAAGTCCTCAGAGAAGACTAAACACAGTAATTACACAAAATGCATCTCAATTATCGACAGGTAAAGCAATGAGGAGAAACTCCAAGCTGGAGAGGTAAGCAACTACAGTCATGAGGCTTCATTTCTTCACCTAGGAGACCATTTACCAACTCTGTTTATTGTTCTGGGCCTTAAGCAAAGGAAAGTACTAAACGAAAATCCCTTTGAAAACCCCAATTCTAAATATATCAAGTATGTCAATCACAGAAGACTAGATGAGATCTCCCCTTCAAAGCATGTAACACTCATTCCTCACCTGAAGTGAGAGAGAACCACCTATATGTTTCTGGGATTGGGTTTTTTAAATTTTTCATTGATATGGATTCTACAGAAGACCTTTGAGGATTTATAGAAAAAGAATATTGTGATTGTCTTGCCAGAATTTGAGGCTGAAGATGGGAGTGAGCATTTTGTGTGGCTGGAGTGTAAATAAAGGAAATTTCCCTGAGCTCTTTAGGATGTGAGTTTGGTCCAATTTGCAGAGAGTCCCTGCTCTGCTCTGCAGCATCTCCAAGGAGCTGATCCAGACAGCCGTCTTGAAACAACTTGGAAGCAGCTCAGGGCTTGGGTCAGCTCTGTAGGGAGGGCAGAAAGAAAACAGCCTTTGAGCTGGATGGATTATTGAACTGGGAATTCAAAAAGAGAGGGGGGAAGACAGAGAAAAGATTGCTTCTTAAAAGAGGAAGCAGAAGATTTGCAGCGGGGCTAAGGATGCTCTTTTGACAGGGCTGCTGGGTAACCATGGGCTTCTTTGCTATGCAGTCTTTGCCTATGGAAGGATTGTTGCTACTGAGGTTGTCTCAGGCATTTCAAATAAAACTGTAAACAGCGGTGCTCCCCACAGCTTGGGAAAGGCTTAGCTGAGGGCAAATCAGATGGGGGCTAAGGAAAGTGATTAAATAGCTGAAAGCCAAGAACTGTCAAATGAGGCAGCAGCCTAAAAATAACAGAAGACTTGCCCTGCTGGCTTGGCTCAGCGGTTGAGCATTGACCAATGATCCAGGACATCGAGGTTCGATTCCCTGTCAGGGAACATGCCCAGGTTTCAGGCTCAATCCCTCGTAGGGGGTGTGCAGGAGGCAGCTGATCAATGACTCTTATCATTGATGTTTCTCTCTCTCTCTCTCTTTTCCTCTCTCTGAAATCAAAGACATGTTAAACAAAAATAGCAGAAGACTTCGCTGTAAAGATAAAGGTTGAAGGAGAATGGCCAGCCACTCCACAAATTATGATTTGCAACTACTCTGTCCAGGCACTTTATCTGATGCTGAGACCCACACGGCGAGTTGGCCAGACCACGACGCTCTGCCCTCTCAGGGATTCAAGTTCAATGGGTGCCTGGTAGGAAAGGATTAAAAGATTAACCAGTCTAGAGGCAAAAACTGGAGGTCTGATGATATGCACTGTTTGTTCCTAAACTTGAATGTGAACGCTAAACACCTTTAGACCATGTATGCACACCCCAGTTGCTGTACTTCTAAGCCTTCCTTGTGTTCTTGAGCCACTGGATTTCCTGGCATGCTTTCCTGTCTCTGAAATCATTTGAGTTTGCGACTCCTGCTTATATCCTAGTTTTATAGATGGGAAAACTGAGGATACGGGAGGTTAAAGGAATTTGTTTTCACTGCAAATTAGAGCAGAGGCAGGACTAGGGCCAGGCCACCTCCCTCCCTGTTCAGCATTCACCTCAGGGCTGTTCAGGTCCCATCTGTGGAATCATGGAGAGTGAGTCAAGTCTCATATGGCTCTCTTGGGTTATTCAGGGTATCAGCTTCAGAACAGGGCACAGCTCCAACCCATCGCCCCGCCTATGCTTTCTGCTGCTTTATTTCTCTTTTTCCCAGGTGAGTAAGATGATGAAACAATCTCTGACAGGCTTCAGGACGTTTGGACAAACTTAGATGGACTGCTCCAAAAATCAATTACTGTTAAGCTCCACTAAAGAGAGGAGCATGGGGAGTGACAGCTGTTGGAATCTGTTCCTTCCCCACCCGCGTACTATATTCCTTACCCCAGCCTCTCCTGCTCTACAGGCTGATGTTCCACATGCTCTTTAGCTTCCCTGTCTGGGGGGCTGTTCTTGTGTGGACTAGAGGCGACAGCCACCCTTCCTGCCAACATCATCGCCCAGAAGTCGTCAGCACGTAATGATTTTTAGTTGCAACTGACCAGGATGAGAGTATTGTTTTAATTGTTATTGAATAACTGTAAATTAGGCAGGGCAACAGAGAAGACAGGAGGCAATGGGGATGAAAATTGTATTTTTGTTCAGAGGCATAAATTTAGGGCTGTTGCCATTGTACTGTGACTCTGAGAACTGAGAATTTATGATTTTTTTAAATATATATACTAGGAACACTCCTAGAGTAGATTGCATTTTCTTTCTAATAGTAGGTTTAGTTTGTTCTCTGTAGAAAAGTGACAGGGCAATAAAAGAGGTCCTTGCCTTATGACAGCAGAATATTTTAGATAAGGCTCAGTACTGAGACTTAATTGATTTTACGCTGGTGGAGGACAGCAAGGCAGGGAGGAGAAAGGGAATGAGGGCGTCGCAGCCCCCAACCAACATGGTCACAGTCTGAGAAACAAAAGAGGGAGGAAACTAGCATTTTATGTGTTAGAAAAATCAACAGCTTTTAATCCATTCATTGTCAGCCATGGGCCCATCCTTGGGCTAGGTACTTTGGGATATTAAATAAAAATGACAACAAAAACCCCACAAAAATTCTGGTCTTTTATTTTATGTAACTTAATTTGGAAAACAAAGATGTTTAGAATCAAAGACTAAGTTGTGCAGTTCAACCACATTGCATGACTGTGAGGAAGGGAAAGGCCAGGATGCCTTAGAGGAATCTAGGAAAGTTTCTTGCATAAAGTGAGCCCTGAAAGAGCTGAGGATGTGGAGAAAAGCAGGGAAGGAGTGGGTCTCAGGATGTGGTATTATATAGCTAAGGCTGGACCAGGGGCACCGAGAAAGGGGCACCGAGGAGACTCACTAGCTTAAAGCAGAGAGGGTCTGTGTTAGCTGGTTGGTGATAGATGGCCATCAAGGCCAGGCATTCAAAGACATAGCTACTAAAGGCTTTCTAAGTTACCAATAGGGTAATAGTCCTCTATCATCAACAGGAAACCGGGCTTATTGCCTGGCTGATTCAGGGAACTAGCTGGGGGATATCCTTGGCCCCAAATCCGTCCCCTGATTTGCTTGATGACTTCTGAGGTCACTTGACCAAGAGCAAATGAGAAATGAGGCTTTGAGTGACAAGGACCTTGTGAGAGGGGACATAGGGGTGAACAGTCACAGTAAGTGACTGATGGCCAAGGCTTTTTCGAGAAGATAGTTTGGTGAGTGAAGAAAGAAAGAGGGTGTGAATTCCTAGAGGTGACAGATGATGTGATACAGTTTGATGGTGGGAATGGTGAACAGTAAGAAAGGGCGTCCAGTGGCCTCATGATGTGGTAGAAAGAGCAAGACCATGAGGTTCAGCTCGACCTGAGCTTAAATCCTGACTGCCAATTCCTAGGGATCAGCAAGCACTCAGCTTTCCAGCAAAGATGGAAAACTTTCCGGAGGTTAGAGAAGGAGAGAGCATGTGAGTAAAACATCTGGCACCAAGCCCAGCTTCAGCAGGCACTGAATACACGGTGGCGATGATTAAAGAAAAATATGAGAACATCACAAGGGAACTTTACTAGCTTGACGATTTTGACAACTTTAGTGCTGATAAAAGAGGAAGTGAGGCTTAGTTGAGAAATTATTAAATGTCCTTTCTTGTTTTTCACCCCATGCTTCTCAGTCAGCGTGAAATCATGTCAGGACTTTCTTCTCAGGGCTACGGGATGCATCTGTTGTTTTTAGTCTTCCTAGAATCCATTTCCTCTTTCTCTGATAACTGCACCACAGTTATCCTTAGAGAAATCATCCTGCTCTACTCTAAACTCACAGTGTTTATGTGGAATTGAGCCTAACTCCTAGCTGCAGGGTGGGTGATTGATCGAGGCATTGCCAGGTAGAACTGGCCATCCTTCTGGCCATCCCATCTACTACACCTCCCACCCCCAGTGACTTGAATGTGACTCAGCAATCAATCCAACCAGAGTAAGTCAGTAAGCTTATAGATGTTGGGGCAAAGAAGCTGTCTTTCGGCTGGGGTTGCTGCGTGGGCAGGTGGAAAGCTGAGAGCTGGCTACCTAATGAGAAGAACCTGACAGAATAAAACCAACTAGAGGAAAACAAGAGGAAAGAGAAAGAACCCTGATGCAAACATAGCACTTGTGGCGTCACTGTTTCAGTGCCTTGAACATCAACTCTACTTGGTCCTGTCTCTATGAGAACATAATTGTTCATACCTCCATTTTAGAGGAAAGGAAACTGAGTCATTCACTGAAGGATTCAATAACTAGCTTCAAGTTATACAGCAAGTAGGTACCAGTACTGGGATTTAATCCCAGGCCAGCTGGCTTCAGAGTGTTTGCCTTAACCACTGTGTGGCTGTCTTTTCAAGTGATGTTTCAGATTCTGGGTTCTCTATCATTTCAGTTGCGTGAGCCAACATGTTTTCTTTTTGGCTTAAGCTGATTTGAGCTGGAATTTTACCATTGGCACCCAAAAGAGTCCTGAGTGATTTAACCGCACACCCAGTGTTCTCGCTTCCTTTCTCAGGGTCCCAGTCTTAGCTCAGAGCCCTCCTCTGTTCCTGTTGAAGTCATTGCCCAAATGTATATACCTGTCATCAAAGTCCTCCACATTCTGGTACAAACAAGCACATGGATCTTACTTCCACTCCTCCTCTACAAAAATGTCCTATTTACCGCCTATTAGTGATCTCTCTAAGCCTATGTCTGAGCTAATCACCTCCTATGAGTCCATTCACACCTCTGATCCTATGCTTAATGATATCACCAGGGGAGAAGTCTAAAATAACATTTTGTAATTTCTTACAAATCCATACCTTATTAGATAAGTGTAGTAGCCTCTCTCCTTTCTTCCTCCTCTTGCAAATGAGAGTGGGAGGCTGCAGTCTTCTCCCCTCATCCCAATGTTCTTCGTTAGCTTTCAAGCAGTAGTTGAAATATTTTATTTTTTAAATTAAATTTATTGGGGTGACATTAGTTAATAAGATTATATAGGTTTCAAGTGTACATGTCTATGATACATGATCTGTATATTGCATTGTGTACCCACCACCCAAAGTCAAATCATCTTGAAATATTTTAAACAAGTTTTCCTCTTACTCATCTCCTTCCTTTTCAAAATGCATTCAGCTGTGATCCCAGATGTGTGGGGCTGTCTGTGGTAAAAGAATAATTGATTCACATGAGGCCTGAGGGAGGGATTCTAATACCAGCAGGAGCTGTTCTTTACTGGGAGAAAGCTGCTAGTTCTATCTGTGGTTAGAAAAGGCAGCATTTCCTATTGAAATCTCCAGGACTGAGACAGATTTCTTGAGAAAGTTCATGGTCCTCTGCTTGACAGTATAGATTTGATTGGAAGTTTACCCAGTCTCACAAGCATTGAGGAACATAGAGCGGAAGCTCTGCTCTCCAACTTAATTCATTCTGGAAGGCTGTTAGAGAATGGATTTTTTAAAAACCAAATCACTTTTTCTCATTAGAAATAATGTAAATTGAATTAATCCATTCCATATATACAGTACATGTCTAATGTACTATTTAATCTATAAATAAACACGTTAAAAACAAAAAGGACATGAAATGTAAATAAAAATTTAACAAAAAGGAAAAATATATAGTAAAAAATGAAAATTTATGTACACCCTAGAACTTATCTTTAATTTTGACAGCAACAAAAGCAAAAAAAAAACCTGGAAAATATTCACAGCAGAATTTCCTGAGATGTCAACAACTTGAGGTTTAGCTATAAACTGACTAATACTCATGCATTTTCTCCTTTGCCTCCTGAGAGAGGTGTGACTAAATCATACAGGTATCAGCATGAAAGCTTTGTCAAATTGCAAACCAAAGTTTTGTTCAACAACCGAGACATTTTTCCAAGAACAGCATGGTTGAGAACCGAATTATTTGAGATGGGAGGCGTTTGAGAATCGAGGTTTGACTATAATCTGCTAACAATTGCCCTCCCACCCCATGTGCTCTTAATTGACACTTGAATTGCCCTCCCACCCCATGTGCCCAAAATTGCTTTAACAGGCTAAGCTGATCCCTGGGTGCTGGTTATACACCCCAGGTTCTTAAGCTTCATTTGCAGCTTTCCCATTTTCTGCTCACCTCGCTCTGATTTTCCCCAATACATCTGCAAACATACAAACTTCAATCCCAAATTACTTGCAACTCCAAAGGAAGGAACTGAGGAAGAAAAAAACAAACACTCATAACAACAACAACATAACCCTAGGAGTTTGTAACAATTAAATTCCTCTCCCAGGAGAGAAGATCTGACTGTTTTCACACCCATCTCCACAGGGAAACCATTGTTGTTTCAGATGATTGAGAATCACATTGGATTCTCACAAGGCTGAAATGAGTCTCAGAATAAAAATCCTATTAAACATAGTATTCTTCTCAGATAAGAAATTATGGCAAGGTCCCTGCATCTTAACAGCACTGGTGAGAGTTACTTTGGGAGACTTGTTGTTAAAGGACCCGATGGGCATGCCTCTAAGTCTCCCCTTTGTTAGTGCCTACTGGTCCATGGGGGCTCAATTCAGCAGCAGCTGGAGATGGTGGCCTGTGAGAACCTACTCAGCTCCAACTCTAGAGTCTATAAGGTGCTTGAAATTTTGGGGGGAAATGTGTAGAGTTATATATAAATGGGCCTCACACTTTTGCCTAGCACACACTGAGCATAGATAACCAATTTATCCAGTGGTTTTCCTATAACTGAGCAAATGCACCTTTACAAATTGGAATACATTGATGAGACTTTGTCTTGAAGTCATAGCACAAGAATGAAAAAACTTATGTATCTTGAATGTTTCTGTTCTATCGTCAGTGATGAGTCTTCAAAAATTTTATAATTCTTGTTAATTCCAAGGATTTCTGTTGAATTGGCCCATTGCATTCTGTTGATTGTGAACTATTTAGTCAGAGTTTCTAGTACCCTAGTTTCATCACCATAAGAAAAGTAAATTTGGTTCTTTTCAGTTCACTAGGTGAATAAATGCCCAGTCATTTTCTGGGGACATGAGTGTTCACTGCTATTTGGAGTTTTTGCCTCCAGGCTCCACTCCAGTTACCTTATTCCATTTCCCAGTTGCTTGGCAAAGAGATGCTTCCAAGACACAATGCCAAACTCAAAGCACAAGAGTTGCAGGTTGAAAAATGATGCATGCAGTTACTAACTCAGTTCACAATACAGAGGTCATATACTCTCTACTTCTCTTTTGCATTTTTTTTAAAGATTTTTAAATTGATTTTCAGAGAGAGAGGAAGGGAGAGAGGGGAGAGAGAGAGAAACATAGATGTGAGAGCAAAACATTCATTGGCTGCCTCCTGCACGTCCCCCACTGGAGATTGAGCCTGAAACCCAGGCATGTGCTCTGACCAGGAACCAAACCAGCAACATTTTAATCCACGGGATGACACCCAACCAACTGAGCCACACTGGTCAGGGCCATGCCTCCTGATTATTGCTTTTTAAACCAAATATCCTATTGGGATCTTTTACCTGTATATTAATTCATCTTGTATCCAAACTCCCAGTAATTAATAACAGGGGAGACTTTTTGTTCTCCAAGACAAGAATAATATCACCTATCTAAACCTGGGAATTAGATACTTGATTTAATGAGAACACCTTACCAAGCCTCTTGGTCTTGTTTCTCCCCCACTCTTCCTGAATTATACACTACAACTCTATGAAAGAATTTTAATTGCTTGTAAAGAAGCAGAGTGCTATTTCTGGACTATTTTAAACATCAGTTTGCCAAGGATATGAGAACTATACTGTACTGTAGGAGCTCCAATCCTGCGAGCACCATGCTGTTCTCTGCTAGTTCAAAAAAACCACACTGGGGCCCAGAAGAGAAAGACATAGTCTTTATTACTTGTATCTGGGGAAGACCCGATGGAGGCCTGTCTGGTGAGTTTCTGCACTCAGCCAGGGTAGGCTAGGGGCTTATCTAGCAGAGGGGAGAGGAAGAGGGAGGGAGCTGTGCTGAGAAAGACCAAGAACTAACAGAGAGCCTGATGAGGCTTCTCAAGGATGTGGGAAACACTTAGGTTTCCACTGCTCTGCTCCTTGTGGCCCCTGGCCAGGCAGACATCTTTCTACTGACTAGGAGGGCGAATTGGGCTATATCCTCTCTTGACCCTATATATATTAAGTCGTAGTATTTACCCTCTTCACCTCATTAGAAGACAGAGACTGAAGGGAATGAAAAACTTACCCAGAGACCTAGATGAGGGCAAATGTAATGCCATTAAGTTTACGGTATTTTCACTATAGAAAGAAAATTAATAATTGGGAGTAATTCCTACTATAACGGAGGTTAGATTTACTTAAGTCAACAATAATTTTGGAAAAACAAGGGTGTCACTCATAATTCTCATTCCTGAAATTTAATAAAAAAAATGTAATACATAAGTGAGTTAACCTCACTGTCCACTAATTCTTTTCCAGTGTTAAGCAATAAGTGGTACAGCTTTATAACCAATTGTAACCTATCTTTGTCTAAGCATATGTATCTTATCTTTTTTATTATAATGCATGACTCCAAGCAATTTTTAATACTTTGGGAGGGGACTTCCTCTTTAATCCCAAAGTTATTTGCAACTCCAAAGGAAGAAAAATTAAGCAAAAGTAGAGACAGACAAACAAAAATAACAGCATCAAAGAATACAATATAATGCAATGGGGTGTTCTCAGGAAAGTTAATGCTTTCAAGTTGCATTTCAAGGCTTTTAGCCTTACCCAGTTTTTAAAACAGTGTTCTAGGGCTCAGGGACCTGGGTTTCTCCTCTCAGTAAATCCTTTTTTTAAATTTTTTTATTTATTGATTTTTAGAGAGAGAGAAAGGGAGAAGGAGAGAGAGAGAAACATCCATTTGCTTGAGTCCCACAGCCCTGGCATATGCCCTGATCAGGAATCGAACCAGCAACCTTTGGTGCATGGGGCAACACCCAACCAACAGCCACACCAGCCAGGGCCTCTCAGCAAATCTTTACCACATGCTACTCTGTCTTTCTCAGTGCTTCAGAGGAATATTTTCTAGTGTCTTATCTTCTGGCTCACTAATGTTTTGTTCAGCTGTATCCAACCTATTATTAGCCCATCTGTTGAGTTGTTAATTTATTGTGTGTGTGTGTTTTTTTTTTAGTTATGGAATACATTTTCTTCCTATTCTTATAGCTTTTAGTTCTCAGAAGAAAGTCTCCATTTTTGTCATCTATTATTTTAAACATAATAATCACATTTTATGCCCTTGTCTCATTACCTGGGTCATCTATAGTTCTATTTCTATTGTTTGTATTGCCCCCTCCACAAGTACTATTTTTGGTAATGAGCTTTAATTAAATGTTGAATGATGTATGGATATAAAAAATTGTAGCACCTCAAGGAGATATTTTACTCCAGAGAGGATTCATCCCATTCTCTGGAAGGCAGACAAGGGACTGGCAGCTTCATTGTAGTCAGAAGCTTGAGGTTACTTTACAGTATTTGTAACACTTGTTATAATACTGGTTCATTGTCATTCCTCAGGGATGGCCCTTCAGATATTAAAACCAAGAGCCTGAATTTGTTATTCAGGGTTCTTCCTTTTGGGTCCTTAACTTCATTTTTGTCTCCCTAGGACTAAAATATGAATAAGGATCTCTGCCCGGATATTGAACCGCTTTCTTGGTTTCATGTCCTCTTGCTCTGTGCAGCTCTACCAGCAAATGCCTTGATGGGACACTGGCGCCTAGTGTCAGCCTCCCTTCTCTGTGTCTCCCTCTTTCTGGGACCTGGATCCCTCCGTGCTGCCTGCCTCAGCAACCTTGAACTGGAATATTTCCTCCTCAGCCTTGGGAGTTTCCTAAAGCTCTGATAGCTGCTTTGTGTGTTAATACCTGCTTTCTGCTTGGCTTATCAGCCTCTTTCCTCATGCCAAGAATGGGAAAAGGTCCTGAGAAAAAGTGCAACACCCAGAAAGTTAGGCTGGCTTTAATGACTTTTCCTTCTCTCCAGGTGTTCGTCCCTGAAGTCCTAGCTGCCTCAGAAACTCTCTGAAGCCTTTAAACAGATTTCTTTTAAATGTAATCTAGCTTATCTGGTTGATTTTGACAGGATAATTGGCCTGCTGTGGGCTTCTCCATTGTAGCCAGCACTGAAACCTCTTCATGCAGTTTGGAAATGCAGTTTTCAAAAGGAGTCAAGACACAGTGCTCATTTCCTAGGTGTCCAATTATTTTGACCAAGGCTATGCTTCTCAGTTACAAGCTGAACTACCCTGGCTTCTTTAGCATATTCTCACATACTTTTTGCATAATTTTTAATACCTTAAAACAGGATTCCTCTTGTGCCATTTCTCTGGGTGAAGAGTGACATTTTCCATCCCCTTAATACCTTCCAGCCTCACCTCTCTTTCAGTGTACACTGGTGACTTCAAGTGTCATACTGAAAGCACAGGCATATATCCAGCTGTATTTTTCAAAACTCCAGAATGGTTTGAGAGCAATCCATATTTTCAGTTTATGAGTGAAATTACCTTGAAAAGTAGCAAGGGCTGAACCATCTTTTAAATATGTAAAATGCCCACTTTTAATAATGGGTTGTATGTAAAATGTCTTTAGAGTCATAATGAAGTTTATTAACTGATTTTCCCTACATGTAACAAATTTCTTTGGCAGGGTTTCTCAGAGTCCTTAATATATTATTAGGAGTTGTGATAGGGTGTATATAATGCACACTGTTTCTCACACTTACACAACCAGAGAAGCATTTTCCACAAAGTATCTTGAAGGATAAGCATACTGGGGAAAAGCTTGGGAAACATATTCTTAAATGCAATCCATACTATCAGTTTATGAACGAAATTACCTTGAAAACTAGCAAGGGCTGAACCATCCCTTACAAATGTAAAATGCCCACTTTTAATATTCAAAAGTTTGGGAAATAGGAATATTGACCATTGAGTAAAATTTTGTAGCTCATTATTATTTTTAAATTGAATAGTATTTGTGAATATGTATTGTCACTACTTCTCAAATGGTATTTAAAAAATATTAGCTTTAGTTCACAGTGCCCCTTGAACCATGCAATAACCCCTGTGAAATAAATAACACTTACATTTTAAATATGAGCAAATTGAGGCTACAAGAAGTGAAGTAACTTTTCAAGATGTTGGAAGTATGAAGTGGCAGAGCTGGGATTTGACCCAATATTTATCTTATTCTAAAATAAGAACATAAATAACCTGGTTCCCACGATGCCACACTAAGTGGTACTAAAGAAGCACAAAGAGAAAGTGATGAGAGAGAGATGAGAAAACAAACATGAGTATGTCAATATTTTATGTCTTTATATTTTAGAGATAAAAATGTGACAGTGATTGGATCTTTTCCCAGCTATCTTCAGTTACCCATGATGTAGAACATTCCAGAAAAGAAGAGTGTACATTTGATGGTGATAATATATAATTACACATTATACTTAGTACTTTAATAGTGCTTATTTTGTCTATAAGACATTTTTCTAAGTGATTTACAACATAATAAGAACTCATTTAATCCTCAAAATCATTCGGATGGTATCAGGAATTGTGATTACAAAAACTGCTGTCAATCATTGTGTATTTATACTTCCATTGGCCCAGCTTTATATGTGCTGATCCTCTTTTAATCCTAACAATAAATGAATGAAACAAAAGCTAATTATTTTTGCCACGATGACACTGAAGCATAAAGAATTAAGTGGATGTCCTGGTATCACCTGTTTAGTGATCACAATCTAGACTGCGTGAAAGAAAACTAGTATTTTTAATCACCATATTAGACATAAGCTAAACTTTGAGGGTTGTGTTAATGGAAAATAAAAGCTGTGAAACACCACTTAAATTCTCTGCCTTTTTATGTTTTCTAATTTAAAGTTCCATAAAAAATTGATGACCAGCACCTAAACAATTATATTGTTCTGCATGATTGTTACGATTAAATAATAAATGTTATGAGATCTAGATAGAACTAATCATAAGAAAATAGTTAAAACGCATCTCAAGAGCAGATTTTGCAATCTTCTACTCTGGCAAAATTGCAGCAAAACTCCCCAAAGATAATAAATATAATTAATTTCTAGCATCGGTAAACTTAGGATTCTTTTGAGAATGGCAAGTTTGGGAGTGGAAAAATAAGTTTATAGACATAGGAATGGCAGCACAGCATTCTTTACATTTATAGTTGAGAGAATTAAGCCCCTGTTCCCTCATGGACACACTCTACAATCTCCAGAAAAGTTAGGGAAGAGAGTCAAACTTAGAGTAAGAATTTAAGTAATCCCAAGAAGTGCTCAGATAAATGCTTCAAAGGGATCTTTGTGTAGCTAAAAGCAGACATTAAGAGATCCCATAGCCCAGCCTGCATGGCTCAGTGGTTGAGCATCCACCTATGGTCCAGGGGATCGAGGTTCAATTCTAGGTCAAGGCACATGCCTGGGTTGCGGGCTTGATCCCCAGCAGGGGGCGTGCAGGAGGCAACCAATCAATGACTCTCATCATTGATATTTTTATCTCTCTCTCCCTCTCCTTTCCTCTTTCTGAAATCAATAAAAATATATTTAAAAGAGAGAGAGGTCCCTTAAATGCATAAATACAAGACAAAGTTGCTCCTCAAAAATTATTTCTCAGAAAAAGTTGTGTGATCCCAGGTACCCTCTGTCTGCCCTGTAAGAGAATTCAATATCTCCACCAGTTCCTATATAACTTGCAGTGCTTCTCTATGGGAGGACTACACTTCCCATACCAGTGATGATGATCTCAGCCATCTGACTTACTTTGACCAATAGAATGTGAGTAGATGTGATTGTGAAACATCTAAGCATAAGCTCTAACTGCTACTCAACAATTTTTTCCATGGGAATGCAGGTCACTGGTAGAGTCTACTCCTCCTGCCTGAACCTCAGAAAAATGAAGAGAGGAACAGAACTGATATTGATATTTACTTATATTAATATTATTCATATTCATATTTATTTTTATTCATATTCATTTATATTTATATTATTTATATTTTATTTCTCTATATTATATATATTTATATTCTTTATATATATTTATACTTATATTATTTATATTTACATTTATACATGTATATATAAATGCACACATAAAGTGTGTATACACCTATATGCAAATGTATGTATATATATAATGAATAAATGAAACTTTGATCTGTATCTCAAGGAAGCAGATATATAGTTTCATAAATATAGAAATCATGTATGTTGCTTAGATAAAACCAGATTCTAGGATGTATCCTACAAATCTTTTGTTGTATTTAAAGAGTCTTCTGAAGCCAAGAATTCCACCATTACCTATGCTCCTATGATCCAAGATAACCACAATTCTTAGTTAAATAAAATGTTAATAATACCTACAAGTTCAGTGTGTGCTCTGTAGTCACAGACTATAGCCTTGAGCCCAAACCACTTTTCAAGAAATGAATCTGAAACCAGATACACACAAAGATAATAATAGGGTTTGGTGTGGTTGGTTATGCAGAATTAGACAAACTAAACAGGATTTTATACCTTAGGCTATAGTAGACGTCACAAGCAGTGTAGCAAACTAAGTATATTTTTCCTCATGCTGCCTTTCTCTTTAGTTTTTCCCGAAAGACTTGTAACTACATAAAATGTGCGTAGTAGTGCTCTTAGGGGAAGTGAGGCATGGGCTGTGCCCTAGTGAAAGTACAGGAACATATGAGGAAAATTGTAATTTCTGAATGCATGCTGTCACCAGCCACCAGGCAAGGCAGAGATACCAAGGCGAAGAGAGCTGAGGTCATGTAAAACAGGGCAGGTTATTGACATGGTCTTATTCTCCTGCCCTGTTTTATGTGACTTCAGCTCTCTACCAGTCTAGCAAACTAGTCTAGTGTTTTAACCTGGGTGGCCTGGAAAACCATTCTAAGATAGGAGGTACAGGCTCCCACTCCCTTTCCACCCCTTTACAAGACCTCTCAGGAGCTGTGGAAGTGAAAAACTGAGCCTTAAAAGTTTTGCCTGCCCTGGCTGGTTTGTCTCAGTGGTTAGAGTGACAGCCCAAGAACCAAAGGGTCATGGGTTTGATTTCTGGTGGAGGATATGTACCTGGGTTACAGGTTCGATCCCCAGCCCGGGTGGGGATGAGTGCAGGAGGCAACAACCAATCAATGTTTCACTCTCTCCCCTCCCTCCCTTCCCTGTCCTTTCTACTCTCTCTAAAAAATCAATGAAAAAAACATATCCTCAGGTGAGGATTAACAATGACAAAAAAGTTTTGTCTACATTAGCTTAAATTTCTGATGAGCAGGACAGAGGAGTGAACAAAAGTTCATATAAATCTGGCACTGGCTTAGGCTGTATCTTGAAATCTGAAATTAGAAGGAAACTAGAAATGTTTGTGTACAGCAAACTCATCAAAAGACTGCCACATACAGGTCAGCTGATTGGAACAGCAAATGTGCTAGGTCTTGGCCTAGCACTCCTTTCTTTAGATTAGTATCCTTAGATTGTTCAATTTTTCATTTCATGGAATGACCCAAGAAGACCATCAAGATGCTTCATGAGAATTGTAGTGGGTTGAAATACATTCCCCCAAAAGATAAGTCCCAAGTCCTAACTCCTGGTACTGGTAAATATGATCATATTTGGAAATATGGTCTTTCTAGATGTAATTAAAGATTTGAGATGAGATTATCCTGGATTTAAGGTGAGTCTAAAATTCACTGTTTGGTGTTCTCATAAAAGAAAGGAGAGGGAGATTAGTGACAGAAATACACAGGGAAACGGTCCATCTGAGTCAGAGTCTGGAGTGATGGGTCTATAAGTCAAAGAAGGCCTAAGATTGCTGACAACCACCCGAGGAGGGAAAGGCGTGGAGCAGGTACTCCCTTAGTGGCCCCCAAAAGTAAGAAACACCGTCAACACCTTGATTTCAGACTTTTGACCTCCATAACTAAGAAAGAATAGATTTCTGTTATTTCAAGCCACCAAGTTTGTGGTAATTTGTTAAGGAGTTTTAGGAATATTATGCAGATATGTATGTTTTAATTGATATTCTTTACATTGTTAATTCTCTATCAAAAATGACAATTCAGAATTTTGCTATTAATTAATAAAGTATTGATCTTTGTTTTCAGAAATGAAATTTATACTATCAAAATCGGAATATAAATTATTTTTAAAAATTTAATGTTTTTCAATATTTATGATATATTAACTATTATCTATAGTAATTTTTAGGCTTGGAAATGACTTCAGTAGTCAAACATAACTTTTCTGGTTTGGAAATATGAATTAAATAAAAATGGGTGATGCTTTCCTTCTATCCCATCACCTATTCTTAACCTTGGATCTCTCTTGCCCATCAGGGGCATTGTTTATTTTAAGTTTACTGTTTTTTATGTAGATGTAAAATAAAAGCCATGTAATTTAATGCTTCATCAATCTCATTAAAAAAGCAGAGAGGGACTTCATTTATAAAAGCTTGTATTTTAATGGCATAGTTACAAAAAATATCGCTTAGTACACTACTTCCCACTTCAGAGCTTTTATAATCATGAAGTTTCCCCCTCCTACAGTAAATTATGCTGATTATGTATCTCCCTTCCTTTGCAAATCTATTGGTCACAAATTTTATGTCTTGCCTGAAATCACTGATAGAAATTATTTTGTGGTGTGTTTATGGCATGCTTATCAAATTAGCATTTAAATATTTGTTATAGTTTTATGACACAAATTTAGGCCAGTATAATGATTTGTTATGCCATAATGCCACAAGAAAGTTTCAAACGTGCCTGGTTGTGTGATGGAATGTTCCCATGAGTAGATGCTGAAAAATTAATAACATTCATCAAATTTATACAGAAAAGGGGTCTTTTAGGAAATCCCCATGGACACAAGTGTTGAATTAATATATTCATAATAATTTCACTTAAATATGTAATTATGTAAAAGTCTTAGGTATGCATCTCTATGGCCATAAAGTCAAAGCAAATGATAAATTTCATAATAAAATTACAAAGCCATTAAAATGTAAATAAGCTATATTAATATGATGGATGAAATTGTTTTCCTGAAACTAAATTGGCAATCTTTAATTTACTAATAGAAAAGTATTTGCATATTCTACTTTTCACTTGAGATTTACATGCCTATTTGGATTTAGAGCACAGTGGATCAGCAATTAAATCACCTTAATTATTATTGTTGCTTTCTAATTTATCAATTATTTTATTTTTAGCTACTAATCCATCATTTTGATTAAGTCAATTTGCTAGTGTGTGCCAAAAATAGCTTTGCAATAAAAACAATTTAAACAGAAAATTAAATATTGGGTAAATACTATTAAACTTTCTGAAAAAGAAATAACTTTAAAGGAAATAGTCTGTTTTGTCATTTTGGATAAGATTTGATATTGGTGCTCATTGTATTGTATTACTATAGTTAGGAAATTTATGTTATACTTTAGAGTTTTTGTTAAGAAAGACTACTGAATTTATTGAATACTGTTTTAGCATCTATCAGTGGGGTGTGTGCATGTATTGTGAGTGCATAGATATGTTTTTAAGTAATTTTATCAAATGTGTAAATTCATAGTCATGAAATCAAGACACAGAATTGTTCCATCACCACAAAGATCTCCCTTCTGTCGTTGCACCCACCCTCCACTATTGTACTCTTGGCAGTTACTAATCTGTTCTCCAGCTCTATAATTTTGTCATTTAATATTCAAGAATATTAAATAAATGGAATCATAGAGTTTGGAGTCATTTGAGACTGGCATTATTTTCACTCAGCATAATGCCTTTGAGTGCCATCAAAGTAGTTACAGTATATCAAAAGTGTAGCTCTAGCTGGTTTTGTTCAGTGGTTAGAGCATCAGCCCATGGACTGAAGGGTCTTGGGTTCAATTCCAAGTCAAGGGCAGATACCTCAGTTGCAGGCTCAATCCTGCCCCAGTCACAGTGCCTGTGGGAGGCAACCAATCGATGTGTCTCTCTCACATGGATATTTCTCTTTCTCTTACTCTCTCTGGAAAGCAATGGAAAAAGTATCCTTGGATGAGGGGGAAAAAAAGTTTATTCTTAGGCTTGGTTGAGTAGCATTCCTCTGTATAGGTTTGCCACAGTTTGTTTAACCATTCCCCTACTGAGGTCATTCAAATTGTTTCTAAGTTTTCACAATTTTACCAATAAAGCTGCTATGTTTACAGGTTTTCATGTGGACCTAAGTTTTCCTCACCCTATGAAAAATGCCCCAGGAGTGTGATTGCTGAGTTCTATGGTAAATCTTATAAGAAATTTCCAAACAATTTTCAGAGCAGCTGTACATTTTACATTTTGGCCCAAAATATCTCACAGATCCAGTAGCTCCCAGCATTTGGTAGTGTCACAAGACTGAGTAAAAACATGGTAAAGGAGATTTGGGAAAAATTCACATGCGTCCCTAGAGTTTTGAGGGTGTACCTGAACAAAAAGCTGGTACTCACTTCCAATGCACAGAATTCGGAAGGAAGGAGTCAGGCTGCAGCTGCCTAGGATGGCAAGCAGAGGAAAGAGGAGATGGTGTTAGGCGATCATCCCTGCTACCATTTGCTGGGCAGAGAGGCATTTGATACCAGTGGAGAAGTCACTACTCCAGAGCGTGAGTGTGCCCACCCAACACAGTGGCTTGCCTGCATGAGTAGAGATTTATAGTAGGAGTCTTTGGGTGGTGGTACAAAAATAGGATGGGGCAGAAGTAGGGATACAGTTGTTTGTATGGAAAATACTATAATAATTAAATAATAATACAAGAATAAACTCTGTGTTTCAAGTACTCACAACTGTAAACCTACTCCTGCCCCATTGTCTATGCTCAGGCGTTGGAGAAGAAGCTCACAAGGGTTTAGACAAAAACTGCAATACTTCAAGGATGGGAGGTGGCTTCAGAAGAAATTGCCATGAGTGTGATAGAATAAATGCACTCGTGAGAGTTGGATGCCTGCCATGGCAGAAATTGTCAACAGCCAGATTATAATGACTCTCTCTGCTATAATCCTTCCCCCTATACTATAGTCTTGAAAGCCAACAACAGGAGGGTGGGGACATTGTGGCAGTTTTAAAACATATCTGCAAATTATTTGACATTCCTCCTATCAAAAGGTGGCATCTAATTTGCCTAGCTTGATAACGGGCCAGACTTATTAAACTTCTTAAATTTTCTGTATTCATGTTTTAGTTGTGACTATTTAATATCATATATATGAATTATGTTTTCTTTAAATAGGAAAGTAATCACATTAAACTGACAGGATGCTTATTACTTTTCTTTCAGATACATTACTGTGTGTTCTATTTTCTTGTTTCAATTTTCTTCCTATGTGTTGTGTAAATCAGGAATATTTTTCCTCTAGGAAAATGATATGTTATAGATGGATTTTTATTTTACATATGGTTATATTCAATTCTTTACAAAACATTTAAATCTGTATTTCTCAATTTACCAACATTGAGCATGAAATTACCACTTGAATATATGAAAATGATGAACATATCAGGAACACTTATATTTCCTTTTAACTGCCATTCACAAGCTTGTCCTTCACTTTACTTGTTATATTTTCTACAACGTTGCATCCTTTTTCATTACTAACAGCATTGAAATTTTGCTATGGCACTTTTTCATTTCTTAAAGTGTTTCTTTAACTAGTTCATTTTTATTTGTTATTGTAATGTGTGCTCTTATCTCCGATTTTCCCCTTCTTCCATATTAGCGGCACTTTGTTTTAATTTCTTTGAGATCACAAATAAATTGATGTTTAAAACATATTTCTAATACATGAACCAAATACTTTCCAAACATGAACAATTTCCACCTTTCTTGCATGCCTTGTTTAAATCTTTCTTTCATTTCACAGAATCTTAAGTTTCAATTCCTTTTTTGTGTGTAACAGAAAGTTCCCTGAGACTTTTTCTTTTGTCTTGAACTACAGCTAAATCCTCAAAGCTGTTACACGCAGATAAGCACTAGCACATTCTAAATGGAGCTTCTAGATACCTCTCTGCAGGGCTGGTTTAGCTATTTTGGCAGACACACCCGAAGGTGATCCTCAGTGTGTCCCATCCTTTGCCCTTAAGTTTGGGTAGAACCCATGACTTGCTTCTCACCAGTAAAACTCGGCAAAGGTGATGAGATGCCACTCTCTTGATTAGGTTACATTATATGTCAAAGTGATATGAGTACTTAAGATTCCATTTCTAAGGCTCCATCTTAGCCAACTGCAGAGAGAAGACTCTTCTGCTGGTGTTAAAAAGGCAAAGAGCCATATTGAGAACTACCTATGAGGATGGTTATGTGGCAGGGAACTGTGATAACCTCTAACACCCCATGACAGCTGCAGTCAGTCTATAGCCAGTAAGAAGTCGGGGCCCTCCACCATAACTCTGCCTAGAAGTGATTCTGTCTTCTGTCTATATGAGCATGGATGCATATTCTTTTCTATCACCAATTCAGTTTTTAACTAACCTGAAGAGAGGTAAGTTGGGAACTGAAGGTTGTAAGCAATTCTAATTAGAGAACTTTGCCTCTACACAATTATATTTCCCTGTGTTTACTAGAAATTATTACATGAAAAGCTAGTTTAGAAGCTCTACAGTTCTCTTAGTTTGTCTTATATTCAAGATACACAGTTTGATAATTCTTATATTCTTCCTAGAATTTTGCCTGCCAGGGTTGGGGAATCCTCCATTCTGGGGATGATGCATACATAGTAGAGTTTAGAATTTCCTGGCTTCTCAATACCTCAGTGAGGACTGGCTGGAGCCAGTTCAATTGTCTCCATACTTCTTAATGATGTGGCTGTATGCACTTCCCTAATATGTTTTTTCTTTTTTATTGAATTTATTTGGGTGACATTGGTTAATAAAATTATATAGGTTGCAAGTGTATAATTCTATAATACCTCATCTGCATATTATATTGTGTGTTCACCACCCCAAGTCAAGTCTCTTTCCATCACCATTTATCCCCACTGTACCCTCCTCTACCTCCTGTACTTCCCCAGTATTAATTTTGATGTCTGTTAATTGGAAATGGCAAAAAATAGATCCATTACAATTTTCTCACTTCACAAGTGCTCTTCCATGCTGAAGGAAATTGTTATTATGATTTACTAGTACTAACTACTTTTTTTTTAAAAGTAGGGGTTACTGAACATCTAGGTTTTGTCAGGACATTCCTGGTTTATATTTGTTTACATGGTGTAATTATTTTATATGTATATGTCTATATATATTTATAAAGATGTATAAATACTTTTTAAAGATACAAATACTTTCATCTTTAAAAGTAAGTTGTTTGGTAATTAAAAAATAAAATTTTAAACAAGTCAAAGAATAAAAATAAAAATAACTTGTTGGAGGCCTCAATTTATATAGCCACCCTATCGAGGAAAGTCAAGATCATTCTAAGCTTTTCTATTATACAGCCTATCACTTATTCTTGCACCCCACTGTTGCTGTCTCAGAATATTCTTAATCCTTGTTAGAAAGAATGACTTCAAACAGAATGAGGTTGATCTCACTCCCATTATGCCCTGCCCTTGCCTCCAGATCCTGTCCTCCATCAATTGATTTCCACAACACTGTATAACTTTTTTAGAAAAACGAATTAAAAGTTAGTCCATCATCAGTTCTTTCTCAGTTTGTTCACCTGGTCTACAGCTTGTAAAAATTTCTATTTTATAATGTCATTCATTATTATCTGGGTTGATAACTTATGAAGGTTGATTTTTTCCTATTTTAGTTTTCCATCGATTATTTATTTATTTTAAAATATATTTTTATTGATTTCAGAGACAGGAAGGGAGAGGGAGAGAGAGATAGAAACATCAATGATGAGAGATACTCAGTGATCTGCTGCCTCCAGCAGGCCCCCTGCTGAGGACTGAGCAGGAAACCCGGGCATGTGCCCTGACCCGGGAATCGAACCCCGATCTCCTCAATCCTAGGTCAATGCTCAACTGCTGAGCCACGATGGCCTGGCTCCATTGATTATTTCACGCAATTTCCAAGAGGAGGATTTGAAAGTGTGTTCTACAAGAAATTCCCTGTGTATGAAATTGAAATTGTTTGCATATGAGATTAAAAATTTACAACTATGATTCATATATTATTGCACATAAATCACAGACTACTTTCTTTGCATGGCACATAGGGAGAAAAATGTTTTTTTCCCATATAGTGTGCCAACACTTCTCAAAATATCTCATCTACCAAGATCCAAAATTTATTAGTTGGGATTCTTTCATTTTGGTTAAGCATCTTATACACTGGATTTTTCTTAAATAAAAATCACTGATGAAATTTGTCTAAGATGTTACTCTATAACACTTTAATGTGAGTTAATTTAACTCGGAGAACCCAACAGCAATGAGACATGGAGCGGAAGGGCAAGTGAAGAATCTCTATACCCAAACACACTCCTTGCTGTTTTATAAGACAAAATGCACAAGCAAACACTACCAAGGACAGTTATTGTACTATATTTGGGCACTACTCACCCATTCAGTTCCACCTTTCTCTTCTCCATTGTTTTGAATAGAAAATGGAAGTTATTTTTTTACATTATTTCACCCAGTAGATGTGTGGTTGTCAAGAGCAGTAGCCGTGGAAGCAGCAGTAGTGCTGATCCTTTGCACGTTTGGCAAGGACATTGGGAGATGGAGTAATATTGAAATAAATTTTGTGTTTGGAAGTTGAAAAATTTTAATCAATGTTCCCCTGCATCTTAAGAAGCTCAATTCTGCAGGACTGCTTCAGAGCAAGGCAAAACTTCAGCGGGAGGAATATGGCCTTAGCACATCTTGAATTCATTTGCTGGCAGAGCCTTTCCAGTATAAACCACATTGTCAAAAGGCAGTAGGTCGCTATACTAGTAAATACTAAATTAAAAAAAAAAAATCCATGGTGATTTTAAATGACTGTCTTTCTACCAGAATGAATGGAGAATTTAAAAGAAAAGTTTAGATATTTTCCCCCTTGATTTTATGCACTAGATTTTACAGATTTTGGTTTTCTGTGAAGGATAATGGGCTCTCTGTAAACAATGAATGTAACCCATAGACTTTGAGGCTTCTAAGGGAACTTCAGGATCCTCTAGTCCACTGGTTTACCTGGATATATATCAAACCACCTAAGGCAGAGACCGCAAATCTGTATTTTTCACAAAGTCCTTTGATGAATAGTTTTGAAAACCACAGAGCTCATCTTAATTTTCGGGTACTTGAAAGCCTTGATTGGCAAGAGGTCAGTATCCAATTGTGCTTTGATCCACAGCAGAGTAGAATAAATAAAATTTGGGTGTGGATTTGATTCTGTGTCATTTAATTCCATTCCTTTTTTTTAAATCTTTCTCTAAAACTTTATATTTATAAAATAAGTGATGGCTACAGGTTGGTGTGTTTTCATTTCTTCTTCAACTTCATCCTTGGACTGCAGTCTAGATGGTTTAGAGCCAATTTGTTTTTCTTCTCTTAGATGTCACTGGGTTTAAATTGTTTTCTGCCCATCTGGAAGATTTCTCCCCTTTAATGTTACAGAGGAAGATGAACTACTCATTGAGACGACAGGAGTAAGAGTAGTGGGATTAGTTTGGATTCAGAAATGATATATGGCTGCAGGGTATAAAATCAACAGAGATTCATATCCTGGAAGACTAGTTAGTCTATTGCAGCTACTGCCATTATTTTTCAGTCCAGAAAACTGCAGAAGAAGTGTCAAGGTCAGCGACAACTATTTCTGAATTCCCTGGTTTTGTTTTCAGCCAAATTGATTAGCACTGCCCTTCACCTATGTGATCTTTTTTAAGGCAAGCAGAGATAATCAAATGGTTATGCAAAAGCATAACTTCAGTCAGACTAAGTTAGCTGGAGACAATGATAATGAAAATATAACATTGATTATTTCCACCCAATTAACCTCTGAGATGCTCTGATGCCTGGTGAAAACATGAAATTAGTATAAAGAAGGTTTCCTCCTCCAACTATTTGACCCTTCTCTAAGTTTCCTCCTCACAACCCAACATTGGGCTCTAGTTCCTTTTTTAAGCATCTTGTACTTTACCTCAACTCTTCTCCCTTCAGTTGTCAGCAAAAATTTATCTTAGTCTCTTGATTAATGGATGGCTCTGTCCCTGAGTATCAGTCAGTTAGTGGAAAATGATTTAAGATATGAGTGTTACTGTCTATGAATTCTATTCTTGAGCCTATGGCATATTAAAGACTTCTTAGTGTTGGGCAACTTTAAAATTCAGTGAGTTGCACTGTGCCTTATCAAAGATCAGGCTATATCATTACTGATCAGACATAATTTATTTATTCCTCAGAGTGTAAGTTTCCTCTAGAATTATAATTGAAATAGTGTTATTCTCATTCTAATGAAGCAGTGTAAACAGCACACCCCAAAGGTTAATGGCAATTGCTAAATGAGTAAACCTTTAAATAATTCAAAGGGTTCCAAATCAGATTCTAAAATTTCAGGATGATTATTTGCTAATATGTCTATGGCTCTTCACAGTTTACAAAGGGCTTGAAAGTACCTAATCTTACTTAAAGTTCATCACAGACTTTGGAAATGAGTTCTATAATCTTTACTTTATGGATGAAGTAATTGTGCTCAGAGCTGAGGGCAGTAATGCAGGTCCCTAAGCCAGGTGTTCTGGCTCCCAGGCTATTGATTTCTCCATTTCACAAACTGGCCAATCACCTGTTATTACAGTCTGTGTGCTGCAAAATTCCATACATATTTTCAACATTGCAGTTGTTTAGGAACGTAGAGAAGATACTACCAGTGAAGTGCATGTGAATTTGAAGACAAAGCCCCAGACTGAGAATTTAAAAAAAAAAGTGTAACACTATCCAGGTTCTACCTTCCACCAACCACATGACTTTAGAGGGGTTGCCTAAACGTCTCTGAAATTTGCTTTTCTCTAAAAGAGATGCTGAAGATTCCTGGTAGACCACAGTGTCAGTTTTCTGTAACAAAACACCCCAAACTTAAAAGAACAGCAATTTATTATGATTCTGCTGTTAGGGATGCAAGCAGAGCTCAGAGGGAGGCTCTTCTGCTCCACTAGACATTGACTGGGGTCATTATCTTCGCTGAATTTAGTTAGTAGCTGGGTTGGGCTGAAAGGTACAAGAAAGCTTCCCTAAAATATCTGGCACCTTAATACTCCTCCATGGGGTTTCAGTCTCTTTCCCAGACTCTTTCTGTCTCTGTCTCTCTATCTCTCTCTGTGTAATGTCTCATCACTACACAGTCCTTCTTAGTTTCTTTTTCATTATGTTGCTAGTTTCCAAGGGAGAGGAAAAGAAGATGTCAGATGTTCTAAAGGCTAGGCCTGAGACCAGCACACATCACTTTGTCGACATTTGATTGGCCAAGCCAAGTTTCAACGCCTGCCCAGATTCAAGGGAAGGGAAAAGAGATTTCATTTCTTGATGGGTGGAGCAGTAGGCACATATGAAAAGTGCAGATACAAATGACCCTCACCTTTGGAAACTGTTCCATGGTCAGCCTTAGGTAGCTATTGTGATTACTCAGTAAGAGACTGAAAGTTACATTTATTCAAACACAATTCATTATTAGGCATCTGTTATAGAAGAACTGGTCTAAGATGTGGGTATATAGTTGTGAAAAAAAACCAACACACCAGATGTTGTTTTCTTCATTGTGATAGTATAAATGGCAGATATCAACTAAATAAATACACAGAGAAGCATTTAACTATAAACTTGAGCAAGAGCTATGAAGGAAAACTACAGCGTGCTAAAGCACAACAGCCTAACTTAGATTGATGGGCCAGGAAAAGCACCCCTTCAAGTGATATTTGTGTTGAAACCCTCAGTTTGGGTTGGCATCAGCCATGTGAAAAGAAAGGAAAAGAACATTCCAGGCAGAGGCACATGGATGACCACAAAGAATGTCCTAAACACTGAAAGTTCAACATGGGATTCAGGGAGTGTGGGTGCAAATGATCCTGAAGAGGCAGGCCAGGCAGCACAGTTATTGTTGTGTGAATGTTCCCCATTGTATCCAGATGTTGAAAGAGTTCAGTCAAAGGTGCTAGCTCTGCCCTAATATTATTCCGTGGCTGAATATGACTGGTAGCATATTAATGCTCAAAGAGATTCTGGTTTCTCCTTTTTGTTATGTATGTTCCCACAGTCACAGATAGGTATATGAAGGCAGAAAGGGAAAGCGGAGAAAAAAAATTAAAGATAGAGATTCAGGAACTTATTTTTCTAAAACAGGCTCATTTCCCCTTCCTGAGCAGCTATAATTAATAATGCTAGTCCTCATGTGACTTCTCCATCATTAAGTGAATCTGTGATCTTACCTGCACATTCAACCTGCACTGGGCCTGCAAACACAGAATCACACAAATTAATATTTTAATTGCATGGACAAAGTATGATGAAAATGACTAACCCTTACATTTTAATTAGGCATGCAAAACAAAGAATTTGTTCCAAATGAGATATTTTTCCTCAAAAAAGCAAAGCCCAAAACTAAATGATAAATTCAAAGTGGAGCAGTGAGAAGAGGCTCTAAATCATCACACATCTTATATATCTCTGCCGGGTACAGGAAGAATAAACTGAAAAAGATATACTGCCTCCTGATAGAGGAAAGTAATCTGCTAGAAAGTAATTGACACCAATTTACCACCTATTTACTGCATATTTATTGTGTTCCTCACCCCGTGAAGTATATTTAAGGGGAACACAAATAAATATGATGCTGTGGGACTCATGGTCTTGCTGAATGAGTAGGAGCAGGCTAACCAGGAAGGCAACGTGGCAAATAATGTAGCATGAAGAACGTCAAAGACAATTATATTGACAAAAAGTCCTGGGAATCTAGAGGAGGGTCCTCTACTTGAACAGACAAGCAAGAACGAGTGGACCCACCGAGGCCTGATAAGTAGTTAATCCAAGCAGCCAATTTGTATCCTTGTTTCTTTGTTGTCTTCCCATCATCTCTTCTTCCTTCCATCTGTAGTTATGTATATATATACATTACCTAGAAGAACTAGTCTGTGCTTTATGCCTCCATGGTTCAGCAATCAGGCGAGTCGGGACATTTAATTGGAGTGGATCTCAGCACTCATGCTTGGAACACAGGGATATGTCCTCAGTCTTGTAACCCTGCCTGAGCATGGACTCCATGCTGAACAAATGTAAGCCAAGATTTGAGAGATGGAAAAGGGTTGCCTGAAGCTACATCTGTCTTTGCCTTGGATTATTTATGTAGTTTCACATGTTATTTACCCTTAGCAATCCAGCGGATAAGAAAGCTACTGCCTCTTGGATGATTTAGGTTATTTAATCAATACCTGCTTTCAGTTACACTGTGCAAGAGGGATGGTAAAATAGCCCTTACTAGTACCTGCCATCCTCAAAGTTCATGACAGTATTTTTATTTTATTTTTTTTACAAGAATCACTTACAGCACCAGACCTGACCAGTTCCTCCAAGTTGGATCATTTAGTGAGTAAAATCAGCCAATTAATGGGAGTGGAGTGGAGTGGAGTGGAGTGGAGTGGAGTGGAGTGGAGTGGAGTGGAGTGGAGTGGAGTGGAGTGGAGTGGAGTGGAAAGGGAAGGAAGGAAGGAAGGAAGGAAGGAAGGAAGGAAGGAAGGAAGGAAGGAAGGAAGGAAGGAAGGAAGGAAGGAAGGAGGAAGGAAGGAAGGGAAAGTAAAGCAAAGAAGGAAAAGAAAGCTCAATTTCTGGGGGCATAATAAAGAATACTCATGAATTTTCCCTGTTGATATAGATGTAAAAAACTAATTTATAATCACAAACAACCCATACATTATTAGCTTGCCTTAGAAAAACAACTTGTAATTTTATACTGGACTAGAGTCAGACTTCATGTTTTATTCAACGGTGTATTGGCAGAGCCTAGCACAGTACTGAGGTTTCTAGTTAGAGAAATTTCAAGTTTTCTCAACATGTTGGAATGAGGTAGAGTTGGGTGCCAGCACCCTTTATTGGCTTTGATAAGAAATAAAAAAAGGCCAGTGGAAGCAAAACAGGAGAAATGTGTAATCCTAAAGAATATATACACATATACAGGTTGGGGCAAAAGTAGATTTACAGTTGTTTATATGGAAAATAATACAATGCTTAATAAATAATACCAGAATAAACTCTGTGTCTTGCGTACTCACAACTGTAAACCTACTTTTGCCCCACATTGTACACACAGTTGACCTTTGAACAGTGTGGATTTGACAGCACATGCCCACTTAGATGTGGATTTTTTTAAACTTATGGTATCAATAAATATAGTACAGCACTGTAAATGTCTTTTCTCTACCTTAGGATTTTCTTAATAACATTTTCTTTTCTCTAGCTACTTTATTGTGCAAATGTAGTATATAATACATAAAACATACAAAATATCTGTTAAGTCAACCGTTTATTATTGATAAGGCTTTGGTCAAAAGGCTATTAGTAAAATTTTTAGAAAGTCAAGTTACACATGGATATTCGACTGCTCAGGGGGTTGGCATCCTGAACCCCCATGTTGTTCAATGGTCAACTATATATATTTTTGCTTATGGAACACAAGAGAAAATGCTTGAACTACGATTATAGAAGTAAGTTTGGCTGTTTGCAGGGGTAGAACTTGAAAGTGTTAAGCCTCCATTCTGTTCCATTTGGCATTCAACAATGTTCAGGAGTACTAGTTTTATTGCTCTTGACATTTTTCTGTATTCTTTCCTGGTTGTTTTTTCATACCTTCCCAGGAAGGCACAATTATATTATTAACAATAATCCACAATTCACCAATAAAATAATATAATCTGTATAAACTAACAGGGACACATGTAGTCCAGAAAGTATGTAACCTTATTCTAGAAAGTGTCAAATTAAAGTACATTTTTAGAAACAATTTTAAAATATAATTCAAGTAACACAAGTATAAGTTGCAATGACAACATTGATTTTTATCTTAATAGCACCTCATAGTTCACAAAGCACAATAGATGCTACTCATGGTCACTATAAATAAATACTTCTGTTTATGGTCTCTGTGGATACAGGTGCATTTTGTCCCAATCAGGGACTGGGGGAGTATATATTTGTTCTGACAAATAAGAGTAATAAGCTGTATCCCTCAACTCAGAACCAAAGAAAATAACTGAGTTGTCTGACGGTGACAAACAGTTGTAATAAAATGTTTGATTCGCTAAACTTTCCTGTTTCATCAAGTTAAGCTATCAACATGCTCAACTCTCTGTCAGCCCCACTGACAAGCTAAGTCTTAGTGGGTACAAAGATATGCCCTCAAAGCAAATGGCAAAGCGACATTCTAAGGTCAACCAACGAAGTATAAGCTCAGAATGGGGGGGAAATCCATCAGATGAAAGTACCCCTATGGCTGGAAGACATGGAAAATTTCCAAGTGCAATTAAGGAGTCCAGGATATATATTCAAGCTGAACACCACTAAAGCAAGTGGTAACCTAATCAGTACCGTTCAAGCTTTCCCTTCCTTCCTTTATGCAAATTTTTATTGATCACCTTTTTAAGTGACAGACATCATAATACTAGGGACTGGAGATATAAAGATACTCCGACATGGCCTAGGCATTAAGGATTCACAATACAGCAAGAGATACATATGTGTAAACATAAGGACAACAGTGCTATGTGAGAATCATTTCATATCAATATGCCGAATCCTGACTTTTAAATACTGTCAGGTCTATAATGCAAAACATTGGAGGGTATATAAATATTTTATATACCTCTGTGCACCGAACGGATCCCTTAATATCAACTAATTATAAAATTCAAATTTAAATCAAACTGCTCCCCACATAGCACAATCTATATCTCTTGGCCCTGTCCAAACATTGAATGTTCCACAATCAATAGTACTTTTAGTATACCTGCTACAATTCATATACATTATGCAAAAATAGCACCTTTACATTCCAACTAAGCCTGTTTTGCCATGACAACCTTCTTTTTTGTAATCTTTTAACCTTAATTTTGTGCCTCATGTCTCAATTCACCCAACCATCCCTCAAACCCAAATAGGAAATCTCTTTCCTATGATCACTTTTGATTATGTACTTTTTCTACCTGATGAACACCTCTGAGGCCACCCGCCTACTTGGACAACAGTACCATCTCGAAATTATTGTTATCACGTTAAAAATGAGTGATGCATAATACTAGAAATTTAGTATTAAAGGCATTTTCAGTATCCCTGACCATTATGGTGATCCCTGGTAACAGTCTTGAAGAACCAGCTCAAACAGAACCTCCTCTGTAAGTCCGCTCTTGACTACCTTTGGCTCTAGATTGTGTTTGTTTCCTTTGTGTTACACACACTTTGCAAATGCTTCTATGAGATTGTAGTTCTGAATTTTTTCTTCTTCTCAGGAAATGTTTTAATAAAGGGGACTAATACGTGCAGATGGTGAATGAACTGACTGGCATCTCTGTGGAGGGCTGTGAAGAAGAGATTTTTACATAAGTGTTTAAAATCATTCTCAGAATAAAGGAATGGACAGGAGATGTTGAGGGACCCAGAGGCTTCCCTTTACTGCCCACAGGAAGAAGAAAGCAAAGGAAGGAACTGTACAGGATCCTGATGAGACATGGAGCCTTAGAGGGAAGGACTCATGGCAGAAGTGATGGTGTTGGTGAGATTTGGCAAAAAAAAGCAGGGAGGAAAAATAGATACAATACTCCAACCTTTCTCTCTTTCTGTACTTGAATCTCCTGCTAATGCCTTCCATTGGCTGAACTCGATTGGAAACTAACCAGCAGGGCTGATAAGGTGATCCACTCCATAGGGATCAGGCTCCAGGGGCACAGAACAAGTTAGAAAAGCATAAAAGGAAAGGGCCAACAGTAAATGGAGACTAGTAAGCACACAAACTGCAAAAAAGTAAAAATAAAATAGTTGGCTGCCTTTTCCACAGACGAAAATATATTTTATTTATAATCTTCCATTTCCTGTAGTTTTGAATTTTTTTTTTTTCTTCTCAGGAAATGTTTTAATAAGTTCAGATGGATTTCTGGGTTTCTTGATAGAGGTAAGGGGCCTAATTAGCCAATCTGAGTCTTTTGTGCACAAGTATAACTTATTGTCTGTTGTCAATAAATATGTTTTTTTGGACTCATCCATTAACCTTTCTTTAAGGTTGGTTGGCATGACTTATTCCTCCAAAGCTTGGATGACTTATTCCTCCAAAGCTTGGTCACCTCAGGGTACTGCTTTCACACTAAAGACATGATGCCATATTTTAGATTTTGTTATTTACAAGACAAAAATTATTTGCAGCTTTACTGAACTAAAAGCTACAAGTTAATTTTAGCCTTACAGAGTTATTTAAAAAAAACAAAAAAAACTCAGTCAAGAGATGAATCAAACATGCTAAAGGGTCATTCAGCATTCTCTTTTGCCTATTTCCAAGTAAGTTTCTGATACTTTTTCTTAGAACCTATTTAAGGATCTGTCAAGCTCCCTCCTCACATTTCTCTATTTTTAGAAATAGTTTTAGGAGAACAAAATCATTACAGTCACAGAAGAACCCTGGTTTTTGTGATTATTTTCTAGAGAACACAACCAAGGAAACAGAGAAGACAGACATCATCTCTAATATAGAAAATTAATTTTTAAAAAAAAGTCTTTATTGATTTCAGAGAGAGGAAAAGAGAGAGAGAGAGAGACATCAATGATGAGAGAGTCATTGATCGGCTGCCTCCTGCATGCTCCCTACTGGGGACAGAGCCTGCAACCTGGGCATGTGCCCTGACAGGGAATTGAACCCCGATTGCCTGGATCCTAGGTTGATGCTCAACCACTGAGCCACGCCTGGCCGGGCCGAAAATTAATTTTATGTTAACTTTTTAATTTTGCTTTTGCAAGGTTTATAAACATTTCGAATTTTAACCTAGGCAGTGGTTTCCCCATTGGACTCGTATGACCTTTGTTTAAACATCTGAGGTTCTCTTTCCTGTTCCAACTTGGGAAAGAGAATTGCAGAGGCTTCAAAATCTTTTGTTGGCGGTAGACATGGATGTTGTGTTTTGTGTTTCCTTAGTCTTTCATTTTTATTAATGCTTTATTTTGCTTCTTTGGAAGCTGGGATAGCTTGTTCTTTGGAGCTTTCTCTAACTCTACTTCTGATTCTTTTTGGCTCTTATGCAAACCAGAGAAGCATCAGTGTTGGTCTCCAGACATTTGAAAGACTTGTCAGCACTTCTATTTTGGATTTCTGCTGTGTGTCCTTTCATGCTGCTTTCTAGTGCAAATTCAGTACAACTCAGTTTATCTAATCTAGAATTCCTCTCGGAAGGGAGTGTGAACTTGCATTTTTCATTTAAATATACAAAACTAGCTCCCAATACTGATGTGTAGTGCCTTCTGCGATCAGAGTTGCTCTCGTTTTCACTTGTGTGAGTCAGACAGCAGCATTCTCTGGCTATAAAAGTAGCCTCTGCGAAGGTGATCAAGAGGAAGAGAGGATCGTGGGAAGGTTTTTTAAAAAGCCTGGATTTCCCTAGGACTGCAGATTTGGCTGTCAGCAATAGGCTGCTATTGTTCTAATAGTGAATTATTTACGATATCTTAAAATATAGCTTTTCATTTTTTCAGAAAATGGTGCCCATCCTGTGAGGGTGAGGGCAAGGCAACATTATTGCACAAGATCTGGTTTTCAATTTCATAGCATTGTTGCCTATATTTCTTATTAGCCCTTAAATATATTGTAGGTCATACTATTTTTATGTGTCCTTACCTCTATTTTAAAATCCTAAATGCAGAGATGCAGAATTTCCCTTGAACAGAAAAATGAAAAGTGATCAGTCTTAGAGCCTAGGAACCAAGGCAAGTGCTGAAACCACCTTCTATAATCTAGTTCTAGGGAATATTATGAAGTAAGGAAAATGGAAATTTCTCAGATTTGTTAAAATATTGCCAAAGTATTTTTATGTTGCCTTCTTGGCCACCAAAGCTTCAGCAGGGTAGTCAATTATGGCTAAATATAATATTTTCAATTGCATGAAAACCCATAGACACTAACTATTTTCCAACAGAAAAGATCCTACTCTCAGAAACACAACAATGGGGACTGAATAAGTTAATCAAATAAACTTATACTACTGCTCACTAAGGAGTGACCCTCCTAGGTACTGAAGAGTTTAATCCAGTAGTGTTATTTTCTAAATGCCCTATATACCTGATACCTCATGGAAAATTATTTCTCTGTCTGTGGATGGCAGTCTCAATGATCATTGTGTTTGGGTTAGGTGTGGAGTGTATTAGAAATATTTATCTGAAGTTCATTGATTATTATAATCAACTGCTAGGTAAATTTTATTCTTATGAAATGCTGAGCAAAAAAGAATGTTCTCTTTTGAGTTTTTAATGTTTTACTGGCAGTAGTATATTTATCACTTTATTTTTCTCCCCTTGAATTTTAACATTATTTTATGGTCACATTCATTTAGAGATTTTTCTAATATGAATCACATTACTGCACAATATCTGGTCTTTTCCTTCCCCTGGTCAATACCTATAAGTCGTAACACTGCTTAGTTGATGGAACACTCTTTTGGTCCCAGACATTTAGCTTATCAGTTCAGTGATCAGCTACTAATATTCTAAGTTACATTTTTAGCAGCACCTATATCCAAGTGTATCTGACCAAATCCAAAACTGGGTCTCTCCTGATAGCCTTTAACCCTTAATCTCCTCCCCGAATGTGAAGACTAGCATGTTACTTGGAATCAGAGCAAATGTTCATATCTGTGAGTTGGCCTACTCACTAAAATTTATTGATAATCTCAAAATGAATACTACTGGTAATTTCCTTGTCATTTGCAGACATGCACAAATTGGCAAGGAGTGTAAATCATCTGACACACATGTTCCCAGCTGAGGCCGAACAAGGCAACACTCCGCCTTTGGCTTCAGTTCTCGTTCAGAAATAATGAATATAGAGATGGTAGGAAAGAGTTTGGTGTAACGCAAAAAACTCTAGCTCTGTGTCAGTTGAGTGATCAGTTCAGTTTAAATCCCAATTCTGGCATCTGTTGAGGGGAAGCCTCAGGCAAACCAGTTAACACATTTAAACATTGGTTTCTCTTTTATAAAATAAAGAAAATAGAATCTACTTGGGTAAGTTTTTTTTAGGACTTAAAATTATACTCTCGGGTATACAGATAGATTAGATAATATAGACATAGACATAGACATAGACATAGACATAGATGTAATAAAATATACACTCAGTGTTTAAAATGACTTTACAGAATATAGCTACCATAAATAATGAGAATCGACTGTACATAGGCTGAGTCCAACCAAAACTTGCTAAAGACCATTTTTAACAGGCAGTCAGTGTCATCTTAGAGCAACAGAGACTAGAAAACCCAAGAGAAAAACTAAACTCTATGATACATGTTAAGAAAATTCAGTAAGGTGGCTGAATAAAAAAATGTATAAAAATCAATATTCTTCACATGTGTTGATATTAGGAACTAAAACTATTTTATCTATTTAATAATTATTAGATTATATCAGGAAATCACAGTAACTTGCAATTGATAGAGATAATTGGAGGTTAGACCTTTACTCCCCTGAAACCTGTCCAGGAACTCTGACCAATTTGGATGGCAAAGAAACAGTCAGGTATTTTATTACTTAAATGCACAATAAAAGCAAGAATAGCAAAGGTAGCAGCTTACTACATCTCTTGTCTCATAGGACAATACCTAAACGAAAGGGTACAGATGATAATGCAACATTAGTGGTGGGCAACCTGTCGCTGAGGAGCTGGTCACAGGCTGTAGCTAACCAGTTGCATAGTCTGCAGCTGTACCGTGAGGATGAGGGCAAGGCAAAAATCCTCATACCTCCCAGAAACTTGAAGAGAATGAGAAACTATCTCACAAATTGTTTTTGTGAGATGGGTAGGTAAGAAATGGCCTTGTAGCAACTCCTCACAAGACCTATGCTTTAATGTACCAGGAGGATCACACGGTATTCTGCCAAGATCAACTGCGGGCAAGCCTTCCTCCTTTGGCCTATGTGGATTTGTGCAAGGTCGTTAGGGCATCAGCCTGGATCAGGACCTGTTACCCTATGGTATTTAACAATGAAATGAAGTCTTTGATCAAGTCCTGACAAAACTATAAAGAGTTACTAGCAATCATTCAAAAAGTGGTCATGTAACTGGTTTTGTATGTCAAAGCAAACTACACTATGACCAACACCTAACTCAAAGGCTCACTCTGAGGTGGACATACTAGTATCTGCTGGGAGGGCCAGTAAGTTGGATCATTCCACAAAGAGCTCCGTTAAGTAGAGAAGCACAAGGTGACCAAGACTATACAACTCAGGTTCTGCTACAAAGCTTTGGGGAAATGGCCTTGCTTTTCTTGGGATTCTCTTACTTCATTTGTGCTAAGGCAGTGGGGTTTCTGAAAGCTTTCAGCCATATCACATTCTTAAACACCATTTATTTTAACTAGGCAACATATATTTCTGACATCTCTTTTACTAATCAATAAACATTTTGGCCATTTTCATAACATATTTGAAGTGATCAAGTAATAGCTTTGAGTACATATTTCTCAAATGTTAATCTCTCCTAAATTAGAGATGAAAATCAGTCTGTACCAAACACCACACACATACACTGCGTCTATTTGAGCATACTAAAAAAATTACCAAATAACTATGTAAGGGACAGACTAGGTATAATGGAAAAAAGATCCCATTACCATTTACCAAAGTAATATTAAAAAATAAACAGATTACCAAAGAACTTACTTCCTAAGTAGTAGATAACTTCTAGACGAAGAAAAAAATTCCAATGTTACTGAAGGACATGAAAGGAGACATGAAAGTATGCTGTGCTTTTGATTAGGAATATAACATATCATAAATATGTCCTTTCCCCCTAAATCAGTCTATTAAATTAATATAATTTCAATAAAATATCAATGGCAATTAGAAAAGATTACTTTAAACATCATATTTAAGAAAGCAAAATAAAATTTAATTGAGGAAATTTTTCATAAAGAAGTATAATGTGCATTAGTCTGTTAGATATTAAGCTGTATTTTCTAATTAAAACAATGATATATTAACACATTAACAGACAAGTCAATGGAATAGCCCCCAAAAGATCAGAAATTTAAAAAATATGTAGAAATTTTTGTATAGATAAAGTTAATATTTGAAATCATAGGTTGAAAATAGATAATTAATAAATTTAATTGGGGCATTGGTTAACCAACTAAAAATATCTTTCTGAACAGTTTTATACAAAAACAAATTCTAGGTGCATTAGGGACTTAAATGTAAAAAATAAAACTTAAAATTCAGGAAGGAAATTTGGAAAATTTTTCTTTTATGTTAGAATGGGAAACTTCTTTATATCTATAAAATAATGTCATAAAATAATGGCTTTGATTATATAGTTCTAAAACAATTCTACATAGTAAAATACTGAAAAATATAAAATTAAAAATTAAAATTTCCAGTTCATAGAACAGGAAATTAATTTTCATAATAAATAAAAGTTTTCTACAAATCAATGAGAACAAATAACAGCAACCCAAGTTAAAATGGGTAAAAGATTAAAACAGGTCAGAGAAATACAAATATAAATGGTCCTTAAGTATGTGAAAATATGTTCACACTCAAATTCATTCATAAAAAGACAAATGTAAGTTAAAATTTTAAAATAGCTTTTCAATTAGCAAGCATTAAAATTTTGCAAACACATTGTGTTGATGAGTGTATATAAAATAGGCACTTTTGGATATATATTTTTCTGGGAATGTAAAATGATACTATATTTATGAAAATGATTTGGCAATATCTATGGAAATTTGATACAGAAGCAGCAATTCCATTTCTTGGAATTTGTTCTAAGGCCATGCTTGCATAAATATATGCATATATTCATTGCAGAATTATTTGTAATAGCACAATATAAAAAACACCTTAAACAATAGCACTGATTAAATAAATTATGGTACATTTATATAAAAGTTTGGTTTAAAAAAAGAATGAAGGCGATATCATGTATGGTATAGAATAACCTTCAGAATATATGCTTAGTGAAAAAAGCAAAGCACCTAATATTATGTTGTATATTTGTTAAAAGGAAAATAATAAAATACACATGTCCAGTTGTCTACATGCAGAGAATGTCTCTGAACAAGGACATGAGAATCTTACTCTAGTGGTGGCTCCTGAAGGAAACTCAGTTGTTGAGAGATTTAGTTTTTATTTTATACTTTCTTGTACTTTTGCTATTATATTATGTATATATTTAAAAAATATATAGGACTTATTCTAAATATTTCAAAAGAATGTATGAATATTTATCAGCTATTTATCACGAAAGCAAGGTGCCAAGGATAAGAACCAGATTTGAATTCTAGAGAGACAAGTTGTCTAGCCAGGTAACTACCCATCAGGAACAGAGCCAGAATGTTGAAAAATGAAATTTAAGACCTAAATCAAAGAATACAAACTGTCTGCTCCAGCATCAGCCAACCTTATTTTAGGCAACATATATGGCTGTCTCCAGGGTATTACTCAGCCTGTCTTGGCAATTTGGAAATCATTTAAATAATTTCCTTAACTTAAAGGCACTAAAATCAATAGCATTTACAGTATTGGATTAATTCATTCCCACTCACTATCTACCAGCACAGATGTTTTCAAACTAATTTTAGTATACTTTAAAAAAAAAAAAATTTTGTGCAGCATCTCAATATCTATATAAATAAAATGAAGCTGTTCTACTTGAGAGATGGAAGGGAAGTAGGCCAACCAGTCCATGTGCTTAAACTTTCTTGCTAAGATACTGTTCTCAGTAGCCCACACACTTTATCTCATTGAATACAGCTTGAAAACACTTTTTTATGGAGAAAAAAAAGTAAAGATAAAGATAAATAGACATTTATTTGTTGGTAACATAAGGATTCTCCTACATGTAGCAAGATAGGCCATGGTGGATTAATTACTTGCTAGCTACCACACCTTCTCTGCATTTAGAGTTATGATTGCTCATTAACTCATTTGATATATGACCATTATGATTGTTAGTCTTGTCGTGCAGAAAATTATGACTGACACCTTTTTTTTTTACTTCCTTAGTACAGTAGAGGTATGAAGAGTGTCAAGTCTATATATTTATGCTAAAATGATTTCAGTTGAGTCTATTTAAATGCCTGCTTCCTTCTTTTTTAGCCTTATTTTAACATTCTAAACTGTTTTAGAGTTGGTTTCCATCCTTCTGCTTAACTTCTTGCTACTTAACTCTACATACAGGCATTTGTTAACAAACTTCATGAGCTTTAGTTCAGTGGCTTTTAAATTTTATTTTACATATAGACTTCCTTCGGACCATTTTTCAAAATGCACAAGCTGGTTTCTATTCCCCACAATAGAATGTAATAGATACTCTGAATGGCACTCTTTGATTAAGACAAACTATAAAAGTTGATAAAGTATTAAAACAATAATTTAAATTTTATAGTCATCACTGAGCATACAAGAAAGTAAGACATTTGCAATGGCCAAGATAAAGTGAAAGCAAAAATTTGAGAAAGTGAGTTCAAAGCCAGCTTTCCCCTTGTGATCCTGAGCTTCCATTTCATAGCTGCACCACGTACAAGAACCTAAAAGTAACCAGAAATGATGGAAATCTAGCAGGAGACTACTGCAAAGACTCAATGTAAGGTGAAAGATTAATAAAGTACCAAATATTAAGTGGGTTACAAGAAAACTAGCTCTTCTTGAACTTGAAGAGTTGGAGGGAGAAGTTGGAGTATCTCTTACAGAGGTTTACAGCCTGAACACATGGTACCTAAGAATGTAGCCAAAAAAAACTCAAAAAAATAATTGACTTGAAAGTGATCTAAGCTGGTAAACAATAGAAGCAAATAAAATTCCTGTCATAAGGAACACAAACAGAAGTATCAAAGAATTTTCAAGATTTAAGGAACATGAGCTTAGAGTTAAAAAAAAAAAATCACCATGGAAGCAAACAAGTGAAAGTCAGAGGGAAAATAAAAACCAGCATGATTAGCCACACAAATACATCATTTATTTAATGTATCCAATGGAGCCTCTCAAATAAGAATATAAAATATGAATCAAGAAATGGAAGAAGTGCCTGATGAAAATGTTCACTATCTTAATTTTGGTGGAGACACATGACTAAATATACTTGTCAGAAATTCTTCGAATTGTACACCCACAGAGTGAATATTACTGTTTGTAAATTAGAACTCAATAAATCTGATTCAGTGTAAGAATCACCATCTATAAAGATCTTTTTTAAAAAAGCTGTGGGACACAAAATGATCATTTGAGGGACATTTATAGCTTTAAATGCTTCTGGTTTTGAAGAATAAAGGCTGAAAAAATCTAAAACATCAACTTTAGACAATAGGAAACAAAACAAAACAAAACAAAAAAGTCTAAAGATAATAGAAAAAAGAAATCATAAAATAAATGCTTAAGTTAATACAACAGGAAACAAATATTCAGTAAGAATTGCCAATCAGACAAAAGTTGACTTCTTAGGAAAGATTTTTCAGTAGCCTCAGTAGCACGTCACCACCAGAACTCGTTTGAAAACAACTCAGTGGATGAATGACAGCTGCCTCACTAACCACAGAAGGCCAGCCCACAGCAGCTGATGCATTCTGATAACCATGCTTCCACAAGCACTTGCACCTCCATGATTGTGGCAATCCTTGAACTCCATGCTTGCCAAGTCCTGTATAAATGTTCTCTGGTTTACTCAAAGAGACTGTAACAAATACAGCTTTTTCAGACAATCAGTGTAGTTTTCTTCATTGGTTACCATATACTTCAGGAAAGTTCTCAACCGGATCAAGGCTCTCCCTTGGTTTTTTTGAACAATGGCAGTGCCCTTCTTTAGAGAGGAACCTTGCCGCTCAACTGTAAACATGTAGCCCAGACTCCTTCCCCCTGTTCTGCTGTACCACTCACTGTACCCCTACATTCCTTTTAGAGATATATGTAAGCTGCTATTACCACAGTTCCATGGAATCATCCTCTTTTTTTCTGTATTCTCCATCAGGTACCAGCATCTACCCATCTCTTAAGCTAGAAATCTGGGTTTTATGCTTAACACCTGTCTCTCTCTACTTTCCCATATCAATCAATAATTTTATCTCCTACAAATGCCTCTAGTCCAGGAGTTCACTCCAAAATCACCTGGACAGATTTAAAAAATGCTGAAGCTTCAGTTTAAATTTTGATTGTAGTCGTCTGTGGCATAGAGGTGCTGGGGATCAGGATATTTCAAAGCTGCTTAGGTGTCCAATGTGAAGCCAAAGTGGACCAAGCTCTGCCCCATCTCTCCCCTCACTTCCATTATCAACTTACTTTAGGTCGTCACAATTCTCACATGAATTATTAAAACCATTATTAAGACCAGTTAACTAGGTTTTTGGTCTTCGGTATTACTCACATTAAAATTATCCTTTGCACAGTTGTATAGCATATAGATTCTCATGTCTCTCTGCCTTTTAAAATAACCTCTCCATGACTACCCATCAATAAATGACAAGTCCTACAGCAACTTTGGTCAAGCACCCTCTATCAATGATGTAGGGCTTCATTTCTTGCTATTCAACTTTTTAATATAAAGTCACTGACATCTTTACCATCTTATACATAAACTGTTGTGCTTTTCATTCTGCCTAGAATGCCTTTCTTCATCTCTCCACCTCACTAACTAGTAATCTAGTTCGACTTATCTACTAGTTTATAAAATACGCAAATGTCTCCTTTTCCAGGAAGTTTTCTCTGACTCTGAGGCAGGATAATTTTACTCTTCTTTATGCTCCCAAGATACCCAAAGCTTAATCTTCCTTATTTCCTTTACCAAGTCTTATCATGCCCCTATTTTTCTGCCTCCCTCCATAGGCTATATGCTTCTTGAGTCCACTCAGAGTTTGGTTCAACCCTTGACATGGTTTGGACTGATGGGCAACACAAGAATCAATACAACTAATATTTATATTGAGTTTGTTCATAACACATATACACATACATAAAATAGTAATAGAGTTGGACAAATGGGACAGTAGCCATATTAATACAGCAAGACAGGAACACAGAGGAAGCCATTTACTGCACAAAGCCTGGAAGATGTGGGTGGGGATGTTCGGAAGACATGCCTGACTAGGAGGAGATCAGCCTCCATCTAGAACTGAACTCATTGCAGCAATTGCCATTAAGTATGTATTTGTTTCACCAGACCCAAAAGGGTCTTGATTTGAGCTTCGTTTACTATGCATTTGGATATTTTTGCTTTCCAGAATATCAGTTATAACCACCACATTTTTATTTTACAGGCAGGGACTCTGCTAGAGAATTTCCAAATGGTAATTTATGGTAATAATAAGTGGTCACAATGCCTTGCCTACGGTGAATTCTCCATGATACAGGTACTTTCTTTGGTACTTGCATGTGTAATAGCCACAGAACTATAAATAATATTGCTTGACTATGTGAACCATGGTATGAGCAGGGAGGGGGCGATGAGCTCTTCTGCAGATCTTTTCCTGCCACCAGCTTGTATTTATCATTGAACCGCTCTTTCTATTATACATTTCAAACCTTTCAGCAGCCATCACCAACCATCTGAACTTTCAACACTTCAAATAAAACAACAAAACATGGAACTCAAGAAATCTGGAAATTAAAAAAAAGAAACCTGGAGACTCAGTGGGTGAAGTGGTTTGTGTGGGACACACTCCTGTTTATCTTTTCATTGATTCCATTTGCTTAAATATTTGTGACAGAAGCACTTGCGTTGGCTGAATTTTAGCTCTAGCTCTAGCATACTGGAAAAGTAATATCTAGTGGCAACTTCATTATCACAAAATTATGATGCAACCAATTTGGCTGCCCCGTGGAGTTCATTAGAAAGTGATTCTGTATAAACTGGGTGAGAAATAAAGATGGAGAGTAAACAGGATTGAGTTTTCAGAGAATATTTGCTTAAAATCATCTCCCTGGGAGTAATTTAAGATTTTAGAGTCATTATTAACTCTTTCAGGTCAGCAGGGCAACATTTAGTGCACTAAACAGTCACTTTCTCACTAATTTTCTCTCTTAAGTGTTTCTTTAGCGACCTAAATGTACTTATGCACTGTTCCAAAGTTTTGATCACAGGTTTGTGGAAATTTAATAATTTTCCTCCAGGATGAAAATGTTCTACTTTTCTAAGATTGTTTCTTTTCCTCTGAGGAAAACCTTCCCTGCCCCCCCCCTTCCTCTAACTTCAATCCATTGATGTAATATAGTTTCAAAGAAAACACATCAAGCTCCTTATTCTGGCCCATTAGGGTCTATGGACAATGAGATTGCCCTTGTGACCAATGCAGTGCAATGTTAATCAACAACAGGGGCAGTTCTCCACCCCATGATGAAGGCCAGTGTTGGGAAAGACACATGTGTTTCCTTCTTGTTTATGGAAGATCTGCATGAACACTGATTGAAACTCTATCTGATGATAGAAATTACCTGGAACAAGAGTTTCTAAAGAGCAAACACTTGTACTTGGTTACCTTTGTTTGAAGGCAGGAGAGTTGGCATGTCCAGCTGGATAGAGGCCTGTGTGCTGGCAGGTCTTCTGAGGCATAAAATAATAAGAGTTTCTTTTCTTTTTATCTGCCTTTTCTTCTGTGCTTTAGCAATAACTGAACACGAGACAACTTTCTTAAATTTTTTCTATTGGAGCAATTGTTTCCAAACTCTGTCTCTGTCAGACATGACTGATGACACTCATATGACTTGGGCTCCTCTCAGGTACATTCCCTAGTTTAATTCCAAGTTTAATTCCCCCTCTCTCATTAAGAAAGCCAGGAATGGAACTGAATGTTATAAATATAACCATATCCTCTCACATCTATTAAAAAATGGCTTTAAAAACAATGTGATTTTTTTTGGTATTTTAGCTTTCAAAAGTAAGACATTATTTGATACCTCTTTGTTTTTTGTTTTTGTAATTTTATTAAATGTATTAGGGTGAGATTGGTTAATAAAATTATATAGATTTCAAATGTACAATTCTATAACACATCATCTGTATATTGCATTGTGTGTTCACCAGTCAAAGTCAGGTCTTATTCTGTCACCATATATTTGACAACATTTGCCCTTTCTACCTCTCCCACCCCTCTTTCCCTTTAGTAACCACCTGTGTCTTGTCTGTGTCGATGATTTTTTGTTTGTTGGTCTTGTTTGCTCATTTGTTGCTTTCAGTTTTATATCCCACATGACTGAAATCATATGGTTCTTGACTTTCTCATTTTGACTTATTTCACATAGCATGTTATGCAAATGACCATTTCATATTATTGTTTCAGGACCTAGTACCTGAGAAGTGAAGATTTGATTAATAATAGAATAGAAATAAAATTTAGATGTTTCTGATTCAAAATTTGTGATACTTCATAACACCTATACATGGTCTCTGTGACTTAAATTGTTTAATATAGTCTTTAATTATTCAGTGCCCTCAAAGCATTTTCAATACAAAAAAGTCCTTCATGAGCCTTAAACCTGTGAGTTTCAGCTACAAATTCTTATGCAATGAAGGACATTGAAGATTATAATTTATATATGATATAGTACTCCGTGGACCTTAATTTTATTGATAAACTTACTTCACTTTGTCTACATGATTCCCTCTAACATTATATTAAGTTTCATGTGGGAGTTTGTGAATTCATTCAGAATAGTAACAGACTTAAGTTTTCTCCCAAAGTCTTTAACCATGTATCACATTTATTCAAAATGGTGACCTTCTTTAAAAGACAGAGAACAATTCAGTCAGAAAGAAAATGTGAAAAATGTTTGGTCATTTAAAAAAGTACGATATTTGAAAGTCGTGAAACTCTATTTCCTTACATCTAGTGTATTATAAGGCAAAGCTGTGAATACTAGTTCTGCTTCCAGTTGTAGAACTTGTTATTTACCTTCAGGCCTTAGTGTCCTTATGTGTAAAATGTTGACAAAAGCAGTCACCTCTAAGGGAGTTCTTATAAAAAGTACAAAGCCAATATAACAGTATAAAATATATGTGAGTACAAACATAGAGAGAGTTTATGCAATTAAGGGCTTCACTACTGTAAATTAATACCAGAATAGTACAAAGGCCCCACACTGGAACTTAAACAATTTCTAAATCTCTTCTATTTAACTGTATAACCTGAGAAATTTCATGAACCCCTCTGGGTTGTTTTGTTGTTAATCTTCACCCAATATTTTTTTCCATTGATTTTTAGAGAGTAGAAGGGAGGGAGAAGAGAGAGAGAGAAAGAGGGAGAGAGAGGTTGATTTGAGAGACACACATCAGGTTGGTTGCCTTCCTCATGTGCCTCGACCAGGACAGGATGGAACCTGCAACCCAGATATATGCCCTTGATGGGGAATCCAACCCAAGACCCTTCAGTGCCTGGGTGGACATTCTAACCACTGATAAACATTGGCCTGGGCATCCCTTTTGTGTTTTTCTTTTCATATTCAGCATTGTGGTATTGGTTGATTATTTCATTGCAAATATCACCCCATCAGAAACTTGGGAAGCATGAGGGAGGAGGCTATGGATGGAAAGCAGGGTCCTGGAACCTAGAGAAGCAAACCAAGAGAGATCAGCATGGCACCAGGAGTGCAGCCTGGTGTGCTGGGTTCAGGCAGAGATCTTGGCAGAGCACTAGTCATTACAGGCTAAATTTGTTTCATGGAAATTAGAGGCTGTAACCTAATGAAGAATGTGAGTCTCCTAGAGCTATTCCAGGAACTATAGATACTTAGTTAAGGCAGAAAAGCTACTTTTGACCTCATATTCTGAACATGGTAAGTTCCTATTACACTCTCCGACTGAGATTTATCTGAAGGAATGGTGAAAGGTCGCTGTCTCCTAACCCAAATTCTACCACAGTGTACAAAAGTGTAAAGGACTCAACATGACATCATCTATTTGAAAATGTTATTGTGAGGTTAAGTGAAATGCTGTTTACTATAAATTCTGCACAAAATAGATTATTGGTTTACATTATACAACTCAATAATTTAACTACTTGAGATTGCTTTGCCCACCACATTAATCTTAATCAATAATTAGGATTACATTAGATTTCTGTTCTATTCAGATGGTGACCAAAATATAATTTGCCCAGGTAATATGTAGCAAAACCATAATCATTTACAGGAGAATAAACTTACTAATGAGAGCCCTAAGAGTATATTGAAATTTAGAAAATTTACTTTGATTGGGTTACAATGCTATTGATAGTCAGCATTGTCAGTTTCTTCTGCAATATCAGTGATTATTCACTTTTCTCAACTATTTTTTAATTATTTTCTTAAACTGAGTATTTCCTGCATGGTTCCAGCGGTGCTAAAAACACAGAATTTGAAGAGTACAAATAATTCCCAAACCACAATATATTCCTGATTCCATTATGTCATTAAGTAGTAATTTCAAATCAAAGACCTCCTAATTATGATGGGGTCAAAACAACCTGGCACTTCTTAGGTCCTGTGTTTGCCAACTACCACTTTGGGAAGGCTACATTTGCTATTCTAATGCTCATGTGTCTTGGAAACCCTCCTAGCAAGAGGCAATGCTCTTCATTTTTCCCCTTTTATTGAATGTATGGGGGTGACACTGGTTAACAAAAGTACATAGGTTTCAGGTGCACAATTCCACAACACATCATCTGTACACTGTATTGTGTGTTCACCAGCCTAGCTCAAGTCTCCATCCATCACCATTTATCCCCCATATACCCTCTCTCACCCTGGAAATCACAATGCTCTTCATTTTTTATAATCATGCTTCTAACACACTTTAATGTAATTAGCAATATAAATGCAGACTTTTCTAGATTTCTCAGCTAAAAATCATTACAGCTTACTCACTGTCAGCAGAAAGTAGAGATTTTACCTTATAAAGTATGGAATACTCTAAGCATACTAAATCCCAAGTTATTCTATTAATTAGGAAGAGGAAAAAAAATGGCTATTTACATATAGGGAGTTGAAAGGAATAGGGAACTATCCTATTGCTAGGACAGTATCTTTTATAAGTAGTAGTTCAGATTCCATACTCCTGAGAATGAGAATTCTCTGCGAATGTGAAGTGTCACGTCCGCGTCGCAAGTTGCTTTCTTACAGGAGGATGGTGTTATGTAATTTCTGTTGACTTATTCACTTTTACTTTCTCTCCAGAGTCGGTGTGCCCTAAGCATCGAAGATGTCCTGTGGAGATCAGATTTTCAATCCAGTCTTAACTGTCAGCTTCTTGGCTCTCTCTGAGCCTGGCTCACTCCCTTCACTTTGAAGTGCAGGGTGACTTCAAGGCCTAATAAATCTTGGTTCATATGGTGACATAGCTATTATAAACTTGGACATGTCATTAAAATAGTGTAAAATGGAATAGTGAGATTTCATAAAGCTTCCTTGATTCTTTCCTTAAGTAAGAATGCTATCAACTGACACAGAGTAGATGCTCTAGATGCTCCTTCTCTTTGGTCCCTTGTGTTAGATCTCTTTGGTTTATAGACCATGTTTGTGTTTCTGTGCTATGCTTCTGTGCTATCTGCTAAGCCTCTTTTGTTCACTCCTCCAGCCTGCTTTGTGTGCCCTGGGGTATTCATTAATGGGCTACTTCCCTCTTTCTCTTTATGTCTATTTGTCCAATGGTATACTCTGATAGGAGAATGGAGGTTTGGAAGAGTATGAGGTAGGATATTTTTCCTCAGCCCCTTCCTTGACAGGTTACAGTACATTGACTGTGGTTTTCTACCAAAGGAAAAGCTCCCATTAGCAGGCCTTCAACCTATTCCTTTCATGTCTTGGTTTTTGTTAACTGCACCCTCTCCTTGCCCCTTCAGACCAAAGGTGGCAATTCTGCCATAAGTCTCTGTGGAACACTACACAATGGCCTCTTCATGGTGTTGTCACTTTTGATCTTGCCCAAACTTTTATAATAGTATCTTTTAAAACTCTTCTTCCATGTCTATCTTTGTCTTACCCAGATTGTGCCTGATACACAAGCATCGTGGCTCTGGAATAACGTGAATACGGCATGCTTCACACGCTCACACTCGCTTTCATCCCCACTACCAGGATCACGTTTAGAAATACTCCAGGAATCCACAGAGGCAGATTACGGAAAACTAGAGAAGAAACAAAGCGCTACTGACCAGCTTTGTTGCTTCTCCATTTGAACCCAGAAATCCAGCAGAATAGAGACACGTGCTGAGTTATAAAAAATAAATAATTAAGAACATTTAAGCAAAACTTTTTCAAGTAGAAAAGTACTTAAAAGAAAATGAAAAGATAACTATCTCTCACTTGAGCAAATTTGAAAATTATAAAGAAAGGGAGATATGACTTATATTAATGCAAAATGAAATAACAGGAAATCAAGATAATTTTTTCTGATGTTATTCTCAGAATAGATTTATTAATAAAAATCTTCCACTGCTTATATAGAGGTGATGCTTATATATTTCAGGGGCCAAAAAAAAAATCTACTTAAATATAACTAAAAATAGCATTTCTTAAAATTATGTCTATAACAGCATATGATATAGCTTTCCAGGAGAAAATGAACCAAAAGGCTGGAGAAACATAGTATATAAATATTTTTTAATGATAAGTCTTTGGTGATCACTGAACTATCTCATTATAACCAGTGGAGAGTACATAGTAGCTAAAAACTTTTCTGGTCAGAGGTATTTGAAGAGATGATGACAAATTAAATGTATGAGAAGATTAAAATGACTTTAAAGCTTCTTTCAATATTTTCAATCTGTTTCTACAAAATTATTCTATATTATTTTTATCTTTACTGACAGTCTCAACTTATAGGTAAGATAGTGCCTTTATCTCAGGTGAAAGTCTGGAGAAATTGAAACCTATAGGTGAATAATTCATATTCACCCAATAATCAACCTGAAAATAATGCAGAACTGGCTATTTGGGAAAGTAATTCAAATTGCTACTTCTCCTTGGCTAGTCTAAAAATGGGTGAAAATTTAATAATAAGAGAATGTTTTTGTCTGCCTTCAAGTAGCATGGTTTTATTAATTAGTTTAAAGCCCCACATGTGGTAATAGGAGACTTAAAAACAATTCATTGACTTAAAAAATAAAGCTTCTTTTCTATCCATTGAACATTCAGAGTATGTGTTGTAAATTAGTAGATATCTCTACTCACTCAGTCAAAGACCCTAATGGAAGCTCTGGCATCTTCAAATCATGGCTTTTTCACAGGGTGGCTGTCCCACAAGAGGCACAAATCACTTCAACTTCCTATGGGTGGGCTAGAACTTACCCTAAAGTGACTAAACTTCAAGGGGTCTAAGAAATGAAGTTCATTTATATAGCTAGGAAAAATTTTAGGGTGCATTCTTGTGGGAAGCTATCTTTTTAGTTATAATTACTGTTGACAATTTGAGAGGTCACTGACCAGCCCTCTATTCCAATCCCTTGCTCAAAAGAAAGCTAAACTTTTGTGGGAGGGGTATGTATGGGGTTATTGAGATTAATATGAACCAGAACAATATATGGGCCAGGAAAGATCTTCCCAGAGTTCTGATAAGAAACCCTCAATATTCAGGATACATAAAATAACGTATAGAATGGAACATTTATTAATATTTTAGTTGAACAGATTTTTAAAAACTTTTTATTTTGCTATAACATATAAATTGTTTATTCTTTTAAGCATCAGAATTCTAACCATAAGAATGTACAAAATAGGTTACCTACCACGCAGATCTATTTTAAGAAGTAACTGAATTCCATATGTACAGAGGTTGGCATATAAAGAAGTTCAAAAGCCGTGGCCAGTATCACTTAGTTGGTTGAGCAGCATCCTGTGAACTGAAAGGTCGCTGGTTCAATTCCTAGTCAGGGAACATGCCCAGGTTGTGGGTTTGGTCCCTGGTTGGGGTGCATATGAGAAGCAACCTATTGATGCTTCTCTCTCACATAAGTGTTTGTCTCTCTCTCTCTTCCTCTCTCTCTAAAATCAATAAAAACATTTTTTAAAAAGGAAGTTAAAAATCATGATTTTCTTTCTTATTCCTTTGGACCAAAACATTTTGAGTTTCTCTTGCCTCTGTGGTTTGCCCTTGCTGCTTTCTTTTGCTAGAGTGACCTCATCTCATATTTCATCACTAACCACAAATCTATATTCTGCCTATATTATTCTAGGAAACAACCTCAAAGATCACTTCACCCTTGATCTTCCCAGATTCTCTTATCTGGACTCTCCCTTCACTTGTTTACACCATTTACAATACTTTATTTGTAACTGTGAGGTTATTATCACTTCCTACTTTGAATTAAAGTTGTCTTTAAACTTCTTTATATTTTCCAAAATACAAATTATAGAGTTCTTGCCAAGATGTTTCCTTGAGGATATAATACTTGAGTTGACAGTTGAACAATAGTAGTTATTTAGGTGGAGATAAAAACCTAACAAGAATAGAAGGAGCCAAGATGCGGTATTAAAATAATATTTTTTTAATGAAAAATGAGAGAATAATGCTGATAATCCAAAAAACACTCATTATTACCAATCATTAAACAAATACTATCTGCTATGAGCAAGACACTTAGGAAATGTATAAACTTCTGAAAGATTTGTGGTATATTTTGAAGAGCTTTATGTGATTTGTTGGTGGTGGTTTTTGTGTGTTTTTTTGTAGTGAAAGAGGATTTGTGCTAATTCATCGACATTCTCTCACCTTCTCTCCCGAGTGATTAAGTAAGCATGCTTTCACACCAACTAATTAGGGTTAAGAAGCCCACCTATGGCCACAAATTTTGAACTGATCAACCAATCCACTCAGAAGCAAACCCTAATTTTTTTGCCCTATTTCTAACATCATCTCTCCATTAAAAAGAAAACCTTCGTTTTTGGCTCCATGTCCAGGTGCATATACTCCTGGAGACATATAATGATATACTAGAGTAAAATGTTAATCTGAAATCCAAGCATAATTTATTTTCTAAACTGTTAAGTAATTTAAAATATTTTTAAATTTTACATTAAAGTCTAGATACAGTATGGAATAGAAAGTTATAACAGTTTAGATTTTAAAACAAAACATCAGAGTTCATAGAATTGTATACTCATAATGGCTGTTTCATCTTTTTCCCCAAGATTCATAGGTTTGTATACTCATAATGGCTGTTTCATCTTTTTCCCCAAGATTCATAGGTTACAAATCAACTCAGCTGCTCTTAGGAATTTTTCATTGAAAGAATGTTATTTGAATTTAGACAACATAATATAAAGAATTGTTCACTAGGTAGATAGTTGTTAACTAAATAACTGAAAAGTAAGAAGTGGACATCTAGTGTATCGAGGTAGCAGCTGTGGGAATCAGCTTCCATCACTAAGGGTAAGATAACAAAGAAAAATGCTGGCATTGTTAAAACTTAGAAACTTAGGATTACTGAAACTCAGACCACATCGGGGAGGAGGGGTGCTGTTCAGCTGGGGTTGACATCTCCGATCTTGGGGAGACAACCTCCTGAGACTGGGACTCAGGTCTCTGAGGAGGAGATGCTGGCCTGTTGGTGCTAGTGTCTCTGAAGTTATCACAATGAGGCGGAATTGGCTGTATTGGAGAAACTGCCATCTGACATCTCAACAACAAAAGCCCAGGACCTGATGTCTTCACAGGTGAATTCTACTAAACATGTAAAGGATAAGCAATATCAAGCTTTCTCAAATTCATCTAAAAAAACTTAAGAAGAGGGAACACTCCCAAACTCATTTTATGAAACTACCATTACCGTCATACCAAAGCCAGGCAAGGATGCTTCAAGAAAAGAAAATTGTAGACCAGTATTTGTGATGAGCATAAATGCAAAATCCTCAATGAAGACTAGCAAACCAAATTCAACAGTATATTAGAAGGATCATAACCACATGAAGTGGAATTTATTTGGAATGCATATGCAAATCAATAAACGATACACCACATTAACAGAATGAATGACAAAAATCATATGAACATCTCAATAGATGCAGAAAAAGTGTTTAACAAAATTTAATATGCTTTCATGACAAAAACTTTCAACAAATTAGGTATAGAAGAATGTAGCAAAAAAAATAAAGTCATCCAAATCAGAAAGGGTAATGTAAAATTGTCTCTGTTTGCAAATGACACGGTTTTATATATAGAAAACCCTAAAGACCACACCCAAAAACTGTTAGAACTAATAAATGAATTCAGTAAAGTTGTAGGATACAAATTCAACATGCAAAAATCAGTTGCATTGCTGTACACTAACAACAAACTATCCAAAAAATATGTAAAGAAAACCATTCCATTTACAATAGCATCAGGAGAGCTAAGTGAAATCAGACAGACAGAGGAAGACAAACACTGCATGGTATAACTTATATGTAAAATCCAAACAAAATTCTTTTTTCAGGACAACATGATATTTCTTTAATGACTGCCACCATCAGTGTGGTATCATTGACGTGTCAACATACTGTTAGAATGAGAATAGGATGGATTCTTTCTGGACCATTTTACCTCTTGGAAAAAGAAATACAGCAGCAATCAGTGCCAAGTTAATCCCAGGATGACACCTCTTTTTGTTTTAACTGAATTTTTGGGGGTGAAATTGGTTAATAAGATTTTATAGGTTTCAGGTGTACAATTCTATAATCCATCATCTGTATATTGTATTGCAAACAAAATTATCGAACTCATAGAAGCAGAGAGTAGAATCGTGGTCACTAGAGTCTGGGGCTGGGAGAGGGTAGAGAGATGTTGGTCAAGAACAAAGTTGTATAGTCATAATGACTATACTTAATACTGTGGTGAACACTAAAACTATGCTAAGAGTAAATTTCAGATGTACTTCTCATATACACACATACACATATCTACGTATGGTGATGATACGTTAATTAGCTTGGCTAGTATTCATTTCACTATGTATGTGTATATCAAATCATCATTTTGTACAACTTAAACATACACAATATTCATTTAAATAATAAAAATAAATAAATAAAATTAAAAGCCCTACAAACTGAGTTCATCTGCTAGGATGGAAAGGAACTGTGGCTATTGGGGTGAAAGAGCCTTGCTGGGTTAATGTGATAGAGAGAGAAGGCAGAGAATCAAACAGGAAAGAGCGAGCCCCTGCTTCCCCTTCTAGCCTTAAATCTCCCTCTACCTCCCCCTGTTGGTAGAGCCTAGAGGGAGTCAGCTGTCAAAGCAGAGATGTGGTTCGAGTTCCAGATAAGAGATAAAAGAAGGCCATCTTTTATCAAAATTGACTCAGAGAAATCAATTGCAGTGCTTCCTACTTTCCCACAGTTTAGCTTAACAAGATCCAATGCAGATAATGTAAAAATAGTATTATTCTCATTAGGGCATAGTTGTTGTTGTTTTATATTTATAACATCAGGTTTACATGCTTTCATTCATATTACAAAATAAAATATTATTATAATGTCTGAGAGTCAAGGTGAACTAAAGAAAATAGCCATCCACATACACAAAATAATAAAAGTCACATAGCTTGCAGTAAATCCTGCATCATTAAAATTGCACTTATTAATTATGCACCATACATAAATGTTCAGGGGGAAATACCTGGGAGAGAATATGTTGGATTAACACTATAAAAATGACTGTGATATGCAAGTCAGGGTTCATTTCAAAGGCATTCTGCACAGAAGATTTGCTTTCACACATAGTGGTAGATTGAATTTCTTTGACTTTGTGGTATAACCTGCCTTAGAGAAAGGAGCAAAGATGGAAAGATCTTTTAGTCTTTCATCAGGCCCAGTAATTATTTTCTACACCTATGGCATACCTAAGCAATTCCTCTCCCTAGTTACCTAATTCATTATCAAATTCTTTTTTTTTTTAATATATCGTTTTTTATTTCATAGAGAGAGGAAGGTAGAGGGACAGAGAGAGAGAAACATCAATGATGAGAGAGTCATTGATCAGCTTCCTCCTGCACGCCCCTGACGGGGGATCGAGCCCACAACCTGGGATGTGCCCTGACTGGGAATCGAACCTCGATCTCCTGGATCCTAGGTCGATGCTCAACCTCTGAGCCAAGTCCAACTGGGCATTATCAAATTCTTGAAAAGTCCATTTTACTTTTTCTATTTCTGAAACACTGAATTAAGGGGCCAGAACAATGCCTAAAACGAACAGATTGTTAGTAAATTTTGTAAAGTGATGGGTGAATGAAAGAATGGATATGTATGAAGCACCATTCACAATTCTTTGTGAAGCATATAAGAACTATTATTATATCCCACTTACAAATTGAGAGATTGTGAGACGGTTAACTTTATGTATCAACATGACTAGGCCACAAATAGGGTGACCAGATACTTGATTAAACATTATTTTGTCTGTTTCTGTGAGGGTGATTTTGGAAGAGATTAACAGTTAAATCCTTAGACTGAGTAAAGCATGTTGCCTTTTCTCATGTGGGTGGGCCTCAAGCAATCAGTTGAAGGCCTGAATAGACTAAAAGGACTGAGTCTTCCCAGAATAAGAGAATTCCTCCTGCTCAACTGCCTTTGAACTAGGATATTGCTTTTACCTGCCTTTGGACTTGAACTGAAATATCGATTTTTTCTTTGCCTCAAGCTGTTAGCCTTCAGGTGAGAACTACATTGATTATTCTGTTTCTCAGGCCTTTAGACTCAGTCTGGAAACATAGCATTGACTCTCCTGGGTCTCCACCTTGTCAGCTCACTCTACAGACCTTGGGACTTGTCAGTCACCATAATCTTGTAGAACAATTCCTTATCACTTCTCTGCCTGTCTCTCTCACTCTCTGCCTTTCTCTCTGTTTCTCATTTTGTCTCTCTGTCTCTATGTCTGTGTTTGTCTGTCTCTCCCTGTCCTTCCTCTCTTCCTATATTTATAGATATAGATGTATATACACTTACATGTACACATTACATATACCTATTGATTCTGTTCTCTGGAGAACTCTGACTAATACAAAGAGTGACTCACATAAGTTAAGCAAGGAGATAAAATAGAGACAGAGGATCTCCTGGCTTTTCAACTTGAACTTGCAATGTGTATACTTCCTATCTTCTTTGATGCCACTGTTATAATAATTACCACTACTCCTAGCTGCAATTTATTTTCACTTTCTGCCATCAATGTATTATCCATTTTACCCATTTTATCTCATTCATTGCTTTGAAAAAATTGTGAGTTAAAAACCTGAAGCTGAGTGAATAACAAGTTGACTGAACTTGCATGGCTAATAAAAGCAAACCCTATATTGGAATCCATGGCCTTCTGATTTCAGATGTTGCATTCTTGATCAGCCGTGGCTCCAACATTAACTTGTAGGGTGCCCTTCGACAACTTTCCCTTATTTTCTTTTTGGTTCCTTAACTTTATAAAAATGAAGCATTAAAAATGATGCTCCTTCCAGCCTTGAGAGTGGATGATTACATAATCTTTATAAAGCAGATTTAAAAAAAAAAAAGAATGCAGTGCTCCAGCCACACCTTGGTCAAGGTCAGATAAGCTCAGCCCCAAGCACAAACTCAGCACTAGATTAGCATCTCCACAGTTGTGTGGGAGAGCTGGAAGTTCCCTGGGAGCTTCTTAGACTATCCTAAAGGATGTTGCCTATTTTTGTGTGTCTCTTGTCCCCATCAATTTTGCAATATTGAACTCGATCAGTAGAAAAAATGTGCAGTTAGAAATTTGTGTGTGTGTGTCCACTTTCTCTTCTCTGAATATGGCATGATTTGCTAATATCCTTTCCATGCTCTGGGTTCTTCTCTCCCCACCCCATTCCCATCTCAAGGTCACTGACTCCTGCTTTGCTAGGGCTCAAACACCAGTGTTTCTGTAGCCACACATTTTTCATCTCATTTATTATTCCCTTGGGACTCTGAAAACAAATCTGACAAGCTAAGCAGGTTTTACAAAGAGCATGTTACACAGATTGTTAAATTTGTTTTTACCAAGGAAAAAAAGGGGTCTGTCACCAGATAACTTTAGAAAAGACTAAATTAACCCCAATTGCATTAGTTTTTATTTTTTAATTATAGAACTACTCAGAGCTTTTAATGTGTAAATGTGTTCAATTAAACTTCAAGAGGAGGCTTATGCAATAGGTCTTACACTTCTTTTTACTCCAAAACCCCCTTTGCTCACAGCATTCTGTAGGATTAAATTTCCATAGAAAATATTTTGGAGTCTAAACATGTCAATACCTTTGGATTTTCAACAAGTAAATAACTCAGTGTATTCACCTTTCCAGAAGACATAATTAAACAGAAGCTAACTTTCTTTAGGTCATGGGAGTAGGTACTGATAACTCTTTACCTGTGAAGGAAAAAGTAGTTTGGGAAGAGTCAGGGAGTTGTAAGCATCTTAATTACAAAGTGATGTAATGAAACTATGCTTCTGCACCAAGGTAAAAATTTAAAATACTAAAGCACATTATTCATTCACTAAATCTCAAAAGTATAATGCATTTAACATATTCTTTGGCAAACAAAAACTTAGAAGTTAGTCACACCATAAAAACATCAAGGAGCCCCACCTTTGGCATATGTTTCTTTTGATATTGTAAACAAGATCACAATGAGTCACCTGATTCAAATGTTGTTTGTTATATATATTCTCTATCTGTAGGATATAGTATGAGACAAGGAATTCTAGAATAAAGAATAAGTGCATTTTTAATATGGACATGTCACTAACTGTTTTCCATTATGTTGGACCAAGTTGCATTCTCATCTTCATTTTATGAGTATATTTTCCACCTTCACCATGAATGTTAAGCATGTTGAACTTTGTCATTGTAAAAGGTAAAAAAAATAATCGTGTGATGGTTTTTTCAATTACTTTTGTAAAAAGGTTATACACCTTTCATTTATACCTTATTTGCTATAAGCTATATTCTTTGTTTCTTTTACTATTGTTTTGACTTGTTTTTTATTTTTATTTTTAAACTCTAAAATTTACCAAATATTTAGTGTGTTTTTAAATGTGATGTAATAACCCTTTTTTTTTTTTAAGATGGCCACCAAATTATCTCAATACAAAACAGTAAATTATCCATATCATTTTTATAAAAATTCAACATATTTGGGGGCATTACTTCCAGATTTTCTAGTTGCATTGATTAGTTGGTCTATTTATGTACTAGTATTGCATTGTCTTAATTATTTTAGATCTGAATTATATTTTGACATATTAATTTTCTAAGTTATGTTTTATTTTCATATAAACTTCAGGATTACTTTTCAGTTATAAAAGACTAGTATATTTGTTTAGATTACATAAAATTCTAGAACAACTTAGAAATGATTGATCATTTGGAATGTTGAGTTTTTTTAACCAAGAACATAGTATGTCAAGTAATACAATTTTTATGATCTGCTAAACAGCAATTTTTAAAAATATAAGCATTATTTGAATTTTGCATAAATCTTTTACAAATTATTAGTTACAAGCCTGAACTATAGAAAGAATAATGTAAATATTTGCATTAAAAATTATTATCATACTAGGAGTAATTGTTTGTATCATAATTTATTGGATTATTTCGAGTTTATTTTTAACCCAGATCATGTTTCCATGGTTTCTTTTCTAACTTAACTGGCCAACTACTAACCAAATAGATTATTTTCTATGAGTAGAAACTCACTTATATAGCAAGATATGCCTTTAATAAAAGGGCTAATCCTGAAAAATCCATGTATAACAGAGCAAATTAAGATCATTAAAAACAAAACAAACAATTAAGAGAATGTTAATCATTAACAGAAATTTGACTTGTAAAAATGTGAATCCCTAAAAACAACATGTGTGAGGATTTCTGTTGGATTTTCAAGCTTTGATTAATTCTATGTGATTTTGCATGACATAGGAAGTAGAGCCAATCCTAAATAAAATGATTTATATAATCTGCTTATCTCAAATTAGAGCTAAACTCTAATATTTGGCAATGGTTCTAAATAATTTCCTGACATTCTCCAGTGTTGACCTGGGCATTAGCTGATAGATAAACTGGTTAGGAAATAAGTTATCTAAAATCTTTATTCTCCATTGAAATCATGTTGGATGGAGGACGACAAAGAAAATTTCTAACTGCTGAGGTTTTGGAAAACGAGACGAGAAAACCTATAGGAGGAAACTATGATGACTGTGGCCTATCTATTTCAAATGCTTAGCATTCATGCATGCCCAGGGGCACATTCCATAATGTACTCATTGTAATCCTTGATTTTAGCTTTTTTCTTTTTTTTTTTCTTTTTTAATTTTATCCGAGGATATTTTTCCCATTGCTTTTCAGAGAGTGTGAAAGGGAGAGAGGGAAAGAGAGAGGAACATCGATGTGAAAGAGACACATCGATTGGTTGCCTCCCTCACATGAGCCAACCGGGGCTGGGGATCAAGCCTGCAACCGAGGTATGTGCCCTTGGGTGGAATCAAACCCGGGGCCCTTCAGTCCACAGGCCGATGCTCTAACCACTGAGCAAAACCAGCCAGGGCAATTTTAGCTTTTTTAATGCCTGGTGTGGACATCACTCATTCACAAGGTTGCCAGGGTCAGATCTGACTTTACTGCACATGAAACCGGGCAGGCACATCTGCTCTTGGAGTTCAAAAATACGTAGCCTGAGTTTATTTTCTTCCCTTTCTGGATTCTGAACATGTTGAGAAGAAGAAAGTGTAAAACAGCTAATATATTAAATATCAGTTTTATTCTTTAGAGGGGTAAGGAAGAGGCATTTTGGTGTAAAAGCCAAATGGGCCATTTACTTGAACCATAGGAGAAGGCAGATTTATCAAAGGAGACATGAACACCCAAAGCCCACACAAGAGCCTGCCCTTGGAGAAGCAACCAAAAATGTTTCCTTTCTGAGGGTAACTCCTCCTACTAAAAAGGGCTGAGCTGAGTTATGAATGCTCAGCAATAGTCACCAAATTTATCAATCAGAAATATCCTCTACCTCACCAATGGCAAAGCAAATAAATAAGCAGAGATATATTTGGGGGAATCCTATGGAAACTGAAAGAAAATTTTTAAAAGGCTATTCTCTTTAATTCCATTCTGCTTTTGTACTGTATTTAGAAAAATGGCCTGGTTGGTTCCCAGGCCAAAGAAATGCAGAGTAAATGGCTCAGCAAGAATAAACTAGATGTATTTTTACTGTAAAATTTCTATATCCTGTGATGGTATTAACTTGTAGACTGAGATGCTCCCTTTGGATGCTCATCCTTGTAGAAAAGGCAGCAGCCAATTCTAGAGATTCCCTGATGTTTGAAATTCAACCAATAGCAGACCTGACCTCATATTACTTCTTTACAAGTAATTAGAGGAGCAATTCCACTACTTAGTTAAATAGCCAGATTTCTTTTCAAGTGACATTCTTCTAATACAAACAAACAAACAAACAAACAAACAAATAAACATATGGCCTGAAGAAGAGGAATTGATAAAATACTTAATTTGGACTGGATTTCTTAGCAGCCAGACTCTGACCCAAGCCAGGAGCAAAAGTATAGTGAGCAAAATGTTGTGATGAAAGTCTGGGTATGGGACTTACTTCCCCATGTCCCTGTGTCTTCATAGTTTGTCAGTTATTTTATTAATGACCTTTGATACTTCTTTCTCTTTATTTTACCACTGGTTGACTACATGTGACCTTCTAATTATGTACATGTCCAGTAGATACGTTATTAAACTTCATAGTGGAAAAACTATAAGATATTGACTCTCTTATCACTTCTGTGGTGATAGAAGTTTTTGGTAACTTAAAAGCTAGCATGAATCTCTAATGAGTGACTTGGTGCTTTTTAATCAACATGATGGCAAAACAGCCAAGTATTAAGTGGAATGTGATTATGTCATATGCTCTGTGGGTGGGAGCAAGTCCAGCATAGACACATCCTTCTGTTGGTCTGTCTGTGAGAATGTGCCCAACCAGTGGGGGTTCTTGGTTCATTATATGAACAAGTTAGCTTAGAAGCAAAAGTTATGTATGTACATCAAATATATGAATAAAATTAATGAATAAGTGATAAAATGCATGCAAATTATGTGGGTATTTTTTTCCTTATGGAAACCCTTTATAAATATGGACCAACCAACAGCTACATCTTTTGTTTCCATAACACATCCACTCAATAAATGGTTCCATAGTATAAAAATTCCCTTATCCTTCCAATTTATTTACAAATTAAGTACAATAACTACATCCTGATGCTATTATTTGGAAACTTAGAAAAATTATTACAAATGTTCCTGAAATATGAAACAAATAAGAAAAATTGGAAATTTTTGAAGAAGAGTAAGTGTTAAAGAATTTGCCTTGATTCTCTAATTGTTTTCCTATGAGATCTTTAAATATAATATACATTTACAATTAATTAAAAAATAATTTGGTACTAAAAGGATAACAGAACCCAGAAAAGAGATAGAACAAAGTGTTAACAACAGTTATCTCTGGAGGAAAGGTTTATGAGTTATTCTTTTTCTTTTGTTATATTTTTACAATTTTTCTATAATTAAGATATTTTATTTAGTGCAAATTAAAAATATACAAACCAATGAAATAAAATGATGTCTATAGCAATAAAAAGTCAAAAATGTATCATAATATCATAAACTGTATTTAAATTAAATCAACAAACAATTTTTAAGCACCTACTATGCTCTATACATAGCAGTCCTCTAGCTTTTTACTCTTAAATACAAGATCAACATTTCTCGAGTTTCTACAGTCTTGAGTCAGGCTTTGAGAAGCCCTGGCTGAGAGAGGTTTACAGTGTTCTGGGACATGAATGCTCACTGGACTCATTCATTCCTTTCAGCGCCAGTTGTATGGCTCCACTTTAAATCAATCAGAAAAGGCAATATCCCTTGCTCAAGTTTCCTTACCACTTTTCTCTTCAGTGTTGTGATACTTGTGGGTAATTGCCCAAGTGTGAAGTTAAGTTGGAAGATTCATTACTGTGACCAGGAGAAATGAAGTTAATCTGTCACATACTCCCAGGTAATGTGATGTACTTTTGTGCCTTTCAAATTCATCCAGTTTGTCTGTTTTCTCTTGGACAGCTTGCAACAAAATTTCTCTAGTTTTTCTTTATTTGAAAGTTGAAATTTGTATACAGGATTATGCTGTGAAGCCTCATATGGTGAGAGGCCACAGCAAGAAGAGTTAGATGAATACAATGTGAGTCCCAGCTTTCCTCTAGCTCTTCAGTGCATATTAGGTAACCTTGAGCTGTATGCAGCACCTCGCTGAGCCCAATTTGCTCATCTATTAAGTGAAAATGTTTAAAGAGAAACCTTTATGGCCATTTTTACCACTGATAGCAATATTAATAAAATTCCTCATATGCAGCCAATATTTTGATTTCTGATTTGCTTGTTTTTAAAAATCATTCAAATGGTTTATCAATAGTAAATATAAAATATGACCCTGAAGAGAGAAAATAGAGCCACCCTACTTATTGTTTCTATGCTGTAGGGGCAGGGAGCAAAGTAAAGCAATTGTATGAATTCACACTGAGTGATCAGGTTTGCTGACATGTGTCTAATTGCCCCTCCTCTCCTCCCCTCCTCTTTTTCCATCCTGCTAGATTTCTAAGAACCTTCAAACAGTATGAGTCTCTGTCTCTGAGATATCATCTTGCTTATGCTGTATGTGTTATACTCATTGAAGTTTTGACTATTTTGATAAGAGATATCTAAGACACTTGCCAGCGTGCATTTGGCAAATAACAATATTAGGCAGATTCCAACTTCTCGGTGGAAACATAACCTTTGATGGTGATGGTACTTTGGGAGACGGGAGCTGTATTTCTACCATGGTCCTTAGTTATATTAGCAACATAGAAGCTGTAACAGAAAGCCCAGTACTCGTAATCCTAGCATGTGCTACCTCTGATTACCTGGTGAAGGAAGATCCATTCTCCTTGAACTCTAAGTCTACAAAATATCTCATTACAGAACTTTAAAGTAGTAGTTTGCATGCCAGAGGAGAGGGACATCGGGCCAGAAAGTGACAATTTATTTAGAAATGTCTCTCTCTTCATGTGGAGGGTGTTGCCTAAATGTGTCCCTTGGTGTCTACTTTGACTTTTCTTGGAGAACTTTGGCATTTCTTCTAAGGAAAAGATGCTTTTAGAGTCCAGGTGAGCCTTTTTCTTTCCTTCAGAATAGCTCCCAGGGTCTTTACAAGTGAAGCATCTTTGGGAAAGTGGCTGGACCCAACCAGATCTCAGGTATAAGAACAAGGATGCCAGCATCTCCCACGGGCTCGCCAAGTAGCGTGCTTGCACTTAAGCACTGTCACATTCACTTTATTATGCACAGCCACCTTGCAGAATTCAGACAAGTTGCCTAAAGATATCCAGATGCAACATCTTTTTTCATGTGTTGTTTTCAAGCATCACTGTAGAGCTGTCAAGTATAAATGCGATGGAATCTGAGCCTTGCCACATGCTGCTTCTGTGCCTGGGAAGGTGGTGTTTCCCAGCTCAGGGGGCAGAGAGTCTCTGGCCCACATTCTCAGGGATGACTAATCCTTGAATAAATTCACCAATTTAGGCTCTGCCTCGATTTGCATATAGTGTTTGCTAGTAAAACAGAAACCACTCTAGGTCATTTAGACAGAAAATTTAACTCAAGGTTACTAAAGGTACCGTAGAGCTAAGAAACCATACTAAAAATAAGACAAAACTCAGCGATTGCCAATTGTCAAGAAGCTGCCACTAATCCTAGAGCAAGAGGGCAACAGGGTCATCTGATAAGAGTTGGAGGTTGATGATGATATCTGTTTGAGTACAAGGGCTGGAAATGGAGGAGGTGCAGCCAACACCAGGACACATTGCAGGGAAAGGTGAGAAGGGGAGAAACACTCTGGCTTCTCTCTTTCTGAAGTCCTTTAATCATATATCATTTTCTCCTATTCCATAGTTAAACCTACCCAGACACTAGAAGGTCAAGAAGACTTGGAAGTATAGTTTCTTATGATACAGAGCTGAGCAGGGGAAAGGAGGGTTGGGTAGAAGAGCATATTGGCACAGTGTGTAAAATAAGTGAGCAATATCTTTGTGAAAATTGAAGGAAAGTCTTCTGTGGTAAACAAAATAATGGTCCCCCAAAGATGTCCAGGACCTGTAATTATGTTACTTTAAATGGCAATGGAGACTGCAGGTGTGATTAAATTAAGGATCTTGAGATGTGGAGACTACCCTGGATTATCCAGGTGGGTTCAGTGGAATAACATGCCCTTTTAAGAAAAAGGTAGGAAATTAGAGTCAGAGAGGAGATTTGAGGGTGGAAGCACAAGGAGGAGTGATGAGGTTTAATGAGAGAAAAAAGAGCCCCAGTCAAAGGAATGTAGGTGGCCTCTAGAAGATGGAAAAGGCAAGAAAATAAATTTTCCCCTGGAGCCTCCAGAAGGAATGTAGCTCTGCTGACACCTTGATTTAGCTCATAAGACCCATGTGAGACTTCTGACATTTAGAACTGCAAAGATAATAAATTTGTTTTGTTTTAAGCCACACAAGTACATGGTGATTTTTAGAGCATCACTAGGAAACTAGTATATTCAATAACAATATAAAAATTGTTATTAAAAAATCCTGAAAGTTAAAAGCAAAGGAAACTAAGGGAAAGATGCACATTTACCAAAGTCATTCCATCATTGTCGATATGCTCCTTCCAAGATCATTGATTTCCCATTCTAGAACCCAGTGGTACATCCTTAACAGAATCTGAACACACCCCCATTTTGCCTATTCTCTATTCCCCAATAAGTATAAATGAGGCATAAAAGGGACACTCAGCCCTGGTTATTTCATAAATGAATATTGAAGTCAAGTATTAATTGACTTGACATTTTTTTTCTTTCACCTCATAATTAAAGTGCATTTATCCTTTCCCACCATCAATATAAAATAAAATAATTGCCCAATTAGCAAGAAATTATCCCAGGAACAACTAATTTCAGTATCTATTAAGTCTGTACCTAACGCTTTGCTCCGTCAACTGGAATTAAAAAAGTTAAATGTCAAATAAAGATGTGAGAAGGACTTGCCTTAACAAGGTCAGGCTTTCTGAAACAGGTTACCTACCACAGGAAGAAAACAACATTGAGACCCGTCAAGCCTGGCATGGCTAAATGGGAAGGGACAGGGGTTCAATTTGGACAACACAGGATCCGAGACAAACCAGAGAGCGTGGCTACCTTTCACCTGCAAGTGCTGCTTCCCAGCCCTCATCCCTGTGGCAAAGATGTGAAGCAGCTGCTGTCTCAAGTTTGGGTAGTGTCACGGCTCTCAGCTCCCTTCCATCACAGCTAACAGTACCTGGCACTTCTGCTGTTAGCCTTGGCATCGTGATTAGGTGTGGACAGTGGGGAAGAGAGCGGTGCCTTGGCCTCTCCAATACACAAAATAAGTAGACCTGAGGTTTTTCTTTTGCTTACTGGTATTAAAGAGAGCAGGGATTTCTGTAAAATGTTAATTTTTTATTTAAGGAGTAAAGGGCCTTTATTTTATTCTTCTGATTAAAATTTTATTTACGGAAGAAAAACCTCTTTGACCCTTCTTTTCATCCCTGTATCTTCCGAATCCATCCACTACTAGACTCCCCTGCAACAAAAAGACCTTCCGCCTTGTGTTTTCGAGGGTCTATTTTGCCTTCCTCATCATTACTTTAAGGGTTTGACCTCCAGACCCATATCATTGGTGATCCCCCCACTTCAGTGTAAATGAGGGGTATCTTGTTTTACTGGAGGTTTGACTGGGGACATGTTTAGAGATGGCTTAGTTGGGACAAGATTAGACTCCTAGTCTTTAATACTTGAGTTCAGAGCTGACAATTTACATACAGATGATAATGTCTGCTCTTAATTCATATGGCTGTTCTATGGAATAAATGCTGAATTCAATGAAAAGTACTTTACATTTTGCCTGATACATAACAAGTTCTTTTATTTATTTATTTTATTTTATATTTTATTTTATTTTATTTTATTTTATTATTTTATTTTATTTTATTATTTTATTTTATTTTATTTTATTATTTTATTTTATTTTATTTTATTTTATTTTATTTTATTTTATTTTATTTTATTTTATTTTATTTTATTTTATTTTATTTTATTTTATTTTATTTTATTTATTTATTCAATAGCCAAAGCACTTAGGAAATGTGTCATAGCATTTCTTGACATCAGTATATCATCACCTGAACATATTAAAGACTGAGATTCCCTAAAAAAAAAGATTAAATTTCTCCAAATTCAGTGTTTCCCTAGGTAGCAAAGAGGGCGTGGGATAGGTGTAAGAGTCTAAAAATCTAGTTAATCTATGATCTAGGTACATGACTTTGGGAAAATTGTTTACCCTTTGGGTTTCAGTTTTCTTCTTTATACAAAAATTCTAGTGTTTTTTTTTTCTTCTTTAGAAATACATTGTTTGGGCAATATAAATCTAAACATGATTTTTTAATCTTTACCTAATTTCTAAGCAAATACCTAAGGATTTCATCTTATTAACAGACATAACAGGCCAAATTCTGTTAAATAATTGAATTGATTTTTTTCCTTTTTAGTTGCCCAATGGTATTATTGAATTACAACATTGACTTCTCATTTTGGATCACTCAGTACTCAATGCCAATGATTCCCTTCCATCTTATTTATAACTTTTCTTTTAGGAAAATGTCTCTTATTAGCAGTGCTAATCTAGATGGCCTTGGGGATGGTGTTGCATTTTAAAAAATAACATCAAAGGTGAAATCCATAAAGACTGATAGAGTAAACTTCATTAAATTAAAAACTGCTCTGCTAAAGACAATGTCAAGAGAATTAGAAGACAAGACGCTGCCTGAAAGGAACTATTTGCAAAATACATAGTTGATAAAAGACTATTGTCAAAAATATACAAAGAACTCTTAAAACTCAACAGTAAATAAACAACCCAATTAGAGAATGGGCCAACGACCTCAACAGACACCTCACCAAAGAAAATATATAGATAGTAAATAAGCATATGAAAATATGTTACACATCATATGTTATCAGGGAAATGCAGATCAAAACAATGAGATACTATTACATACTTATTAGAATGGTCAGAATCTGAAACACTGAAAACAGCAAATGCTGGCAAGGATGTGGAGGAATAGAAACTCATACACTACTAGTAGAAATGCCAGATAGTACAGCAATTTTGGAAGGCAATTTGGCAGGTAAGAGTTAAATGCTTTTACTATGGGATCCAGCAACCATGCTTCTTGATATTTACCCAAAGGAGTTGAAATCTTAAGTTCAAGCAAAAACCTGCACATGAATGTTTAGAGCAGCTTTACTCATAATTGCCAAAATTGGAATCAACCAAAATATCCTTAATAGATGATTAGATAAATTAAGTTTGGTACATTCAGACAATAAAATATTATTCAGCACTAAAAAGAAATGAGCTACCAAGTCATGAAAAGACATGGAGAAATCTTAAATGCATATTATTAATTGAAAGAAGCCAATCTACAAAGGCTGACTACACAGTGTATGATTGCAACTATGTGACATTCTGGAAAAGGCAGAACTATAGAGACAATAAAAAGATGAATAATTGCTGGGGGTGAGTGGAGGGAGATGAAAAGGTAGAGCACAGAGAATTTTTAGGCAGTGAAAATACTCCAGATGATACTGCAGTGATGACTATATCACTATACATTTGTCCAAACCCATGGAATCTACAACATTAACAGAGAACCCCGAGGTAAACTATGGACTTTGGGTGATTATGATGTGACAGTGTGGGTTCATTCTTATTAACAAATATACAGCTCTGATGAGTGATAGGTAATTGGGGAGGCTATCCATGTGTAGGGGTAAGGAGTATATGGGAAACCTTTGTATCTGTATCTTCCCCTCATTTTTCCATAGAGCTACAAGTGCTCTAAAAAAAAAAAGTAGTCTTAAAAGAAAAAAGAAAACATACAAATCCCGTGTAGTAGAGAGAACACCAATTCAATTATAAATAGAAATGGCTCTGTTCTGAATATGGTTTGCTATAAAAAAATAAACAAAATAAAAAGGCTTCATGTTATGTCTTTCCATTCCTCTGCTGCATCTACAAATTTCTCCATTGGTCCATACTCTCATTTACTCTGGGAATTTCAAATCCTTGCTCCCTCTGCCTAGAGCCCATCCCAGATTAGACGCTACTTTGTCATAAAATCAATCTAGTTGTCCTTCCCTTTAATTCCTGCCTCTCCTCCCTTTGCTTTATTGCTACATTGCTGATTGAATATATCTTCTACCATAACTTTTCATGCTCTGCTTTGCTATCAAAACGACCACTGACAGTTATACCTAAAAATAGAGAACTTAGTAATTACAAACTGTTAGCTATTCTTGTCTTGACACTGTAAATTCTATAACAGAGACCTAGGTCTGTGAATTGATAACTGAAATCAAGGCTTTTCAGAGGAGGTTCCAGCATTATAAACATAGCCCGCATGAAAAATATGCAGAGCTGCAGAGAGAAAAATACTGTGCTTCAAAAGAAACTATGAATTGTTAAGATCACACCTTTCCAGGCTACCTGATTCTAGTCTTTTGTTGTCTTTGTTTTATAACTCTGTGAATAGTAGCTGATAACAATAAAAAATAATTCTTGTGTAGAGACATGCAGATTCTGTCAACTGACTTACATTCTTCATGGTGGAAGGGGCCAGTTTGCTCTCACTTGAACGTTCATTTTCATACTGTGGGTCTATAAATATGTCTGTTGAACTGGTTTCAATATCTTATGAGTTCTCTTGCCCGGACGGGTGTGGCTCAGCAGTTGAGCGTCGACCTGGGATCCAGGCGATCGGGGTTCGATTCCCGGTCAGGGCACATGCCTGGGTTGCGGGCTCCATCAATGACTCTCTCATCATTGATGTTTCTGTTTCTTTCTCTCCCTCTCCTTTCCTCTCTCTGAAATCAATAAAGATATATAAATATATATATATATATATATATATAATCTTATGAGTTCTCTCATTAATAATGAGCTATATACAATCTTTAATGCATGTTCACTTCTATTTCTGTAAGGTCATGGTTTTAAAGTTTTTGAAAATTATTATTTATTTAACAACAGCCTAGTGTCAATTCCAGGGAGATAAAGTTTCTGAATTGCCCCTCTATTTGAAATCCTTACATTACAATAGTCTCCCTTATCTGTGGTTTTGTTTCCTGTGGTAAACAGCATTCCTGAAATATTAAGTGGGAAATTATAGAAATAAGCAATTTATAAGATCTACATTGCATGTCATTCTGAGTACCATAATTCTATATCACACCATCCAGTTCTACGCTCCTCCCGAGACATAATCATCCCTTTGGCCAGAATATCCATACTGTATACACTACCTGCCTGTTAGTCATGCAACTATTTCAGTTATTAGCTAGATTATCAAAAAGAGAGAGAGAGAACATATCCACATATCTTTTATTATAGTATATTGTGATAACTGTTCTATTTTATTATTAGTTATTGTTGTTAATCTCTTATTGTGCCTAATTTATGAATTAAACTATTGTAGGTATGTCTGTATAGGAAAAGACATAGTATATATAGGGTTTGGGACTATCCGCAGTTTTAGACATCCACTAGGGTTCTTGGAACATATCCTTCATAGATAAGGAGGTCACTGTACTAGGTCCCTTGGTATGAAATTATCTGTGATGTTGGCACAAACTCCATAGCACGCTGTAGTGTCATCAGCTCTCCCATAAGCAGAGATGAGTTCGCTCCCAGACTCCTCCACAGGCTCTTCTCCTGCTACTTCCCTTGGATCCTCTGTAATTAGTTGTAATTTTCCTTGAATGCACCCACAAACCATGGTAGCTGCGGTTGCTTTCTCCTGCCTGCTTCTTCACACAGAGATGTACAATCAACCCCCTCAAGACTCAGTTCACTCTCCTCCTCACTCATAAACAGGATGGCTTCCTAATCCCAGCTCATAAAGCATGGAGGGTCCATGCTACAATTTCAGGTAGATAATGCCCTTCAAGAAGACCTAGCATAATACAGCTGAATGGAAACTCAGAAAACTTCTAGCTCAGAACCCTCATTGCAAAGAGAGGACACTGCTATTTATTGCTTCCACCTGAAGCTTCATATTTGAGGAGCACTTAATTTATGAACCACTCATCCTTATGCACCAAATTCCTGTGCCCTCTCAGGGACAATCCTTTCTTTTTTGTCTAGTTCTGAGTACCTGGGGAGTGATTGACCTTAGAGGTGTCATTCTTTATGCAAATGGTAAACAAAACAAGACAAAACAAAAAACCGCTTCTCTCATTCCTATGCAGATAGGCAGTGAATAGGTCCCCGGATCCCTGCAGTTTATAACTTGCTTGCTGTACTCTGAGGAGAAGCTCTCAGTCCTTCTTTTTCCGTTAAAGTGCTAGCATACTGTTAGCACTCGGTGAAGCTTAGAGTTGCTATGAATTTCAATTTAACATTCCTAACCATTTTTATAGTGATTAGACATGGCTAAAATAATACAGAGGTATTAGTTTGTAGTTATTTCATGTTTCAATAATGTTTATAATTGAACTGAAAATTATCATTGATAACATAGTTGTGTGTTTTTTTAATGGGAGATGCCTCCTAATTACTAAACAATTGTCTTTCCTAAGAACCTTAGAGGCATGACAGTTTGTTCGTTTTTTAAATTCTCTCTTTTTAATTTTGTTTTGTTTAATTCCAAAATTGTTTAAATTGTTTGTTTCTCATTTTCTCTCCTAAACTGTAAGCTCAGTGACGACACAGTTGGAAAGTCACCTCAACATTAGTCCATCCTGTTAGCGCTCAGTGCAAGTCCTCATTGACAGCATGTGCTGCGTAAGTGGTGTGAAGATCAAATGTACCCTTGACATGGAAGTGGAATAGCTGTTCAGGTTAATTAGTAGATGACAGACAAGGAGAAATTGCGTCTAAGTAAAGCTGACTGGAGAGAAGTGCTGGCTAAACTTAACTCTGAAAAGGCCCAGGCAGGGCATGGTGTTGGGAGGAGGCAGGAGTGGGTGGGGGTAACATACAGAGACTGGCTCCCAGGTACCTACGAGGCCCTACAGTTGGCCATAGGAGGTATGAAAGGAAAGGGAAAGTCCAAGAAATAAAATGAGATTTGGAAGGTAGAGAAGACAGGCTTTTACCTACTTCAAAATATAGCAGAGCTCATCTTGTTCGGGGTTCATCAGGGAAAACTGCATGCCTTCGAGTACATTTCTTTTTCTTATCAAAGATGGTGGAACTAGAGAACCTAAATTGTACTTATACTTTATGACTATCAAGATCATCTTTATGATCACAAGGCAGCCTGTCAAAAATTTCTATACAGTTCTGGGTTAGAGTTGGAGGTTATAAGGTAAACTTCTCTTTAGAAAGTAAATGTTCAAATCCTCTGAATTGGGAATTAGTCCCAATTTTTAAGAGGTAACGGAGCCTGTGCTAATAAGACTGAGGTGTCAACAGTACTTATTTATCTTTCATAGTAGGGGATTCATTGGAAGAGAAATTGTTTAATTTCTGCATTAATTTTGACAAGTCTATGAGTTTCTCTCCTTTTTACTTTTTTTTTTGTGTGTGTGTGTTGGTTTTTTTAAAATATATCTTTATTGATTTCAGAGAGAGGAAAGGAGAGGGAGAGAGAGAGAGAGAGAGAAACATCAATGATGAGAGAGTCATTGATCAAGCCCGCAACCTGGGCATGTGCCCTGACCAGGAGTCGAACCCCGATCGCCTGGATCCTAGGTGGACACTCTACCACTGAGCCATGCCCGGCAGGGCCCCTTTTTATTGTTTTTACATTTTTAAAGTCTTCCTTTGACATAGCCACAACTATATCTTGCCCTTGTCAAGATACATTGCTTCTGCTATGCTTCAGAAGCACTTTCTCTCTCTCTCTCTTTCTCTCTCTCTCTCTCTCTCTCTGTCTCTCTCTCTCTCTCTCACACACACACACACAGGGCTACTGGTCTCAGCCTTTGAAAGAAGCATATACATGTGTTTCTTAGATTATACTCTCCGTTAAAGAAATGGAAAGGTGCCCAGCCACTGTTGCTCAGTGGTTGAGTATTGACCCATGAACCAAAAGATCACTTGTTCGATTCCCAGTCAGGGCACATGCCCCTGTTGCAGGCTCAGTCCCCAGGAGGGGGCATGCAGGAGGCAGCTGATCAATGATGTTTATCTCTCATCGATGTTTCTATCTCTCTATCCCTCTCCCTTCCTCTCTCTCTAAAAATCAATAAAAAACACATTAAAAAAAAGAAATGGAAAGGTAATTTTTTATACTGTTAGCATCTACCGTAGTTAAAGCCATATATATATAATATGTCAAATATACGGCAATAGGGAACTCAGGACCTACTTTCACTTGCCTACAGATAAGCAACTAACTGCTGCAGATCAAAAAATTAGTTGGTGGCTGACCTGGAAGTACAATCTCAAACTTCTTTTTCTTAGATCAAGACGATGATGATGATGATGATGACTCCCACTATTACTACTACTAAAATAATTTTTTGTATGGAGTGTCAACAACAATATTGGCACTAAATAATAGCTGCCATTATTGAGCCCTTATAATTTGACAAGTTCATGTATATATATTATATATATATATATATATATATATATATATATATAATCTATATTTGGATAATCCATATATATACTTGTACTTGTATACATATACTTATATGTATATGTGTGTATGCATATGTTCTAATTTGATTTTCATAACACCTTTGTGACCTAGGCATTAATAACCATTTTTTACAGGTAAAGAAACTGCATACAGGTTGCTGACTAACTTGCTTAATGTTTTACTAGGAATTGGGCATATTTCACATCTTATCCCATTTGATTCTCTCCAGACTTATGAATAAGGTATTTAAGGCTTTTTTACAGATGAGAAACCATGGATGAGAGTACTTAAGTAAACTGTTCAAGGTCATCGATCGGCATGAAGCTAGGACTTGGATCCTGCTTGTTCTAGCTGTAAAATCTGTGTTTAAACAAGTCACAACATCCAAAATAATTTGATAAAAGCTGCTGGGAAGTGTATTAGTTATCCCTAGTATTGGCTTCCTGTGGATATGGGAAACATATATTCTGGTATAAAAATCAGGACAAATGACAGAGTCAGACAAACACCCTATGATTTCACTTATATGTAAAATCTAAAGAACAAAATACACAAACAAACAGAAACAGACTCATAGATACAGAGAACAGATTGATGGTTGCAGAGGGGAAGGGCATTGAGGGACTGGGTGAAAAGGTGAGGGGATTGAGAAATACAAATAGGCAGTTACAAAATAGTCATGGGGATGTAAATTATAGCATACGGATATAGTCAATAATATTGCAAAGCTATGTATGATTCCAGCTGGGTACTGGGACTATCAGGGCAATACTTTATAAAGTATATGATTGTCTAACCACTATGGTGTACACCTGAAACTAATACAAAATAATATTGAATGTAAACTGTAGTTAAAAAGTTTTTTAATAAATGAAATATTTTTTTTTTAAATCAGGACAAATGACCTGAAATATCTTACATAAACCTTTGAGAGACTGAGGATCCTGCTGACATATTCAAGACCTAGAGTGGGGATGCCTTTGGCAAGCATCCCTTCACTGTGCTGATTTTGTAGAAGTTGGGTGCTTGCTTGGTTCACTAGAAGGCCAAACTTCACTTCTAATTTATGACTTAAAATAGATTTCACAGCTGCCTCCTTCAGACTGTTTCTCCCTTGTGAACTCCTACATTCCTGGTCTGAGAAAGATGAGGCTGAATGGGTGTGCATCCCTAACAGGTGAACTCCATTACAGACAACACTTCATCATTTATCATATGCCAACTGCAGAGTTAAATGCTGAAGATACATCATTGCTACAATGACCATGTCCAATGCAAAATAAGGTACTTTTGTCTTAGAGTTTAAAATTTTTTAATTAGGTTCATCAAAACAAAGACTTATAATCAGCTAAAGGTAGCCAAAAATTACGTTGACTAGAAATAACTAGATAATTAAGACTTGAGATAAACAAAATGTACTTGAAGGGTACTTGATTGATCTATTTAACTTCAGTGTTCCATGCCTTTTTTATCATGTAGGCATGAATCCACCGCACATGTTTTCTTACCAGTCCTATAAAACATTTCTCTTCTCTTTTAATATAAAGCATAAGACTAGGAATTTCAGTGTTTTACCTGACACTTTAGTTTGCCTACTCTCATAGCAAACAGAAGGGCATTAACTCCTAGGAATTTCGCAGTAAGATTAAATAAGGAGAAGTGAATAAAAGGATCATTCAGAGCAAAGCCCTGTCTGCAGACTGCTCCACACATAGACCATCCCAGGGCACGAGGATTTCTGTGTTATCTTTAATAAACTCTAGAGAAGATTTTGTCATCCTTTAAAAATAGCTAGGCATAGTATTTGGCTAAAAGGATAGTTTGAAAGCTTCTTTTAGCTGTGAATCTGAAAACATATCTGTAAAGCAGAGCTGAAATTCAAGTTCAGGATCTTGAACTCTATTCTTTTGATCTCCCTCCCACCACTGCAGCCACTGGACCTGCCTGGAGAGCCCGTGGGAAGTGAGAGCCAGCTTGACAACCTCTGTGCAACCAAGAGGGATTTGCCTTTGTTGGCAAATGTAGTTCTTAAGTTGGATGGTGCAATAAATATTCCTTGCGTTACTTTTTCAATCCTCATCTGAGGATATATTTTTATTGATTTTGAGAGAGAGAGAGAAGCATAGATATGAAAGAGAAACATTGATCGATGGCCTCCTGTAAGGGGGGGAGAGAACCCACAACCTGGGTGTGTGCCCTGACTGTGAATTGAACCCCACAAGTTTTTGGTGTACGCGACCATGCTCCAACCAACTGAGCCATCTCGCCAGGGCTCCTTGTGTTATTCTTAAGGGTTTCTTGTAGATTTTGAACATTGCATTTCACCTCCCCCTACCCCCAATGGTGATCTCTAGCTCCCTGTGCTATTCTGGAGTTAGCTCAATACCTGACCACTCTTCTCCAGCTGGCACATTCCTAAGCAACTTTTAAAGGTTTAACTCAAGCTTAATATTCTTCAGAGAAATTTAAGATCTTTTGGTGTCTAGTCTACTATTTAGGTGAGCTGACATATACATACATAAAGCTCCTGGTAGAATACTTGCCACATTGCAGGAAATCTGGGTTTCCTTAAATTTCACTTTCTCTTTTCTTTTTGTCTCACTTCCCATCTTCTTTGTTCCCTGGATATATTGATTATACCTTTGCTACACTGACAGTAGGTTATGGTGTATAGATCTGCCTTCCTGCCTTTTCCCTCTCCATTGTCCTCTGCCCAGATCTGCAAACAATGAGCTTCATGAGAGCAGGGAAAGTGCATTCATCTGTGTAATTCCAGCACTGGGCACAGTGCGTGGTATACAGATGACTGGATAGAACCAAGAAAACATGAGTGAAGAACAGACTTGAAGCAACTTACAGGTAAATACCTGAAGTGGGGAGAAAAGGAGTGTTAGTTTATATATGTCATATAATTAATCTTCACACCAGTCTAGTGAAGTAGATGTTACTGTTATTCCCATCTTTCCAATTGGAAAATGAAGGTCAGAGAGGTTAATTACCTTGTACAAAATTACGCCCAGATCCAGCGTCATGCTTTCTTCTGTACTTTACTGTTTATTGGTATATAAAGAGATCCCTTGATATATAGAAGATAGAGAAGCCCCTTTCTGTCCCCTATTCAAGGCACTTTTAAACTTTGTTGGCAGTAATGAGGGACAGTTGAGACTATGTCACCCAGCCACTACAGTACTCATCCATTTCTCAGAATACCCACAACATAGTTCGTCTCACCACCCCTCACTACAGCAGTGAATGTCAATGATGGAAAAGATAAGGCAATGTGAATCTGATTGAGTTTCATTGCAGTCTTCCTGAGAATCAGAGAAATGACAGGTATGTTTGGAGCATAAAAGGCCTGGAGTATGCAGTCTTCAAGCTTTCAAAACATGCATCTATAGAACAAAACACTTCTTTTTGTTCCTTCTCTTTATAGCATTCATGTTTCTGCCCAGAATCACTTTAATTTTCAGTTTCTCCAACTCTATAAACATATTAGTCTAGTTTATCTAGTTCCTTTTCGGGTCTTAATTAGGAGTCCACAAATTACGGCCTACAAACTAAAAATAATTTGTGCATCTTTAAATTGTTGAAAAAAATCAAAAGAAAAATATTTTGTGGCCCATCAAAATGACATAAAATTTCAGTGTATATGATTGCTTTCATTGGAAGACAGCCACACTCATTAATTTGTGTATATATGTGGCTGCTTTTGTGCTGAGTGGTGGAGCTGGGTAGTTGGGATAAAGACCTTACAGGGGTCAAAGACTTAAGAAAGAGGACTTTATCACTCACAGCAAAAAGGGTAGCTAGAGATTAATGTAGGGTTGCACAAGCTTGAGCAGGATCTCTATACTCTCCACAGGGTCACACAAAGATCTTTTCATAGATGCATGCACATGCTATGGGCTGTGTTACAGGAAAGCTTGAGAGACCCACTTGTTTATAGTACATGGAAGGAAGCAGGCTATTTGTCCAGAGGGAGACATTACCTCATTCCTCAAGTTTTCTCACTGGAAATACAAGTCAGAAAAATGGCCCAAAGAGATAAAGAATTGTCAGTGTTGCCCGGCCGGAGTGGATCAGTGGTTGAGCATCAACCTAGGATCCAGGAGATCACCCTTCAATTCCCCGTCAGGGCACATGCCCGGGTTGCGGGCTCCATCCCCAATAGGGGGCGTGCAGGAGGCAGCAGATCAATGACTCTCTCATCATTGAGGTTTCTATCTCTCCCTCTCCCTCCTTCTCTCTGAAATCAATAAAGATTGATTGTGTCTCGCATTCTTGTTGTACCCAGCAAGAATATGTGGGGATGCTCGGGGCCGATGTCAGATTGCTACTCCCATCAAGGAGGTGTAAAATGTCTGGGCATCTCAAGTCTCCTTGTGCAATTGGCTCATCATAAACCCTTTGTGAATTGGTGATGCTCATTAACTAGTGTCACCCATGCCCTCATAGTGGTTGCTATTCTTAGTCTTGTATTAGCACTGTGTTTCAAATCAGCAGAAAACTTATATTTTTCTAACATGTTCTTACAATTAAATCTTCATTAATTAGATTACTAAAACTCCCAAAGCCAATTATTATTTCTATTAAAATATAATACTTTAAAAAATGCTGCTCTGGTATGACCTAAAAAAATTTTTTGTTACAACTTACTTCTCTATGTCAGAATAATTTTTATTGATTTTATTGATCATTTTTACAACTTCTGCTTCATATTCCATTTTTTTTACCTGATTTCATTTTCCCCGTTTTAACATAATAGATATAAAGATGACAAAAGAAAATACACATCTCAGTTTGGTGTCTCTCCGAAGCAGATTTGAAATAAGGATTTCAGTCTAAGTAGTTTAATTCTGGAAATGATTCTGGGAACTATCAGTAAAAAGTGGGAAAGTGAAATTGGGAAGTATAGAGAAACTATGAAAGTAATATTATCAAGCAAGTAACCATCCTGGGTTACTGAGATTAAACGAGTTTGGAAACGAGGAGCCAGTGTAAATAGGTGTTTTAGGTGTATCCACCTGAGTGGTGAGGGGTGTCAGTGCTAAGGGGTGGATATGCTAACATTCTCAGTCATTTTTGAGATTAATCTTGGGTGAGGGGGTGGGGGTTGATATTCTCTGACTACCAATGAGAGATCCCAGGGAAAAGGCAAATAATGGCGGTTGAGTGTCAGCTTTAAGCACTGCAATATTTAGGTCTGGGGGGACGTAAGGGGGCCCCAAAGCATTTGCTACAATATCTTTAAGACATTTCTAATTTCTTCATTCCTTTTTGTTAAAATGTTCCATTATGCTTTTCCATATTGCAATAGTAGGCACAATGCAGTTTTCCCTTGACGGTATCCTAAAGATGTCCATTCTACACCCATGTTCACTCTACAAGACAATGGAAAGAATGGGAGGTGAAATCCAAGTAGAAGGACAATGGCCTTAGCCAAATGTAGTTAAAATATCTTACAAATTTTCTTAAAAATCATGACCATGTGGATATATGGCTAGGAGCCCTTAAACCCATCTTTGAAGGAGTGACAATCCTTCCAATACTCCTAGAATAAACACTCTGAAGCACTTTTGCATATATAAACTTGAGTTTCTCCAAGTTACTCCATTTCTTGCAATTATGTTTTGCTTTAGTTGTATGCTGTGGTTGCAGGACATGGAGTTTCCTCTCTAGGTGAGCCTCCCACACCCAGATAGTGCTCATATGATCCTCTCATGTTCTAGGCTGGACTGAGTTGCCTCTTACTGACTCATGGCTTCTCCATACTACTGAAGTTCTCTACTACTTCTGCAAACATTTAGCATCTTACTGATTTTACTGAAGTCTTGGTAGCAATGGGTGGATTTACTAAAGAAGAAAGAACAAATAAAATAAACTTAAACTCAGCACCATACAGAATTGTTCCTAAAGTTCATTAGACAGAAATCTACCCTCGCACAAACTACTAAAGAACTAGTTTTTCTTCTCATGTTTTTCTAGCATATCATCTATTTAATTCTTTTTAGTCTCAGCTTCCATATCTTCTTCCAGCCTATATCTAAAGTGAGAAAAAATAAAAATAAAATCTCCTCTCTTTAGCCCCCGCAGGAGGCTCAGAAAGTTTAGATGAAGCCAGCTACTTTATGATCCCTGGCACTGCAGTTCTATTGGTCTGTGATACTTAGCTGTGGACAGGGTTCCAGCATCTAGGGTTATAGGACATGTCTGCCTATGAACACAGAACTGCCTAGAGCTTCTAGAGTGGTAGAAATGTTGAGTGTTTCTCTCATGTAGAAATGTGTGGGAAATGTCCAAAGCATGGTTGGAACTTTCAGAGAGAATGATATAACCCTGAGATTATTTCTAGTTTCTAAACAAACAAACAAAAAACAATTTTATTGAGTGAGCCCTGGACTACTTCACATAAGGTGTTGAATGTTGATTTCTCAGGCTAATGAAGAATAGACTCAAAAAAATAAATCCTTCATGTAGCAAAGGGAAATCAGTAGACTAGTATGAACCCTGTAATTCAAATGCCTTTAAAATGGCATCGAGAATATCAACTCTTGTTAGTGTTTTCACTTTAAAGAAGGTAACAAGCTAAAGGCCATTGCAGGAGCAAAATAAAAATCTTTTAAAGATGGGTGAAGAAATTCAATCTTAGGAAAATAATTTTTAAGATATATTTTCCATTTGCTCATAAAAATAAATCAAGGGAACAAAATTCTCTAGTGATCTTTTGATCCTAGAAAAAAATGACCCAATTGTTGCTCAGCCCTCTCATTGGACACTGTGATGTCTCTCTGATATTGTTTTTCTTAAAATCTCATCTCTTACTATTAAGCTTTCTGTATGTTTAATATGTGTTTCCTCAACTTAATTATGAGAAAACCAGAGGTACATATTATGTTTAATGCTTCTAACAATTTATTTTTACGTACCTATTTTTAACAACTGTGTAGAAGGAAATGCAGAGAATTCAGGGATGAGGGAGATAGCACTCCTACACTATTCTGGGCTCTGGAAATAAGGCATTGAACAAAATAGACAGGATCCCTCTGAGATGATGCTTTCTTTCTAGCGTGATTATGGAGACCCAGACAGTTGACAAACTCAAAACAAAACAAAAAAACACAAATAAATACTCAAAATAAGATTAGGGAATTATAAGTACTATGGAAAATAATAGAGAATAGGCCAGAGATGTTATTTTAAATAAGTGGATCAGATAAGATTCTCTTAGAAAGTGGGATCAAAGTCCAAACCCAGCAAAGAGGACAATCCAGCTACATGAAAATTTGAGCAAAGAACATTCCAGACGCAGTATTCAAGTGGGGATAAAAATACTGTCATTAAAAATGACCTTGACAATATCAAGGAAAAGGAACAAGGGTGCTCTATCTATCAATGGTAAGCCTAGGGGAGAGTGGGTGAGAGAGGCATAGGAGTCAGGTACATATGGCCTTGAAGGCTTATAGAGGGTGCAAGTCACCTTCATCATGTCCGATGCCAAAACCTTTCCTACGAACCCTCTATCCTGCATCCTTAACCTTACCTGCTCAGCATCCCAAACTCCCTTTGCATTGAGAAATAAGGCAAGGAAACAGGAGGGAGAGATTAAACAGGGTGATCAGACTGCTTGGTGTTGCTTATCCAAATGAAGAAAATAGAGCATTTGCCTATATACATCCTTTTAAAAAAAAAAAAAAAAAGTCTTTACTGATTTCAGGGAGAGGGAGAGGGAGAGAGATAGAAACATCAACAATGAGAGAGTCATTGATTCGCTGCCTCCTGCACATCCCCTGCTGGGGGACTGAGCCTGCAACCCGGGCATGTGCCCTGACCGGGAATCCAACCTTGATCTCCTGGACCCTAGGTCGATGCTCAACCCCTGAGCCATTCCTGGCCGGGCTATGTCCTTTTGGATTAAGAGATTAAGGAACAATTTGACCTGGACTTGTGGCTCAAATCTCTCAATGCCCTGTCCAGTGATCTTTCTGCTGCACCTCTGGGAACAGCATGGTGAGCGTATTTAGATAAAATAGTAGAGCACAGTGGGACCTCTGAGGACCTTGGCATTGGTCCTGGAGGGATGTCAATCTGAAATGGCAGTCTTTCTGAAATAATATCTGGTTCAATATGACCTAGGTCCAGTTTTAATTATGTACTCATGAGAACACATAAAAGCAAAATAAGCCAGAGAACTAACCTAAATTCAAAAAAGATTAAGGAAAAAGTTAGTAACCCACCATCTCCCTTCTCTGCCTCCTGTGTGTTCACTTGGCACAAGCTGGCATCCTCGAATGGCCTTTGGAAACAGAGGATAGATGTATTCTTTTGAGTGCTTGGTTTCGTTTACATGTTTGACCTCTCCGCTAACACAATTTCAAGTGTGTGGGGAAAAGAAGTTGCATTGCATTTCATTGGAATAATGAGTCACGATATCTATTGTGCGTTGAGGTAGTTGTACAGCTTTTAATCACGGTGGCTGCCTTTCATATCTGTGCATTTGTTGCACAGTGAAAAAAATAGAACCCGTTCTTTCTAGGTGTATTGAAAAGTAGGGAATTTTTTGCCTTTTTCACAACTTTTTTTTCAAAAAACTGGTTTTTACATTATCACTATAATACAAAACTTAAAGAAAAAGAAGAGCATTTCCTTTTCTTATCACATTCACATTATTACAACACTCAAAGCTTTTGCCAGTAGCCTTTCAAGGCATCTGCTGCTCATTCAATTTCTATTAATGTTTGGTAAAAATAGAAGTTGGTGGCTTATATCTTTTTATTACAAATATCCTTCAATATCCTTCAACTGAGGATATGCCCTGGGAACTTTGATGCTGTGGGTAGGAGATTGCTAAATAATCGTCACAATTGGATCCAACAAAACCATTTAGTACTAGTGTTCAGTCCACCAGGGCCCAATGGTGCATTTTCCCCCCAGCAAGTTCTTTGTGTGTCTGGTCTGCTTTCCCTTGATGTGAGTAATTATGCTCCTGTAGCTAAGGTAGGAAGCTAATTTCAGTCAACAATTTATGATTGTATTTTTGCAATATTGAAAGTTGCTTTTCAGAAGCAATTTGATACATGCTATGGGCCTCGTGGAAACCAAGTAAATGACTTAAAATTACATTTTGAACTCTGATTTCCATTGCTTTTAGAATCTCCTGGACTTGAAGACTATGAAGAACTAGCCATAGGCAAATGAACTAAGGAAAATCCTATCCTCTATAAGGTTTACCATCCACTTGTGGTCTCTCAGAGTTTATTGTCACAACCACACTGGCCCCAACTTGTGTCCTTTCTCTTGAAAATTATCCAAGTATTTACACTAGGCCTATTTCTTGTTTTCTCTAACAACCAGAGGAGGCTAAGATTTCACTAAAAACTGAAGTAAAAACACCAACAGAAAATGAAAAGTGAGTAAAAAGTGAAGTGCATGAGTATAACATTATTCCAGGGGACAACATAATTTAATTTGGATTGCCAGGACCCCACACTACCTCTTGCTTATAAGAAAAGTATTATTGAAGGATAACTCTTAGTGTTTCAAGTCCTTTCCAGATGCCATACTCCTTTGAGGATTACCTTACACACATAATCCCTTCTCTGGAAAACACAGGAGTTAAGAGGAATGGATTTAGCACCACCTTCCCCACCCCAACACTCCCATTCAAAAACAGTCCTTAAACTTCTTCTAGCACCCATCAAAATATGAAGAACTTTTCCAGTGACAGCTGTGATCTGTCTACTTGCAGGGGAAAGGTCAAATATTATTTCCTTACATTTGGGGAAATGGGCTTTTCTTGGAAGCCTGTTGGGTTAGTTTGAGGTTCAGATTGTAAAGATAATTGAGGTGAGCCAGTGCACGTTTTCTGAAGACAGTTGGGTGCATATTCTATACATGGGAAATTAAAAGTCAAGTGGGCATTTCCTGAATGAGTGTGTGTGTGTGTGTGTGTGTGTGTGTGTGTGTGTGTGTAGATGGGAATAAAATTCAGGGAATGAAAGTGTGAGGTACATGCAGTTAGAAGGGAAAGATAACTCAAAGACCAAGACTAACACAGGCAGAGATGTCCAGCTGTGAAAGTTACCATGAAAGCATAATTATTTAAGCCAGTTGTTCTCAAATTTGAGTATAAGTCATAATTGCCTGGAGGGTTTGTTCAAACTCAATGGGCTGCCCCATCCCAGGATCTCTGATTCAGTATTTCTGGAACCCAAGAATTTGCATTTCTAAGAAGTTTTCAGATGCTGCTAGTGCTGCTGGTCAGGGGACCTCACTTTAAGAAACACTGTTTTGTTGTTATTGTTGCCAATCCTCACCTGAGGATATTTTTTTCCTTTGCTTTTCAGAAAGAATGGAAGGGAGGGAGGGAGGGAGGGAGGGAGGGAAGGAGGGAGGGAGGGAGGGAGGGAGGGAGGGAGGGAGGGAGGGAGGGAGGGAGGGAGGGAGGGAGAAACATCGATGTGAGAGAGATACATAGACTGGTTGCTTCCCTCAGGCATCATACTGGGATCAAGGAACAAACCGCAAACATGGTACATGCCCTTGACTGGGAATCGACCAGCGACCCTATCGTGGTGGGCTGACTAACCACTGAGCACAGCAGCCAAGGCAAGAAATATTGTTTTAAGCCACATTTCTAAAGTGTAATCTATATGTATTATTGGATCTCAGCAAAAATGTGATGAACATCTTTGTGTCCACTTCTTCTAGACAGCTTTTCTTCTGCAATTTTATCACTTATTTCTGCCCCTGCTCACAGGAAACCCAGTGTTTTAGCTTCAGATTTGTTATTATTCACGACCCTCCTCATCACTTAGAGAATAGCAATGTGTGGCTTTTGGGCAGTTTCACTCAAATGCTTCATTCTTTATATGTGTGTTGCACTGCTGCTGGTCATACATTCCCTCAAATACTTTGGGAAAATGCTTCTGGTTATCAATACATCAATGAAGAAATTTAAAATGAAAGGTGTACTTGAGTGGAATTGGGCCAATGGCTTCATCTTACCTGGTTCATAAAAGTCAGAAGAATACTGCAGAGTAGAAGTAAAGACACAAGTGGAGGAGTTTGGGAAAACATCCCGCATTCGGAGGCTTCCCAACTCCCCCTGGTATCTGACTGCACCTTCTGCCTCCATGTAATGTCCTTCCTGCATGCACAGACTGACAGAGAGGGGGCTTAGCAGTTAGTCCTATTTGTACAGCGGCAGCCATTAACCCTCCCTTATTGCCCTCATTTGTCACCTATATTTCTAGAGCTAGAGCATGTTCAGCATCTCCACAGCAACACCCACAAGCACGGCCACCTCACCTTCCTTCTTCCTCTGAGGCTCTTCCTTCTGAAGTAGGAGGGAGGCAGCCTTGGAGGTGCCTGCCCAGACCCCCTTCAAGAAAAAGCCTCTTAGAAACTGTGTGGTTTGCCGACAGCTCGCAGTGATGAACCTGGGGGATCTGCCTCAGCTGCCCCCTCCCTGGTTGCTCCCAGTCAATGGCCGAGCACAGTAGGGGAAAACTTGAACAAAGCCATGTCTGCCTGGTATGAGACTCACCTAACAGCAGCTCTGTTCTGGGTCCACCGCCTGTCTGGCTGAGATTTCTCAGAACTGCTCTGCAGCCTGAGGCTCTTCCGCCTCCATCCTACACATTCCCCACTCCCCTCATAGAAGTTCAGACTTGCATCCAGGTCTGCAGGCTCTCCCTGCCTTCTCCCATTCTTTCTGCTCTACTTTCGTAGGCATTTCCCCAATCAATCCCTTGCATTTTATTTTTGTCTTGGTATCTTGGGCCCAAACTGACACCATGACTGAATCCTGCCCTGCTTTCCACCTTACCCAGGCCAACTGTCCTGTCCAGAACTTTCTACTTCACTCATTTCCCAGACTCTCAATCCCTAAACCATGCTCCTCATGCATGTGCAGACACACACACACACACACACACACACACACACACACTGAAATTGCTGACTCTGAACTAGGCCTCGGCATGACACAGCTGGCAACTCTGCCCCTGCTAATAAAACAAAGTAAGGAAAGTGCTTCAGCCGACACAGGCAAAGAGATCTTTGTGTCAGCAAATACAGGCTGTTGTACTAATGCTGCTCAATATGCAGGGCTAGAAACCCAAAATGTGCTGCAATGTCCAGGGAAGTTCCTTATATCAAAGAACCGTGCTGCTCACACCGCTGACCTTGAGACACCCTATAAATTGATCTTGACTTTCTCATCTATAAAAATGGGAATATTGCCTGGCTGGCGTGGCTCAGTGGTTGAACATCAACCTATGAATCAAGAGGTCATGGATCGATTCCCTGTCAGGGCAGTTGGCTGGATTTCAGGCTCGATCCCCAGTAGGGGGCGTGCAGGAGGCAGCCGATGGATGACTCATCGTTGATGTTTCTACCTCTCTCTCCCTCTCCCTTCCTCTCTCTGAAATCAGTAAAAACATTTAAAAAACAAAACAACAAAAAAAGAGGAATATTAAAGAGACTTGCCCTTAACAGAGTGCCTGGTATATATCTCAATTAACACTAGTTTCTTACCTTTTATATCATACATGTGGACCTGCTCTATAATAATAAAGCCGTGCCCATGTGTATTGGAGTTAAAATAAGAATAGCAGCCTATTTAGTATAACTTATTTTGGAGAAGAGTTAGACAAAGACATAGTTCTGGCACTTTCTCCAACTCCAAATTGCACTTGTAAGAGATCCTTTTCCAAGTAAGTTGTTTCACTGATACACCCTAGTATAGGCTCTCCGAGCCTCACCAGACACATTTTTGTTCAGTGTTTGCTGGATATCATGGTAGCTTCACTCAGAGCTCAGCTCTGGAATTCAAAGGCATGCAAGGCTGTTCTGATGGCTGTATTATAAACAAAAAAGGTTAATGTATTCAGGTTCCTGTTTTATTGAAAATCCCCAAGGAACTAGTAATCTTTTGTAGAAGGAAGAAATGGAAACAAAGGAAGCAGCTGGGTGAGGTGACTTACCCCTTCAATTCTATAAGCTCCTGCCCTTGCTCTCCTTTACATGGCTAGCAATCTGCTTTTCAGTTATTTTTTTCTCAGAATGACTTGGTACATTTTGTACCTTGTATGGACATGAACACCTGTCTGGCTGCCATCTCTTTTCAAACCCGGTGGAACTCTACAGCAGAGCTATAGTGCCTTTCCTGGTGCAAATAAGGCTCTGTGTTTAAACTAGGGAATCAAGAGGCCACTTCTTAGAATACACTGGCTGCTCAATAAATTTTGGAAGAATATAACTGGAATTCAGTGCATTTTGGGGGGGTAATTCAACATGGCAAATTTTCTTATTCCCTTTGTCATTCCCCTGCTAGATGAAAAGAAGTGTGTGTGTGTGTGTGAGAGAGAGAGAGAGAGAGAGAGGGAGAGATGGGGGAAGGAACAGGGCAGAAAAAGGTAGAAGGGAGGGAGAGAGAATGTCTTTTTACAATATCACTGTGTATGAATTACTAATTATAAGCTTTGCCCACTATAGATGAGAACATAATATTTTATGGCCAAGATTTGTCTGATCATCTATTACAATACCAGATAAAGTTTCATTAATATGAGCTTTATGATGACAATGAAAGGATTACTTGAGAATAACTGTATTAGCCCCATAGAATGAGAAGCTGTGTATTTACATTGGTTATAACTATATGATACCAACAAACTACTCACTTGAACAGTGTTCATCTTTATGGATAATTGGTGAAACTATAACCAAATACAGCTAAAGAAAATGCCTCTGCTTTGGCTTATTTTAATGTTCATTCTTGTTCAAGGCCACTAACCACTTCTGCACCAGGGTCTTCTTGTTGCACACACGTGGAAGGACATGGTGACTGGTACCACCACATTTTAAGGAAAGCATCTTCACCATTGGTTTGGTGCACAGTCTTAGGAGCCTGCTGTCTTTGGTGACACACCAGCTTTACCATTTACAAGCTGTATGACCTTGAACAAGTTGCTTTCCCTTTTTAGGCCTCAGTTTCCTCAACTACAAAAAGAAAATAATAATAGGACCTAACTAGGGTTGTTATACAGGTTAAAATGAGTTAAAAATTAGAAAGTGGGAACAGTGCCTGTCACAAACTGAATGCTCCCTGTGTTTAGTTATTGTTCTTATTGCTCATGATTATGAAAACCCAGCCTCCAGGGGTTTTATCATAGCTTTCTCCAGAGTCAAGTTTATCAACTCTTCTCGACTTACAAAGGATCCTAGCTCAGGGATGCTCATTTCAACCTGGATGTTCATGTTCATGCAGACTTTGTTTGTGTTTAAAATTTTTGGAATATTTTACAAACATTATCAACCCCATCACATCTGCGAACTTCAGAAGCAGCAAGAGGGATGACACACGAAGAGGCATGATACACATTGGCTGAATCCGTTTTGTGTACTTATGAATCACTGGCTTTTCCTTGGTGCTTTCTGAACTTAACTGATTCTAGATGAAGGATTCTCTTGGAGGTTTAATTGGGGAAGTTGCCAACAAGACTTCGAGGGCTTTCAAGGAAGCCCTTTAACCTCATATCACTGCTCTGATTATAGTAATGTATCCCAATTGTTAACAGTCTTATTAAGCGGTTTTCAGAAATCAACTCAGCATTACAAATATCACTTGATCTGTAGAGAGTATAGTGAAAATTTTACTTCTGATCTATACATTTGATTCACATTTATACTAATTTTTAAGAGTTAGACATATTTTGATTTACATCAACTTGCCATCAACTCTAAATTTTGATTTTTTGCATAGGTGTATTTGCCAATTTGAGCTATTCCACTTCTGTATTTTATTATTAACATTACATTGTATTCCACCCATTTATAAACATTAAGTACAATTAGAACAAAACAAGTAGAATCGTAAAATCAAGACAAATTTTAAAATTGCATTTGGAGTTAAAATATAAAAATTAAAATGATACAAAACAAAACAAAAACCTCCAGAGGGATAAGCTAGTCATGATATTAGAGAAACTGACCACACAGCTTATTCTGAGCTTCCCAGTAGTCAAAGCAAAAAGGGATTCTAGAAGTGTGGCATTTATTATCTTTACTTTTGATGTTAGATAAACTTAGAACTTCATATTTATTTCTGTTTGTTCAGTTCATAATTCAAGAAAAACTAGATCTAGGTCAGTATGTTCTCTGTTCACAATCAGTTCTGTCAAAATATGAGAAATATATTACATTGAATATTACCACATACTAGTTCTTTATAACCTTAAGAGAGGGCGGGGGAGAGAATAGGTGCTGTCAGGAGACACAAGAGAAGGGGAGTCTAGTTTTGATATTGGGTGAACATAAAAAAGTTTAGAAGGCTGGGAAGAAGTTTAGACCCTGGGAAGAGGGGAGAGGGCTACATATCATTTCTTTACACAGAAAGAAATTGAATGGAGACAGCTAACAAGGCAGTTGGTAATGACAGGTTATGTGGAACAAACTTTAATATTCATGCATCCCGTTGTCACCTTCTGATTTTTCACTTGGCCTAAATCGCTGGTGGAAAAAGTAAAGATTGGTTTGGTCTGCTGATCTGAGTAGTTCATCAATATTGTCCTCGCTGAATTCACTTTGGGAGCCGAATCGCCTTATTCCATTACTGTTATGAAGAACTGGAAGAAACACTATCCTATGTTTCATATCTAAAGATTCCGAGGTATATTCTTAGCCCTGCTGTGTCATTGTGTCACTACACACTTAATCACCAGACACTATGAAGTTGATGCAAATTTGATCTCGTAACTCAGTCATTACTCCTATGGATCATGGTGACAGGTGTCACTAATTTAATGACCAGAGTTATCCACTGTCATAATTAAGGTGATGACTTAACGAGGCTGGATATATCATTACTTAATATATCAAATTAGGAAAAGATATCATGGCCGGCCACACAACATCGTGCACTATTTTTGAAGATGAATCAATACATTAAATACTTCTCAATAAAACAACCCTGTGGCCTTCAGTACTTTTAATTTTCAGAGGGGTCTTAAATAATGGCATGAGGTAGGGCTCTCCCAAGCTCTGATGTTGGCCATTAGAGCCAATAAGAGCTCCCCTGGCATCCCTTATGCCTTGTCATGGAGGCAGCTTCTCAATTGTGATGCTTTATGGATGTGGCCACAGAGTATGAAGTCACATTTCCAAGCCCAGTTCAACTGCTATCCACTTACTCCCCACAGCCTTTTTGAGAAGTGATCTTTCTTTACATTGGCCTACTGAAATCTTCCCCCTGTAACCCTCTGAACAATTTCTTACAATTTATGATATTTTGAAATTTTAAAGGACCCCTGAAAACACTATCTCATAAAAAAATCAAAAGGGAGTTGCTCTTATTTCCTTCTGCAGCATTCAGAACATTCAGGCATGTTCTGAATTACTTGTCATCATCAGGGTACTTACTGGATGTTTCCTACAAGTATCCCTCTCATATGTATAGTCTATCCCTACTAAACCTAGCACTAATTTATCCCATTATTTTTATTTTATTTATTTTTTAATCCTCACCAAAGGATATTTTTTCCATTGCTTTTCAGAGAGAGTGAAAAGGAGAGAAACATCGATGTGAGAGGAACACATTGATTGGTTGCCTCCTGCATGCAGCAGAGATCAAGCCTGCAACAGAGGTATGTACCCTTGGTCAGAATCAAACCCAGAACCCTTCAGTCCACTGGCCAACACTCTAACCACTGAGCCAAACCAGCTAGGGCTGTCGCATTATTTTTTAATTTTTCAATCCTCAGAATAATTACAGGACTATTCTACTGCATATGTATTGATAAGAAATTGAAATGAGCCAAACTATTTTGCTTGTTTATCAAAATACCCCAGGGATGACTGCAAAGAGTTTATTGGGACCATTTCTACCTACGTGCATATTTCAGTGTCCAAAATTGCTAAAATTAAATAAACTTTTTCAGAATTTTCACTAGAAATCAATAATCCTTTCTGTATTGCATTGAACCAGTCACTAATTTCTTTAACTCTCTGTATTATATAGGTATTTATATGAATTGTGTTCTACTATAAACAAGCTTTTAGTTTTACAAAGAAAATATTTAATGTGTCCATATTATTTTTTAATTCTTATAAAATGTGAATTTTGCAAATGTTTTGAGGTGTAATTAATATTTTACATATTATGTGAAGTGAGTTAATTCTATAATACATATAGGAGGTTATTCTAATACATAAATTATTTAAAACTTGTAAATCAATATTTATGAATATATATACTTTTAAAATCATTATATATGAGTTTTGGATGTGCATGGTAATAATATTTAATAAATAAGCTTGTATAAATGAAAACATTTGGATTCTGCTGCTGTGGAGAACAGGGAACAACTGTGTTTTGTATAAAGGACCTTGCGCTGACTTGATTAAATCATAATCTTTGATCAATGGCATATTCTAGCCATTTGTCTATGACTGATCGACTCACATTTTTAAGTTTTCAATATATATAGTCAGATATTTAAAATATGTAATAATTATCCATGGAACCACCATCTCAAGCAAAAGCTAAAACCTTGAAAATAATTTGCATTGAATCATATCTCTTCTCCCAACATAGCCCAACTTCCTCACACCCCCAGGGTTCTCATCCTAAATCCTGTGTTCATAGTTTCCTTGCTTTCTTTTAAATGTGATTTTATTTCTTTAATTATATTTTCATTTAGCATTTAAAAATTTACTTACTTTTTATGTTTAGAAAGAGGGTATCGTATTAATGGGTTATTTGTGATTTACTACTTTCCCTTAACATTTGTGATTTACTACTTTCCCTTAACATTGAAGTCCATATCATTGTGTGCTGCTGTAGGTCATTTGTTTTGACTGCTAGAAAATATTATATTGTTTAATTGCCAGTTTTTCATCCACTGTACCACTAACAGGCATTTATGCAGCTACAGGTTTTTGCTATGGTGATCAAAAGTTCTAAAGACATTTGTGTACGAGTTTCCTGATAAACTAAGCAAGCATTTCTCAAGAATGTATAACACTGGATCACAGGACATGTGAAGAATCACATTTGAGAGGTGTTTTCCAAAGTGTTTTCTGTGGTGGTTGTACCCATTGATCTGTCTGTGGTTTTTCCACAAAAATTTCACACCAGATTTCTGTGTTTTGGACAAATAACTCTGGCAGCAACATTGGAAATGATAAAAGTGAGGCAAGAAAATTTGGGTGGTTCTACGGGAACCATGCCCTGGATCATTTCAGTTGAGCTATCCACTCTTTAAAAATCTGTGGTATTTTCATTAATTATAAAACATGTATCAACAACTGTGTACAGAGATTCAAAGATGTTTTCAAAAAATATCCTTCTGTCATCACATCCAATAAGACCGCTGACTCTAAAAAACAAACTCCAGGAGACACCACTGTCCTGAAGCGAAGCAAAACAAATGATGGCAAAGGACCTTATCTCTGTTCCTGTCTCCGCACCCCTTCCCCAAGGAACGCATGACCACAGTCTTGTAAGGAGATACATGCCCTCGTATTTAACTTCTTCTCTCCAGTGACCCACTTCACCATGGGTGTCACAAAGCAACATGTAAAAAAATTTTCAAATATTTTCTTTTCCCATACTTTCTTTGCAATTATCCTGGAGAAGACCTGTTACTTTTTAAAAATCATTGTTTGGTTCTTTTTCATTCTGGTTCTAAACTTGAGCAATATCCTTGAGCTCAAACGCACTCCATCTGAAAATCTGTCGGTTCTTCCTTCAAAATATATACCAATCATGTCATTCCACAGTTCTCCATTGCTACCACACTGGTCTAAGTCAATATCATCCCCTACCTGGGTGAGTGCAATAGTGATACTCCTGCTTCTACCCAGTGGACTCTTCTCAAACAGCCTCCAAAGCATGAGCCTAGTCATGTCATTTCTCTTCTTAAAATACCTCAATGAAGTTTCATCTCATTCCACGTATAATCCTAAACCCTGACCATGACTTATAAAGACCCTACCTGGTACAGCCCTTAACTGTGATTGCATTTCCTGTCACTCCCCTCTGGCATCTTCCTCTTCTGTCATGTTGGTGAACTTGTTTTTCCTCAGATGAGTCAATGATGATTCTGCCTCGGCACATGACTTATTATTCTCTTACTATGAACATTAGTATCCTTTACTACGTACAAACATACCTTCCTCACTTGAAGGATGTTCCTGCTCAAGTGTTATCATATCCTGAAGCCTTACCTTACCAGCCTTTCAGAATATAATCATCATTCTCTATCCCATCACCTCATTTTTATTTTCATCAAAAACATGCCATCCTCAGAAAGATCCCATAACTACGTTTGTCTACCTGTCCATTTCCATTCCCCCTTACTACAGTGTAAAATTCCTTGGGGATGTGTTCTGTCCTGCTCACTACTGTATTCCCAGCACACGTTACAGTGCCAAACACAGGAATGACATTAAAAAAAAATATATCTTGAACAAGTAAACTAGAATCTGATTCATCCACAATTTCCAAAGAGACTTGCCCTATACCTCGTGTTCTCTTTCATAAAGATTTTAACAAATGATTCAACAACACCAATTTTTTGCTAAGATGCTTGATTTTTAAATTTTTTTAAAGTCCTCAAACTTTATTGTTAGCTTTTCTTTCAGTCAGTTTCTCAGAAATGATTGGCAGTTGTGTGGAAATGAAGAGCCTCCATTAAACCACCCATCTTCACAGTGGGATTCTGTGCACGGCTTCCTTAGAAGGTGCTCAGAGACTGTGATGTCCTGATTTAGGAGCCACTGCTGTCCTTGTGTAGAGTGGCAAGGGCAGTGTTCACCTCACTCCCTCCTCATCAGACTGAATGGTGGGGGACTCTCCACCTTCACTGGGGTTCTGGGTGGCCCAGTCAGCACAGGATAAGGTAGGTAGCTAGGCTCGTAATTCAGAGAAATTTGCAACCTGAAGAGTAATTTCATTCTGACCAGTACTTGATTCGGGCCCTAAGATGGGGGGCAGTACAGTAATACCTTCTCCACCTGAAATTAAAAGGTCATCCAGGGCCTCCTGGTCAGATACATCCACCGATCCATCTGCTCCAGCATGTTGACATTCACCTCCATGGATGACATTCTCGTGGGCTCTCGTCTCTCTGCTATCTGCAGGTAACCTGCAGGTAACCTCCATGTCCTGCTGGAAGGCTTCCTCTGAAAGGTGCTCCTTCAGCTTCATTTGCTGGATATGCTCCATTTCCAGGGCCTTCCGGGTGTGCTCTGCATCCAGTTCAGTGTTGAAGGTTTCCAGTTCCTTCCTCTTATTTTTATTCTAATTTTCCAGTTGTTGGGACTGTGTGTTTGTATCTTTCTAATTCACACCATGCACATATGTCCTCCAGATTCAGCAGGTGGTTTTCTACTTCCTCAAAACTAGTCTCTAAATACCTCAGATTTGCTGTCATGGATTCTAATTTTTTTAAATCTGTTTTGCATTTTAGGCTTCTGTGCCTAAAGTCTCTGCATAATTTCATATTTAGAAAGCATCTTGCTAAAATATTTAAAAACCATATATATTAAGCATATTATGTATATATGGAAGATACATAATCTTCTTGATAACACAACTAGGATTTCACTATATTCCTAGTTTATAGATGATGATATTAGACTGCAGAAGGTAAGTAATTTGTCCAAAGCCACATAGATCTTAGGTGCTATGGCTCAGATGGGAGCCATTTCTGCCTCACTGTAAAGCCTACGACCTTCCCAATTATCCTTATGTATTTAGGTCCTTATTGTATTGAAGTAATTGCATTGAACATAAGATGTGATAACACAGGACGAAGGAGAATTTAAGTATGTTAATAAACAGAGATGATATAAACATTATTTTCAGAGAATTCCTTGTAGAGCTGTGTTTTAGTATTCTATTAGAATAGAGATATGCATTGGTAAATATTATGCAATATGCTCTGTTATTCCTCAAAAACATAATGTGGTATAGTCTGGGAATGAGGGTAGAATGGCCAGTGGGTACATGGCACCGTGTCCTGAGACTGTAGCACTATAGATACATCCAGCTGCATCCCACACCAAGGGCATTTCTCTGTACGTGGCCAAGAGAATGGGATACCCATGACCCTTCTGCCAGTGATGCACCAAGTGATGCTGGCTGCTATAAACTCAAGCGTATTGTGAGACAGGAAAGGTGGGGGAAGGAAGGAGTGATACATGATGATATGAGGAGCTCCATCTTACTCAAATGGGTGTTGACATAGTTTACCTTAAGCAATAAATGTGGGAAGATTTTCAGTCAGTAAAAAAAACAGAAGCAAAAATAAATAAATACTCATAAAACAAAATTTAAATTTCTTAATGTAAAAGTCATGTATAAAGTTAAACTGTAGACAACAGATAAAAGCCAACAACCCCACTGTGTATAATCACAAACTACTTAACTGCAGGCAAATAAAATTGGGGAAAATAAATCTGAGGAAGTGCAATTAAGACTCACTTTGAACAAATGGAATTTTATTTCCTTGTCCTAATTAGAAACAAATAAAAACTAAACAGCTGTTGAGATTACTTGGCTTCAATTAAAAAGATATTTGGGGTTCATTTCACTCATGTACACCTGACATATTTACCTCCCAGGGGAACCTGACTGAATGTGAAGAGTTGCCTCATTCTGGAGAGATACAGCAAAGTGCACTAATAATTAGGACACCAACCACAAATTAGTAAACTGAAGCTCAGCCAAGACTTAGAGATGAAATGTGATAAAAATATAAGGCTTGGAAACTTTTATCATGAAATATAAATGTTTTAACTCCTGTTAAAAGTTCTAAGAATTAAAAAAAGCTTCCCATGAAGTTGTTCTGACAATTCTTTTGAGATTCTAAAGTATTATTTCTGTTTCTCAGATAGCTATTTTTTGTTTGCATTTTCCTTTTGTGCAAGAGGATGTGATAGCTTTACACAACCTAAATCACAGTAATAAGTGCTCCAAAATAATCCTGCAGGAGGAATAGGTTTGGAGGAACGGCTTGGCCTTCTCTGAGTTATGCCAGACTGGGAATATCGGGAGCTCATTTACGTACACCTACAGAAAGATGGCCATGTTCATAGAAACATTTAGCGACAGGCAGTTGGAGGAAATAAAGTAAAACAGATTAAGTACAGCATCTGAAGCTATGGTGCTAACATGTTCTTAGTAGTAATTGTTGTTCTAATAGGCATACCAGTAACAGGGCACAGGTGGCCATTGTCAAGAATGTAAGTGGTCACTGTCCAGTATATATGGTGGTGAGACTCTAAGCCTTGACAGGAAATAGACAATAGCAAGTAGGGTCAAATATAATATAAATAGTAAGTGAGTGTCACAGAGAATCTTGCTCACAAAATCATAGATCTTAATCACAGGGCACCTGGACCAATTAACACATGATATTTATAGTATGATTTACTTAGCAAAAAATAATCTGGACATCTGAGGTCTTTGAATCTACCTAAGGCAGTGGTTCACAAACTGGCACACATTTAAATCACTTAGGAACTTAAGTATATATATGTGTGTGTGTGTGTGTGTATATATATATGTATGTATACACACACACATATATATATATATGTACACATAGTAATTAGTGAGACAATGGCATTGAGTGTTTAAAAGATGCTCAGCTTTGGGGGAAGATCAATGGGGGGAAAAGAGGGACATCTGTAATACTTTCAACAATAAAGATAAACTTTTTTAGAAAAGATACTCAGAAGATTCTAACATGCAGCAAAGTTTGGGAACCAATGGATAAAGTCAGTATTCACCCCAGAGGCTCAATATAGGGCTGATTAACAGTTCCAGCAATGAAGGAAAGAGATTTTGGACTAGGAAATGAGAAAGGCCTAGTACTCTTTGGGAATCATATATGCAACTAATGGAGGAGAAGTCATACATCAGAAAAATGGAGTCAGACCCTTTATTACACCCTTTAATACATTTTTAATTTTTTTACCTTGTAAAAATATTACTTATCCAAAAACTATATAAAACCCTCACCCTCATTCTTTCCCCAAATGAAAAGCAATAAGGAATCACATTAGATGCTTAAAACCATCATTTTCTATTTATAATCCCCTTTATACCTAAATTATTTCCCTATGAATTATTTCCCCAGGAGTCTCTTGTTAACAGTAGATTCCAGAGGAACATAAACAGAGAATTATTCATAGCAGCAGGAAAGCTTAGCGGTTGTTTCTTCCACTACTTTTGTGAAACAGGTGTTGAGACTAAATCCAGAGATTTAGTCTAATGCCCTAAGTGGGATTTCAAATTAATCTTGTCATAAATAATTATTTTGTTAGTGAGTTTGTTTTGGATTATCAGGAATTAATCTTTGATATCTGCATACCCATAAGGGCATGACCTTCTCATAACCTCTCCCTGCTTTCCTAACACTGGCTTCTGTCTTTAATAAAGTGTTCTCTCTTGGGAAAGAAGTATGTGCAGTTGTGAATTTCAGTTCATTTGAATAGAGCTTTGATTCCTTCTTTAAGGCCTGATAGCAAAACAAGAGCTTGACTTCTGTCTACATCATGTCATTGAAAACTGGAACCTGCTCCAAAGACACAGTAACTAACCCTGCCTCATTCCAGACCTCAGCGATCACGGTGGTTGTAAAATTTCTGTTGTCTTGAACCTGTGTTGGCTTAGAAAAAAAAGTCTCATTTTGTTATACACCTTGAGGCCAGTCCTGTTTCCCAAATGAACTTCTGCTTTCTTATTGGCTTCATCTGGATTAACATTCCTCAATGCCAAAGCTTTTTGGAGTTATAACAGCTTTTAATAAATATTTTTTTTCTAATTTTTCACTCTTTGGCATGACAGGCCATTCAGATTTAGAGAAGAAAATGGGACCAACACACATTGGAAAATATAATCATCCTGCCCCTGTTTAATCTTTTCTATCTATCTCTGAAAGTATGATTAAATAATACTCAAACCTAATCATTCTACATTTTCAGGAAAAGCTCCCTTTTCTCCAACTAGTTCAATCTAGTATAATTTTGAGTAATTAGCATACACACAAGCTTAAATTCAAAGATTGTCTTTTAACTTCTTTTTCTTATAATTTACAACAGTGCCCAACATAGAGCAGTCAATAATATTGGCTTTAGAGAGGTCATATTGCACAGTTGTATAGAATACAGACTCAGAATTTCTGTATCATGTGTATGCATATATATTTTTAATTTTGACATATACTACCAAATTCCCATTCTAGAGGTTGTCCTGATTTATGCTGCTATTAAAAATGAATGCAGATGTCCATTTTTTCTCTCCTTTGGGTCCACAGCATATAAGTCTTTAAAATACATTTTATTTTTTTAATTTGCATTCTTGATTACCACATATCGTAAGCACCTCTTCACAGGTTAACTGATTCATAATTCACTGCAAATGGATTGCTTATTTTCTTGGTAACTCGGAGAACCTCTTTATCAATATGAATTTTAATTCTTTGTCTCATTTCTAAGCTGCACAGAATTTAGACTAGTCTGTCCCTTAATTTTCTAATTAATTTTTTCCTAATTAATTTTTTTACATTGAGGTATTTGTAGATTTAGATGCAGTTGTAAGAAATAATACAGAATGATCCTGCGTACCCTGTATCCAATTTTTCTCAATAGAAATATTTTGCAAGGCTACAGCATAATAGTATAACCAGGATATTGACATTGAAACAGTCACAATACAGAACATTTTCTTTACCACAGGTACAATTTATGTTGCCCTTTTATAGCTATGCCTACTTCACTACATGCCCCACCCCTCTGTAACCTTTGGCAACCACTGATCTGTCTTCCATTTCTATACTTTTGTCACTTCAAGAGTGTTAGGTAACTGGAATCAGATAGTAAGTAACCTTTGAGGATTGCTTTTTTTTCTCACTCAGTGTAATTACTCTAAGATTCATTCAAGTTTTTGCATGTATTAATATAGCCCATTTTTCTATATTTCTGAGTAATAGTCTATAAAGTGATTGTTCCAGTATTTCTCTTCTTAAGGATATACATTATATATATATATATATTTTCCTAATGGACTGAGAGGTGTTCAATATTTCTTTAACCATGAACACACTGAAGGACATCTGAGTTGTCTATAATTTTTGGCTGTTGTGAATAAAGCTGGTGTAAAATTTGTGTATAGGTCTTTGTGTAAACATAAATTTTCACTTCTACTTGATAGAATTCTCCAGTGAAATATTCTAGAACTATTAAGAACTCAATTTAGCAGATGAGGCTGAGTTGATTGAGTGTCCTCCCCTGCACCAGCAGGTCGCAGGTTCGATTCCTGGTCAGGGCACATGCCCGGGTTGCGGGCTGGATCCCTAGTAGGGGGCATGCAGGAGGCAGCCGATCAATGTTTCTCCTTCATCAATGTTTCTATTTCTCTCTCCTTCTCCCTTCCTCCTTCCTCTCTCTGAAATTAATAAAAACATCTTTTTTTAAACTCTATTTAATGGTAATCGGACTACTCAGATTGTCTATTTCAGGATGACCTGCTTCACTTTTCAGTTTGGCTCATAGTTTCCATTTAGCAATTGTTAAATATTTTTAGCTGAATTCTTCTAATTATATGTCATCCAATGGCATCTGCCCCCAGGTAAGGAAGTGTTCCTGTCCTCTTTCTCTGGGCAGAAACACTTTTTCATCCATTTAGGGTTAATCGATTGCCCTGCAACTTTCTATAATGGGTTCAGGAAATGCCACTAATTTGCCGTTTGTCCAGCTTCTTCCTTGTTGTAAAGGTAGTTGCCACCTTTGCAGCTTCCTACATCACTGAGCCAAGGTCCAAAAATAACTTCATATAATATCGGCATATACTTTTTTTGAGTATACTCAAAATACGGTTTCTCTTTGTTGCTGTTTTAAAATGTCTTTTTTGATTTCAGAGAGAGGAAGGGAGAGGGAGAAAGAGATTGAAATGTCAATGATGAGAGAGTCAATAACATTAGTTATTGTGCATATGGCTGCCTCTGATCAATGGTTGTGGGGACCTAGCCCGCAACCCGGGCATGTGCCCTGACCAGGAATCGAATCACGATTTCCTGGATCATATGTCGATGCTCAACTGCTGAGCCACGCTGGCCGGGCATGGCTTCTCTTTGAAAGATAGAGCAATACTAATTGTAATACTAATACTGCAAATATAGTACCACAGCTCTGTAGAAACTGTATATTTTAAAAGGCCTTTCACATATAGCCTTATTCAGACTCTCACTGCCACAATTAGAAGAGAGGTGAAGTCACTCACCCCAGTTAATCCAGCAAGTCAGACACAGAAAGAAGGAAAATTATGATTTGTAAAATCCAAGCACGTTGCTATTTCTTGTTCACCATTCCCCTCCCCTTCTCACAGTTCATCCCAATACTCCTGTCCCCGGATTAATCTGAGTAGCCCAGCTTTATGCAAGCATTTCTTCAGCCTGTTTATATGGATCACCACACCCCAATCACCTGGACTGCCTTATGCCAGACCCACTGCATCAGGCTGTTTGGGAGAGGCAACTGGGGCTCTAATGATAGCAGGCAAGGTGATTTCTATCTACACTAAAATATGACAATTCTTAACCAGTGCTTCTCAAACTGTGTACATTGTATTTATCACCTTTTCTGCTTTGTTTTTTGTTTTGGGTTGGTTGGTCGTTTTGTACACTGTGAGCAGGTGATCACGCCAGCTTCGCAACCGAACACTGAACACATGGAGCAGAGTCTCCATGATAATCAAGCAAAATTTTTCCAAATGAATATGGTACATTGATATTGCACATAATAGTTATTGTGCATATGGCAATATGCTACTCATAGCAAATGGGTCTCACAAATAGCTGTCAGCAGTATTACTTCCTCATGGTGAAAACAAGTATTCATGCTTTTCTTTGTTCATTCTACAGTATTTAGAAACAGCTATAATGTTAGCAGTTTTCCCTGATAGCACGCAGTTCAATCTTTATCTCTTGCGTATACATACACTGATTTTTACTGAAATATGAAGTCTAATTCTTTTCTTCTAAATCCTAGGTTTTTAAGCTTCTAAGGCTAATGATGTTCTTCCCACCTGATAATTTTGTAGTGGAATAGACAGCCTTTTATTTCTTTAGAAAAAAAACAATGGATGCTTAATTCATTATATGGCCAACTGGAAAACACCAGAGCGAGTGAGAAAATAATTTTTCAGCTAAAAATGGTACAGGGGTTGATTGTATTAGTTATGGTTTATTGATTGTAAGGAGCAAACACTAACTTCACTCAAGGCTGTGTCCATAAACTTACTCAGGTCTTGGAATTAGGTAAATACTGCAATCAAAGTAGTTTTAGATGAACAAGTTAAATAAAACCTTTATGGGTTGTCATTTGATATTCTTTCTCAATAATCTATGTTAACTATAGCTGGAGATTTCTATGAATCAAACTATTTCTTAAAATATGTTTATGCCATCATATTTGTACCTAAACACCATAGTTAAATTCCATCATCAGCTCCGCCTATAACACTGATAAGATCCATTTTACTTCTTGAGGTTAATTGCTTCTACCTCCATTCCATAATCTTAAACTTCTCTCAGTTCTATTGAGAAGTATCCAGTTTTTAAAATTGATTTATAACTAGAGAGAGAAGAGAGAGGGAGAAAGAGAAACATCAATATGAGAGAGAAACATCTATTGGCTGCCTCCGGCACACCCCCAATGGGGATAGAGCCCAAAACCTGGGCATGCTCCTTTACAGGGAATTGAACCCGCAATCCTTCAATGTACAGGGCAATGCCCAACCAACTGACCCACACTGGCCAGGGTAAGAAGTAGTATCCAAGTTTAAACCTCCCTACCAACATTTCTGGCCAACAGAAAACAGTTGTAAATTGTTTTCCAAACATTTTGGTTTTTTCCACATAATTTATTTCTGATGATAAATAAAACAGTCTTCTGGGTACCATCAGATAACATAGTGAAGGAAGCACAATATTCTTGTTTTTGCAAGCATTTAAATATCTTTGCCTACTGTATGCCAACTTTTCTCTGGCCTTATAAGTCACTTCTGTAGGATAGCCATAAATTTAGGTTTTATTGATGAATCTAGCAAATTATTTTTTTTAAGTAGCCAAATGCCCTAACACCTTATTTAATGCAGAATCTCCTAAAAGTAAATATATTTTTTTAAAAATTGAACCTGATGAAAAATTATGCTCTTACATCCTTGATTAAGCATCTATCAAACCAATCCTCCACTATTTTTTTTTTAAATGATAATACAAATTAGTGAATTACTGTATTTCTGGATATACTTTTGATTCTGCTTTTTACTCTGTAGAAAATTTTAAATGCAAATTCTGCTTCCAAGTGAACAGCAATGAAAAGAAGGTCATGACTTTCTCAAGCAAGGCAGCTCTTTTGGCAAACATTTCAGTGTCCTCTGGATTCTCAGAGAAATTCTGATTACAATTATTAGGTTATAACTTTTAAAAAATTTAGGATCTTAGCTTCCGTATATGTGTGATATCTGACAATGTTGAGCATTCAACTGGAGTTGTAACTTATTAGCTCACAGAGAAGGACTTTGTGACCTTGTATTTTAGGAGTGTCAGCTTTGTAGTTATACGAAGTAAGAAATCGTTTTGGTAATGTCACATACTCTCTCAGTTTCAGTTCCCAACTTGAGGCAAGAATTTTGAGGTTACAGTTCATTTACTCTTGCCCAGCTATCCAATGTCATTTAGAAATAACCATCCTATTTTTTTGTTTGTTTTTACTCATTTCCTTTAAATTAATGGAATACATCTACTTTATCTCCTCATTATTAACCTAAGGTGATTATACCTTAGATTCACAGAAGTAAAAGTCATTGATTATGAACTATCACTTTCCTATCCTCACTACATAAATAGGGCTTTCATTACATATCACCTGTTTTTAAATTCTAATCTAATGAGACTACCTCATGTTGTCTTGAGGACCCACTGACTGTACCACTATTTTAGTACCAATTGTTAAGTCAGCTAGAATTATTAGGTTGAAAGCAACAGAAACAGGCTGTTAATAAGTTAGAGAGGAAAAGTGGGGACAGATATCATTCAAAAGATATTGGTGTATTCCCAATAAATGAAAGGAAGGTTAAATGTGAAAACAATGGTGAGAATTTGCACCCGAATATTTCTGAGGATATCAGCTTCAGGAGCTCATATATTGTCATTCTAAGTTAATTCAGCTTCTTTCGCTGTCTGTTACAACAATGAGCCAAAGTAGGTTCTTTGGTCATTTCTGACAGGTGAAATTGAATATAAAAGGACAGAAAAAATAGCCTCTACATTGAAAAAGAAAATAATATTAAGTTTAAATTTTAGCACCTGGAAGCAATGACCTAGAAAAGAGTGGGTAAGTAAATGGTTATATTTGTTAGACTTGTTCAGTTTTAATTAATAAAACATTATACAAATGGAAATGATGTATCAAGTAGTTTAGAAAATTGAACATTACAGTATATCTGGAATGGGGATGTGTATTTAGAAATTATTTTATAGATAAGATATTTGAAACACTGAGAACTCTTCGAGAAAGCATAGGCAGGCAAAAGGCTAAGAAAGGAACCAACTAGATATTTATATTTAGTGATATAGAAGGAAGAGTGAGATAAATTAAGGAGTTAAATTTAGACATGATAATTATAGGAATAAAACAAAATTGTAAAATGTCAGGAAGAAAAGATATTTTAAAAGAGTATATTTTGTCCTGTAGTCAATATCATACTCAATAGTAAATATATATATATAATTAAAATAAAAATCAGAAAAATGTTTGCTATCAGTTTTATTATTAAACATTAATGCTCTGAAAGTATGGTTGATGGCAAAAATGCTCACAAATTTATCTCATCCCTGCATTCACTTCTTTGCAATGTGATCTTGTAGTTCCCTTCATTAAGAGGCGGAGCATGGAATCTATTTCTCCACCACTTAAATTTTGGCTTCAATATGTGCTTTTCTTTGGCAAATGAGACTTTAGCTTGATGGTGCTAGGGTAATGAGGCTTGTCCTATATTGCTGCTCTTGAGAACTCTAAAACCCAACACCACACTAATGATCCTGGGATAGCCTGTTAAATGAGAAAAGACTCATGGTCAAGTTATGCTCCATTGCCACAACTAACATGGAGCCAATAGCCAAATATTTGAGTGATTTCTGTTTCCTATTGGTAGACTGTTGTCTTCTGGAATTTTAACTCGCTTACATTTCTAAAGTGTGATTGATTGTGGTAGAGAAAAAACTTATGGTAACAGAAATAGCCCTTAGGTAGGGAAGAAAGGAGACAAAGGGCACAAGGTGGGATGTTGTCAGCCTTCTGAAAACTCTATGCAACTGTTGGTGAACTCAGCTGGGTGGCTTTTATATGGAGCAGGCATCAAACCCTGCTAGATTATGGCCATATTCCCTAAAGAGTATCTGATAAACATTAGGTAGTCAATTTGATTTTCTATACCTCTGTATGAGATTTTTATTTGCATCTTCCTTATATACATGAAAAGATGTGCCCTCAAATCCCCCAGTGGGATATTATTAATGGCAACCATAATATAAGCATTAAGAAGGCAAATGTGACATGTACTCAGTAGAAGGTGGCCAAGAACTGGCCACCTACTACCTCTTTTTATGACCTTGTGTTCTTAGGGTCCTGAAATAATATAGGAAGAAAAAAATCAAAAAAGATCTTCAAAAGGTCATAATTTATTGACTTTATGATGCCAACTAACATCATGGGAACAGACCAGAGTCTCAAGCCTACCTCCCAGTTCAGCCTTTCCTCTCCTCTCTTCCTAACAATACACGTTTCATTAAAAAAATGGCATCGAAGAATGGAGAGATGAGTATGCTAATTTGTTCTTTACTATCGCTTCAGAGGGAAAAAAAAAGTTTTCAGAAGTATCAACGAATGTTAACATTTTATAGGTTCTTGACATATTATGCTCTAGGGTATCAGCCAGCCAATGAACATGAAGACTTTCCAGATGGATTAAATTTCTGTCATCACATTGGTATGGAAACTTCACTTCGATTAGATCCCGTGTCAGAATAAATAGGTCAGATAAACCTCAAAGGGCAGAAGGCTTCCATATTAATCATGGAGAATGTGAGCTTAAAATGTTCTAAGGCAAGAAAGAGAGAATACAGGTTTTCACCAGGATGTTCCAGTTGGAGCTGATATCATGAGTCTTTGCTCATAATAGCTAATCCATCCTCTCACTGTGGTCCTCTATTAGCTGGCCCAACTATCCCTCTGACCTTATACCATGCAGACTCTCTTTCACTCCCTGCAGGTAAACTGGCCATATAATATTTTTAAATATGCTAAGCTCATGCCCAGCTTATATATGTTTTATTTGCCTGGTATTCTTTCCCCATGTTCTTTTTATTTTTTTTTAATCCTTACCTGAGGATACTTTTTCCATTGCTTTTCAAAGTGGAAGAGAGGGGGGGGGGAGGGGGGGAGAGAAACATGGATGTGAGAAAGACACATTGATTGGTTGCCTCCCACACAGGCCCCAACTCTGGCCAGGGGGTGGAGCTGCAACTGAGGTATGTGCCCTTGGCCAGAATAGACCCTGGACCCTTCAGTCTGGGGACCGACGCTCTAACCACTGAGCAAAACCGGCTAGGGCTCCTCACGTCCTTCATATCCCTAATCTCTCCAGTGTCAGCTCAAACAGTACCTCTTCAAAGATGCTTCCCTTTAGCACTCTAATGTGGCTCTACAAAGCCTAGACCAAATTATCACATGCTCCTATTTTATTTTCTTATTATTTTCTCTATGTAACACTGTATTGATTACACATTAATGTTATGCCTTTGCTCCCATAGTATCAATTCCACATGAGCAGGAATCTTGTCTGTCTCATTCAATATTTCCAGTGCCTCAAATTTTGTCTGACCAGGGATAAAGCAACTCCCTCACATCCTGTATAATGTAAGGATATGTCATAAATTTAAATCCTAGCAATCAGACTTGAGTTTTGGGGTAGCACTGTGGTAAGAAGCTCAATAGCGCTATAATGAGGCCAAAAACTTCAAGTCAAAGACTGGAGGTGAAATGGTTGTCATTCCAGATACACCTTCCTAAAAAGCAAGCCCAGTACCATTCCCTCAAATCTTTTTTATATGGTCTTCTACACAGATGATAGCCACTTTTTTGATGGCCATCAAGTGAAAGGTGAATATTCCAAGTAGAAAAGAAGGCATGTGACATGGACAATGATTATGCCCGAGTAGCTAAGTCTGGATGGAACTTAATAAGAGAGAGGTTATTTTGGCCAAATTTGATCTAAAAAATAAAATTTTTGTCTGTGCAAGTATTTTGAAACTTTTCTCTTCCCCTACTTATATAGCCTCTGGAAATATTTCCTCCCCACGGAGTGTTTCTTTTTTGGTGATGTATTTCATGCCTGTTTGATAAGTAAATGAACTGGCAGGATTAACTTGAGGTGCCACAAATAAGTTGTGAGAGTATCAGTGTGTGGATGTGTGAAGGGGGAGTGGAGAAAAGGGGTGGGGTGCAAGTGATATTGAGCCAGCACTTTTAAAGTGATTTTCTCAAACAGGTGTGAATCAGCAGGTGTACCACACACCACCTTGACATTTGTGCCTGTGAACTTGAGAGTGTGCGGTACTCAAAAGTGGCAGCTCCCAAATTTGTCCCTCAGAGATAGGGGCTGAAGAAGAAAATGTCTACTTAGTTTCTTAACAATGCAAAATCGATGTGGGTCGGTGCATTGGAGGAGTGGGAGTGGAGGTGATTTGAGATGGGTAGTCTTGACCTTAAGTAACATTATCCAGAACTTTAAGGCCACATCTGCAATGTGTCACTGTCCTTACAAAGAAATCCTGACTCTCATACATCATTTCAAGGTGTATAAATGGATGCAATCACTTGGAATGCCATTCGGCAAAGGCTATCAAATTAAAAATGCATCATCCCTTGGCCGAGGATTTATCTGCTTGGAATTTAATCTGTGGCTTATAGTAACATAAATACATGTATGGGCATGGCTCTCCCAGTATTGTTTATATTTGCAAAGAACTGAAAACAGCCTAAAGACAATCAGGAATTTTTATAGTAATTTGTGATGCTTTTGTAAAATGTGAATATTATGTAGCAATTGAAAATAGAGAAGTATGGATGTGCACATGCTGACATGAGAAGACCCTGGCGGTATCTGAGGTAAGAAAAGAAAGTTGCAATGATCTGAGTATACCATGGTCCCAGATTTGTTATACAAACATGGACAGAACTTTTAATTTGTAAACCAACTAGAACTTTTAATTTGTAAACCAACTAAAACCATGTAATTTGTTAAGAGGATTAATAGGTCAAAATGAAAAAAATCCCTGTTGTAACTTACTTTTATGAAAGATAGGGTTGTCAATAACAGTAAACTAGAAATCTTATTTAAATTAGTTCATTGTGCAACCCTCCACATATCCTATTAAAGTCCAGCATTTCCCTTTGGAATGCCTCTCTGTTCCTCTCTGTTCCTCCCCAACTTGAAGGCCTAAGAATGTTTTGGTCCAAAGGAGTCAGATAGTGAAAACATGAGTTTATTTGCTTCATTATGATCACACTTTAAGGCTGGACAAGCATGATTCAACACACAAGGGAACTGTACACACACCCTTGTCTGGATACCTCCTACGACCCCAGGAGTCTTCCTGGAAGCAAGTATCTCTTCCTCAACAGTGATAAGCCTGCTTCCCAAGGTGCAGTTATTATGGTCTAGCTCTTTCCTTTTAAATTTACTACAACTTGCCCAGGCATAAGCTAAACCCTGGAGGGCCATGCTGACACAGACTCCAGAGTCTGCCACCACAGGGACCTAGAAAATTAATCTTGTTCCATGACTACTAAGGTGATAGGGCAGCTTTTAAAAGTAGTAAGGTCTTGTTATATTTCCTACTTCCTTGGAAATTCAGATGATTCCACCCATACATCTATCTACTGTTTATGATTATAAGTGGTGCTCTGTTTGCACCAATGTGGTGAAAAAGCTGCTACTTTTCTTCCAAATGAAAATAACAGAGTTGCCCGGCCAGCATGGCTCAGCTATTGAGCAGTGACCTCTGACCCAGGAAATCGAGGTTTGATTCCCGGTCAGGGCACATGGCTGGGTTGGGGGCTCAGTTCCAGTAAGGGGTGTGCAGGAGGCAGCCGATCAATGACTCTCTCATCACTGGTGTTTCTCTCTCTCTCTCTCCCTCTCCCTTCCTCTCTCTGAAATCAATGAAGACATTTAAAAATAATAACAAAATTAAATTTTGGCATGCACTTCTGGTAGTGATCTTTCTATATGTGTATAGTAAAATATATGTACATAGATACATAAATTTATAGCTTGTTTTTAACAAGAACAAGGAAGATATACAAGAGGCAGTTTCTGGGGTTCTGCTGGGAGGTGGAAATGAAGAGGTTGGAGTACCACTTTCCTTTTTTCAGCTCTTATACTATTTTCTTTTACTATTTTCTTATACTATTTTCAGCTCTTGTACTTTTCTTTTTTAATATATCTTTATTGATATCAGAGAGGAAGGGAGAAGGAGAGAGTCATTGATCAGCTGCCCCCTACACACCCCCTGACTGGGGATCGAGCCCACAACCCGGGCATGTGCCCTGACCGGGCATCGAACCTTGGTCTCCTGGATCCTAGGACGATGCCCAACCGCTGAGCCATGCCCGCTGGGCTACTATTTTACTTTTTAATGTCATTATATCAGTTAGATCATCATAATAAAAAACCCAGAGTTTTGTTTACTTGCTGTCTCATTTTCATGAAAGAGAGGACACAAAAGAACGAACTTCACTTACAGAAATTCCTAGGCATTCGCACTACATTCCTGGCAGGATTGGCTCTGGGCTTCCTACTTGCAAACCAGCTTGCTGAGAGCTCAAGAAAGTTCTGTTGGATTTGATTTTTATGTCAAAACCAAGCATGGTACACCTTGCCTTTATATGGCACTCAGTTAAGTAAAATATGTTCCAAGATATAACACACACCCCTAAACAATAGCACGGCATTTATCATTGCCTCAATTTTTAGATAAGGCAGTGGGTCAGGAGAATTTAACACTGTATAGTAAATGGGTTTTTCTGAACATTGATTCATCATGAAGATGAAGTGGGATGTGAATATATCAGGTAATGAGAATAATAATTTAACAACTACGCTATTGACATTACCTGGGGCCATATATAATCCAGCAGGATTTGCTGAGACTCAAAACATTTGGAGAGCTGTCTCTACAGGGAATCACATTCAGGGTCTGAGACATTATTTTTTAATATGCTAAGCGGAATTAAATATCCATCTTGTAGAGTGGATTTGCTATTTGGCAATAGCTAAGTCATCCCAGGAATGTCTAACGTGTAAATTAGCCAATCATGGTAAAACAAAAAATAATAATAATTTGACTATAAAGTGTATGTGTGCATGAATGACCTGTGTTCTTTAGAAATTAGCTACAATGATTTTAAAATCCATGTGAGGGATTAAGTGTTTCCAGCTTTAAGCTTCAGGTGTGATATACCTCCGGGGAGCATTTCAAGCCAATCTGGAACACTTCTATTTAAGATGACTGGCTGAGTATCTATTTCTTTACCCTGGTAGATTCTGGTGGAGGAGAGCCCTTTGTTTTGATGCATAAATCAGGAAACTGCTCAAAATTTGCATTGCCAAAAACTTTTCAACCTGAAGTTAGAACTTTCATATCATTAAATTGATCCACTGATACTTGTTTTGATTAAAGTACCAGCTAACTCATAACAGCATCTGTACTCTGTGATATAACTCAAACAAGCATAATGAATGCCTCTCTTTTAATTTTTTATGGAAAGGCTTCATAATATATAATTAAGATGTTTTTTACATGTTCTACCGATGAACCATCTGCAGGTATGACATTTAGCATCTGTACTTAAAAGTAGCCACCTGTTATAGTTTGGTAATCCTGACTGTGAATTATTTCACCTAAATAGAGTTTGGTAACATTTAGATCCAGGTCTTCTCATGAATCCATCATCTTCGTGACATTTATTATTGTTTTACCCGCTATCTTTCAGGGGCTTTTTAAAGTTGCATTCACTGAAAAGTGAAACTGCATTTGTTTTTAAGGAAGAAAACTCTTAGCAAATGTAAAGCAAAAGAAAAGTTTGTACAGGCCTCAAATTTGCCCTTTCCTTCCTGTTCCTCCTTTAGCAAAATCTGAGGAACCTACCTTCAGGTACTCAGAGCTCTTCGGCTCTTTATTTTTGTCATAAATTTCAAGACCATCTCTCATACCTTCCCTCACTCAGGTGTAAATCGCTATGACACTCAAGGTGATTTGCATCAGATCAGTACAAAGACTAAAGTTTTATACTTAAGGGAAAATCAGTAATATTAGAGGATTTTGAGAGTAAACTGAGATGATAGTTGTGGGGTTGTTGGGAGTCCTTTTGGGGAAAAATGCAGGGCATAGACAATCAGTTATTCTATCGTCATACATGCGTAATAACTTCCCAAGAACATGGCCAAAGGTGAGTCTGGCAGAGTCTAGCCATGTTGCACATACTGTGGGGATAAAGTACTGTACACATAATAATAATAACAATACTACTACTACTAATTATTAGTAGTATTAATGTCTAACAGGATTTGTTTGCTATCTACAAGGAGACTAGTGTTGCACATGACACATGGTAGCCTCACAAAAATTTTAAGTACAGGTTAAAAGTTAAAACAAGTTTATTTAACATATAAGTTGCATATTACATTTGAGAGATAAAACAACACCTAAGCTAATATGCTTGAATTCTCCATCATGGCCTTTGCTGATTGTACAGCAATAGCAACTCTCCCTATTATCTGAACTTCAACAGAGAACTCTGACCACATTTCCCATTATGAAACATACTGACCCCTTAATTATTATTTAAATGTTTCAAGTGCTGGTGTCTTGCAACCAGAAAGGAAGGTAGGTCTGGGAATTCAGGGGCCTTGTGTGGAATGGGATTTTAGACATGTATTGAAGCATCTTACTTGAGAGCAAGTCTGTAGTGTCATCACATAAGGAAACAGCATAGAGATAAAATTTACTCTGAAAAAATTGCTTTATTAGGGTACCAGTTGAAGGAGCTCATTTATGTTTGGGTACTATGATTTATATGTAAATCATAAAATGATATTCGGCAGGATGAGGTGTTTACACCATAAAAGGACCAGGACCGTGGGTATAGAAAACAACTTAGAAAGAGCATATCCATGTCATCTCCCTTGTACTCAGAGGTGAATGTTTACTGAATACAAAGATGTGTGTTACCTGTGCTGTTTAAATCTCTTTCCTTCTCTCTCTGATTGTTAATGACAACGTGATTCAAATCCACTGTCTTTATACATGTGTACACATATAACTTTATTCTATCTATTCAATTATTTATAATAGTTTCAAGTGATTTTTTCCACCTACCTAGACAACACAGCACAGTGAATGGCAGATTGTAAATGCCTAGCCTATATTTACTATATAACTTAAATAATTTGTCAAATTATTCTTCTCACCAAAAAATAAAACCTATTGAGAAACTGAACTTGAACTGGTATTAGTCTAAGATGCCATTCAGTGACCTAATGCATTAGCAAGTATTAGTGTCTGAAAGGCTCTGATAAAGTGACCAAGTATATATATAGTGGTTTATACACATTATTTAATTCAGTTTGATTATGCATGCACACACATATATACATATGCTAATTGTGATGGGTCCTCAAGATCGCCCATTCATTCAGGATTTGTTAGAAGGACTTAGAGAACTCAGCTTTTAGTTGTACTCATGGCTAAGATTTATTACAATAAAGGAAACACAACAGATCAATGGAGAAAAAAGACACAAGGGAAGTCTGAGGAAATCTGTCAGGTCCCAATTTTCCATCCTTCCAGTGATGGAGTATAGTATTGAGTTTGCTTTCTCCAGCAGTGAAAAAAACAGCAATGTGTGTGTTGTTTGTACCAGGGAAACTCATTAGAGACTCAGTACCCCAAATTTTTACTGGGAGCTGGCCTACCACATACTAAAGTTTCAGACTCCTAAAGGAAAACATGTTAGCACAAACCATGTTGTACAAACAATCTAGGTACATTGAGCTTCTCCTGCCCTTCAATTAGAGGATGGTTTAAGTGCCAAACGTTCAGATGCCAGCAAGGGCCAGTGTTGGACCTTTTTAAGATAGTAGCCTCAGGTCAACTATTTTTAACTTTTCTGAACAGTCCATGCCCTCAGCCCTTGGCCTTGGCCAGGGTGTCTTTACAGTAGGATTATTACTAATAGGATCCCATGCAGTAAGGTGAGGCCACCATATAGTAGCAGCCTCAGTTATGCCCTTCGGGGTCCTGGATTTTGCAAGTTAAAAATGAATCCCATTAACTAAAAAGAGCTATCTTAGAAAGCTAGGTGAATTTCCCCTTCGGTTTCTGTATTAAACTTTTTACTTGGCCTGAGGCATCAATTCAGACAGCTCAACCCTGGCCAGTCAGCTGAAGCTGACCTGAAGCATCCCAGGGCTGAGACAGTGTTGTTATATTCAGAGTACACACAAGAAGTGCAGTTCTAAAGGCACACATGATACCCCTGGATAAAAAAGAATTTACACCAAGCAGGATATGTATTACTCAGGCAGTAGAGGATATCAGTGCTCCCAGTGTGGCTTCCCACCACGGAGTGTCCTGCCTCATGTTTCCCATCCACTGTGACTAAGTCAGTGTATACTTGGTTTCAGAGCAACCACCTGAAGGCAGTTCATGTCTATGAGAAGTGTGGATGAGAGCTGGAGCTGTTCTGCCTGGAGCTCTATGTGAAAAGTACAGAAGGTGAAGCTATACTGCGATGCACTGTGACCACAGATGTCAGCCAGGAGAAGCTCTAAGTCTGGTTCAATTCAAAGCACATAAAACAACTTGGAAACAGTTTATAAAAACAGCACAGGTAATTTTCTTTTATGAAGAGGGGTAGTCTTTCAGTAGTTTTATCTTAATTCTGGATAGACCTAATTATTGACATAAAATACCTTATCTTTTCTTAAACACATCATTATTAGTTGTTTTTTTACTTGCTGGTGTAACAAATTATCATGAACTGAGTGGCTTAAACAATATAAATTTATTATGTTAAGGTTCTGGATATCAGAATTCTGACATGGGTCTCATTGGGCTAAAATAAAGGTGTTGGCAGGGCCATATTACTTTCAGAGACCCTAGGGGAGATTTTTCACTTCCTTTTCTTTCCAGCTTCTATAGGTTTCCCACATTACTTGGCTCATGGGCCCTTCTTTCATTTTCAAAGCCAGCAACCTTGTATTTCTTTGACCTCTCTCCTTCCTTAATACCTCTCTCTGATTGATTATAGCAGGAATGGCCTTCTGCTTTTAACTACTCATGTGATTTGATTAGGCCCACCTGTTTAATCCAAGATAATACCTGTAAAGTCCCAGTTGCCACATGAGGTAACATATTTACATTTTCTGGGATGAAGTTGTGGCTATCATTGGAAGGCTGCTATTCTGCCTACCATAGGCCTGGATTAAATGATACATTGATTTCAATGCAGCCTCTCCACAGCTTTACTGCCCCAGATTCCTCAGTCGCTGCAGAGGCTTTCCCTCAATTTTTACTTGAAGTTCCTAGAAGCCATCTAATGCACAGCCCTATTGACACGACTCTACCAATCACCTCAATTCTGCCAAACAGGAAGAGTAATCTTCTCAGTTTCCATTTCTGCTAGGCCCATCACCACCATAAATTTTTCTGGAATGCCAAACATCTCTGAATGTTAGTAGGGTTCAGCTCTGTTCACATTGAATCTTCATGACAGATGGTAGAGATCACTGACTATTTAATTAGCTAATAGAAAAATATCTATAATTACCTGTTGTAGTAGCACATAGAGAAAGTAATTCACCTTGAGGGCAGAGAAAACATAGTCGGACTTTGCGCAGAAATGCTGAAATGTTGAAGTATATAAACCCAACATTTCCTCAGCAAGAATTACATACAAGTCCCATAAGTTTTCATTGGAGCTAACTGTATATGCCAGTGGAGGCAGTGACCTACTATGCAGTATCTTTGAAAGATGTTTGGAAGATCTTTCAGACTTACATTAAACTATTAGACATAGGGACCAGGAATATACATATTTTGAAAGAGCCCTCAAGTCCTTCTAATATGCAACAAATGGATTAGATGTTAAGTTTTACTGAGAAAACTAGGTCCTGAGGAATTAGAACTCATGGCTTGATGAAGATAAAAAACATCACCCTTGGTCTATCCCAAGGGCTCTGTCAGAGAGGCAAGCTCTGGGTGAGCACTAAGGAAGTAGAATCTGTGTATGTTGGGAGCTATGTGACCACAGAGGACATAAAACTAAAAACAAACTTGCTCTGTATTTCCATGCACTAGGCACTAGACCAGGAGCAGAAACCCTGAACAAGGTATCTGAGCCATATGGTTACTGGGATTGTTAATTTTATGTGTCAATGTGACTGGCCACAGGGTGCCCAGATATTTGGTTAAATGATATGTCTGAGGGTGTTTCTAAATGAGATCAGCATTCAAATTACCTTCCTCAATGTAAGTGAGCTTCATCTAATCCATTGAACACCAGGAAAATTAAAAGACTGAGTTAAAAAAAATAAAAAATCTTTCTCTCTGCTTGTTTTTGAACTGGGACATTGGTCTACTACAGCCTTTGGACTCCAACCTGAACTGGAACTACACCATCAGCTTTTTTGGGTCTTAGGCTTACAGATTGGAGATCTTAGTCTTTTTAGCCTCAATAATTGTGTAAGCCCATTCCTTACAGTAAATCTCTTTCTGTCATTTAACCCTGACTGATAAAGTTATTAAAAATTTTTTCTAGCCCGGCTGGCGTGGCTCTGCGGTTGAGCATCAACCTATGATCTAGGAGATCACGGTTCCATTTCCAGTCAGGGCACATGCCTGGGTTGCGAGCTAGATCCTCAGGAGGCAGCCTATCAATGAGTCATCACTGAAGTTTCTGTCTCTCTCTCTGCCTCTCCCTTCCTCTCTCTGAAATCAATAAAGATTATATATATATATATATATTTTTAAAAATCTTTTCTATCACAAATGTTCTGTTCTGTTTCTGAAGACTGGTCTGGTGAAGTCTGAATTTGGTGTCCCTCCTATGAGCTGCAAAATCACATCCTGTCTTTTGGCATATCAGCGCAATTTCCACAACATATTATAACTTCTTGTTAAAAATCTGTCTCCCCCACTAAACTTTAGATTATTTTAAAGTCAGGAACCATATTTTTTTTGCATTTCTAAATAATTATTTATTGTTTTATTGAATTTAATGGGGTGACATTGTTTAATAAAACCATACCGATTTCAAGTGTACAACCCTATAACACATCATCTGCATATTGCATGGTGTGCTCACCACCCAAAGTCAAGTTTCTTTTTCCAGCACCATTTATTCTTCAGCCCCTTTGCCTTCTTCCGCCTCCCTCACCCCCCTTTCACTCTGGCAATCACCATACTGTTGTTTGTATCTATGTTTTTCTTTCTGTTTTTAGTTTAATCTCTTCTTAATCATATTTTATTTTTGCAAGTTTAGTATCTAGCATGCCAGGAAAAACAGTGAACACTATTGAGAATTTGCTGGAAGCATGAACGTATCTGAAAGCTGAACAAAGGACAACACATTTCTCCTTCAAACTAAACAGGATGTCAAACATTCATTGAAAAATGTACTCAGGCTTTTCTCTTGTCGCCTCATTTTCACCTGACATTTCATCTTTAGAAGCAGTCAGGGAACACAATTGGAGATTTTTGGCTTTCTGGGGACCAAATTTGGGTCAAAGCATTCTAAAGCTGAGTAAATTAGGCAGAAGTGAATATTTTCTAAAAGCCATTTTTGCAAAATATATTATTTCTACTTGGCAGGACATTTTTCTTCTTCTTTCTGTTATTATCACTGGTCCATGGGGTCATTCTAGATGCAATCCATGCACACAAACACACAGTAAATAGTGATTTTATAAATGTATCTTTCAGGGTACCCACTTTCAAATCTTATATTTACTTGTGAAATCGTAGAGGAAAGTAAGACACATTTTTCTGTGCTGCCAACCGATGCAGAGTGTCATGATATATATTATAAAATAGTGAGAGAAGAAAAAATAGAGATTGTCTCCAAAGAAAAAGATGTATTTAATATAAAAAAATCATTTTGCAAATGTAGCATTATTATCATGCTTGACACAAGAGATGCAGGTACTAATGGGAGGGTCTGGTTATAGGATGATCAAACTTTCAGTGCTAATACCAGGTAAGTCCCAGGCAAACCATAACTATTTGATCACCCTAGGATAAGTCATCTCAAGGACTTCTTGTGCAAAATCATATATAAAGATTGTACTGAGTAAAGGATCAGCACTGGGTAAGAGTATAAACATAACTAACAAACAAGGAGTAAGGCACATAATAGGAGCTGAGGTTCATGACCCAATTAAAAGCAGTCTAGATGTAAGAAAACTAAAAGGAAAGAGCAGTGGGAGTGCTCAGGGACATAGGGTTAATTTTGTTCCTTAAACAAGTTATATGTGAATATATTCTCATTGTACAGCAGTGAGCAAAGCATGATGTTAAACAATAATTTCACTCCTCTTTCTATGTCTAACTACCGTTTTATCAAAAGATTGCAATAATTCAGTCACATCTTCTGGCTACACTTCTAATTCCATTTCTTCTACTATTTTTATCATATCTCCAATTACTTCTCCCACTGATGTCTTGAACCTCTCAAAGTTACCCATAAGGGTGAAATCAACATCTTCCAAACTAACCTCTTCTCATGAATCATGAATGTTCTCAATGGCATCCAGAATGGTGAATCCTCTTCAGAAGGTTTTCAACCTACTTTGCCCAGATCTATTAGAGGAATCACTGTTTATGGCAGGTCTAGACTTACAAAATGTAAATCTTAAATAATAAGATTTAAAAGTTGAAATTACACCTTGATCCAAGGGCTGCAAAGTAGATGATATGTTCACAGGGATGAAAACAATACTAATCTCATTGTACAACTCCATCAGGGCTCTTGGGTTACCAGGTGCATTGTCAATGAGCAGTGATATTTTGAAAGGAACCTTTGATCTTGAGTAGATCTCAACATTGGGCCTAAGATATTAAGTAAACCATATTTTAAACAGATGTGCTGTTACCCAGGCTTTGTTCTACTTATAGAGCACATGCAAAATAGATTTAACATAATTCTTAAGGGTCCCAGGATTGAATTTCAAAATGGGAAATTAGCATTGGCTACAACTTAGTCACTAGTTGCATTAATTCCTAAAAAGAGAACCAGCCTGTCCTTTGAAGCTAGGCATTGACTTCTCCTCTCAGGCTATGCAAGTCCTAGATGGCATCTTCTTCTAATATAAGGCTATTTCATCTACATTGAAATTCTGTTGTTTAGTGTAGCCACCTTCATTAATTATCTTAGCTCCTTTATAACTTGAGGCAGCTTCTACATCAGCACTTGCTGCTTTACCTTGCACTTTTATGTTATAGAGATGGCTTCTTTTCTTAAACTTCATGAACCAACCTCCTCTAGCTTTTCTTATGCAACTTCCTCACTTCTCTCAGGCTTTGCAGATTTGAAGCTAGGGCCTTGCTCTGGGTTAGGCTTTGTTGAAGGGTATTTTGTGGCAGGTTTGACCTTCTATCCAGACCACATCTTTCTTCATATCAGCATCAGGCTGTTTTACTTTCTTGTCATCAGTTTAGTTCGTGTGTTCACTGGAGTAGCATTTTCAATTTCCTTCAAGAACTTTTCCTTTGCATCCACAACATGGCTAACTATTTGGCACAAAAGGCCAAATGCTGAATGGTTAGTTCACAAGTACTTTATTAGAATAAATAGAACTTACACTGTTCTCACTACATGGTACTTGCTTATTAAACACTGGTGGATGGTTATAAAGAAGAAAGAACATAAAACAATTTCTCTTTTTACATATCACAAATTGCAGAACTTTTCATTGACATATGTGGATGCAGAAATTGTTTTTAACAACAAAAAACACATACCTTAAAAAACTATCTTTAATTAGATATCTTCAATTCATCTCTCTTTTATAGATTGTCACATTCTAAATTTCCAAAAGAATCTTACATTTGAGTAGCTAATTTTAGCTTTGTTTCACACACACCTGGAAGCTCTGTAAAATGCAACTTTTTTCTCTTGTTGCCTAACCTGGAGAGGCAGGTGAGAAAGAAACTCTTTGTGACCAGCTGTTGTGGGAATATTAGCAGTGAACATGTGGTCTTCAGTTTGAACATATGTCAGCAAGACGTCCAATTAATTAGTTGAAAGGGTAGATTAGAGAAGCAAGTTTACACAACTGCTAGTCATATTGTGATAAAATGCCATGAATGATAGAATTGGGAATATTTAGCATATACCTCATGTATGTTGTTTTGTTTGATTAAATGAATGTGCTTTGATTTTTTTTGTCCAGTGACATCTGCAGATGCATTTTGGAGTCTGTGCTAACACTAATTGGATACCTGTGAATAAAAAGTGAAAGTGATGTGTCAGTTTACCAAAGAAGACTAAGGAAACAATACAGAATTGGATTTTTAATGCCTTTTTTAAGCTCCATTTTGTGGGCAAGCTGCATTTAAAAAAAATAATAATACTTGTATTCTTTTCTTAGTTGAAAGTAATGCAGATTCATTAAATAAAATAGCTAATTTGAAAAGTGAAAATAATATTGAACAATAAAAAAAATTACTCACAAAGTTATCCCCAAAATAGAATCACCATGAATATGTTATTTTACTTTTAGACTATAAAAACATTGATACAATAAGTCAAAGAGCCTTGTACTCCACTTTGTCTTGGCTTTCATTTTGAGCTTTTGCCCATCTTGTTGTATAGCCACTGGATATTCGATTTTTAATGACTGCATAATTATAGGTTAATAATAATAAAGCCTCATTATAATTATAATGTAAAAATTATATTACTGTATTGAATGATTATTTTATAATTAATAGAACAAGTCCCCTAGAGCTGAGCAGGTACATTTTATTTCTGATTGGTTTTGCTATTTTTGGAGATAATACAAATTAAAATATTCTATTTGGTACTAAGGAAATGAAAGTATTTGTGAAATATGGCAGTGATATTTATTCAAGATACTGTACTCATTGAAACTTTACACAAATTATTTCACTTAACCCTCAAAAACAAGCTGCATAAACTCACTGAGCAATTAGGGATCATTATGAATAGAATAAGCTGAAAGGCTAGCAGAGTGGCCTTGAGGTCCTGTGCTATATAGGAGCTTAAGGAAAAAAAGAGAGTGTAAGAGACTATATTAATTCTTTTCCATAACTCTGCAACTTCATCCACCACTCCTTTAGTCATTTCTTTCTGCAATATTTTTGCCCATTATGTGCCCTTTTCATTCCTTTATCTGAATGTCTTTTCTTATGCAAATCCTGCTTTAGGGTTAAATAAAGTAGTATCTTCTCATTCATGAGACCTCTATTAACAATCCAGACCATCAGGTACATCTCCCCAGTACCATTCTCTCCCTCAGCACCATTTATTGCTACTTCTCAGTTGGACCTAGCTGCTATTGCCTTAAATATTTCTGTCTCTGCATTATTTATACCCCTCTTTTCTGGCCTTGATTTAAGTTCTTTGAAGTAGTTCTAACTTGCACATCATAAGCATCAATAATTCCTGAATAAAATCGATGATGATACATCTGTATCCCAGACTACACTTTGCCAAGTGCTAGATATGCAGCTGTCATTCAATTAATAGTTCTTGATTAATTTCATGTATATTTTTACCTAGTGTCTTGGATTCAATTAGATATATGTTTCTTTTTGCTATTTCCAAGCTTAGTAAGAATTTTTCGTTTTGTAATTCCACATTATCACTTGTGAATTCTACTTTTCATTTCCTGAATGCTCTTCCTAATCTTTTCTGCCAAAATGTCTTCTTTTTATCAATTTTATACCAAATCAGTTCCCCACTGAAGGGCTATGTGATTAAACTTATAAAACTCCAGACATTATATTTAAGATACAACCCTTTAAGCCCAGCCAGCATGGCTCAGTGGCTGAGCGTAGACCTACTAACCAGGAGATCAGGCTTAGATTCCAGGTCAGGGCACATGCCCAGGTTGCTGGCTGGATCCCCAGTCAGGGGCATGCAGGAGGCAGCTGATCAATGACTCTCTCATCATTTCTATCTCTCCCTCTCCCTTCCTCTCTCTGAAAAAAAAAAAAAAAATCATAAAAATAAAACTTTTACAAAAACGTTTAATTTTTGTATATGTGCCTATTATTAATTTATTGACATATTTATTTGCATTATTTCCAATTCAAAATATTCAATATGGCATTGTATCCGTCTCTGACATGAAATCATCTTAATTTCTCCTGTGACTTTTTCTGCTTATAGGTTCTTATCTACCTACCTACCTATTATATGTCTGTTTCCCTGATAGATTCAACCATAATGACATTTTTTTCTGAAAGCTAATATTTTGCTTCCCTCCATTAAAAGTATTTTATATAGCTGTTATTTACTTAATAAACTGAGTTTCTAGAGAATAGTTGCCTTTTTTATCCTGTTTTGTATCTTCCAAAAGCATTTCATTCAAATGCATTTGATTTGTATTTGTTGAATCAAATAAATCAGAAAATGGGTCAGATGATTTTTGTGGCTCTTGATGTCTTCTCTATAATATGTTCCACACAGGTGTGAATTCTGTGCTCACACTCTGTCTCAATCTCTTGAAAACTAAATATATTAATTGATGCCTAATGTACCTGCGAGAAAACTTAAAAAAAAAAAAAAAATCTTAAGTACATAACTCAGTGAAGTTTCTCAAACTGAGTACAATGGTGTATTATCTATCCAAGAAAAGAAACAAAGTTACCGACACTTAAGAAGCCCACCTTGTCAAAATCAAAACCAAAATCAGTCCAGCTGGGCATAGCTCAGTGGTTGAACATCGACACCTAGGATCCAGGAGATCCTGATTCCATTCCCGGTCAGGGCACATGCCTGGGTTACGGGCTCGATCCCCAGTTGGGGGCGTGCAGGAGGCAGTTGATCAATGACTCTTTCATCACTGATGTTTCTATCTCTCTCTCTCTAAAATCAGTAAAGATATATTAAAAAAAAAATCAAAACTTTTTCATCCTACCCCAAAGTACCCAACTTTACATACTTATCACTGTAGACTAGATTTGCCTGTTTTTAGTTTTCATGTTCATGAAATACTATTGATTGCATGTTTTAGTTCTGGTTTATTTTATTCAATATTGTGTTAGCAAGGTTCATCCATGGTTTTGCATGTAGCGGTTGTTAATTCATTTTCATTCCTACAAAACATACCATTTTATAAATATTCCTCAAACTGCATATATATTCATCTGTTGATGATCATTTATTTTGTCACAGATTTGGCCACTCTGAAAAGTTACTGATATGTTTTTACATACATGTTTACACATTTTCCTTAAATATATACCTAAAGGTGTAATTACTGAAATATTAGATTATGTGCATATTGAAAGTTTTTATACGGCCAGGCCTTCAAAATAGTTTTGAGACTATACGCTTTCACCAGCAGTATCTGAGAGTCCTACCTGCCTCACATCCTCACTGGCATTTAGAATTCCAGCAATTTCCTTTTCTGTTATTCTGGGGGATATGTAGTAGTATCTCATTGCAGTTTTATTTGTAATATCTTTATGAATAAGAATTTGGAGCTTTTTTCTTTAGTTTTTTATTTAGTTATTGCTCATTTGCTAATTGATTCCTAAGATTATAGATACACGTCAATTTTCATACATTTTCCCAATATTGTATTTTACTATGTCATTTGTCTTTCTCCTTTTATGCTCTGATATAGGGCATTTCCTAATTTTGAAACACCAGTATTTTATTTTATGATTAGTGACTTATGTGTCCCACTGAAAGCAGCTTTACGTTTCCAAAATTAGGTATATTTTCTCTTACTGAATCTCCTAGAAACATTATTGCTTTCTTATTGATATTTAGATTTACAATTATCAGGGACTTGATTTCTTTATTTGGTATGAGATACGGCTAAATATCAATTAATGCAACACTATTTATTGAAAATACTGGCATTTCTCCAGTGGTCTATACTAATATATTAATATTGCTGAAAGAACTCTCATTTTTTCTAAGATGGAGAACCAGGGACAAGATTTATGCTATTGCATAAAATAACCAAAAAAAATCTATATTTGAAAAAATGATTTTCAAGACACTAGACATCAAGTAATAAAATAGAATGATGCCTGAGGTATGGGATACAAATAAAGTGAACTTTTTGATTGCCACAGATTACTATCTTGAGAGAGTTTAAAAAAATTTTTTTTTATTGATTCTTAGGAAGAGAGGAAGAGAGAGGGAGACAGAGAAAGAAACATCAATGTGAGAGCAAAATATCAATTGCCTGCCTCCTGCATGCTCATGCTCACTCCTGGGGATCAAGCCCAAAATCCAGGCATGTGCCCTAACCAGGATTTGAATCAGCAGTCTTTTGGTACACAGGACTATGCCCAACCAACTGAGCCACATGAGCCAGGGCCTACTTTGAGACAGTTTACAGACTATAATAAGAAGAGGGAACACAAGCAAGGTTCAGTGCACCACCTGAGTTGAGGAGTTAAATTGAGACTCTAGAAAGGACAAAGAAGCTCAGCTAAGTACTGATCAATGCATACATACAAGGAAACAACATGAAGCTGAGGAAAAAAACATCCAAACTAAACAGAGGGAACATTAATCGTCATTCAAAAGCAATCGGAATATCACCTATTACTACCAGGTAGTTTGAAAAACATCATAATCAATAAATCATTGGGTAGAGTTTTCAGAAGAGTCTTGCCTCAGTAATGGGAAATAGTTAATGCTAGAGTAAATGTTATTCCTTTCTTTACCTAACAAACCTTGAAAGAAAAACCTGATCAAATAGATTCCAGATACTTTGATAGTATCCCAGAACAAAACTTGAGCCTACATATAGATACATAAATACCCAGTACCCAAGAAAGTAAAATTTGTATTTAGCATACAATAAAAATTTTTAAAGGTTTACAAAGAAGCAGGAAAATATGACGCAACATCATTAAAAAAATTAATCAATTGAAACCATACCAAAACTAACACAGGTGTAAATATTAACAGAAAAGGAGATAAAATTATTATAGATCAATCTACATGTTCAAAAATTAAGTAGAAATATGAAAAAATAATCGCTTTGAATTTCTAGTTATAAACATTGTAACATCTAAGGTAAAAATTCATTGGTTGTAATTAATGGCTGATTAGATATTGCAGGAGAAAAATAAGTAAACTTGAAAACATGGAAATAAAAACTATTCAAATAAAAATCAAAGAGCAATTTTTTAAAATAAAAATAACATGAGTGAGCTGTAGGAAAAATTCAAGCAGATTAACTTTTGTGTAATTTAAGGCCATGAAAGAGGAGGGTATTACAGAAGTCATCTGAAGAAATAAAGACTAAACCATTCCAAATTATATTTAAAACAACAACAGTGACAACAATAATAACACAGGTCCAAGAACTCAATGAATCAGAATACAAGAAAAAGAAAAAAACTACAAAATGGCACACCATAATCAAATTGCTCACTATCAGTGATAAGAAAAAAACCTCTTAAACATATTTAGAAAACAGACATAACACACAAAGGAACGATAATAAGGGTTAAAGCAGAATGCTCTTCAGAAACAATTCAGATGAAAAGAAAGTGGGGCATCAGCTTTAAAGTACTAAATGAAAAAACTGTCAATCTAGAATTCTACATTCTGCAAAAATGTCGAAAGAAGTAATCACCAAAAGACCTGCACTCAAATATGTTAAAGAAAATTTTTGAGACAGAAGGAAAATAATACCATAAATAAATGTGGGCTTAAACAATGAAATGATGAGCATGAGAAATAGTTACTACATGGGTAAAAATGTAAAATATTATAAGTTAAAGATATATAATCTAAATCTTAAAGCAACTGCTAAATTACTGACAGAAAGTGTTCTATCTACTGAATCTAGAGAGAATATATATTGGAATAACAGAAAGTATTTAATCCAAAAGAAGGAAGAAAGGTAGGTAAAAGCAAATGAAAGATAGATGACATAAATGGAAAACAAAGGACAAATTTTAACTTAAGCATATTCATAATCACATTAAATGTAAATTGTCTAAACACTCCAATTAATAGGCAGAGATTTTTAGATTGGATAAAAAAGAAAGACAGACCCACCAGAAACCTCCAGCATTTCAAAACTAAACAACATACTTCTAAATAATCCATTGATCAAATTAGGAATCTCTAATAACATCATAAAATTACATTAAACTGAATATAAATGAAAATATAATATATAGAAATTTGTGGGACACAGCTAAAACAGTACTTAGGCAAATTTATAGTATAAAATGCCTATACTAAAAAAAACACCGATCATTTAAGCCCTAAATTTAAGAAACTAAGAAATAAAAGAATATATATAAACACAAATCAAGTAAACTGCTAGCATGGCTGACAAAGAAAAAAAGAGAGAGAAGACAGAAATAATATCAAAAAATGAAACACAGGATCTTAGCCATGGACGCTGCAGACATCAAATGATAACCAGGAAATATTACAAACAACTCTATATAGATAGATTCGACAATAAAGACGAAATGGGCCAAATTTCTCTAAAGTCACAAACTAGCTCAGTCAATATGAAATAGATATTTAAAATATTTCCATCACAATTAAAATTTTAATTCATTATTTTGAAAAAAGAAACAAACAAAAAACAAAACACAACCAACCTCCTGAAAGAGATCTCAAGGCCCAGGTGGTTTCAAGAATTCTACCAATAGTTTCAGAAACGATTAACACCAATTCTAAATAATATCTTCCAGAAACTAGCAGAAAAGGGAACATGCCACACTTTTCAACTCATTTTATCTGGCCAGTATTACACTAAGGGCAAAACCAGATAATGACGGTACAAACAAACAAAAAGCCACTATAGAACAATATCATTTATAAGTATAGACAAAAAATACTCAACAAAACATTAGCAAATACAAATCAGCAATATATAAAAAGAATTATACACCGTGATCAAACAGGGCTCATTTCAGGGATGCAAATTTGGGTCAACAGTGAAAAATCAGTCAATACAGTGCATCATGTTAACAGGATGAAAACCAAAAAAATCACATGGTCCTATCAATTGTTGCACAAAACAATAACAACAACAACAAAACCATTGGGCAAGCCTGGCTTAGGCATGGATCAGCGGTTGAGCATTGACCTCGGATCAGGAGATCTCAGTTCGGTTTCCAGTCAGGGCACATGCCCTGGTTGAGGGCTCGATTCTTAGTGGGGGGCATGCAGGAGGGAGCTGATCAATGACTCTCTCTCATCATTCATGTTTCTCTTTCTCCCTCTCCCTTCCTCTCTCTGAAATCAATAAAGATATATTTAAACAAACAAACAAACAAAGCATTGTACAAGATTCAACATCCATTTGAGATAAAATCAGTCAGAAACTAGAAATAGAGAATTTTCTCAACACGATAAATCATGTCTATTAAACACCTATAGCTATTATCATACTCAGTGGTAAAACACTGAATGCTTTAATCCTAAAATTGTATTTCAAGTCAGGATATCTGTCCTCACCACTTTTAGTCAACATAGTTTGTAAGTCTTAGCTTCCATAATAAGGCATTTTGTAGTTTTCAGTATACAAATCCTATACATGTTTTGTTAGATGTCTTAGAGTGATTGAGAATAGTATTTTATTTTTTAGTTTTCAGAGTTTATTGCTAATATATAGAAATACAACTGATTTTTTTTGTATGATGGTTTGTTATACTACAAACTTGTGGGACCTTGGAGTTTTTGGTAGTTTCCGAGACATTTTCTACGTAGGCCATCACATCATTGCAAATTAGGACAGTTTGGTTTCTTCTTTTTTTGATCTCTATGCTTTAATTTCCTTCTCTTGCCACAGTAGGCTGGCTAGAGCTTCCAGTACTATGTTGGCAATGTAATGAGAACAAGCATCCTGATGATTCAGTCATTACACTCTTAAGTATTTATTGGACAGTATAGAAAGCTTATACACGACAAAGATGTGTCAATGAATATTCAAAGCAATTTGATTCGCAGTAGCCAAAATCTGAAAACAACACAAATGCATATCAACAGTTTAATATATAAACAATTGTGGTACATTAGTACATCTATAAATGTATAAAAATGTAGAATATTAATGAACTACTGTTTCAGTGTCATAAATGAGTCTCAAAATAATTATGCTGAGTAAAAGCAGTTAAATGAAAAAGAGGAGGAGCAATATGATTCTATTATATAAAACTTTACAAACTGCAAACTAGTCTATAGGAGTAGTATGCTGAGTCTTGGAATAGTAATACATTTAACTTTTTAAAATCATTCCACATTCTTGGTCTTCTTATACTGTTTTTTTGCATTTGATTATATATTTTCTTTTGTTAGGACTGAGTATTGTTCATTAACTGCTGGACATTTTCTTTAAAAAATTTTAAGTAACATGCTGGATGAGTTTATCCTCACTGAAAACTAAATGTTGCTCTGGCAGGCATCCATTCTAGGGAACCATTCTCTCTATCTTTCAAGAATTAAAATGATATAAAAATGTGTCCACTTGCATCAGGGTTGTTTCTTTTGTTTCACACTTTGGCCTGGAGGACAGCACATTTTGGTCTGACTGAAAGCTTAAAGAGTCTACTAAGGTCTCTCCATAACTACAATTTAGTTGCTCTAGCCTGAGATTACT